>NC_041408.2:25375574-25981407 GCF_900747795.2 Erpetoichthys calabaricus | reverse complement strand
CAGATGAGGTGGCTCGGGCATCTGATCAGGATGCCTCCTGGACGCCTCCCTGGCGAGGTGTTCCGGGCACGTCCAACCGGGAGGAGGCCCCGGGGAAGACCCAGGACACGCTGGAGGGACTATGTCTCTCGACTGGCCTGGGAACGCCTTGGGATTCTCCCGGAAGAGCTAGAAGAAGTGGCCGGGGAGAGGGAAGTCTGGGCATCTCTGCTCAAGCTGCTGCCCCCGCGACCCGACCTCGGATAAGCGGGAGACAATGGATGGATGGATGGATCTTGACTTCCAGAAAGCATTTGATAAGGTGCCACATGAGAGGTTGGGCATCAAATTAAAAGACATGGGAGTTCAGGGTGATGTGTGTAGATGGGTGCATAATTGGCTCAGACACAGGAAGCTGAGGGTGGTGGTGCAAGGAACCTCATCAGAATTGGCCAATGTTGAGAGTGGCGTTCCACAGGGGTCAGTGCTAGGGCCACTGCTATTTTTAATATACTGTATATAAATGATTTAGATAGGAATATAAGTAACAAGCTGGTTAAGTTTGCAGATGATACCAAGATAGGTGGATTAGCAGATAATTTGGAATCCGTTATATCATTACAGAAGAACTTGGATAGCATACAGGTTTGGGCAGATTTGTGGCATAGGAAGTGAAAATGTTAGGTTTGAATACACACTGGACGGTCGGAAAAATCGAGAGTACACCTTATGACAGGGGTGTCCAAACTTTTTTCAGTGGGGGCCACATACAGAGAAATATAACGAAGGGCTGGGCCACCCACTGGAGGTGAGGTATACTGCCTCACCTCCTGTGTATTAAGCTAACAAAATCAATCAAATATAGGTAAATGATGCTTCACAATTGAATATGCTAAAAAAAAAAAAAAAATCACAGCTCTCCATTAACGGGTTTTCATTTATTGTATTACAAAGTGCTCTTGTCACATGCAATCAAGTAAAAATCAAAAGCACAAGCTTTATCTGACACATGATGTTTTAAATTAGCTAGCTTATTATGTGTATGTATATTATATATATATATATATATATATATATATATTTACATACATACATACATACATACATACACACACACACATACATACATACATACACACTGTGGTGAGCTCCTGGGGGATGCCCGGAAGGACCGGAAGAGGGATTATGCCTCCTCTGGACCATGAGAGGGCAGCCACCCTGGTTGGTATGGGGACCACGGGAACAGAGCATGGAAGCTCAACCCTATAGAGGCCCGTGGTCACTGCCAGGGGGCGCCCAGATGCCATAAGCACTTCTGCCACACCCAGAGGTGCTGGCGGAAGGATTACCAGGGACACCCATAGTGTGTCCAGGTGAACATAAAAGGGGCCGCATCCCTCCATTCAATAGCTGGAGTCAGGTGGAAGAGGACAGAGCTCAGTGAAGATGAGTGGATGCGGTCAGGAGAAGAGAGGCATCATTGGAAAAGGCCTGGACTCGAGGGTGATTGATGCAGGGGCACTGGGTTGTGTGCAGTATTGTAAATAGTTGATTAAGAATAAATGTGCGTTTGGGTGTAACCCATCGGTGTCTGCCTGTCTGTGTCTGGGCCACGTACCACTATATATATATATATATATATATATATATATATACACATACATATACACACAGTATATACAATATACAGTATATACATTGTCACACACGTGCGCATGGGAGGCAGCTAAAGGGCTTGAGTAAAGTCCCAAGTCATACCGGGATGTGGCAGAGTGCACTGACTCTTTTTCTCCCTTTCCTGTAGACCATTCATGGGAGATTCCACCTGGCCCTCTTGACGTCACTTCTGGGACCGAACCTATGGAAGGAGACCTTGCCGGCTCCAACCCCTGTGATGTCACGTCTGGGCTCAAACCTATGGCTGAAGACCTTCATGAGCCCGACCCCTTTTACTCACTTCCTGTCTTCCCCATTAAAAGCCACCACCTTTTCTCTATTCCCTCAGTTCTGTTTTGGACTCGGTTTTGTGCACAGCAGTCCTATCATTTAAACAACAATTTGCAGCCAGGAAACCAAATATATGGGTGGCTGCCCCAAACCTTGCTATGGCTCTTTGTGGCTTTTGTGTATATATATATATATATATATATATATATACATACATATATACACACACACACATACATACATACATAGAGAGAAAGATTTAAGTAAAAGGCAGTTTGTTACTTGAGTCTTGATTGAGGAAGGCAGGCACATTGTCTCAAAGAGTTAAAAATAATGAACCTATATCAGGAAGAACCAGGCAGACCCTTAGATAGATAGATAGATAGATAGATAGATAGATAGATAGATAGATAGATAGATAGATAGATAGATAGATAGATAGATAGATAGATAGATAGATAGATAGATAGATAGATAGATAGATAGATAGATAGATAGATAGATAGATAGATAGATACTTTATTAAATGGGAAATTCACATTTTTTTTTTTTAGATAGATACTAACTTTACTTTACTAACTTATACTTGTTGTGTACTGTTAACCTGATGAGCCCTTTATTTATTAATTAAATCTCTTTGACTCTTTGTCCTCTTTTGCATTACTCTAGATAAGGAGAGTCTACAAGTGCTCCACGTATAAATCACAACACTAAATGTGAAGTGAGTGCCTATAGGAAGCACTTTGATAATCTGTGAATATGGTCTGTATGGAATGATATTTACTGAAGGTTTGGTCTGTTACATTGCAGTACCTAATACTTTACTTATTGGTCATTGACAGTTGTACAATTTAATCAGTTTTTAGGCCCTTGACATAAGACTTGGACAATGTGTACAGGGGTATGTAAGCATTTCAATTTATATTTAAATTGAGGGGTTCAGCTACCATTTAACAGAAGTTAAGAGGAAACACGTCTGATAAAACTCTTTTTACACACTTTCCACATACTATACATGTTTGATCAGACTCACTGCTTGACGGTCACTGCTTTTTGGAAGTGAGACATAAGCACTGCCTGCAGTATTCTCTGAATAGTATTTCAGAGGAAAAAAAATACAGGACATTTAAATGGGAAGGATATCCTTAATTTTTGAACGATGCAGGATACAAGCATCCAGTTTCATCCTTGGATGCCCAATAGGCAGAGCCACTGAACTTTAAGGGCCTGTGCACCAATCTCATAGATTTTGCAGTCCAAGACCAAGTAGTAACTGGATTTACTGTTCTAAGGAGATAAACCACAACACCTCTCTCACTACAGACTCTAGGTGGCTAAGATTTCACATGAGTCTGAGGCTTCCTTGCTGAGATTTACAAAGCCCAAAGCTAGTTGCTGGAGTGCAGCATTTAATCATATCTCATGACCGATTAATAATCTAGGGTGAGAGGCATAAAAACAAAGCCTAGAATATTAAAAATTGCTTTGAAATTGGGGTGCTGCTCCACAAGAGCAATGTGCTTAAACAGCACATTAATACATTGCTTTCAGTGGACAAAGACTAATGAGAGAATGCCCTTGGCTATTGTACCCTCCCCAATAAATGCTGGCTTTTAAATAATGGTATGGGGTGCACCGGAAGAGATCATATAAAAGAAAATAATAAAGTAATGTAGATGGAACACTGATCATTTGGTCTGTGAACTGAATATGCACATGACAGGCTGCACCATTTAAAACTAAAACACAGTATGGCTAAGCATGAAGATAGGATCATGTCTTAAAAAGCACTAGTGGCTTCAGTCACACACTACAATCTATCATACTCTACCTAAGTGAGAATGTGGTGAAGCCAATTCTCTATTGCAGGTACATGTGAAATTCTGAAGCCTCATTATTTCTCTGTATTTGTGATTAAGAAAAACAAGCCCTGGGCTTGCTGCCCGCTGACAGTGGGGTATAGTAGAATCTTGCCGCAAGGCAGCCAACAAGGCAAAGAGAATAGTATGCTTTGATCGGCACATGTGTGACCAGCAGTTAGCTCATTGTATTTAGAAATGTGATTTCTGTGCTCTCCTGCCTCTGAAGATTTTCATCTATTCCTCCTTAATAATGTGTACCAAAGTCTCAATAGACTCAACCCATTAGACATACCTGGCCTTCTCTTCTGTCCAACTAAAAGTACCTCCATTTGCTTTAGATCCATTCCACACATATCTCATTCAAGTTATTTTATATAAAACCTTTCACTGCAGAAAAGCAACACTGCACAAGTAAAAAGTGCCCTGTCAGCTGCAGAGTGGCCTGGCTAACAGAGATGCTTCAGTTCACCTGATGACAGAAAGTGGAAAGGTGATCACAATAACTTCCCTTTACAAGAAATCTGGAGCATTTTAAATGAGACTTGGGGAGAAAAGGAAATTGATATACTTTAGATTAGTAGGCCATTATTGGGCATACACTGCTGTGTATTCAGCTCTGTTTTCATCTATCTTGGTTTTCAATTGTCTTTTAATTTACTTTTTTTTTTATCATGTTTTGCTTTGTAATGCATTCTTACATATACGTACACTGTAAAGCACTAAGTGATGGTGTTTGTTGTGGAAGGTGCAATTCAAAATGAAGATTGATGAACTGACATATCACATTATAAGAATTTTAATAGCTAAATATTGCTACATTTTCAAGGAGGTATTAAAAATAGTTAATCAAAAATTATTTCATTTTAATTGCTTAGTTTAATTGGTCATTAATTGGCATCTCCAAAATGGACCAGTATGAACAATTGAGAGTGTGTGCCCTATGCAGGATTGACATCTCATTTCATCTGGAGATGGTTCCCACCTTACACCCATTGCTGCCAGGATAGGCTCTGGTTCAATGTGATCCCTAAACTGGATAAGCATGTTGGAAAATAGACTGATGGACTATGAAAGCTTGTATGGGAAGTATGTAAGGACCAATTCAAAATCTTTAGGTTACATTGTCCCCTTCTTGGTCAAACTGCCACACACCTTATAACCATTTACTGTAACAGAATAAGCAAGTCCAGGAGCACCTCTGGGATTTGAACTTGACACATGGGGGATTTCATGTATAGCACATTAGCCACTCATCCAATCTAACATAACAAAACTGTGCAATTTGCTAATTTCTGTTTTCTAGGAACTGAAGGCTTTGTTACCTGGTCCACATTAAACTGCGTTTACTCAAAGGTTTGGTTTATCAAGGAAAAACCTTAACAGTATTAAAACAAGTTGAAAGTAGTGTGTTTAAAATTAATAATATTTTACGAGCCTTCTGTGCTTAGCTCTCAAAATTCTTAAGAAGTCAATAACCACAACAGTGTCTGAAATGAAGAAGCATTAAAAGCCATTAAGAACATGCCGAGTCTCTGCTCTTGCCATTATCGATCACTTGCCTGTGTCCTGGGACGTTTCCGCCTCTGATGCAGCTGAAGAACATCAGCTACTTCTCTTAAAGGACTTTGCTCACTTACATGCAACAAATAAGACTTATTAAGAAGTGTGAAGAAACTGGCTATAGAGGTTGTACGAACACAGGAGATGCAGGCCTTTGTGAAATAAGCCACTAAAGACAACCAGGCACATAGCCCTGGCCCTTGCTGCTGATTCAACTATAAGTCAATCATTAAAAATGTACATAACATTTCCTACAAGGTGTCACACACGTGTGCATAGGAGGCAGCTGAAGGGCTTAGAGATGAATGATAATATGTCTGCCCCCCCAATGGGGGGGGGGGGGGGCAGGAGGGGTGCACTAATGCTCTTTCTGAGTTCCCTGCAGGCCTTTCCCGGGAAATCCCACCAGGAGCCACCACCTCAACTCGGGACACATCACTTCCGGTCCCGGCCCCGAGGACAACATCACTTCCGGTCCCAGCCCCGAGGACGACATCACTTCCCCCAAACTTCCTATAAAGCCTCACACCTTTTCCCTGGAAGTCAGTTCTGTTTTGGACACTGTCTTGTAAACTTGACTCAACAAAAGAATCATTTACTTTTGCAGCCAGGACACTGAATTATACGGGTGGCTGCCCCAAACCTTGCCATGTCTCTCGTCTCTTCTTCTCACAAAGGCAACAATCATCTGTGTATGTTTACATATCATACAGAATAGCAACTTTTAAATTGTTGTTCACTGCTTTTACAACTTTTTTCTCTATGCATTTAAACACAACTTAAAATAAAGTATATCAATTGCAAAGAAGTATTTTGCACAGCATCAAAGATGGACACCAAATGTCCACAGACTTGTTTCAGAACCTACAGTCGTCTTGTATTGTGAACTATTGTGAAGATTTACTGAGGGGGTGTCTAGCCATTATATCTTCAGGAGCTCCAAAGACTGAGGAATTGAGTGTTTGTCTAGAAAACACCCATGAAGGACAGGTTGACAACTAAGCAATCAATTCAGTTTAGCATTAACATTTTCAGAGTACTATTTATTGGAATGTACTTTGTAATGTATATAGTAATAAAATGCATTGCATTTGTCAGCCCAACAGATGATACATAAAAAACATTTGTAGTAATAAAATATATTACTACGTTTGTGAGGCACCATCTGTTGGAATGAAAATGCAATGCATATATCTGTTGTATGGTATGCAAATCATAAAAGCAGTGTTAATGCTTGTGATGCACCATATCTTGGAATGAAAGATGTGGCAACCAGACAGACACATAGATACATAGACAAACAGACATGTCCTTTCATTAAGGTGAATGATGAAAGTGTACACTGTGATCAAGAATGTCTCAAGACACACAGAATCAAATTTTGCAGATGTGTACATCTAAGCCAATGCAAGTAATACTTTCACCAAAATGCATGTCTGATTGCCCATGAGGAAAATGAAAACAGCTCCCTCTTCATCATGCATGTGTGTGTTTGAGTCCAAGTTTGCAGAACAACCTTACAAGGGTTTTTGAGTTTTAAGATCCAAGCATAACCAATGTATCAAGCTATCTAATTAGAAGCACAGTGCACACTGGCGGTGTCCATCATATTCACGCACTTCTAGAAAAGCAATTAGGAAGAGCTGAAGTCTGAAAGAAGGGCAGCTCTGAGTATCGCCAGAAGCAGTTACTGTCTAAAGGTTATCATCTACATGGTCAAAACCACTTGGCTAGGAGAAGCAATTAATGTTGCCATAGAAACTAACCAATCCCTATGAAATGTACATTTGCACAAGCAACTAAACTGTGCATTTGGGTCAGAGGATAAAACTTCAAGCTGTTCATCACATTGGACAGCCAATAGAATATGAATACCACAGAGCAAATAAGGACTTTGGAAAATGAAAGCCATCATGACGAAAAAGTGCCCGTTTTGAAAATTAAGAGTTATCTACAGTCTTTTTCATAAATAGTGTGGAACAGAGTCACAGCATTTCACAATGTCATGTCATACTGCATAAGCACACTCAGCCCACAAAGCAGTGTAGTGAAATACAATGGCAAAAAGGCACTGAGGAAATACCTACACATACACAAGCATGTTGTGAAAGGGGACAAAGACGTTTGACACTTGAAACAATAGGTTAATATTCTTCATATGTGAGCAGAAACACTGAAAAAAACATGACAATCTCATTTACCAACAGCTCCTATTTATATGTATCTTTATAGCAGGAGTGCAAGGCAGGCATCACTACAGTACAGACCAGGGGTTCTCAAAGTCGGTCCTAGGGGCCCACTGTGGCTGCAGGTTTTTGTTCCAACCAGTTATGTTTTTAACTGGATTCCTGAACTAATTAAGTGAAGTGTTATTTCACAGATTCTGTGCTTTGGAAATAATGTAGAAATTAGAAAACTAAGTTCTAAAGACCTATTTATAATTGGGTGCAGACAGCAGCTGACACAGTCACGCACAGAGAATGCACACCTTGGTATGTTTATAGCACAAGCATTCAGTGCACAATGTTACATGGTTGCAGAATTTCCTGGCTTTCAAAAGTTTTTTCTATGGCCTTACATATCAATCTGGCAGATACAGTGGGGCAAAAAAGTATTTAGTCAGCCACCAATTGTGCAAGTTCTCCCACTTAAAAAGATGAGAGAGGCCTGTAATTTTCATCATAGTTATACCTCAACTATGAGAGACAAAATGAGAAAAAAAAATCCAGAAAATCACATTGTCTGATTTTTGAAGAATTTATTTGCACATTATGGTGGAAAAAAAGTATTTGGTCATTTACAAAAGTTCATCTCAATACTCTGTTATACACCCTTTGTTGGCAATGACCGTGGTCAAACGTTTTCTGTAAATCTTCACAAGGTTTTCACACACTGTTGCTGGTATTTTGGCCCATTCCTTCATGCAGATCTCCTCTACAGCAGTGATGTTTTGGGGCTGTCACTGGGCAACACGGACTTTCAACTCCCTCCAAAGATTTTCTATGGGGTTGAGATCTGGAGACTGGCTAGGCCACTCCAGGACCTTGAAATACTTCTTACGAAGCCACTCCTTCGTTACCCGGGCGGTGTGTTTGGGATCATTGTCATGCTGAAAGACCCAGCCATGTTTCATCTTCAATGCCCTTGCTGATGGAAGGAGGTTTTCACTCAAAATCTGACGATACATGGCCCCATTCATTCTTTCCTTTAAACGGATCAGTCGTCCTGGTCCCTTTGCAGAAAAACAGCCCCAAAGCATGATGTTTCCACCCCCATGTTTTACAGTAGGTATGGTGTTCTTTGGATGCAACTCAGCATTCTTTCTCCTCCAAACACGACGAGTAGAGTTTTTACCAAAAAGTTCTATTTTGGTTTCATTCCTCTTCTGGATCATCCAAATGCTCTCTAGCAAACTTCAGACGGGCCTGCACATGTACTGGCTTAAGCAGGAGGACACGTCTGGCACTGCAGGATTTGAGTCCCTGGCGGCGTAGTGTGTTACTGATGGTAGCCTTTGTTACTTTGGTCCCAGCTCTCTGCAGGTCATTCACTAGGTCCCCCCGTGTGGTTCTGGGATTTTTGCTCACCGTTCTTGTGATCATTTTGAACCCACGGGGTGAGATCTTGCGTGGAGCCCCAGATCGAGGGAGATTATCAGTGGTCTTGTATGTCTTCCATTTTCTAATAATTGCTCCCACAGTTGATTTCTTCACACCAAGCTGCTTATCTATTGCAGATTCAGTCTTCCCAGCCTGGTGCAGGTCTACAGTTTTGTTTCTGGTGTCCTTTGACAGCTCTTTGGCCTTGGCCATAGTGGAGTTTGGAGTGTGACTGTTTGAGGTTGTGGACAGGTGTCTTTTATATTGATAACAAGTTCAAACAGGTGCCATTAATACAGGTAACGAGTGGAGGACTGAGGAGTCTCTTACAGAAGTTACAGGTCTGTGAGAGCCAGAAATCTTGCTTGTTTGTAGGTGACCAAAAACTATTTTTCCACCATAGTTTGCAAATACATTCTTTAAAAATCAGACAATGTGATTTTCTGGATTTTTTTCTCATTTTGTCTCTCATAGTTGAGGTATACCTATGATGAAAATTACAGGCCTCTCTCATCTTTTTAAGTGGGAGAACTTGCACAATTGGTGGCTGACTAAATACTTTTTTGCCCCACTGTATTTCCACTTGTGCTAGCACACACTTTTATCATTAACCAGGGTCTGGGCGATTTTTAACCACGAACTGGTACATAATTATCTATCTCTGTGTGCTAATAATGTTGGATTGTATAGGTGCAAGTAGCGACGAATCAATTCACGCAACTGTTCCTCAAATGTGCCCATGTTTTCCTGTCAAGCACTTGTGCAGGTGTGCACAAAACTATGTGATCTCAAAATTCTGGGTACAGGCAGGTGCATGCACCATAACTGTTGATGAGACTTACGTCACATGCACTCAAGTGAAATCTCGGATGCTCTAAGCATAAACAGGCCTTAAGACGAAACACCAAGTCTTTTCACCTCCTTCAAAAGAACATTAAATTAATTCAGTGGCTTGTGAAAGCAGTGCAAGACAGGTATTTTATAAATACTAGATCCCTTTAAGATTATCCACTACAGGTTTCCAGACACTGGACTTATGTATTAGAAATAAAGTATCCCTACTTCTTAAAAGGCATGTGGTTTAATTTGTGTAACAGTGAAACTTGCATCATCACAACAACATTTATTTATATAACACATTTTCATACAAATGGTGTAGCTCAAAGTGCTTTACAGGATGAAGAAAGAGAAAAAAGACAAAATATATTAAAAAATAAAATTAGGCAATATTAATTAACATAGAATAAAAAGAAGGTCTGATGGCCAGGGAGGACAGAAAAAAAAAGCTGGAAAATAAAAATAAAATCTGCAGGGGTTCCAGGCCACAAGACCGCCCAGCCCCCTCTAGGCATTCTGCCTAACATAAATGACCTCAAATCAGTCCTCATGGCATTCAGGGTTCACATGGAAGAACTTGATGATGATGGTCATGTGGACTTTTGGCCTTTAATCTATCAATGTAGGGACATCACGGTGCTTTGATCGAGTGGTGGTGGCACAAATCACCACCACAGAAAACCGGAAAAAGAACAGCAGAGAAAGTAGGGGTTAGTATAGATTTCGGAGTCACCATGAATGATAATGATAATTAAATGCAAATACAGAGTATCAGAATTAAGCTAAAATGAAGCCATGTTAAAAATAATGCGTTTTTAAGCAGTTTTTTTAAAGTGCTCCACTGGATTAGCCTGGGGAATATCTATTGGTAAGCTTTCCAGATTTTAGGTGCATAACAGCAGGAGGCTGCCTCACCACTTATTTTAAATTAAGCTCTTGGAATAATAAGTAGACACTCATTTGAAGATCTAAGATTATGATTTGGAGTGTAAGGTGTAAGACATTCTGAAATATAGGATGGCGCAAGATTATTTAAGGCTTTGTAAACCATAAGCAATATTTTAAAGTCAATTCTAAATGACACAGTTAACCAATGAAGTGACATCAAAACTGGACAGATGTGCTCAGATTGTCTTTTTCTAGTTAAGATTCTAGCAGCTGCATTCTGCACTCGTTGCAATCGATTGATGTCTTTTCTTGGGTAGTCCTTTCTCAGTATCTTGCAATGTTGTAAGAGGTCTAACCTTTGCTATATTTCTTAAGTGAAAAAAATGCTGTCCTAGTAATCTGATTAATATGTGATTTAAAATTCAGGTCAGGGTCAAAAGTTACCCCTAAATTCTTTTCCTCTGTCTTGAACTTTAATCCAATTCATCAAGTTTATTTCTAATACTCTCATTATATCCATTTTTGCCAATCACTAAAATATTTGTTTTCTCCTTATTTAGTTTGAGAAAATTACTACTCATCCACTCAGAAACACAAGACAAACATTTTGTCAGTGAATCAAGAGAGTCTGAGTCATCAGGCGCTATTGATAAATACAGTTGTGTGTCATCAGCATAGCTGTGGTAGCTCACATTATGCCCCGAGATAATCTGACCTAACGGAAGCATGTAAATCGAAAAGAGCAGTGGACACAGGATAGAGCCTTGTGGAACACCATATAGAATATCATGTGCCTTTGAAGAATAATTTCCACAACTAACAAAGAATTTTCTACCTGCCAGGCAGGGCTCAAACCAATTTAAGACACTACCAGAAAGGCCCACCCATTGACTAAGGCGATTTCTAAGAATATTGTGGTCAATGGTAACAAATGCGGCACTCAGATCTAAGAGGATGAGAACAGATAAATTGCCTCTGTCTGCATTTACCCGCAAGTCATTTACTACTTTAACGAGTGCAGTTTCTGTTCTGTGATTTGTTCTGAAACCCAACTAAAACTTATCAAGAATAGCATGTTTATTGAGGTGGTCATTTAGCTGCATAATGACTGCCTTCTCAAAAAGTCTCTTGGCCTGTAGACTTTGGGTGACTAACAATGGGCTGAATCAGCTGATACGTGATAAAGACACAATGAATTCAATAAAAAATGACTGGGCCAGAAGTGGTGGAAGGTACTCCCAATTCAGCCATACTTAATGACGGCATGAGAACACAATCACCAACTTCCTGTGCCTGTACCTTGAGCCTTTCCTTTAATTATACTGAGTGAGCTTTGAAGTTACACCTATGCTTGTGTTTCACATCTTGATCAAGCCTAATGAAAAGTCCAGATGTCTGCTGTAAGGAAGACAGACTCGCAGTGAAACACAGGACATGCGTCATCATCTCCCATTCTTCTATTTGATCTAAATGACTGAATGAGACATTACAATTCTTTATCCGGTGGAACAGCATCTTTGTTACTATGCAAGAAAGAGAGAGAGACAGACAGACAGACAGATGTATAAAAAACAAATATAGATGATCGCAGAAACAATATCAAATAGTACAAGGAATCATGAAAAGTTTAGTTAAGACTTAGAGCTTGACTTGTAGAACGAGCTGTCAGTAAATACCCAAGTAAAATTAGGTATTCCACAAGAACTAACTGTCATTCAGTCTGTGCTACACTAGGTTTACAATTGAAAGGCTTTGTTTTTGTAAGACACAGGTGTCTGATTCTGCAAATGTGTTTTATCTTGACTAGCAGAGGCTTGCATGATGCTCCTCAAGCCTTCACAACACTACACTATCTTTCCAATGATCTTCAGATATAGATTTCATTTATATAATCTTAACAAGTCAATGGCACTTATCGCATTTCAAGAAATGCATGCTATGTAGTTTGACATCACTAGCAATGCAGCCATACTGCTCAGAGACTTTCCTGAACAAAATCAAAACATTTTTGATTTGGTCTGAAGTCCAGTGGGTGGGCTGATACATGTTTGAGCACTGACAACCAAAGAGCACTGAACTGGAAATACAATGTAGCTTATAAGGAAAAAAGTAAATACAGTTGTTTTGGACCACACAAATATAAGAGAGGCTTTTTCAGTCCAGTGTCTTGATTTTCTCATACCATAGTAGAATGGAAAACTAAAAACAAAGGGCAGAGATTGTAAATGAATGTGCTATCCCTGGAGCGTCTGTACAGGCACCAGAACTATAAGGCAGCACATTAAATGGCTGTCAGAATATTGTGTGCAGTCAATACTTTATTGAAATAGTGCTGAAATGTCATGAAATGTCAGATTAAAGTAATGTAATCTGTTGTCCACTGTGACTCACTTAATCAGACATCCACAAGGCAATAGGATTAACTGCTGTTGGTAAGTCTGACAAGCTCTCTATGTAGAAGTTGTGTAGTGTTCCACCACCATTAGCAAATAGCAACCCAAACATTCCTAAAATCAACAAATGAATATTATAAAGCTGACAAACAGATTAGAACCAAATAATTTAATTGGTCTAAACATATTTTCCATGGAAATGGCCACTGAATAAGTGAAGCCACCATATTGTATGTGTAGAAAATACTATTTAAAGCAGGTTACTCAGAGCTAAATTAAACTTTCTGTATAGAACTTCAGAGGGAGAATGAGCAAAACTAAACATGTAAATGTCATTGAATAGGATAACAGAATACAGTAAGTGTATCAGGAAAAGCAGGTGATAATACAGGGGTGTTACAGGTGATAATTGAATGGGTCACTATCCAAAAATATCCAATCAAAATAGGTTTCATGATTTGAAACACATGGTTAAATAAAAGGGCTAATGAAGGGTGAAACAGACAGACTATAATAATCAATCAGCTAACAGCAGAGTACAACAGAGGTGCCAAAAGAGCTCTATCAAAATACAGAACTCACCATAATGATAAGATGAGTGAATGATGATGTGGCAAAAACTAAATTACTCCTTGTGTCCAACTCCAATTTTGTTAGTCAGGATCATGAAATCAACAGAGACCAATAATTTGGTGAAAATGTTCATTAATTGAGAACAGTTGTGGGACTATTCAGCTTTTAAAAAATAGCTGTAAAACACATTTTTGTCTACAGTGTTATCAGATTATCATAGCCACTATGAATGAGGCACTTGAACTTTGAGAATCTCAAATAGCAGAGAACTTAGCCTGAAACCAGAATAGAACTTAACTAAACTAAATAGGTCCTCTTTCTAAATTGCACTGCCAAGCAATTACAGTAATCCCTCCTCCATCGCGGGGGTTGCGTTCCAGAACCGTAGGCGAAAGGTGAAAATCCGCGAAGTAAAAACCATATGTTAATATGGTTATTTTTATATAATTTAAGCCCTTATAAACTCACCCACACTCTCATAAACATTTCCCACACAATTATACAGCATAAACCCTTTGTATTCTCTTAGATACTAGGTAAGATTCATTGAAATTATGTATGTAAACACACAGTTTATATACAGTAAAACCTAAATATTATTTTAAAGATATCGAGCATCTCCGATATCCCATATGTTACAGCCATTACGACAGGCAGGCCACCAGCAATAAATACGTACAATGCAAGAAAAATTGTATACTGTACAGTAAAATGTGTGTGCAGTGATACTAAACTATGTACATGTAATAAGTACTGTACGTAGAAAATTAATTATGTTACTCACCAACAATGACACGGTGAGTTTAATTTTACTGCACAACAAAGGAGAGTGTTACAGCTCTTCTAAAGGAGCCTCTTCAGGCGACTGTGTAGCACTGCAGTTCTTCTTCTTCTGGCAGTCTTCAATCCAGATCCCTAAAGTAGATTCCATCCGGACTATCGCCTTATTACATCCACTTACAACTCGTTTTGCACCCTGGTTAAAGGACACTGCGGCCATAGATCTTATATTCTTTTCCTCCTTTTTAAATAAAAGAATCGTGGACTTATTGATTCCATAATGGCGTCCTGCAGCAGTGTAGCTGTTCCCTTCCTTCAACATATACAAAACTTTTACCTTTTCAGAAATCGTTAGCATCTTCTGCTGGCGCTTGGGCACAGCCCCTGAAGCAGTAGCAGGAGCACGTTGATGCGGAATGAGTGAGACGAGACTTCCTGGTTAATGCAGCGGAATTGAATTCTGTGCTCCGTCGCTGAGCCAATCAGCACACAGGAACTTAACTGCGTGCTCTGATTGGGTAGCTTCTCAGCCATCCACCAATAGTGTCCCTTGTATGAAATCAACTGGGCAAACCAACTGAGGAAGCATGTATCAAAAGTAAAAAGACCCATTGCCCGCAGAATCCCGTGAAGCAGCGAAAAATCCGAAATATATATTTAAATATGCTTACATATAAAATCCGCGATAGAGTGAAGCCGCGAAAGTCGAAGCACGATATAGTAAGGGATTACTGTAAGCAAAATGTGACAGTTGTGTCATTAGGTACATTGATGACCTTGCAACCTTTATAGAAAAAGTATTTAGGAATGGTATTTTCAGAATTAGTCTTTATGATACACTAGAACCCTTCCAAGGTCTGGTTCTAGCCCTGCAAACGTTGCCATCGGCTCCAGCCTCTGGAGGCTCTGAACTGAACTAAGTGGGTAGGACAATCTAACATTGCCCTTTTTTATTTGTTTTTAATGCCTTTCATGTTAAATTCTAAATAATTAAAGTTCAGTCATCCATCCATCCAAAAAACAAATTGTGCTGCAGAAGGATAACCTTTCAAACAAGAAAAAAAAAACGTGGGAGACATTGTAAGAAATTCCTGCCATCAAAACATGGGTAAGGAATATAAATTCCCCATAAGAGTAATGCAGAAGGGTTCCAGCGATTTTCAGTCACAAGCTGAAGACAATAAATGGGACACATTCTAAAAATGATTAATAATATTAAATGTACAGTAACAGAGTTAGCATGGCATGGCATGCACAATGATGTTTCATTGGCTGTGATGATTTATCAGAAATGCAAGTTTTTTCTAAGGATAGAAATGTTATACTATAGAAATTCATCCAGTCACCCATTTTGTAATGCTCAATTTAATTTACTAATGATATAAATTAACCCACATACAGTTAATCTCATTTTTATATGCTGTCCTTTGCAGAATTGCCTATCTGGATATATTTTATTTATGCAATTTACAGTTTAAAACTGTCCATGCTTAAAAAAAAAAAAAAAAAAAAAAAAAAAAAAAAACTTCTAAAAAGTAAACAAATATTATAGTTACATAATAAATTGAAAAAAAAACTGTTACAATACTCACTAAATGTAATGTGCAATATGTTCCTTTGTCTGTTGTCTAAAATTTTAACTTTTTGACCATTTTAAAGAGAATGATTCAAGTATTCATCCATTTTCTAACTCATTTATCTACATCAAGGCTATGAGGAGTTGATGCCTATCCTAGTTGCACTGGGTGCAAGTAAGAAATGAATCAAGGTACCAGCATAACACAGGGCACACTCATAACATAGTTTGCTAATAATTACCTTTTAAAGAAACTTAGTTTTATAATATTCTTCCCAATGTGACTTAAATTAGTATGATTACTTTTATCAGACCTATGAATTCTCTTTTTTATTGCCACCTTTGAAACAATAATGCATTTAACCAAATATAACTTCATGTGCCATGCTGTTCAGTTGTTACAATCTATTCGATATGAAATCACCCGTCCAAATCATTATAAATCCTGTTATATGCATTATCTAACAATAAAGACATTTAAAGACAGGAATTGTATAATTTTAGATAGAATGGTGCTGTGTGCTTTCTACAATGATTTTTTTGCAAATGCTGTGAAATATTCCAAGTACTAAACATCTGAATTTCAAGGCTTAAGGGTGCAAAACATCTAACTACAAAATATTTCTCCATTACAGGTTACTGAGCTTTGCAATAAAGGCAGCTGAAATAATGTTGGACATTCTGTGCCACTTGCATCACATTTTCTGAAGCATATGCAAGCTGTGACCAGCTTGATGTGACTAAATATTAAAATACCAGTAACTACGATGTTACAGAGCTTCTTATATTAACCAAATCATATTTAGTTCAATCAATGTAATTTACAGTAATTTTTCACTAAGTCTATTTAAACAAAACTGAACATTTTCTTTTTTAAATCCTATAAGCCAGAAATGAAGCATAGAATACCTACCTACTGCTTCTTTATACTGTTAATCTTTAAGGCTTTGTCACACACATTCGCTTTGGGGGCAGCTGAAGGGCTCAAAAGAAGGTAATTGCCGATTGGACCGGGGGTGGCAGAGTGCACTCATCCTCTCTCTTTTTTCCCCACAGACGAAATGTGGGAAATTCCACCGGGGCCCTGTAACATTACTTCCGGTTCCACCCGCAGAAGACGTCACTTCCTTCCTGACGACTTTAAAATCAGGTTGTTTGTACCATAACCTCAGTTCTGTTTTGGGCACTTGTCTGTAAAGACCTTTATTCAATAAACCACCTTTTTGAGCCACACTACAATTATACAGGAGGCTGACCCACACCCTCTTAATGTGTCAACACTTGATTACTCCCACATTGTCGTAGTGGGCAGGATGGTGGACTCCTTATGGAACCAGGAGCAGAACCTAGAGGAAGCCTTGGCACATGAACCCGACAAACCTCAACCCTCATGGGTCCAGGAGGGAGAGTACTGCACCAGAGTAGTTAGGCAGGGAGTTGGGGAGAATCGTCACCAGCTCCAACCCAGTGGCCCAGCTCAGGGCTGGGTCAGTGGGAGAGAGCGGTAGAGACCAACAGAATAGGGCCATGCTTGGAGAATGACATACATGAGGTTTATTATGACCTTCCGGAGGGAGAGGCCGCCCACTTAAACCCCACGGAGGCAAAGCCCTCTGTGAAAGGTGGGGGAGCCCTAGGCCAGCAGGCCAGGAGAATTCTAAAGTGGGGCTTCAGTCCAGGGCAACCCACCTCCACTCAGGCATACCATCTGTGGGGTAAAGTCGGGTGCAGGCTACAGCCAGAACTTAATAACCCCTGACAAATATTCGAGCAGGTTTCTTGCTTCTTCCTATTAAACGCCCTTCCCGATTATCTGACCCAGTGGGCCCAAGGACAAACATTTAAAAATATGAAAGACTTTATCAAGATCATCAAAGGTCTATGGGTGGCTTTGAGCTCAGGAGGTTCAGAACAGCTTCTGTATGAAACTCAACGTGCAGGCGTCTCTAATCATGGGTCTCGCCGTCTCCGCAGGTGCCAGGGATCCCCGATGCACCGCAGCAGTGCTTACCTGGCAACAAGGATTGTGGTTTTAAAAAACCTTCCATTTCCCATGATACAAGGGCAAGACTGGTCTGATAATAAAAGCGGATTAACACTAACCACTCCGAAACAACACTTGGGCCTAGTAATGGATGGTGAAAATACATCCCCAGCTGCCTGAACAAGTGGAGAGACAGTGATGTGGCATCTCCCGAGACGACAACTCAGGAGGAAACCACGCTCCTTGAGGTCAAAATCAACCCGCTCTCCCAACTGCATTTTCAATTTAAGCAGACTCCGGTTTCTTTTAAAAGGGAGCAATGGAATGATGACTCCCTTAAGTATGCAAAACAATACAGTAGTTCTCATAAATGGCCATCGCACTCTACATCTCAAGTTGCTCAAAATAAAGCATTTAAGGTACTCGGTGTATCATCTTCAAACTGATGGTCTAGTAGAGCGGTTGAACCAAACCCTCAAACAGATACTCCGCAAGGTGGTCAACGAGGATGGGAGGAACTGGGACTAGCTCCTCCCTTTCATTCTTTTTGCATATCAGGAAATCCCCCAAGCCTCTAAAGGGTTTTCTCCTTTAGAATTACTATATGGGCGACAACCCCGGGGCATACTGGATATTCTAAAGGAAGGATGGGAGGAAGAGGCCCTCCCATTCACACATATATTAGAATATACAGCACAGTTACGCCCATATTGACTTCCCGAGGCAAAAAAGAGTCGAAGTGGAGCTGGAGATCAAGCGTGTGCTGGAAGTAGGTGTGACAGGGGAGACTCATAGTCCCTGGTCCAGCCCTATTGTCTCAGTCACTAAGCCTGATGGGAGTTGAAGGTTCTGCAATGATTTCTGCTGGCTTAATCAAGTCTCCCAATTTGACACCCATCCAATGCCACGAATGGACAACCTCCTAGAAAGGCTAGGACAGGCCAAATTCTTGACCACACTTGACATGACAAAGAGGTGCTGGCAGGTTCCATCAATGGAATCTGCAAAGGTTAAGACCACATTTAGCACCCCTAGTGGTCACTGGCAATACTGGGTTCTTCCATTTAGGTTACATGGGGCACCTGCAACCTTCCAGCATCTGGTGGATAAAGTGCTCCAACTCCAAAACTCATACAGTATAGTGCTGCCTTCCTGGATGACATAGTTATCTATTCCAGCAACTGGAAGGACCACCTACAGCAGTTCCAAGCCGTATTGTCGGGCACTGGGGAAGGACGGTCTGTAGATTAATCCTATTTGGGTTAAACAAAGCCAAATACTTGGGCTGTCTAGTGGGTTGCAGTAAGGTAAGACCACAGTGCTCCAAAATAGATGCTACATTAAATTGGCCCTGTCTGAAAACCAAGAGGCAAGTCCAAGCCTTTCTCGGCTTAGCGGGTTACTACCGCCAGTTTGTTCCCCGGTTTTCCAGAATTGCAACACTCTTGACTAGTCTAACAAAGAAGACGGCCACAAACAATGTGGTATCGGATGATAACGCAAAAACTGCATTTTGCAACCTAAAACAAGCTCTTACTTTGGTACCGGTCTTGATGGCTCCTAACTTTTCTTTGCCTTTTATCCTCCATACAGATGCTTTAGACACAGGTCTAGGTGCAGTGCTGAGCCAAAGAGTCGACAGTGTCGAACACCCCATTATGTTCCTGAGCCGGAAACTGTTGAACTGGGAAACCAGGCATGAGGCAGTGGAACAAGAAGCTTTAGCGATTAAAAGGGCAATTACTCAGCTGAGGTACTATCTTTTGGGCTGCGAGTTCATCCTGGTTATGGACCATGCCCCTTTACAGTGGATGGACCCTACATAAGGAGTCAAACCCCTGGGTCACCAGGTGGTTTTTAGACCTACAACCATACAAGTTCTTGGCTGTTTATTGTCTGGGCTCTCTCCAAGCCAATGCCGATGCTTTCTCGGGTTCACGACCTCTTGGTCAGATACTCTCGACCAACGGGTCTGGGCGGGCTGTGTCACACACATGTGAATTGGAGACAGCTAAAGGGCTCAAAAGAAGGTAATTCCCAGTCAGACCAGAGGTGGCAGAGTGCACTGATCCTTTCTCTTTAAAGAGCTTTATTCAACAACCCTTCAACTTTTTTAGTCACACTACAATTATATGGGTAGGCTGACCCAAACCCTTTTAACGTGTCAAGGCTTGATTATTCCCATAGTTTTAAATGTGTAAAATTTCAGAAAATTTGGGTCATAGATCACAGCTTAATTTAGTATATAACAAAAAATGTTATTTTAGCATTCTTGCTTTATGTACCCTTAAATGCTTTAAAATGAAAACACACATGAAAAATATCTGCAAAACTGATAAGACAAAACAAAAATATTAAACATCTGTAACAAGTTTAGATAAACTGGGACTAGGGCCATGAATCGCTATGCGATGCTGCTGGGGGTAGAGGGTTCAAAATAGGACTGCATGTGGGATATACTATTAAAAACCTAAGCATTGATGTTATACAATAACAGTGTGAATTTTATTTGTAAAACTTGGGAAAAAGATTTACCAAAAATAAAACATATGTATAGGAATGTATCATTAAGAAAACAATAATAATAGTTAATGAAAAGAGGGCAACCACCTTATACATTACTTACTGGATTGATGTAGAAAAGAAATTTGCAATCCCAATAGTTTATTTTAACAGAAAATAACACATAATATTAAAATCCACAGACATCCAATTTTACAATTAATATTATCATAATAGATGTATTTTATCTTAATATTTGTTTTCAATCACACCATCTTCAAAACAAAATACACTTTAAAAGCATTTTCTGAAGAAATGTAAAAGTGGGTTACAACTCTTGGGTTCATAGGAATGAACAGTAAACTTCTAGTGGGGGATATTTATCACATTTTCATTTAAACTTTTTCAAAGAACATTCCAATATAACAATATTTATTTATTGTCTCTTAATAAAGGCTGATATTCAAACCCATAACATGACACTTAATACATGCTGTGTGGTACAAAATACACACCATGATGTGCTCCACACTGACTTGAGAATATGCTAAGTAATATAAAAGCATAAGCAATTTGGCAATAAATGTTTTTAATTTAATGTCTACCAACATCCTGAATTTAGTGTTAGAGATTTAAAACCTAACTCCAGAACTCTAGACACAAATAACAAAATACAGTAGAACCTCTGGTCACGAACGTTTCCGAACACGTGTAAATCGGGTTACGATCAAAAAGTCTGCCAAAATTTTACATCTGTTCACGACCACACACTCGGGTGGCGAACAAAAACACTGGCGGCCAGTTTCCCTATGCGCATTTGTTTCGCAAGAGAAGTTGCATTTATTTTTTTTTCCCTGTGCTTAAAACTCATAAAAAAAGTGTTTATAGCAAGCGGTTCGTAAGGGTCTAACGCAAACTCTTACAATGTTAGTTTTCTCTGTTGTTCAAAGTTTTGTCAGTGTTATTCAATGTTTTTTATATTTAGTTTACTATTACACTGTGCATTCTATGGTATAATTAACTATTTTTGTGCTTAAAAAAATATATATTTACATACAGTTTGTACGGTCTGGAACAGATCAATTGTATTTACATACAATCTTATGGTGAAATTATGTTCGGGTCGTGACCAAATCGGGTTGTGTCCAGAGTTTTGGAACGAATTACAGTCGTGACCAGAGGTACCACTGTACTGGGTAGAAAAAACACGGGCAAAGCAATTACAATAAGTTGCAAGATGTAAAATGTGTACAAATGTACAAACGGACAGCACCTTGATGTTGTCTTCTAGTGAATACCAAGCCAGATTTGCTCCTACATCCAGGATTTCTCTTCATAAATACAGAGAAGCCTGAGTGGCTTCTCCTTTGCTATTTGAAGTGCTGGTTCATATTTGTGGAGTGATGGTGTCAGGTCTTGATGTTATCTGCCAAATCAGTCGTTGCAAATTAAGCCTCTCCTCTCTCTGCGCTTTAACCATATTGTTTTTTCTCTTATTTGTTGCTGATAATTTATTTCGTTTATAAACATCTTTCACTCTTTAATTATTAAAGCTGGCCATTTGAATACTTTTCAGCTCATACTGTTTTGCCAGTTTCATCTGCATAAACACAACAATTTCTGCTTAATATATGTAAATGAGGTCTGTAAATAAGGAGGACAAGCATTAATAGATGTGCAGGAAATCAGTGTTTTTGTCTTATATGTGAAGACATGTTATTGAGGAGGACGAAAATGTTTAAGTACACTGTATTCTATAGCTACTGAGCCACTGTCCGGAGAGAGAATAGTTGATTACAAATTTAGAAATTAATGCAAATTTGAAATTAATTTTCCTAGCCACTGGGCACATGTGTCTCCAAAAAAATGGATTCACTCGGTCAGGATGCATAGGACATATCTAAAAGGCTTTTCTCTTTAAGCAGTTCAACACTGTGCTGTAAGCAATCATTTCAAAGCATGTGTTCAGTTTCATACTACATTTCAACTTTATTATTAAATCAATCACACAGTGAAAGCTCCACTGAGAAGTAGCACATAAAACCCTGTGCAGGACTTGCCTCAAAAATAAATAAACATCAGTTTTCAAAGCAAATGTTGACCGATTGTTGACAAAGCACTTTAATAGATGTTTAATTCAATGGAGACCTGTATGTAGACAGAAGTTAAATATTACTGTCATGTCACTCTAGTGTTTCACTTCTTATGCTTTAACACTAATCTTCACAGCACCCACCTGGGCCAAACCTCACTGTGAGAAATGTTTACTTCAACTCCTTGTTTACTCTATGTAGTATGTGATTTAACACTACAGATTTACAACATGGATTGGTGCAATGGTGTAAATTGGACTTAATTTGCCATTCCAAGGTTAAAGGGAACCATTACAGTATGAACAAAGGGCATATGATGAATTTACTGTAGATGCATTTTGTACTTCAGGGAGAATCATTACAAAGTCAAAAGTATTCAACTCTATCCAGCCACTCTAAAGTCTATTCATACTGCCAAAATTGCCTATAAGACCAAGGTAGAGGCATATCTGACATACAATAACCCGCAGCATGTATGCATGTGTGGCTGGGATTACAACAAATCAACTACACAATCAGTACATATGTGCCTTTTTGTGGTGATACCTCACTGGCAGAGGAACTGAATCTTTTCTTTGCTCACATAGACACTCTGTCCCCTAACTTCCCAGCTGTGAGATACTCACTTTCATCAAGTGAGGAGGGAGCTCAAGACAGTGAATCCAAGGAAAGTTGCTGGACCAGACATCATACTTGGTAAGGTACTTAAAGCTTGTGCTGACCAGCATCTAATCACTCCAGTAACATTATCATTAAGTTCACTGATGACTTCACTGTGGTAGTTCTCATTACTGTTGACGATAAGTGAGCATACAGGGACGAAGTGCAAAATCTGTCAGTGTGGTACTCCACATATTGACAATCTTTCACTCAACACCCTGCAAAATTAAAGAGCTGGTCATTGATAGAGCAGAACCTGCCCCACTCTGCATCAACAAGGACCTGGTGGAAAGGGTCACCTCCTTTAAGTCCCTGGGAACTTACATCTCTAAGGACCTGTCCTGGGCAGCAAACACTGTGGTGGATGTCAAAAAGCCCCAGCAGTGAATACATTTCCTGAGACCTCACCAGAAAGTGGAACTGAAGAGACAGCTGCTGTTGACCTTCTACTGCAGGTGTTCTAGCATACTGTGTTTCAACAGGATATGCTGGCTAGATGTAAAGCAGCAGACAGGAGAGCTCTGCAGAGGGTAATATCCACAGCAGAGAAAATCATCAGCTACTCTCTGCCCTCCCTGGAAGATATCTCCAGTGTCCAATGTCCCCTCAGAGCCAAGAAAATCATTAAAGACCCTTCCCATCCTGGCCATTCATTGTTCACGCTACTGCCCAATGGCAGGCGGTGCAAGCACATTAACAGTAGAACAAAAAGACTTGCAGATAGCTTTTAACCCTTGTGCCATCTGAATTTTACATTTTAAAAACTCCTATAACTGTTATATTTATTTCTAATATATGTGGGGTTTTTTTGGGATAGATAGATAGATAAATGTCTGTTTTTATATTATTTATTTGTTGTTTTTTGTTGTATTTGCACTCTTTTATAAGTACAGCTTTTACAATTTCATTGTACTCATACAATGACAAAGGCTTTCTATAATACAGAATTTCAGCAAGCAGTGAGCTGTAGTGATTTATTTGTGAAATAAATATCCAGTTTTCATTGTCAATAGCAAGTATAGGCACACTGCCATCCCTCAATGAAGGAAACAAGAATTCTTGCCTAATTAGAAAGAAATACTCACTATCCAAAGTCCTTCAAAGTCCTATTGGATCCTGAAATATGCTACACCTACTACAAAATTCGGATGTGATGAACATCAAATCCAAATTACAGAGAACAAGTCTTAGTGCTCATTGTCATCAGGGAAAAGTCAAAAGATTAATTAACACACCAAACTAGGATAACTGCTTTGGGCAGCAGTTTATAGAATTGGGTACTGCAGTTTGGTTTGCTTACTGCACCATCATCCACTGACAGCTAAAAAAAATACCAAACATAATAGCTGTATTTCCTTTTGCAGGTTATATACTTCATGAAAAGAACAAGACATTTTTTCTTCAACAAAAAAACTGCCTAAAGATGTTTAGGCATCGGTAAAATTATCTCAATAGACAGTAGCAACTAAAGTTATCACATTATTGACAATTGTCTAATGAATGATTTAAACTTGTAGGATCTTACTTTTACTAAGATGTATACAACCTTCTACTTAAGCTGGGTTTAAAAAACTGAGCAAGGATAAGTTGTAATCAAGATAATGTGTGAGAAGTTGGCAACTATCTAAGACAGAAATCGGGCACAATCATTTACTCAGCTTCTTCTCTGAAGATCATTAGCAGCAGTAGACATAAAAAAAAAAAAAAACACTCCAAAGGCTCACACCAGGACAGACTGCATTGGAACCCAGTTGAACGTGACATACTAGGGAAGGAGGGGCAGTCAGGTCATAATGGAAAAGTAGTGAACCCTCTTCAATGGCATCTTCTCCAACAATGCAACCACTTTAGTGGTTGTGTGGGAGAGTGGGGAGGAGGAGACTGGAGACTGATTGTGATGGTAGTACACAGTGCTTGCATAAAGTAATTTTTCTGTCTAGATGTTATATAAAAAAAATAAATAAATAAAAGTCAAAAACACTAAACCACAACCAACTGGGCAGTCAACCAATCAACTATGCTTTCACTGTCTGTGAAGCTGCAATTTTGCTTTGGTTTAATTTTCAAAATTGTTATTTTTTTCATTTTCTTAAATATGTTCAATTTACAAACATTGCTTCTTTAAAATTTCTAATCATCACTCAACTTTGATGACACCACAAGTACCCTTTTACTGATTTTAGAATTGCAATGTTGATCATGAATCGATGATTTTGAGGTCTTACAAACAACAGCACGACATGTGGTTTAGGGGGATCCTTCCAAAACTCTGATATCAAAGTACAAAGGGGCAGAGTATGACTGGGTCTCAAACAATGCAACATGCCCTTTTAAGGAGAAATAAAAAGGGTCATAAAACCTTACATATAATAAATATCCATTAGTTTTTCATCTAGCAGGATCTAATTTCATGAATCACAAGTAAATAAAGCAAAATGTATTTAATTAATCAGACAATGGGAATATGAAACAACAATAAAATAATTTTTAAAATGTAGCTTTAACTGGGAGTTTGAGGTGAGTGGGTGAGTATGTGATTAAATTATATCCTTTTTTCAGAGGCACTTTTAACTGCTCAATGTCCTTCTCTGCAGGCACATAATTAACACTGCTCTGTCTGATTGCACAATGCAAATCGTGTTGTCTCTTTAGATGCAGGCTGTGTAATTTTTACTTTCTCACAGCAGCTTCCATGTAAAATAAGCATAAAATCCAAAGACGACCTCAACAAAAACGGTGGACTGGCCACTTTCCATGCTATTAAACACTGTACTTCAATACCTATACCCCACAACACCCAAAATGAGCGTGAAATTGCTTAAATTTTGCTGCCAAGGATCAAGGGGAAGATAACAGGAGTAAATCTAAGTGAATTAAACATCTGAGTGCAGGACACAATTAAAATGTAAGGAAAAAATTTACAAAATACATGTGTATTTTGAAACTTTGGAAAAAACTAAGTTACCATTAACCTTCAGTCTTACAGTCTGCACCATTCCAGAAGCCTTCTTGCCCAGTAAAGGTTTACCACACACTAGTCTTACTCTCTGCTGCAAATTAAACTCACTGATTCTAAAAACAAGTGAATATTACAGTAAATAAGAAATGTTGCCACATCTATATTTCTGGGACTATCTTTTTAACAGCTACTGGAAGGCTGTTTCATTAAAAGCCAACCTTGCTGCTAGAAAAGTGAAAGACCTGCATTTTACACAATGCTTTGAAACATCTATGGTTCCATCCTGATAAGCATACAAGAGTTTCATTCAGCCAAAGCAGTCCAATTTTGGGCACTGTATCCACAAACAAGTTAAAGTCTAGTGTGTTCTGAATGAAAAGAGAATTACCCATTTTATTATAGAAAATCATAAAGTTTACTTCCAACATTGTTCTTCCTACACAATGCTATTTTGATTTCACAATCAGTTTTCCTGAAGGAGCAGCTTTGAAGACTAGTCTCCATGGCTGGCACCAGTAAACTGATCCTTTTAAGATTATTATTCTACTAGGGGGCTCTGCCCCATGCTCGCTTCGCTCGTCAACCCCAGGATATGGGTAACCAGATGTACATTTTAAAGTGATTGATATTTTCATGGGAACTGTTATATATGCATAATAGAATTTACTATTTTATATTACATTACTCCTGTTTGCTTCAGCCACGTGTAATGTTGAGCAATTTGCACATGCATATATGCTTTTGCATTAACGTCTGTTTTATTAAGTTCAAAATAAGCCAACAATTTTGTATTTTTTGTTTTCGCCATCTGTAAAGCTTCAGCTCTTTCGCCTTCTTTAAATTGAATCATTTTCTGACCTGGTAAATGAATTGGTAATAATTCAACAGAATGACTTCGACTGTGCACTGGCAATTCCATTAAATGCCACCCGCTTTCCAATGCACTGATATACCGAGTATCTAAATATGCTTGAACTTCGTCCTGAGACTGTTCTTTGGATAAAGTTACGCGTACTCTATCATGCCCTTTATCAATGTACTTGTAGATGTACTTAATACTCATAACTGAAGCACAATACTCAACATTAATATGACAATCTAATCGTTTGTGCAAATACGGGTTATACTGTACAATCATTGAATTATCGATCATCGCAATTTTTTCATCTTTCTTTCCGTGATAAGTGTGTTGTTCGTGACGAATATCTCTGTGTCGATAATCAGGAAAGCCAGCCTTAGTCATATCTGTTGAATTTACGAAAGCTTAAAGAAATTTCTTTAAACACTTTTTTTCTTTTGAGTCCCAAAATACTGAATCTTTTAAATGAGGTCCGTGAGACATGTGTTTTATGCGTTAGTATCATAATTCAGGATAGGTTTGTTTGTCTAGAATTTCAGCACAGCCAAACCGATTGACATCATCTGCAGTTAATTTATTTTGCAAATTAACCAATATATGCATGCGAGGCAAACACCATTTTTGATTTTTGATTGTGTAAGTGTATGCTCTGATTCGAGTTCTTTCAATAAAACTAAGACTTTCTGATAAAACAATCTACTTATGAATGTCTGAATATCCAGAGCTGAAGTAGCCAGTGGCTTTGTTCTCATGAATCAACAAATTTCTGGCCACTGTGAAATGCAAGTCATTGTAATAAATAAATCAGGCTGACTGATAGTTCAGGATATTTCCATTGCATCATGATTTAACTGTTTCAATGCTCTTAAACTACCTTGAAATGATGATGGTACTATTACTGCTTTACCTACTTTGAATTTGATGGAACTATTGATATTTGAATTTTGAACGTGATCAATGAGACATTGCATATGTTCCGTTCTAAGTTTTGCTTGATTCGATTTAATAAAGAAGAGACAATTAACTTTGACTTTTTGATATGCATTAATAATGTAATGTTGCAATAGACGTTGAGATGACAGAAGTGGGTTAAATACTGTGTGGGTGTTATTCGGATTTCGTGTGTTTCATAGTATATGACCATTCTGTTTCGCCATCATGGAAAAGCAAAGAGTAAAGTATCTAATTGAGGCGAATAATTAGACAGACACGACGAATTGTGCTGTGCTTTTGGATAAACACGAAAATCAATTCTGTCTTTATTATCTCCGGCTTTCGAAAATATTATTGCTGACAATTTGTCACTTGTTGGTTTATTATACCCGTGAACCTGTGTTCGGATTCAGCAGGTTGGAAAATGGATGGATGGATGGTTTATTATAAATGCGACTGGTCTTTCGGATTTATCTAGAAATCCAAGAAAACGTCTTTTTCCGTGTTTTAGAATGTATGTATTACAATACTCTCCATAAAAGCTTCTTTAAAGGATGAAATGGAGGACTTTTCCTAAACAACTTTATATGTGGAAAATGTTAAAATTATAAGAGCTGAGAGTGCAGGAAGTGTGTCTCACAAAAGCATTCACACGATTGAATGGCCCGTGAGCGTGGTTGAAAATGGTTGTGAGGATTGCAGGGTTTGAAATAATCTCCTAGAAAAAGTCTCGTCTCACGCGTCTTGAAATTATCTCTTTGAGAAAGTCTCGTCCCACTCGCAGGACTTTAAATTATCTCTTTGAAAAAGTCTCGTCCCAGGATTCCTTTTATAATAGAGAGATATCATTTTCCACTCAGGACCCACAAGTCAATGAACCAGCAGAAAGTACTGTAGCTTTTTAAATTCACTGTGCTGTTGTCACTGCACTCTAGTTATCATGGCTCTTTCCTCAAATGGTTAGGTTAACTGTCATCTGCACTGGATGGTCATGAAGAACGTGCAATGAACTGGAAACCTGACAAGAGATTACTGCATTCTGTCACTGTTGCCAGAATAGGTTCTGGCTTCTCACCATGAAAAGCGCATACAAGGTAGAAATTGATATGGTTTAGCAAATGTGCATTAACATGTCGCTCTACCACTGTTAGATAGATTGATAGAAGTTTTTATAATAAAAAATAAAATAAATAAATACACATACAAACACACTTTGGTCACAACACAAGTTACTTGTGTCCCCGCCACATCATGATAAGTGACACATATAAATAATTGATTCTCTCTGTAGCAAACCAGAATTATTATTATGCTTTCCTCTTAAAAAGAAAACATATGGAAAAAATCATTCCCTATTGACGTTTTATTCAAGATGTTTTTATTTCTAGTTTTAGCATGACAGATCTTATTTCACAAACACTAACCAATAAAACTGGAATGTATCTGTTGGAATGAAGGCAGGTGTGAGCCAAAGGTCAGCATGTTGCTGTATGTGTTAAGTGATGAAATCCGCCCGTAGCAAAGTCCCAGTGAGCAAGCAAGTATTGGCCCTTTGTATGTCAAATTGTTTTTGGCTATGATGGACAAATTTACTATAAACTAGTGAACTCAGACCTTCACTAGACTGACCTATCACAGTAAACAAACTTGGATGTGCATTAGGATTTTTGGAATTGGTGTAATTTAAATTAAGCTGACATATTTAAGGCATTTGTATGGCCTGCAAAGACAGTGGTCTCCTTAGGTCTCTTGACTTTTTCATATGTGTCACCTCGGTGACACTGTCTGCAATGCTTACCTTTTTAATCAAAAACAATCTCTTCTGAAGAAATTTGAGAGAACAGGATATTCAAAGAAATATAAAGTAAATGTGTAGTTGATGCATTACCAATTTATGTAGCTGACTAAAAAGGCTACAATAAACTTTAATGCAGTATATTTCAGAGAGAATACAATCACAAAGCACTTTAAAAGGACACCACTGTAAGAAAGCAGCATGCTGGCCTAAGTAAACTGAAAGGGGTAAACTAATACAATGAGAAAGAAGACCTCTTCACATGAGGTGCCTGCATGTTGTCAACAGGATACTTGTTTCCGCCAGCAATTGTGAGAAGTCCAAAGTATTCCTATCTTATCAGGTATCATCCTAAATTGGATACAGTTGGCTAGCACTCTTCTGGAAGGCCCTTGACTATTTTTAACCTCTTGAGGTCCTCAATTAGAAAGCAAATTGTATAACTCTTCACTTTCAAATGCATCAAAATTTGCTGGATTTTTTCAGTAGTAATCACTTTAAATAACTTATTTCATTTTTACCCTACAGCAAGAGAGAATATGTAAAAATTAGTATAATTTAATCAGATAGCATCAAGTACATCATGTTTATTATTAAAGTGATCAAATACAGCATTCAAACCTAAAGTGATTAGCATAATTTTCTGTTTAGTTACAAGAAATGGGAGACCCAGGTCAGCTGCCTTTGGAGTCAATATTGACAGTCATACAGTATACTGCAGAATAAAGGCTGACTTCACAGAGACAGAAGAACTCTCTATAACACAGAGACAATTATATGAGGTGTCTTGCGCATGATGGACTATAACCACCCATACTTTATCTTGACACTAATCCGTAGGAGCTGAAATGTGCAAAATAGATGTTTCCCCTCATCTATACTAGTCACTGTAGTGTGAAGGGAAGGGGGTGGTCTTGGGAGGTTTACTTCTGTTACCAAAAGTCCTGAAATGCTGGTACCATACCATTTTAAAATATGGGTTTAATAGTACCAGTATACTGTAAAACCCTTGACTATAGATTGTGTAATTTGCTGTCAGCTTAGAGTTAGGCCATAAAGAGAAATCCCACGGTTCATGACTGCCCTGAGAATATCCAGAAAACCTAAGACAGAAGCTTCTATCTGCTGCAATGGAAAGTGAAGACTGGTTTACACTTAATTTGCAGCTTTACTGTACTCAAAAGAGGAAAAATGGACAGATAATTGATGAAAGTTATACACACTAAACTACTAGCTCAAGGCTCCTAAAAACTCTCCAGAGGCAGTTTGGATCATCTTCTATAGCAAATGACATCCCACAACATGAGATGACCAGAAAACACATAATTGGTATACATCAACTATCAGGAGCAACAAGAAAAATCACAAATACAGAAGTCATGTAAGGTGACCTTCAGCAGAGGCTGATAATGCAAAGGTCAGGATGTTTCTTTTAGGCTGATAATTTTTATGTTTGCCCGCCTTAATATCATCCCCTCCTGTAAATAGCAAAAGACAGGCAAACCCGTGGGCTGTTAAGAATATGCTTTCTAAATGATTTGTAAAGTTATTTGCATCTATTTAATGCATAAAACAAAAGCTGCAAATAAGCTTTAACTACTAAAAAAATAAAAATCAAAAAGCTCTCCAGAGAGGAAGCAAAAAACTGTGCGAATACATTATGTCTCCTCTTTGAAATGCATGTGTTTGTGTCCTTTGAAGGTAGGCTTTTATCCTACGGGAATAAACACGCCAACTGAAAAGCAACCTTGAAGAGGCAACATCGTAGTATGGAGCTGCTCGTGTCTTTTGTTTGATTTTGATGAAAAATGTGGAATACAGAGAAAGTGAGAACGCAAACTAATTTTGGTATCATGAGAATGTACCTAAACTGAAGTGTCCCCCAATTACCTTTAATAGTGCCTGAAAACTACAGCTTTAATGTTTCACCCTGCAGCTGTGATAGAACACTGAAAATTCCCTTTGCTGTCTGTCCCTCAGTCCTTGCATAAGGAAAATGAAACAGAAAAAAGACAACTGTGATATTTTGGGATTTTATTTCTTTTTATTGAAAGCACCATGTTTTGAGCCCTCAGAATTTTGTTAGGCTTTACGTTGTACCCTTTAAGATGGATAAAGTCCTTTCTGATGGCACCCAATGTCAAAAACACTATGTAACAAAGACTGCCTTGCATTGTAAAATTGTTTTGTGAATGTTATGAAATGTGTGATGTATGTTGGCACTTAAGTTGCATGTGTGAAAACTGAGTGAGAGATGGCAAAGTTTACACAAATGGATTTTAACCTATGATTCTATGCAGATAGTCCACCACTTACAGCATTTTATTTATAAGCATTGTTTTATTTATGATATTTTCCCCCATTTATATATATATATATATATATATAATATTTTCCCCCCATTTATTATATATATATATATATATATATATATATATATATATATATATTATATACAGTATATATATATACATATATTATATACAGTATATATATATATACATATATATATATATATACTGTATACCCCCCCATATATATATATATATATATATATATATCCTCTTTAATAATATCCCTGTGTTAGTCCATGTGTCCGTGTCTTCTGGTGAAGTGCGCACGCGCGGGGCACTCTTTAATAAAGGACATCATTGCTGGGGAGAGTGCTGATTGGGTACTTGCGGTCGCGCACATAAAATCCGTTGCTGGGGAGATGCCACACATACAATAATCAGCTGCACGCCAGCACAGATTAAAATACTTGCTGAGGAACTGCAAAGTACTTGCTGGTGAGACGCCACAGCCACGATTATCAGCTGCACGCCACACATTACATCAGTTCCTGGGGAGACTCTGCTGATTGCCCACTGTTGTGACAGAGAATTAAATGCATATTACGGACAAGGCGGAAGTACAGGGAAGGGCAGAATGAGTGGCAGAGTCACTGGCCTCTAGCAGATGCTTCAAAGGCCGCCTGACACGTCACACAAGACAGAGAGGGCGGGACCTATAAAATATTGCGCGGCCGATTCAATCGGATTTCAGTAAATGAGGCAAAACCTAAAACATAAGGCATGAAAAATCCAATTGAGCACTGAGATGCGGAGACCAGCTTCCCCAAAGAGGCGGGATTATTGTTTTTGTGTGCCAGTGTTCACTCAGAGGATGTCAGATTTGCGATTAAGAAGCTTGGCCCAGTAAAGTAGAAAGTGTCAGTGTCAGAAGGGGTTTTCCTAAATATACGAATTTTCATGATATTACAATAGGATGACTTTTAAAAGTAGATTTATTTTCGCGCACATAAAATCTGTTGCTGGGGAGACGCCACACATACAATAATCACCTGCACGCCAGCACAGATTAAAATACTTGCTGGGGAACTGCACAGTACTTGCTGGAGAGACACCACAGCAAGCCAAAATAAAGAGAGACAGGATAGGAGATCTTCAAACAGACATAACACATCAATCAACAGCCACAGAGGAGAGGATAAATGTAATATTAATTATACTTACTGTATTGTCATATACGTTTCTATTTTATTTTTATTATTATTTTACTTTAGGCTTCTTGCAAAAATATTTTTGACAAAAAAAAAATTAAGACAAGAAACAGAATGAGGTCAAGGTCCCTTGCCATTTAATATAGACTGTTCCTACTAATGTTTATGCACTACTGCTCTAGCGCCCGTTATTGTAATGGGCTTAATGTCTAATATATATATATATATATATATATATAGGGATGGAGCAGTCCGCTCTGCTCATGCTCAACCACAGCCACGGAAGTTGGTGTGAGATGGTCCGAGCAAGCACTTTTAAATTTTTTTGGTGTTTGCATGCATCTCACTTGTCATTCAGCCCAAGTAGACAAACTCATACATCAAGCTACCATACAGGTTTCAGCCAGTCCCGCTCAATTTGTGCCGCAGCTGCACTAAACTACATGTCCGTCTCGGACATGATATGACCTGTCGTGGCCCACTTAGCCAACACCTCTGCAAGTTCACCAATACAGTATAACTGCTAGGGAGTCTTCGAGTTGTTTTTTTTTCTTCTACAAAGACCACACATAACCAGTTTAAATAATAAACAAAGAAAAACAGAAAAAAATCTCCACACCTTATTGCTACACTGTTTAATTCTGTAGCACTCTGTTTAAAGGTAGATTGTGTATTAACATTAAGGTACTTCTCTTTTTATAAGATGAAAATGACAGAGCTCCCCAAGAACCACCTCACCATGACAGGATTCTTCTCTGGAGTTTTACTGTAGGCCCTTTATGTGTAGAAGGGTTACTTTCTTGGTATTTTTCAGACATGAGATGTCAGGCTGAGTGATAATGTCAAACTGTCCAGATATGGAAATGCAGATTTGTGGCAAGAGTGTACAGGAGCCTATTTATTGTGTGCAACATCCCCCAAGATATACATATTAGGTTAACTGCTGATTCTAAACTGTTCCAGTGTGGGTACTTTGATGGACTGGTACTTTTCCAAATCTACTTCTGGTTTTGTACCAGTACTTCCAGGGGTAAACTGCAGCCCCATGAAACTTTGTATTGGATTAAGTCAGTGTTTCTCAAACTTTTTTGTCTGTTGGCACAGTAAAAAAACTAAAAAAATTTCGCGGCACACCAGGAAGAACAACAGTTGTTTTATAATAAAATGAAAAATTATTTTACCTGTTTTTAAGTATTACATTCAATGTGAAGGATGTGCCTGTTTTTGAGAGCAAATGCGATTTAATCGAGGCTCCAAAGTCGACAAACAAACTCGCATTTCAGCATCTATTGTAAGAAGTCTCTCTCTTTTCTTAGACTTGATTTCAGTCAGTGCTGAAAATCCAAACTCACAAAACCATGAAGATGCAAATGGAAGAATTATTTTGATTGCTTTTAAACTGATTGCAGGATATAACTTGTTGATTGAAATCCAAAACACATCCAGGCTTTTCTCGGCAAAACTTGACTTAAGAACTGCATCGTTTTTTAAATCAATGAGCTGCTCTTCTTCTTCAGTTGTAAGATTTGTAGCTTCATTGTTTCCAAATGGATAGCTGACCCATCCATATTCATTACTTCCAACTGTTGGGAAGTAATGCTGCAATGCTGACTGCAGGTGTGTCAAAGTGTACAGAATTTCGGGGGTGATTTCTTTATTTGAAGCACATTCATTGTAAGTAGGAAAGCAGTCGAAGACTCCTTTCGAGATCTTACTTTGCCACAACGACAATTTTTCACCAAATGACTTCAGTTTTGAGGATGCAGTGATGATGTTTTCCGATGGTCCTTGAAGACTTAAATTCAGTGAATTTAATTTGTCAAATAAATCAGAGAGAAATGTCACCTTAACCCACCAGATCTCGTCATGAATAGAAAATCCAAAGTCTTTTTTTTCAGCCTCCAAGAATGAAATCAGCTCAGCCTTGAGTTGGACGACACGCTTTAACACTTTTCCCCTGGAGAGCCAACGAACGTTGGTGTGATACAGGAGGCATTTGTAGTCTGAATCCATTGCTTCACAGAGCTGAGAGAAAAGTCGGGATGCAAGCGGTCGAGATTTGATGAAGTTTATAACTGTAATCACTTGATCCAGAACAGACATCAAATCTTTCGGCAAAGATTTGAAGGCAAGAGCTTCTCTGTGGATCATGCAGTGAACAACTAATACATTTGGATTTTCTTGACGCACAAGAGTGACGAATCCCTTTCTATTTCCCTGCATGGAAGGACAGCCATCGGTGCAAACGCTGACACAGTTTTTCCACTGTAGTTTGAAGAGCAAAATGTTTTCGTTCACCACATTGAAAATATCTTCGCCTTTGGTCGTAGTTTGTAAGTCTTTGCAAAATAAGAATTCGTTGACACATTTTTCATCCTTTATGAACCGAATAAAAGCTAGCAGCTGGGCTTTGCCGCTAACGTCAGTGGATTCATCAACTTGAAGAGACCACAACAGAGACACTTCATCGTCAGGCGCGTCAAAGTGTTCGCAGATTTGATCTTGTAAATCTGACGATAAGTCTTCAATTCTGCGCGAGATAGTATCATTTGACAAAGGAACTTTCTTAACTTTTTCGGCGGCATCGGGTCCAAGGATAGTTTCAACAGCTATTGCTAAAGCTGGTGCAATGACTGATTCAGCCTCTGTATGCGCTTTCTTGCGTTTTGCTAATAACTGAGCAACCTTATAACTTGCAATCAATCCCTTTTCTGGCAGCTTTAGGTAGTTCGTAAGTTTCTTAGCTTGTTTATTTTGTTGAGCCCTGATGTTTTCGAAGTATTCCTTCGGTTGCGCTTTTACAGCTGGATGTTTTGTTTCCAAGTGTCTCTTCAATTTGCTTGGAACAAGCGCCTCATTCGACAGAGCTGAATTGCAGATCAGACAGAATGGCAATGGAGCATCTTCAGGTCCCGAAGATATGAAACCATATCCGATGTAATCTTCTTTGTACCTTCGTTGGTTCCTTGCTTTTTTTTTTTTAACGGTTTCGCAGTTTCATTCTTGCTAACGTATTTCTCCATGGATAACAATGAATAACGCTTATTGATAATTTGTTATTATTAGCATACACCTAAAAAATTTAAATGAAACACATCGCTTATTATTATCGTTACCAATTCAAAAACTGCTGTGCGTCTGCTAGGGCGGCCTACATTTTAGTCATTATAATAATATATGTATAGTGGAAAATTCCATAACCTGAATAGCTAACACCCCTTTCCGTCAAAATGTAGCGTTCCGATTTAGCAGGGCAGAGAAAAGGGGAGAGTGCGGGCTACTATTACTGGTTGTTGCAAGTGGGGACGTCATCGCAACGTAGGATAAAAATTTAATAGTAGGCAGACCTGTGTAACGCTGCACGTGTAGCGTTCTGAAAACCTGTATAAATTTCAAATATTTGTAGAAACTCCCGCGGCACATCTGCAAATCTTCCATGGCACAAGGTTATTTAATATGATAGGAAACTCAGGCCTTAGACTTTTGGGGGAGAATCAGAGGCATCTAAATGAACCTTTGATTGTGAAGCTTCATTTACAACATCATTCAAATAAGATGCAACAATGTTTATTAAAATCCACAGTTTTGCAGAAATTATCCATTTCTTCTGCTGTGGACAAAAACCATGGACCTCCTCTTAGCCGGTTATACTTCCTTAGAAGGCTGGCGTCCTTCAACATCTGCAATAAGATGCTGCAGATGTTCTATCAGACGGTTGTGGCGAGTGCCCTCTTCTACGCGGTGGTGTGCTGGGGAGGCAGCATTAAGAAGAAAGACGCCTCACGCCTGGACAAACTGGTGAGGAAGGCAGGCTCTACTGTTGGCATGGAGCTGGACAGTTTGACATCTGTGGCAGAGCAACGAGCGCTCAGCAGGCTCCTATCAATTATGGAGAATCCACTGCATCCACTAAACAGTGTCATCTCCACACAGAAGAGCAGCTTCAGTGACAGACTGCTGTCACTGCCCTGCTCCACTGATAGACTGAGAAGATCGTTCCTCCCCCAAATTATGCGACTCTTCAATTCCACCCGGGGGGGTAAACATTAACATTATACAAAGATATTGTCTGTTTTTTATCTGCATTATTATCAATCTTTAATTTAATATTGTTTTTTGTATCAGTAAGGTGCTGCTGGAGTATGTGAATTTCCCCTTGGGATTAATAAAGTATCTATCTATTAAGTATAACCTTACAACAAAAAAAAGCTTTATGGGAAGAAACAATACATGCAAAAGAGGAGTATGAAAAAACAATTTCTTAAAGTATTGCATACGAATTCCATTTTAAAGAACATTCTTGTGAATTTTATTCAAATTATTTGTATATAGGCCTACTGCACAACTCTTCACAACTATTTACCTTCAGAATTTTGACAGACTGTCATATTCAAAGAGATGATCAATAACAGAAATGAAAACCATAAAATGAATACAGCCACAAATGTCACCTGATCAATAGTCTGCAAACCAGGTGACAACAGAGAAGAGGAAAATAAAAATGGCAAAGTTATTAAACTGTGAATAAGTTGTTCTCACACAAATTACAAAATCATTGTACCAGAATTCAACAGCTTTTTGCACAGCTTCTCGCTTAAATGTCAATGAAGACGCACATACAGTATCCTAGCATTTGATTATTTATTTATATTATGTAGATTTATCATTTGCCCTCTTTTGCATTACTTTTCTGACTTCTCTGCTAGGAAAGTGCCATGTAATGCGGTGGCATGTAAAAACAAAGCTAAGGGAAATCAATAGAAACATGTTGATGTGGGGCTAATTGGTTTTCAGTGGACAGCCATGTTCACCATTTTTTAATGAGCCACATGGGTCATTATATAGCAATGCTCAACTGCAAGAAACAAGCAAAGTAAACATGGGAATTGATAGCATAAATTAATGTTGGTACTATAAGCAGAATCCATCAGCAGAAAATATTTTTTTTAAATAATCACTGGCCTCCTTACTCCTGGAACAACTTGACAAACATTCTGTATTGTAATCTTGTGTTGCTTCACGAACTACCTTGAGATGGAGTACCTTGTTAAAGGTACCATATAATATGCAGACCTACAAACATTTGTAGAGTTTACTTCCTACGGTTTACTGCAACAGTCAGGTGGACTACTGACTTAGAGTCTGAGTAACTGTCATATGAATAACTAGGGGCCTCTAAAAGATAATTCTGTGCTTTAAACAAGTTTGTGCATGGACAGGCAGTGACTAACCCGTGATGTTCAACTGGAGTACATGGGGACTGAAAATAGACACATTACTAATGATCCATCCCCTACCCCAAACAAATACACCTTTTTGCCCTAAATTACAGAATTATATGATTACAAAAATGATGTTGAAAGTGAAATTCAAGACTTACAGAGGAAACTAGAAGACATGAACATGTCAAAAATGATCCACAGGTTAAGACTGGAACATTCCCAAAAAAATGTCTAGTTAGTCAGAAAACTATAATGCTCAGAGCTGATTATTTTTATGGCCACTTGTTAATGCCTTGTGTTTATGCAAGTTATTGGTGTGTGATCTTTTCAAGAAAATCACATGCGAGTGGTACAAATTCAATCTTAAACACTCAGATACACAGCTCATATACACGTTGTAATTGCCAACTCATCACCTGAAATGTTGCTTGATTCTTGGCTAGGATACATTCTGTTTGATGTTTGCAAGTTGACGTGGGCTTCCTCCATATACTCTGGATTCCTTCCACAATCCAAAGACATACAGAACCTATTCATGACTTGAAATAGATGGAGACGGGTGTGAGCAATACTGTGCATTGGAGTGGAGTAGCTACCTATTCTTTATCACTCAACAGATCCCACCTTCACCTGATGAAACTGGAATAAGCTTCAACTGCCTGTAATACTATAATGAATACAGTGGTTTCAAAAATGGGTTAGTGATTGAAGATTCGGTATAGTTAGACTTCACAGAAAACATCAATAACGTGTAAAATTTGACAGGAGATTTCAGACTATTACATTTTACTGCTTAAATAATTTGGGCTGTGCAAAGTCTTAAAAGTTTTCATGTCACATCACCATTTCAAAACATTAACAATGTACAATACCAATGCCTTCTAGGAGAGATAGAGAGATGCTTGTGGATAACTATATGAATAACTAAAGTTATTGCCATGAATAACTAGTTCCCATGAATAACTATATGCTCTAACCATGTACCACAGAAAATGTGTATACTGGGGATGGTGGGTCATGGTATTGTGGGAATGTTGCACTGCCATTTTAGCTTGGGACGCAGTAGTTTTGTTGTCTCACAGATTGCTGCAACTCAGTACAAGTAGCAGTATTTGGTAATGTTTTAATGATGATTCAAAGGTGATTCATTCTAATTTCATTTAAAATTGCTACAAATCACAATGTAGTACTGGCACGAAACTGTAAAATTACATCTGCTTCATCATAAAATGGATCTGAATCAAATGTCGACCAACAGGAAACTAGAGTTTTATTTTCTTTTTTTAATTACTTTTACTCACTCAAACATGATGTCCTTGGTCATTCTCTTTCTAACTTCTTCTGAACAACAAAAGCAACTCAGCATGCATTATAGAAAAAAAAATCATATTTCATTTGCTTTGACTATGGCTTTGCTAAAGGGCATATTTTTGCATTTTCTTATCATGTGTGGAGATGTTGCAAAAAGTGCATAAAGTTGAATGTTGACTGGTTTTGTTCTCTTGCAATATTTACAACTATTTACATCCCTGTCTGCCACTTCTCCATTGTTATGGTCATGGAGAATGCCCCAACTGCTGCCCTGGTGTTGCATGCAGTCCCAAAGCACAGCATCTAGCTATTGTGACTTGCGTGTTTTTGCTCCCTTGAGTTTCATTCGTTACTCATTCCTGTAGCCTGCTCCGACTCCCATTTTTAACCCTTTTGTCTCTTTGCATCGAGAGCCAAACAGGGCTCAGTCCTGTAAACATCATTGGTTGTGGGGAGTACGGTGAGCCAAGCCCTCACTTTTTTTCAGCAAATTTTAATTTTGTGAGGTTTAAGTCCACTGGCTGTTGACTTTCAGATTGGATGGTGCCAACAACAAATGTTGAGGGCTGCAGTATGGCACTTTGAGGAAATTTCTACAAATGTTTGGATTCAATCAATTATGTTTTTTTGCATCAACAATCAACAATATTTGCATCTTCCCACAAACTAATCAGATATTTAGAATAAAGGGCCATGTGTGCATTTGTGTTCTACTGTACTTTAAACTTTACAGCTGACTGATTTCAGATGATAGGCCTTAGCATGAAAGGCTAGTCAAACTGAATTGTGTGTGAGTGCAGCATATTCTGCAAAAGCTGTAAAAAGCAGCAGGTTTCACACTAATGTGAAAAATAACATTGAGCTTGGTGATAATGATTCATTCACATTTTCTGTTTTGAGATAACTGGAAACATGTTGGCAAACACTGCCAATGCAGACAAAAACAAGCCAGTTATGTGTTCCATGTGTATGGGAAGAGGGAGAGACCATGGGCTTCATGTATAAATGGTGCGCACGCACGAAAATGTTGCATATGCCCGTTGCCACGCTCACATCACGATGTATAAAAACTAAACTTGGTGTAACGCCATGCACATTCTCACATCAGCTCAAACCATTGTGTACACAAGTTTTTGGCTCGGTTTTGCAAACTGGCGGCACCCAGCGTCAAAGCAGAGCTACTGTTCCTGTGTAGTTTCCCTTTATTTTTTAGATTCACATCCCTGACACGGCTTTATCAAATACACTGAAATTAACCGCATATCGTTTTTTAGTTTAAGGCATCCGATTGTAATCAACTTATAACCATATAATGGTGCACGGAATAGCCAAACTATTCCAAATACCATATCTGCTTCTTACTTTCAGTGCACCACTCAGATTATTTTAACCCATTGTACCAGAGTATGGAATCAGAGCTGTAGAGCAGCTGATCGGAAACCTCTACGGCAGAATGTGTCAAGAGCAAAAATAATTATTGGGATACAGCTTCAAGCACACACTGCCTCAGCCATGCACACAGTCTATTTGAACTTCTCCCATTCAGCAAACACTTCAAAGCCTTTCCTGTGGAGACCTCACGGTTCAGAAACAGTTTCATCCCATAAGTTATAAATGTACTCAATCAGTCCATCAAGTGCTCCCAGTAGAACTGTTTGTACTTAAAAGTACAATTACCTCACTGTAAACTTGCATTACAGTTGTAACATTGCACAACATGAGCCACTTATGCTTTCATATTGTATATTTATTGCTTTTTATTGTGTTGTTGTTGTTGTTTTACCATTTTATAGTAAAATAAGTTTATGGAGGATTTTCGTATTGAATCTCACTGTACCATACCATAACAATAAAGGAATTAAATTCAATAGAATTCAGCACATATTTACAGATGATGACAACTGGCTTCCAAGTCAATTTAGATTTCCAAGCACTATCTTCTTGGAGCTCTTGATATCTTTAAGATGAAATGCAGTAAAGCATATACATTACTTTATACAGATACATTTTTAACTTAATTTAAATAATGCATACTGTTAATAATTAAACGTGTGGACACAGTGTTAGCGATGAACTTGCGCCTCGTTCAGGGATTGTTCTTACCTCACGCTGTGTACTTGCTGGGGCTGTTGCAACCCTGGATGGTTAGATGGATGGAAATATTAAACATGTACTACAAAGATATTTCACTGTTCCTTAAAAGGTTTGACGAATCAGTGTTTTAAGCTTACAGAAGGCTTGACATTTAATAAAAAGCTGATTGTGTGGTGATTAGTCATTTGGAGAAAGAAAAGGAAGGACAAGAATTGGGGGTTAGTACATTTGAAAGAGACAGTACTACTGCAATAAATTATTTTAATGAGGGCCGTGCACAGTGCAGCAAGAATCTTGCAGGAGGCAGGAACAATCTCTGGATGGGGCACCAGCTAGTCACTACCACTGTGCCACCGTGCCCCCTTGTTTTATACATTCTTTAATTCCTATCATCATGTCAATATCAAGTATATATCATAGTGTTTATATTGTTCAGAAAGCTGTAATATCATGAATGTAATTAATTCTGTGCCCTGTCTGTGTTAGAGAAAGCCCGTTTAAGAAGCACGTAGTGATTCACACAAGTAGAGCACATAGAAGAAGACATAGAATACGAAGCATTTAATATGCTACTATAGTTAGGATGGGATTTGAGAAACTAGTAAATTAAATGATTTTAAGATGAAGTTTATCACATTCTACTTTAATTATAAATAAACTACGTGATTGAAGGGGAAATTTCAACCTTTTTTTTCTACTGTATCCCTGTTTGTTTTTTTTTTTTTTCTCTTTACCATAATACGCTTCCATACGACACTCAAACAGTGGGCTACGACTCGCCTTTTCACGGCGACTCTGATATCTGACCACTTCTTTTTTTATTTCAGACACTGTGCGACTTTCTGAACTTGAACTTTCAAGTTTCTCAGTCACTCTATTTCACTTGATCAACTTTCTTTTGTTGTTTATATCACTGCTTAAACCAACAAATAATATGTTTTTCCTTACCTCCAACTGGTATTCGCTGAAATTCTTCTTTTCTCCCTTATGCTTTTGCCATCGTCATTTCACAGAACGCTGAATTTAAGAGGCTATTTATATTGATTTGCATATTCAAAGAAGTGTAATTCTGGGAGGTGTCGGGGTGGGGCAGCAGGCACGTGCATTACATTTCACGCTGACCTGGATTTACTGTATGTAGCAGAAGAACGTGGAAGTTGGCGTACACACTGATTTATGAATCTGGATTTTTTGTGCTTACGCACATATTTCTGTTTTTGTGTGTATGTCATGTTTTACTGTGAATTCTACGCACAGTGTTATACATGAGGCCCCAGGTGACTTTTATGAGACACCTTAAAGTTATCTTTCAGTTGCCGCTTAAAAAATTTGTATTTTAGTTCAATAGCTGTTTTTCTGACACTTTTGTAAAGAGCTCAGCTCTCTTACAAAAAGCCTCTAGCTAAACTGAAATGGACTTTTAAATGGAGCTCTCCTTTAGCAGCTGGATACTTGAAAAAGAGCTTGGTGTTTGGGGATAATTTTTTTTTATCTTTAATTTTTTGGTTAAGGATACATATAATTTACAACTAAAGAAAAGAAGCCATCTGGGACTGAATGAAGACTTGACCTACCAAAGTTGTAGATTCTTTGTATTGCTTGTATTTGCTGCTATCGGTTTCAAAGCAAATAAATATAATTTTTTAAGTGAAGGCTGAAATCAAGTGTCTCTAATTGTTATTAGCCTATCCAAGAACCTGGATTGTGCATTCTTTGTCTAGATGATGACCTTTAAATACATGAGTTAACACGCTTGTGAAGTCCTTTAATGGCGTTAAATGAGGTTGACGTAAAAGAATGAAAATAAACATCCCTAGTCAGTAGGTAGCTTTCAGTAGATGTCCCGAGGGTTGAATACACAGGGAACAAAGAAGACAATAAGACATGTAAGGGATTACAGGTAACAGCAATTTAGCTGGCTTTAACATTTATGCCTATTCCCCATTAAGAAAAGAGTGTTAGATATTAGTTGTTTGCTTCTGTGTTTGGTGCATGTCATAGGTACTATTATAGCACAATAAACAAGCTGATGTACAATCTTGGGTTTACTTTGGTTCTTGATTTGTAAAGAGGCTAACTAGGAAATGCCCTCTCTCTATATGTCAAAGTAATGAGAGAGAGAGAAATTCACACAATGGACAGATTTATACTCAGGACTGGTTATCTATTCATTATGAAAGCAGCCAAGTGTGCTACTTACAACATTTAAAGTGAAGAGATGTCTTTCAAACAAGTCAGATAAAGATTAAACTTAAATACCATGCTGTCCCCCAGACTGACTTGTTTACTTGTCAAAGATTTAAAGTTGGATTTTATTATTTGTTGGGTGATCACTGACATGAAGTGCTCAATGAGTAAAATCAACAGCTACACTTCTAACTCATTGTTCTCATCTGATGGGTTTCTGCAAAAAGTGGGGCTCTGTTGCTAGGGATTTGTGTATGAATCCCATAAAAGGCAAAAGCAACTCTACTCCATTGGGCCCTTGAGCAAGGCCCTTAACCTCCAATTGCCTTGTCCTGGGTATAATGCTAATCTGCATCCAGCCCAGCGTGCAGGTTCTCCAACTTAAAGGGAAAATTTGGGGGTGGGTGGCAGTATTGGCACCCCAGCCACTGTAATAAACCTCACAATTTTCCAGTGTGGTGCTGAAGTGTCACCCGCTCCACTCGGGTCTCAATCCAAGTGGTAGGGTGTGTGGTGGGTGCGGCAATGCGCTATCAGCACATGCTCCCAACTTCTCCTCTCTCCTCATAATAAATCTAAATAAAAAATAGTAATAATAAATTGGCAAGAAATATGGAGATGTACGAGAGAAAAGGGAGTACCATAGAATTACGTAAGGATAGCTAAGGATATGTATGAGGATGCATAAACACAAGTTAGAAGTAGTGTAGGAATAACATGGATTTGCAGTTAAGGTTGTGTTTCATTAAGGATCACCATTAAGCTCATATATTTTTACTCTAGTTATGGATGTTATTGCTAGGGTAATAGTGGATAAGGCCATATGGTGGAAGTTATTTCCACATGATATCATGCAATGTGGCACCACTAAGAATATTGTGGAAATGAAGCTGAGGCAGTGGAGAAGAGCTATGGAGGACAAAAGCTTTACGATTAGTAGGACGACAGAATATCTAAGATTTTACAGACAAGAACAACAGGGAGAAGTTGCCTTCCAAGGAGAAAGGCTTAAAAGAATGGAAAAGTTCAAATAGCTATGGTCAACAATAATAATGAGTGGAGGCTTAGATTTAGAAATAAACCATAGAATGCAATCAGGCTGGGAAAATTAGAAAAAGGTAAAGTGGTAATGACAGGAGAAGGAAACAATGTGGGAGGAAGACTCATGGATATGGAGGTGAAAGAAAGAGAAGATGACCAAAGCAACCTAAGGGAGGAAGTTTCATCAGTCGAGGAGATATACAATAGTTGAGAGTCAAGAAGGCTGTTCCAATATAGCATCTCCATATGAAAGTGGGAAAAGCTTTACAAGTAATAATAATAAGTCATTCAATACAAATACTATATACAGGAATTACAGTAAAATATGATCTCAAATTAGCTTAAATCACCAATGCTGAGCAGCTGAAAAGCTCATGTTTTATAAGCATATTATGGTCCAGTCCATTTTTTCCTTCAGGTGGAAGATGATAAGTTGAAATTCTGAGAATGGCACTTTGGTACATGACATACTGGTGAGCTAATTTTGTTTTTACCTGTAAACCACCTTTCGCATTCATCTGATTAACACAAAAAAATCAATAGTGTGGATGCTTGGATATCTACTGCCCTATTCATATTTGCACAGGCTACATGGTACACAAATACCTCACAGCAATTTAAAATTACAAGTTTGGCCTATTTTGTTCAAAAATGCTCCCACAGTACATATCCTGTACAACATAGTTTTTTCTGTGGGAGTTGATCAACGTATATGGAATGATAATTAAAGGAAGCAACACAGTTCTTGGCATGTTCCTCCACAAAAACATTTTTTTTTGGTAACTCGAGAGTTTTTTTTTTTAATTATTCAGATTTACTATGAATCAATGATCAAAATCACAATGCAATACAATCTAAGTTTTTGTTATTGGTTAACACCAAAATCTTGTAAGAAAATGCTAAAAGAACAGAAGTCCACTCAGATGTAAGATGGGTGACATACTGAGAGAGAGCTTATATCAGTTTCAATAAAGGGAAATTTAGTTCAAAGGCAAAAAAAAAAACTGTCTCCTCTTTCAACTGAAAATATGATCATAAAATACAGCTTACCTGGCACTGACCAAACAGAACCAGTCACTTGATCAAATTTCTGTCCTGATACAGTTTTCATTTGGCCCTAGGCCACCATTATTGTTGAGTCTTGGAAATAATATTTTATTTTACAAACAGTGTCACTCATTCACAGAATACAACCTTTCAAGACAAAGTAAAGAAATGATAGATGTATTTCATAATCATAAGCTCATAATGCAGATTTTCAATCTGAAAGGAATAACATTTCTGTGGGAAACAACAACAGGGACTCTTCTGACTCTGAAAGCTAAGCTTTTTTAACACAATTTCTGCCATTATATTAACTTTAAACTTAAACATTGCTGGATTAATTAGTAAATTAATGATAACAGAAGGAATATGGTTAACCAAATTGTGAAAGGAAGCAAACCAGTTAAAAGAAAAAGATGCTAATTTATAGGAACTGCATATATTCTTTCAGATCCACACATCTACTGCGTTCATAATTCCAGTTTTGCTATCAGCACATACATTTAAGACCACAAACATAAAAACTGCTTCAAACATGCTTTCAATTAGGCAGCCATTAAAATGAAACACACCTTAAAGGGCAACTGCGGATCTAATATGTGGTCTCTATATGTTGAATTAGCTGTGTTACCCAGCTTTGTTCAGGACATTTTCTATGAAAATGAGCCCTGGTTACAGTGCCAAGGATTAATTGGAGTATCAGAAGTAACCGAGTACTTTTCCGAATAAGACATTTTTTCCCTCCCAAGAGCTAATATTATTATTTCACTGGAACTACAACAGTTATTTGTAGTGTTATCAAGAGTTTTATTTTAAATCAAAATAGTGTAATATTGGATCATATCAAAGTATTTATTTAACAAGCATCCATTTCTTTTCTGACCAACTTGTTTTAATTCAGGGTAAACAAGCACTGCAGGCTACTCCAGCAATCATGGCCACATATTCTGGATTTGATGCTGATCAGTCACAGGGCACACACACTCTCTCACACCCCCCCCCCCCCCCCCCCCCAACCCCTCTCTCTCTCTCACACACACTCATTTACACTGGATAATTTAGCAGCAGGGAGGAAAACTGGAGTACACAGGAAACAAAACTATCCCAACTGGGAAGAACATCTAAAACACCATACTGGCAGTGACTAGGTCATATGCAAATAAATATGTGTTTCATTATTTCCATCTTGTGACAAAATGCCTGAATGAAATCTAATAAAAACATTTCTAGATAGATAGATAGATAGATAGATAGATAGATAGATAGATAGATAGATAGATAGATAGATAGATAGATAGATAGATAGATAGATAGATAGATAGATAGATAGATAGATAGATAGATAGATAGATAGATAGATAGATACTTTATTAATCCCAATGGGAAATTCACAAAACCATTTTCTTCCTTTTAATGTTCAGTATATGTCATAAAGTAGCTAATGTGGTCATCATGTTTTTTACAAGATTCACACAGGCCTAAATGTAAACTGATTTATTATTTAAATATAACTAAGAGCCAATCTTAAAAAGTTAACATTTAATGTAAAATCCATATAGTGCTTGCTTACTTTCTGTAGAATTTTAGATTCTCACAGTTACTGGGATATAGTTATAGTTTTTCTACCCCCTGCAAGTTAACAGGGATAGAGATATAGCTAAGAAAGTTCTGTTTATTAAGCCACATAGGAAATAGTCTTACTGATAGCATGGACTATTAGATACTGTATGTCTGCAAATAGGAGATGGCATACAGTCTTTTGAATGTGCCTAAAGTGCATCAACAACGACTGTATGACCAAACTTAGAGAAATAAAGCAAGATTTATCAGCCTTAAACAGAACTTTTCTTAAATAAGAACTTTTCTCTATTTTTGTGTGAACTGTTTTGCTTTGAAATTTTACTAAAACTTTTAAAATAAAGACATTTTGTCTGTGGAATTATTTGATCACAGATCAACTGGTGCTGGAATCATCCTATGACGCAAACTAAAAGCTGCAGAACTTTGGTAATTTTGGATAAACAAAGCTACAATAACCATAAAACTATGACCACTGTTTAAGACCATTTACCTGCTTCAAATGCTCAAGCAGTTCATGGGATTTTTTAAGAAGGTCTCATCTAATCTCAGTGGTAATCGTAAAAATGCAGGTTTTCTGCCCACATTAAGCCCACTGAGCAATCTGAAGTAACGCATTTTTCTATCACATATTGTTCCAGATTTACATCGAAGGGACAACTGACTCAGAGTGACATTGTCTGTGTAACAACACACATAGAAAAAGCAAAAGAAAAGTTGTTTTACCACCTTTACAAAAAGGCTAAATTTTGTATAATTTGCTGTATTTTAGGAAAAAGAGCACTGCTTTACATTTTTGAACACACAGACCAGTATGTGTTGTTAAAACAACAAAGCGGAGCAAAGGGTCTAGAAGTGAGGTTGGTGAGAAATGACTGCCTCTATGGAAATTAAAGATGTTCAATGTTGAGAAGTGCAGCAGATCAAAACTAGCACAGTAAGTATGACCAGGGGAAAATGAATGTGGAATATTCCAGGCAGGTCACTGAGAAACAAGAGCACCTGTAGCTAAAAAAAGATCAAATATTCACTAACAAGAGCAAAATACAAGTTAAGAGTAAAAAGGAAGAGGGACATACAACATTTCTAAAAATGCTCAACTGGCTTCAGACTTGCTAAGATGGCAACTCTCACAAGTGGTAGTCAAAAGTAGTAGTCTGATACCTCTAAAGACAGATTGAATGAATACAGAAGTCAAAAGGAGAAAAGGATCATTTACCACACAAGAAGAATAAAGAAAATTCCAACTTCTCAACATGATTCGCAAAATGACCAAGAGCAGCACAAAATGAAAATCTGGAGCTACTTAAGCCAGTACGAGAGGAAGGTGGCACAGGAATTGTAGGCAGAGAAAGGATATGGGGGACGGATGTTCAGAAATTCGTTAGCTGCTGTTAGCATCACGTATCCGGGATTGCGATACTCTCACCCTGCCTCTTTGTTTGTGAAGAATACGCAGCTGCACAGACCGTCACAAAGCTTGAACATTTGCAACATCACAAAGTGCTACATCTCAGCTTACATTCTTTCTTTGGATATCATGCAGGAAATCATCTTAATTCACAGCTAAACTTCTTTTCTCTACAAACATGACAGGAAAAAGGAAAACATTTGCAGCTGGATTGAGGTGTCAGGTGGCAGAGTTCATCTCAAAAGGTTTTTTTTTTCTCCTTTGTAAGGTTTGGAGGCAGGAAAGCACTCTAAGATAAAATAATCATCAGTAATGTCTTTCACAGTCATCAAGGCATTTACTTGAGCTCAATCTGCTCACTACCTGAGTATTTAACAACTTTGTAAGTAGAGTGTACTTTCCTAGTAGTTAAGATATTGGACTGGCTACCACAAGATGACTCCATGAGTGACGGTGAATAAGTAATTTCTCCTGTCCATGCTCTCAATTCAGAGACATTGAAACTAATGTACTGTTCTAGTAAAATATTAATTTATGCTGAGCACAACAGAAAATAAAATTTGCCATTTCGAAAGACTCCCTATTATGGCAGAAATAAGCTTGTTCATCCTTCTGCCTAAGATGGATCACCATTATAGATTCAGATCAGTGTATCTTTAAACAGTTATCATCATTAGTCCTGGCCCAGTGTACCATCCTAGCTTTCAATATCCAGTATAAAAAGAGCAAAGAAACAGGCAAATTACAAAGATTTGCAGCGATTCCAAATCCAGAACACATTATAAAAGAGCAAATAAAAGTTAAGGCTTTGCATACACTGAGAAAAAAAATAAACCAAATGGGGGTTTTGCACTAAAAAGGAAATACTTTGTACAGGGTCAATGACCTGCACTGGAAATGCCAGAATGTATGAAAAAAAATTACCTTTACAAGTTGAAGCAGTGGTTGCATCCATCTGAAACACTGTAGACTAATGTATTCCCCTTAAATTCAATCAGAAGTTTGATTAAAGCAAATGCTTTTACTGTTGATGGGGAATAGGTAATGTCTATTTCCATGCTAATGAACTAAAAAGAGACAGTCAAAAGCTTTCATTTGGTGACGTTTCATTATTTTTCAAAGATCCAAGGAGAGATTCTCTATAATTTGGTTGGAAACAAATTCAATGGACTGCTATTCCCTACAGTATAACCTCACTTTACTATCTCATTTCATTCATCCATATCATATTGTTAAACTCATTTCCTTCAACTAAGTTATATAAGAATTCAGAAAGAAGGGTGCAATCAGTGAGTACTAGATGCCATCATTTTGAAGGTGGTGTAGGAGAGGAGAAGTGATATGGTGCATGGACTAGGCAGCTGACCTCACCCCTTATAATAAAGAAAACAAACCTCACTGTTGTAGGATGTGTGACTTTCTGTGCTAAAACACACATTTTACAACATATTAAATGTTGAAAGGTAGTGGAGTTAAATGGAAATGGGCCAGATCAAACAATGGTAGACCTGCATTTTGTGGTCCCACTTCACCCCTAATCTTAAGTATTCAAAACTAGTGATAAGAGTTGGGCTACAAAATATTTCTAATTGTGTTTTAATGTGGAGGGCAGCACCTCTACCTAAAGTAAGGATGGGCAACAGATCTGCCTGGAGTGGGGACGAGATTTTAACAGTTTAGGAGTTCTGCTTTTGATGTCCAATGATCTTAACAGTCCTGTCACTGTAAAGCTTTTGTCCCATCTTAAATTCCATGCAAAATCCAGTTAAGGAAACAAACTAATATGGTTACATGTCTTGAGAAAAGCACAGTCACCATGCTCCTTTCGATTATAAAAGAACATTTCTGAATCAAGACCTGTGTGAGACACATCTTTGTACTGCCAGAGATTCAGCATTCTATGATGTTTAAGTGTGAGTGGCCTAGTGATATGCTGGATGGATTCACTTTTCCAGAGACTGAGAGCCTCACACTTGACTTGAAACATTCACTGCAGAAAAAAGTTATTTTGGATTGCCTTCTAGTTGCTAACAACATGCTGTCAAGTACTAGCATTTCCATAAATGTCAGTGTGTGTTCCCTGACATACAACAACCCCCACTAGTAATTCTAACTATCCCTCCCATGGCCCTGAATGAAATCTCATAAAAGAGTGGTATAATGTGAGTTTACTTCTCTTTACCATGGCAACTGTAATACTCATCATGTATACACACACACAGACACAAACACACAGATTTATCAGAAGTTGAACCTGACATATGTCAACTTCCACTTAAATATTATTAATCTAGTGAAAGACAGGTGGATTCAAGAAGTTTTTTTCCCCAACCATAGCAATAACTGATGTAAAGATTCTCAAGTCTTTCTGATTACCCCTATATAGAATGCTACACATGAGTTACCAAGCTTTTCCTCCTTCATCAAGTTAAAAGAGCAGGAAGATAAGTGTGCTCTGGCAGGATTAATATGGTTAAGTCCATAAGAGCATCAGACTCCTTAAAACGAGCAAAGACCTTGCAGGGTGCCACCAAGTTTTTGGCTTATGCAGCTGTGACCTGACAAGATAATGATATGGGAATGAAGGGGATAGAATTTCCTGCATTGTTTCTGTGCCAATTTCCTGGCCTCTCACCTCAGTGGTGGATGGCAACGCCCCTTTACAATTAGACTTTTAGTCGGGACAGTGATTAGCTGATTTAGATCTTTAAATAAGAGACACCTTTGCTGGCTCAACCATGCAGAACAGCATTTTTTCTGATTGTTCAGCACCTGAACCGCTGCTATGTTCATGCCTTTAGGACAAAAGTTCAAATGCTCCCTGGACAATGGAATCTGACCCCCACATATGCAGATCAGACAGCATGCATGGATGTAATTTTTTATAGAAATAAATCAAATAAAAAGTTTATTCTTCTTGGGTAATATTTATGCTCCACTGATGACATGATTGCAAATCTGCATTTCAAACAACACTGGCATTAAAGTCAGCACCTATTTTTCTGTTTTGATATCCTGTTGAAATGGGGAAATTGAACTTAAGACAAATTTTTTGGGGAAAGAAAACACTAAACATCTTGTAACTGATTAAAAGAAAAATTGGTTAAAAATGGAATAAGGATTTTATGTTAAAAAGGTTGTTTTATGCCACTAAAAGAATGTAACCATATTTGTATCACTATGGGGCAATGGGATGAGATGTCAATATGAAACCCTGAAATATGCACTTTAAAAGGAGTCCGTCTAAATAAAACAGTTCCTTGCTCACTGTCCTCTTGAACTGTCACTAACAAGGAAAATAAACCAAAGAGGAAATTAATCTGTCCACATATTTAAGTCCAGACACTAAGGGGTGAAAGGTTGGGCTTTACCCTGGGGCAATGTCATCAGGAATGAAGATGTTTTAAAGAATTAGTCACAAGGAAGTTGTGGATGGAGGGTATGTGGAGTTCTGTTATTGCCTGCACATTCCCAATTCATTTCAACAGGACTTGACTGCCACATTTTGACAAACTTAAATAAGTGTTAAAAACATACAAAAAATGTTTATTTTAAATGCACAAAAACAAGGATCTCAACAAAATAATAGCAATAATAATACATCTCAACTCATTGTACTGTGTGTCAAAAGATGCATATGAAACATTCAGTCATTCCCTATCTGTTTATTCAGTGCTGATAAGCATGCTATTGCAAGGAGTACATACAACATACATAGACACATAAACAGAACCTTTATTTCTTATTTGTGACACTGCCTGCTCCTGTGCCCTCCCTCAACTTGCACACACTATCTGCTCCTGTGCTCCCAGTATGACAGAGGCCTGCACCGTGAATTCTGTAAAGTTTTCCTTCCAATTAGCCTTTTTTTATTTTGGCAAACATAACAAGAAGTGTCTCCCACTGACCGCAGTGTTGCTCTCTTCTTTTACATAACCAGGGTGGTGGGGTGTATCTAAATTGCCAAGGCAAAAAGAGAAAGAATAGGCTACTCATTATAACGGCAAAACGATTTCAAGTCATCCTGGAGAGAAAGAAAGACTGCCTGAGCCTGTGAACCTGGGCTTCTCTGCTGGTGCTCTAGACGCCATTGGCTGGCACGAAGAGGACAATGCAGTGCAGCCCCCGTTTCATTTCCTGAGAAGCAAATGATGCTAGAATAGTCCTGCTGATGCTTAGCAGTCCACCTACGCAGCAAACAGTCACCGACTCAAAAGATCCTCAAGCACTCTACATTGTAAAAAATAAGAAATACTGATATACACATATAGGCAGTGACAAGTACACAGAAACATACCCTCACAGGCAACCTCACACATGCATAATACCAAACAAGCATACACAATCATACTGCCTGTAAATGTGTCAAGATGCACCACAGAAAGCAAACTGAGCATCAGGTGGTTTGGCCCAGTGGTATCAATCTGACCCACCTCACTTTTACTTGAACATCTGAAAGCTGCACTGCAGAACTGATGAAGCATACAGGGCTCAGAGTACAGCGCAATGTAACAGAGTAGCAGCAATGTGATCAACACCCCCAACCAAACTAAAGTGTTTAATGAGACAACTGTAAAGGTTGTTTGTTTAATTCACTGACTTCACCTATCTATACTACTTTTGTACAACTGTCAAACACATAAACAAATGTACTTTGCACTTGTATTTTGTGAATAGGTTATAACAAAAACCAAAACCATCAGCTAAATTGATAATTCCAAAACCTTGCACTTAAAGAGAGAAACAGTTTAAGGTCATCCTAACTCAGGAAAAGGTCTGCTAGAAAAGCCAAAAATATCCAAATAAAACGTTTATGTAAGGAATAGTATGAGTAACACGCTCAGGAAGCGCAAAACATTTGAAACAAAGGAGTGCAAGAAATGTTTGCACCCACTATGTGGGACTACCCACACACTTGTTCCCTCTGCCAGTCACATATAGCTACTTACTATTTGCTTTCAAACACACAGTAAACAATCCAATATTGTGTTGTCTCCAGTTGTTTGACAACATTTTTTCCCTGCTACTGAGCTTTACTCAGACTTGACTCCTAATTCTGGTAGGAAGCTGGCTCATTCTGTATGTCACTACTAGGATTAGAAAATGCACTATAAATTCTGAGCACTATAGTAAAATGACCTGTGGTCCTCTGACCTTCTGTCTATTAAAGACAGTACAAACGTTTCTTTTGGACAGTCACATACTACTAATTACCATAAATAAATCTGATTCCAATCCAAAAACATACTGCAACAGGGCTTACCAAACAGACTGTCTTCCAATATCAAGACAATCTCTTGACTTTGGAGTTCAGTGTGTAAAAATTGTTACAGTGTATTCAATTTATTTGACAATTTTCCAAAAAAACAAGTGCCATGCACAGTGCCCGAAAGTATCACAGCACTGCAGAAAGCAGTTGTCTGCAATAATAACAAAGGTAAGAATCACTCTTTCACTCTCACATCCTATCTCAAGCAACAGACAACATAATTCCAAATCCTGTCTTCTATCAGTAATATGTCCAACAGAGTTATAAAATCAGTGCCATGTCACCAAGAGCTCCCACACATTTTTGAATATATCAAGGGGGAGAAAATAAAAGCTTCTCTTTTCCTTTATTTAGACTGATTTTTTTTTCTTTCTGTGTTCCCGATTTCATGCAAAAGCAGCATTCATCTCATGGAACATGTGACACAAGTTTGAAAAGTAGGCCAAGCACTTTATGTAATTTAATTTAGTACTGCCAGTGAATGTGACCTCATTTTTCAAAGGAACATTAGGCTCTGTGCTGACAGAAGTGTCAATGCCATGCAATCTCAGGACATGCCTACCAACAGTCACCACTGGTGACCAAAATGCACCAGGATGCATCTCTTACAACACAAGAAAGTGCTCTCATACGGGAGCTGGGAGAACGTAGGCAAAACCTTTCTGCAGTCAATGTAATATAACACCTTTTATGAGTAGCTCACTCACACAAGTATTAATAAAAGAAAAGCAAGAAAGATAATGCTTCTTTAAAAGCCAAGGTCTTCTTGGCCATTTAGTCACATTATCATTCGGGGGGAAAAAACGCAGGATATGAACTTAAATAAGAACTTCCTAACACTGGGCGGTGGAAGATCAGAAAAAAAAAAAAAGCTAAGCCACTATTGGCCTTTAAGCTCACTTTAGAGAGTGAAGCAGGAGACCTATGAACAGCCTGAGTAGATAACATTCAACTACTAATTAATGAATCATCATCAAAGGAGCATTGTATTATATATTATTTTAACAGCGGGCATAAAAGACACCATTGTAGTATTTAACATGTGCAATGGAAAAAAAACAGTTAAAGGTGTCACACACGTGCGCACGGGAGGTAGCTAAAGGACTTGAATAAGGGTAATTCCAACCCAGACCGGGATGTGGCAGAGTGCACGGACTCTTTTCTCGCTTTTCTGCAGACTGTTCACGGGAGATTCCACCTGGCCCTTTTGACGTCACTTCCGGGTCCATACCTATGGATGAAGACCCTTCTGGTTCCAGTCCCTCTGATGTAATTTCTGGGCACGAGCCTATGGATGAAGACCCTTCCCATCCTGGCCCCTTTGACGTCATTTCCTATACTGGCCTTTAAAAGCCTCCATACCTTTCACCTATCCCCTCAGTTCTGTTTTGGACTCCAATTTGTGCACATCAGTGCTATCACTTATTTCAATTTTGCAGCCAGGAAATAATATACGGGTGGCTGCCCCAAACCTTGCTATGGCTCTTTGTCGAGTTTGTGACAAAGGGTATTTCCATGCTGAAATGTAAAGAAGGTTAAACACACAATGTTTCAGACTGTAAATTATTCAACAGGTGTTACTTAACATTTGTACTGTCTACATGTAAAGTAGTGTTGTTGGGGAGGTTGCTGGGAGAGCAGGCCAGGCAAGGTGAAGGAAAATATGGATGGAAGATTTTGTGATGGAACAGCACACATCACACAGGGACTACTGGCAAAGTACAGAACCTTCTAAAAAAGAGACACTTAAAATGGCACAGCCCTGAAGAAGGAAAGCCAGGTGGTGGTCTACATGGTCAGCTAAAAGGAAACGAATAAAGTGAAAAACTAAAAGTAAAATCAGAGAGGAGACGCATTCTATACAATAATCTGCCTAAAGGAGGACTAGAAAGCAAAAAAAACAATTTTAGTTACCATCAGACTATGACACTCTAAGAAGTAACAGCATCCTGGTGTAAAAGGAATAGTATCACTAAATAAATACATTAATTATCCTATAGAAACCCACTAAATATAAATCCATTTACTGCACCTGCCATTCTCAGGCCAGGTCACTCTGAGCTGACAGAAATGGGTATTTTTACAATAAGCCTTTTGGAGCATTGGTCCCCTGCAGTGATAATAAGCTTTTTCACTTGGATTTTCATTTGAATACCAAGCTTTGTTCCCAATGCTATGCCAAATGTCATGTAACAGTTGTAGACGAAATGTTCTGTTTATTTAGCAGGTAAGAGAAATCTTCAGGTGTCATCACCGCATACATGGAACTAGAAAAAATGTTCCAAAAGGTGTAACTTCTGTTGCCCCTGGACATGCTACCAACCCTATGCACCACACCCTACATTCAGCTCACATAAACAAATTCACTGGCATAACTGTGCATTTCAATTGTAACTAATAGTCAAAGAATGAAAAGGTGATCATTCAGAATTCAAATGCTAAGCTTGGGTGATATGCACAAAGACATCTCAGATGTAATCAAGCAGTGGCCACTAGATACTCTCTCTTCCAAAACTGATCAGACACATCATAATCAGGAAATTTTTGTAGCTCTACATTGAACTTCTTTTGGACTAGGCACGTTGGACCATGATGTCAGCAAGTAACATGTCTCTTAATGATGACTGGAATACTCTGATGATTGCAGAGTAATGAAGCCATTAAAGAAAATATGCAACATTAGTACCAGATTAGGTTTTTTCCTTTATGTGATAAGAATTTTCATAAATACTGTACACTAACAAGATAAGTCATGGGGTGAACAGGTTCAAAGACTATTTAAGTCATCAAGTGAAATGTATGTGCACTGTGTCCTAGGCAAAGTCGGAAGTGAGAGCAGCACTGATAGTCAAACATGCCAATCTGTGGGCGAGCTACAGTGTTCTTTGTTGGGACGTGTGTGGGAAGTGGCAGCTCTTTCATTTGTGCATTTCTGCAGATTACTCAGAATAATACAAAGCATTTAGCCTAAATTAGAAAATACATGCAAGTAAAAGTACAGCAAGAGTGCCATGCCAGCGTCTGAAAGCAGGATAATGAGGCCAACATCAAAATTCAACTGGTCCACTAATAATGAGCTGTACTACACAATCACCTAAGACAATGTCTCCCCGAATGCTAAATATTCCACATAAGTTCTAAGTAAAAAAAATCTCAACATTAGCATTATGTTTTGTGACTGCTCTTCATGCAGAGCTGAAGCACAATCCCAATGCCTTCACATTAGTAAAAACATTTGTGAATTGTCTTTATTTTCCACATGCCTTGGAAAATATTTTTAGCACAGCTTATGTAACTTGTAATTGTAATTTTCTTTTTCAATTATTAAGTAAAACTGCAATCATAAAAAAAAATCCTTAAAATGTTGAGGCTGATGGAGCATCCCTTAGACCAGGGGTGGGCAGATTCAGTCCTGGAGGGCCGCAGTGGTTGCAGGTTTTTTCTCCAACACAGTTGCTTAATTAAAAACCAATCCTTGTCAATTATTTAATTTCATGGCTTGCTAGCGCTTTAACTCTGCTATGTAAGGCCATTCTCATATCCTAGATTTGTTTTCCTTTCTAAGGATATCATCCAAATGATTTGAAGTCTAAAACAGACGAGTTATTCTCAGTGCTTTACTTTTTTATCTTCACTTTCCTTCCAAGTATTTAATTAAACCCAATAGTGCATGATGAATACACACAGGTGTAAATGGTAACAAGCTAAATGGAGAACTGCTGGTTTCTTTTGTCATTTGCATGTTATTGCTAATAAGGAACAATTAAAAATCAATACTACAGCTGTTTATGACTAAAATAAGCAATAAGGGTTCAAAACCTTAACGAGCGAGACAACTAAAGTGAAGCAGAAGTGTTACTTGAGCAATGAGTGCTTCTTATTAAGCAACTGGGTTGGAACAAAAACCTGCACCCACTGTGGCCCTCCAGGACTGAATCTGCCCACCCCTGCCTTAGACAAGCAAAAACATTATTTCATAATTTTAGGGCTTGGTAGCAAAAGCGAGACAGAGTGGTGGTTCTGATGTTAGGGACCTGCACAGGCATTTGGAAGGTTGCCAGTTCGAATCCAGTGAATGACCAGAAGTGATTCCAGTGGACCTGAGGAACTGAAGAGGTCTGCAGTTGGACACATCTCTATGACTTAGGAACATTGGCTACACTTCCTAATTCTCTAATGACCCTTACAGTAGCATTTGGAATTAACTACTACTTAAAAATATCCACAGTATCATACATTGCAGTAGTCAACTCAAGTAGAAATTAACATAGGCATTATATGCTCTGCATCCAGCATCATAAGAAAACACATTTATTTTCCTATTTTTCTGAACTGCAAAAAAAGCAAGTTTTTGATAGTCTATCTTTTAGCGCATACAACACAACACTATCATCAAAGACAATGCCGCCTAAGTTGCATGCCAATTCAATAAAACTAATGCTTAGGCCTAAGGAGTTAGAAAGTGACATTACCTTGCTGCTTTCTGTATCACACCAATTTTTTTTTTTAATTTATAAACAAGTAGCTTTTGTTATTTAACACTGAAAATTAATAAAGGTCTAAAGGAAAGTTATAGCCGAGTATCATCCGCATATGAGTGAATGTGTACATTATGTTTTCAAGTTATGCCTCTCAACAGCAGCATGTAAAGTAAATCGGAAACAGTCCTAATACAGAGCAATAAGGTATACCATATCTATAATTTTAAACTTAAAAATGTAGTTAGTACTGTCATCACATTTCCATCTCTCTATTATAAAAAAAAAAAAAAAAAACGAGACGAAACATGATCCTTTGAAGAGAGACAGAGAGACACTTCTGAGAGACACTTTCACATCCCGCAACACAGTCAAGTCACGTCATCCTTTGGAAGCAAGTCCTGTGAGATGGTGACATTTGCAAGACACGCAAACATTTTCAAACAAGATCACGGTACTAAAATTCGAAAGTATTTATATAAAAAAAAAAAAAAAAAAAAAAAAGAGTAAAGATCGCATTAGCGCTAACAAATGGAAATTATTACTCTGTGAAATAAGGGAAAGTGATAATCATTCCGGACCAAGTGGAATTGAAAACCTAGCAGGTCCAAGCGGTGTCACAAATAAAAGACAAAGAGAAGAAGACAAAGTAGACGATACACATGCAGAGCAGGTTAGAGATTATGAAAGCAGTGGAATTCGAAAGGAACAAAAAAAACGTTAGCGCAATACAAAAGCAGAGCAATTTACAGCTTATGAAAGTATTAAAATTCTAAAGTATCAAAAAAATTATAGTAAAGATCGCATAGCGCTAACAAACAAATTATTACTCGGTGAAATAATGGAACAGCAAAAAGAGATTGAATATATGGACATAGGTGATATGTCAAAAGTATGTAGATATTGTAAGACTTTAAAGTTTAAGTCAGAGACTTGTAGAACGTCTAATTCATGTTGCCATCAGGGAAAAGTAGTGTTGCTTCGTAATGATGAGGTATATCTGCGAGAATTAAAAGATTTGTTGTTTGGTGAAAGTGAAATCCACAAACACTACAGGCAAAATATAAGCGTCTACAATAATCTTTTCGCGTTTGCATCAATCAATGCACAAAACGTAGATTTACAGAATAATGGACCATACGCTATGAGAATCTGTGGTTCCACAACAATTAAAGCTACGACAAGTTTAATTTCTAAGAAACCACAGTTTGGTCAGGTGTATATTTATGATCACAGAGAAGCAATGCAACACTGAATCAAAAGAGTTAATCGATCAGATGTAATAGAAATTCTATAACCAATAATGGATACAAATCCATACGTCCAAAAGCATCACACTTTACACGAAATTTATCTGCAAAACACAGACAAAGAAATTTTCTTGGCTTTCTATATGAATCCAAAAGACCACAGTTGCATTTATAAAAAACCAACATGTGATGAATTGTCAGCGATAATAATTTCCAAAGACGGAGATATCAAAGACAGAGTAGATATTTGTGTATATCCAAAAGAAAAGTACGATTCGTCATTTCTGTCAAATAAATCTCCACATTCTGAACCTTTCTCTTTAAATTGTATTTCCAGTTAACCAAACCTGGGGGTTGGCGAGTGAAGTGAGCAGGGGGCGGAGCCCCCTAGCAATTAATAAAACACATATTTTAAACCCAGATATACACAATATTTGTTAGCCAAACTGGCACTCATATGCTTTAATAATATATATAAAAAAGACATTTTTGAGTGATGCATAGATTCATTAAAGTGAAATTTCTAACCAGTTTAACTATGGAAAGAAAATGACACGATTTAAAAGATGATTAAAGTATGTAGGATAATGGTTATAATTGGAGAAATTTTCAAATTGTAAGAGTTATTTTTTTGTTATCATTTAAGGAAACCATGCATTTGAATTGAATTAAATTAATTATTTTATGGGCGCCCCACGATTTTATTTTTAGCCAAATATGACCAACAAAATCTTATTAAAAGAAAACATTTTATTTTTACTTTTTAGTGCATTTTTTAATATAATCTTGTACCTTAAAAATCTTTTTTTTTTTTTTAATTTTCAATATATTTTAACCACCCTAATGCCACAGTCCATTACAAAAACCTTGATTTGGGAGGGAAAGTGAAAAAAAATTCATTTGTGTACATTCTTCTCGAACCTTCAACCATTTGTCCAATACGCTAGCCAATGCTGCTTAACTGTCATATTGAAGTAATCTGACAAAACTTCAATATCAATGAATCAAAATTATTATTATTATTTTTTTTTTCTACATTGGTCTTCAACCTTCAACTGTTTGATTGAAAGTCCAACATACTAAATACTTGGCTAACACCACAAATTTTTCATATATATGTGTGTTGGCTAAAAGCACTATATACATGTGTATTCTCTAAAAGTATAATATAAGGAAGTACAAAATTTAAATTTGATGTAATTAACGTTACAGATCCTGGGTTAATACTGATGAAATATTGTATTGCCACCAGAGATCAGCATGCATGCAAAGTTTGAAGGAAATCAGTTTGGTAAATTGGGTAAAAAATTGATTGCAAAATTTGACCTAGACAAATAGAAAAGGCAAGTTGAATAAAATCATGTAATAATAAAAATAAGGAGGCTTTTCAACTGGTGGAACAAGAAAGAAGCAGCTCTTCCAAAGACAAGTCACATACAATGACCAGCTTGTTTCTTATGACTTTCCCAGGCCTTGGCATACTGTAACAAGCAATAAGCAAGGTTTCAGTCTTATCACGTTTACAAAGCAGTGCAAAGTCAAATGAAAGGACCAACCTATCAAAAAACTACAGAGAAGTAAAGCCAACATTCAATTAACCTACTCATAAATTAAACAACCCAAGCCTTAATCTAAGACATAACATATTAAAACTAAGCCTATTAAAGTGACTGACTGACAGACAATAAAACCATCTATTCAAATTGTTAAGCTATTAAACTACTAAACTTATAGAAGACTTGAATCAAACTGATTGCAATTCAATAATTATGCCTAAAAAGCAGCAAACTTCCCAATATTTAAAAAGTAGAGCAACTTGTTACTCTTTGAATGCAATTTGGATAGATATCGAACAATGAAGTCAACCTCCCCATTACTGTTACAGAACAAATTCATTGAGTAAATGTATTTTATTTCTCTTCTTAGTGTCCTACAGTAGTTATGCCATCATCTAGTATTCTGACTAAGTCTTTCCCTTTGACTCTGAATAAGTGAAAAGAGATAACCAAAGCACAGGTGGAACAGACACATCCAGGGTGTCAAAATTTCACTAAAATAACATAGAACACCTTGTACTATATAATACAGCAGTATACTGTAGAAAACATAATGAAACAACTGGTGATCAGCCAAAATTAGACCACCCCCATCTTCCACCCTAGAGGTTTGTTTCTTTGAGATTTTGTTAACTGAATGTTCTTTTTTCCTGTATATCTTTATGCTATACATGTATATTTTATAGATCACATTTAGTGCTCCAAGTCTGCATAATTGGAAGAGAACTATATAAAGAAAGTTTACGGACACATAAGTTTAAAAGGTTATAACTACCTGAGAGAAAAAGAGACTACATTTCAAACAAGAATATTTGCTTTGTCATTAGAGCACCTTAAATAAGCATTTTAATTTTTGTTTATCCATCATTAAAACTGTGTGATGAGATACCAAGTCTATGAGAGGTTGGCATACAGGAAGTGGAAGACATATGAGAAGGAAATGGGCTAACATAGTCCTATGAGAGGAAAGGGGCTATGGACTGGCAATGACAATTAAAAGAGTGCACGTCATTCATTTAAAGAGTGCTCTGGAAATAATTACTAAGTGGGTATGGATGTAAGAGGGAGGTGTAACGAACAGATTTTAATATAATCATGGTATTCTATGGAACAAAGAGTTATTGGACATAACCTCCACTTGCTGTTAATAAGGGAGGACAGGCAACCTGGGAGCTATCAAATGTGCCCTAACCTTTAGTTATTAGCAGATTTAAAGGGATACATCTGGATTGGCCAGGTGCAGCTCTAGAGAGAAGAAACAAGACTTTTCAGGATGTTCTTGTCACTAGAAGTGATTCAAGGCAAATGACCACTGAATGAAGTTTAAAAATTGCTTCCTCCCAATGGATCACTTAGCTCAACATTGGTAAGCAAGATGAGACAAATGCTCAACTGACTGGAAGAAGACTGCAGAAGGCCGTGGGAGACAGAAGATGAGAAGCAGAAGATGTGATCCAAAAGACAAAGAGTTATCCCATCAGCAATGGGAATAATGTTGGAAAAAGCCTTGGATGGATAGTCAGTCCATGAAAAGGCATATCCACAATATGCCTGTAAAAAAATCACCAGTTAACATAACCTTCATGTCTCTAGGGTGTGGTAGAAAAACTTGAAAATTCACAAGGATAAGGGAGAATGTGCGAACTTCAAAAATACTGGCTACTGAAACTACATTATGAGGCAAGTGTGTTATAACTGGACTGGCATGCCACTACGTCTACTTATATGTTTTTTTTTTTGTTTCTTTTAAAGAAATCATTTGGATAGCTCTTTAATATTGATGTGCACTACCATATTTGTTTATGTGTTCATTTATTTAGTTATTCACTGATGTATTCATGGTTTATTAATTTATAATTTTCTTTAACAATATATGTATATTTTATTGAGCAGTACAGTACATAAGGGAGTTATAATCCTAAATTAGAATGCTGAGACCACAGTTTGATCCCTGGGTAAGCTGTGTTATGTTATGAGTTTGAATGTCGTGCCAGTGTTCAGTGATTTTCTGCAATTGCCCACCCTGAGTCCAAAGACATTCTGTCATGTTGACTCTTCAGGACAGATGATGTGAAGTATGCCCTGTAAGGAACTGCTATCCACTTTATGATTGCTTTTTTCCTTATACTGAGTGCTTCCTTTACCAGAAAATGTATTATATGTTTATTTCTATATTATGTAAATGTATATTTGTCACTCTATTTTCTGGAGACTAACCTGGCTTTAAGGTGTACCAAAGGTTTAATTAATACTTATTGAACATCCAAGTGTTTAGAAAAGTGCTTGAAGTAATTTGTTATCCTTTACTTCTTGTAGTCCTTTATAGACAGACACTGAAGAGACAGGCCTTGTTTACCCTTCACCAATCTCACAAGTTCACAAGTTACTTTATTATAACCTTATTTTATTTTTCACATCAAGTGGAAGCAGTACACTTGGTTCTAATGTGTGTAAAATGCAGTCACCAAGGCAACATTCTCTTTGTTCACAAATGCTAAGCTGTGAGGCCTTAATGAAGAGGAAAGCTTCCCCCACATATGTGTGTGTTTGTGGTACATGTGCAGTGTTTCCCATTTAGAAATAACAGTGGTGTGCCTTCAATATTAGAAATCCAAAAGAAGTTTGTTTGAAGCTTCACAGTCACAAAATATGGGGTGGAAGCATGGAAAATATACTACACAGTGTGGAGCTTGACTTTTCCATGTGCTAAAATGAAAAATATGCTGATACACGGTTCCATCTAGACACTTTATAAGTACCAACCAGATTGTTCTGGATCCTCAAAAAATGCAGCTTGCTGCTAGACAGTTGGGGTGTTTTGAAAGGTAACCGTATATTGTGTCCTGGGTAACTCATTGAATTCACTGGCTTTGCACTAATGTCCTTATATCCCGGACAACAACTGGACATACACAAATTTTAAAGGAAAACCAATGCACAGCATCAATAAATTAATTTCTGAAACAGTTGTCAGAGGGGAACATTTTTGTACAATAGATATTTTTCTTTTTTGTTATACAGAAAAAAAGGTAAATAATAAATGTAAAAGCCAATAGATGAAGGGGCAATAGACACCATTTGTTGAAGCTGGGGTGATAAGTGAAAAGGTAAACTTCCTGAATAATTCTGTTACAGATTATTGTTGATGTCTGTCTGCAGGACATAAAACATTTACCTGTCCTGCATAAGAGTCAACTGCTTTGAAGATTAAACTGCTTTGCATCTCATCAGCATACAAGATTGTGATTACAGAACTGCCTGCTTCCTTGGAAAATGTTCGTAGTTACCTGGTTTGAACATGTTAGCATGTTCTGTGGACTTTGGTTTCTAATCAGCATACGATGGCATATGTACTTTTTGACAGCTGACAATAATACTATTTTTTTTTTTTTTTTTGGTATGAGAGAATAGTCGGTGAAGAGAGAGGTGGTTCACCGAGAATGCTGTCAAGATCAATTGTACTGAGCACAGGGATTGGCAGGCAGACAAGGGTATGTGGCTGACAAGATGCAAGGCACACAAACAGTGACACCTACCTCCAGGGAGGAAGGGACAGTTTCACCAATGAGATGCCGAGTCCACCGACAGAGGTAAGACTCATGAGAGGACAGATTGAAGCTGGCAGACAAGAAGCAAGACTTCTGTTGAGGGAAAAAAAAAACATTCGGCACACAAAGTGTTTCAGTGGGACAGTTGGCAGACTAACTGTGGAGGGAACACAGTGCACAACTTGTACTTTGCACATCTAAGGCTATAACCTCCACTGTTACATTTTTATGACTTTTAGAATGTGCACTGTGTGCTCTCTTTTTAAAGTTTTCGCTTCTGATATTTTTTAATTCCTATGTACTTTTCTCTTCTTGGTGGATTTTATGTTGTCTGGTGTAATACAAGTTACTGTTGTTTTCTTTTAAATTGTTGCTGTGTCTTTCATTGTGTATTTACTCACTACCCAGTTTAAAGTAACCTGTACACTATTATCTTTGAAGTCAAGAGTTCCGATACTCTTAATAAACTGGGTGGCGGAGTAGGATATTTTAACTGAGTTTAGGTTAGAATACAGTAATCCCTCGCTATATCGCGCTTCGCCTTTTGCGGCTTCACTCCATCGCGGATTTTATATGTAAGCATATTTAAATATATATCGCAGATTTTTCGCTGCTTCGCAGGTTTCTGTGGACAATGGATCTTTTAATTTCTGGTACATGCTTCTTCAGTTGGTTTGCCCAGTTGATTTCATACAAGGGACGCTATTGGCAGATGGCTGAGAAGCTACCCAGCTTACTTTTCTCTCTCTCTTGCGCTGACTTTCTCTGATCCTGACGTAGGGGGATTGAGCAGGGGGGCTATTCGCACACCTAGACGATAAGGACGCTCGTCTAAAAATGCTGAAAGATTATCTTCACGTTGCTATCTTTTGTGCAGCTGCTTCCTGAAACGACATGCTGCACGGTGCTTCGCATACTTAAAAGCTCGAAGGGCACGTATTGATTTGTGCTTGAAAAACAAACTGTCTCTCTCTCTCTCTCTCTCTCTCTCGGAGGGGGTGTGAGCTGCCGCCTTCAACAGCTTTGTGCCGCGGTGCTTCGCATACTTAAGCCAAACAGCCCTATTGATTTGTTTGCTTTTCTCTCTATCTCTGTGACAGTCACTGCTCCTGACACGCACTCCTTTGAAGAGGAAGATATGTTTGCATTCTTTTAATTGTGAGACGGAACTGTCATCTCTGTCTTGTCATGGAGCACAGTTTAAACTTTTGAAAAAGAGACAAATGTTTGTTTGCAGTGTTTGAATAACGTTCCTGTCTCTCTACAACCTCCTGTGTTTCTGCGCAAATCTGTGACCCAAGCATGACAATATAAAAATAACCATATAAACATATGGTTTCTACTTCGCGGATGGCTCTGGAACGCAACCCCCGCGATGGAGGAGGGATTACTGTACTTATAAGTATGAGCTAGACCATTCATCAACAGTGTTCTACTAAACCCATATTTACCTAGTACTATGTGAAGAAGAACAATCACTATTATGTTACATATTAATTTTTCTAGCACCATAATATTACCAGCACTATGACTTTTGAAACAGCCACAGCTGCCTTGAATAGCTCAGTGGAGCTGAGCACAAACCAAACGAAAGTGGAATGACAGATTGTGTAATTGCTTGTTTTTGTTATTTTCAGAAGCCTCTCAGGTTTTCTCATTTATTCATTCAAATAAGTGAAAAGTCACATAAAACATGGTCTCAGATGCTATCTAGTTGCTATTCTAACCCCATTCACAAAAATTCCTTAATACAAAAATGTGAATTCTATCCATAGTGTAATCAAAAGAGGAAGTATCCTATTCATTTAATTCATGTTAGCATTAAGTGATAAGGATGTCCGGGTTTTGTTCAAATGAGTAGAAATAAAACTTGTGGCTAATTCAATTTGACTATGTGGCATCCAAAGACAAAGTGGAAATGAAAATGTAAGAATTCAAAATAATTATAACTGAAGGTGCTCATGGAAGGCAATGTGAAGTACACTTTTATAGAATTTCTATGGCAGGGATGGTATTGGGGGAGATGTACAGTTTAATTTGTAGAGAGTTTTCTCCAGAATCAAAGAAAACATGACAAAATGTCGGTAGGACAGTCATTCTGCAATCCCAGTGACTTCAAAGTAAAGAGAAATTTATCAATATAGAAATTAGGCTTATCACTGTGGGCTTTTGATTTCTACGTTTAGCAGGTGGAGTTTATGATGTTAAAATACATACTTATACTCTACGTAGTTCATTGCAGTGGTTTATGTTCATCTACCGCAGCAGCTGCAATAGAACTTATATACACCTCCTTTTCTCTGCTGTCAACTTTAGCTGAAAGATATTTTAATTAGTGCCTAAACCCTCATCTCTTTCGCTCACTGTTGCTTTGAAATCTCTTAAATTTTTTCCATACTGAAATATATTTCAATTTTAAGCAATGACACAGAATAACAAATTTCAGGTAAGACTGGTTTCTTTGCTTCAAAATATCATATACACGCAATTAACACAATGTAGAATACATGCAAAAGAGATGAAGGCACTCAAAACAGATGATTATGTACAGTAATCCAGTTGAATATGCTACAGGTAGGGTTCATAGGCCAGAAGACAGCATACAAATATAACTCCCTTTAAGATGTTTACTCATATACCCTATTTATGTAACCACTCATAACCTCTATAGACTGCACTACTCCAAAGGATCAGTAATAAGGTTGTAAGACTTTTACTGACAATTGTTACACTTAATACCTTTGATCAACTATTAACTCTCCTTTTTTTATACTAGTATATTTAAAGGTTTCTAGACCAAAATAAATTAACTAGTTGTGCTACCATCTAAGACAGGTTGAAATCTAAGTGATTGACAGAGACGTCAGCATTAAATGTTTTTAGTGCATCATGTGATGCAGGCTCTGCAGCGGTCTGTCGTGGTGAAAAAGGAGCTGAGCCGTAAGGCAAAGCTCTCAATTTACCAGTCGATCTATGTTCCTACCCTCACCTATGGTCATGAGCTATGGGTAGTGACCGAAAGAACGAGATCGCGAATACAAGCGGCTGCAATGAGTTTCCTCCGCAGGGTGTCTAGGCTCTCCCTTAAAGATAGGGTGAGAAGCTCAGTGTAGAGCCGCTGCTCCTCCCCATCGAGAGGAGTCAGATGAGGTGGCTCGGGCATCTGATCAGGATGCCTCCTGGACAACTTCCTGGTGAGGTGTTCCGGGCATTGTCCAACCAGGAGGAGGCCCCAGGGAAGACCCAGGACACGCTGGAGGGACTATGTCTCCCGGCTGGCCTGGGAACGCCTCGGGATTCTCCCGGAAGAGCTAGAAGAAGTGGCCGGGGAGAGGGAAGTCTGGGTATCTCTGCTCAAGCTGCTGCCCCCGCGACCCGACCTCGGATAAGCGGAAGAGGATGGATGGATGCATCATGTAATGCTAATATTTTTGTTAGAAGCTGTGGGGTGCAGAATTTGTAAAAGCAGTGTTAATGTTTATGATGCACCATATATTGAAATGACAAATACAATGCATTTTATTTCGAAAAATGTTTGTTTGCAATGTGTCAACTGTTGGAATAACAGAGACCTAGCAACCAGGCTGATATATTACAAACAAACATCTATCCTTTTATTAAGATGGAAGTTACAGGTACAAATAAATTGTAAGTAGAGGCAATGAGAATAGCCTATGGCTCAGTCTAAAATAAAAATTAGCTAATTTACTTTTCTTCACTAGTAAGTGTTTAGACAAGAAAAAGTGTCCACAGGTGGTTTTAAGTACAATTACATGAAACGACAATACTATCAGCTATATCATGAGTACATTATATATTTTCTGTTGAGCCTGCTCATCAAAGGAAATCATATAATAGTAACAAAATACTGTACATTATTTCTGATAGATTGGCCATTTGTTTTTGTTCTCTTTGTTTTTTTTCATTCCCTAATGTGTAAAACACAACCTAGAAGAACCAGTTAGCATATGCTCTGCTTTTTTATTACCCACTTACCATGATGGGTGCTAATGAGCAGTACAGAGAATAGAACAGGGGCCCCATGTATAAATGGTGTGTACACACAAAAATGTTGCATACACCCATTTCCATGCTCACTTCGAGATGTATAAAAACTAAACTTGGTGTAAAGCCATGCACATTTTCATGGCAGCCTCGCACCAAGCGTACACACTTTTCTGCTCTGTTTTGCAAACTAGCAGCACCCAGCGTCAAAGCAGTGCTATTGTTTGTGTGTGGCCTCCCTTTCTTTTTTAGATTCACATCCATTATGCAGGCTTTATCAAATACACTGAAATCAAATGTATATCATTTACAAACCATTAAACAGAATAAAGTGAAAAACAAACCAGAGAAAAATACTAAATTCAATGCTAGAAGAAAAGCCTGAACAAATCACATAATTTATAATATAACTAACACACACATACACACACAAATTATCCTGAGCATCTGGACAGAGAGGCAAACTGAAAGAAGGGGCAGAATGTCAGGTTAACTTAAAAGCCTTCATGAAAAGAGGGGACTTAAGTTGTCTCTATTATAAAAGAAAATCTTGAGACAAGACTATTGCCAAGAGGTTTTTTCAAGTTCCACCCTCCTCTCAACCATTTTCAACCACACTCACAGTCCTCTCACCTCTCATTCGTGTGAATGCTTTTGTCAGACACAGTTCCTGCACTCTCAGCTCTTATACATTTTTATGTTTTTCTCACTTTAAATTCCTAACAAAAGAAGCCTTATTATGTCCAAATCTTATTGAATAATTTAATCACAAAGGGTTATGAACAGAAGATATGAGTACACAGGCAATCCTAGCACCGAGAAACATGAAGTCAAACAAATTAACGTGAAAATTGTCGATCTGTTACACGGCAATGACATGTAAAATTTTAACAGGCATCTTCTGCGGATAACATTAGACACCAAAGGAGATCTAGATATGCCATTCGTATTAAAACATTTACAGTTTCCCGTTACAATAGCTTTTGCTATGACAATTAACAAATCACAGGGACAAACATTCGGTTTATTTATTAAAGAGAAAGAAATGATATTCACTCACGGCCAGTTATATGTTGTGTTGTCACAATGTATGTCCAAACACGGAATCAAAATTCAATGCAATATTGACAAAATGTTAATTTAAAAAATATAGGGTGGTCCAAATCTAACTATGGAATTATTGCATTGCATTAAAAGTTGCATATTTAAATCTGGACCACCCTGTAGTTTTTTTTTTACTGAAGTTTTACAGTACAAGTGTAAGTTTAAAATGTATTTGCATGTTAATTTCAAAGCCAAACAAAACGAAAACATATAACACAACGAATACCTATAACGCAACATGAAACAATTTTCTTTCAATTTATTACATTTTACAATGGTTAATTACTCGCTGTAATGTAAAACAGTTAGTTCTATTATGCATATGTAACAATTCCCATGAAAGTAACAATCTGCTTAAATTGTACATTCTCTTCTCCATACGCAAACAGCAGATCCACGAAGTGGCTAGCGCGTAGCACCCACCCGGGGGTTGGCAAGCAAAGCGAGCAGGGAGCAGAGCCCCCTAGTTTTTAAAAAGAATGATTTAAGTCAGCTGATCTCATTAATTTCAGGAGGTAATTCCATAGTCCGGGTGCTATACGGCTGAAGGCCTTGTCACCCATAGAGTGCAGGTTAGTGTGGGGAACAACAAGACTGCCAGAATCAGAGGACCTCAGTGGATGAACAGGTGCCTAGTGACGGTGAAGGTCGCTGATGTAGCCCGGTGCAAGGCCATTTAAAGCTTTGTAGGTTATTAATAGAATTTTAAATTCAACCCTGTAAGACACAGGGAGCCAGTGAAGGTGAAGCAGGATGGATGTGATGTGCTCATTGTTGCTGGTCCATGTAAGAACTCTTGCAGCAGAGTTTTGCTCACTGTTGCTGGTCCATGTAAGGACTCTTGCAGCAGAGTTTTCAATTAACTGGAGATGTGATATAAGATTAGAGGGGGCTCCTGCCAGTAGGAACTTGCAATAACTGAGGCTGGATGTAATAAAAGCATGGACTTTCAACATTAGAAAAGGAGACGAATGAGTAAACACAGGATATGTTATGGAGGTGAAAGTAAGAAAGTTTCTTAATATCGTTCAAAAATGACACCAAGATTCTTTGTATTAGAAGAAGGTTGGATTAGATCACCATCAAGAAAAGGAGATCATTTTCTTAAGTTGCGTTTTAGTGTCAATTTGTAGGAGTTCAGTTTTGTTGTAATTTAATATTAAAGAGTTCTGCTACATCCAGGTTTAAATTTCCCTGAGGCAAGTTGTGAGCCGAGAAAGCTGTGATAAAGTTTCCCTTTTCACATTGAAAGAGAGCTGAGTATCACCTGCATAAAATTAATAATAACCCAGTCCAAAGCTACAAAAGATATGGCCAAGGGACGCATATAGATGCAGAAGAGCAGAGGGTTGAGGACAGAGCCCTGAGGAACTCCTTGTGTGACTGGCGCTGGGCTGGACCTGCTGTTGCCAAGACTAACAAACACTATCAGTCAGATAGGACCACTATGGGGTAAGGAGAAAGGTAAAAACAAAATTCTATCCATTCCACACAGATTCCATCTGCCATTAGTCGGATGAACGGTCATGTTACTATACATAATAAAAATTAAAATAAAGTGCAGGTAATTTTTAAAGTTTTTTTTGAAGTTTAATAAGAATTCAGCACTTGATATAGTTGGCCATCCTACCTTTCCCCAGCCTGTTAATCTCCTTAACATTAACCCAGAGTATGATTCTGGCTCGGAATTTTATATCATTATGGTTAAGCCAGAATATTATTCAGTGTGAGTGTAATGATCTGCTTTACATTTTAAAGTCAGAATAACTCTCAGGACAGTATTCTGCTGCTTTCTAAAGGATGAAATAATATAATGCTGCAAAAAATCATGAATATTTATATGAGTTCTGCCAATTTGTGGTGCCTCTATGGAAACTCATCATTATTTATGAGTAGGACAGAGCCATCAACCAGAAACACAATGGCAAACAAAAAGTCAAAAAGTTGGTTTTAGAAGAACAAATTGAAACTGAACCACTGGCTGAATCGAGCAATAGTAATAATGATGTAAATTGGTCATCCAATATTTACAAGGATACTAAAACTAACACATATGGCATTGTATGACCTAACCGCTGTCATATGCCTGGTGCTTTCGGTCATGTGAAGCTTCACCATGGTGTCACAGTAGCTGCATGGCAAAAAGGCAAAATGATTGTGATAAAGTGCAAGAGCAAGAAAGATGTGAGCCCCCAAGCGCTGTTCACAATGCGGCAAATGTCAATGTTCATGTCAGGGGAAATGTTTAAGTCACTAAGCCTTGTGCTTAATTTAAAACAGTAGTTTTCATTATTTCTGCAACATATACAGTCATATGAAAATGTTTGAGAACCCCTCTTCATTCTTTGGATTTTTGTTTATCATTGGCTGAGCTTTCAAAGTATAAATTTCCTTTTAATATATGACATGCCTTATGGAAACAGAAGTATTTCAGGAGTGACAAAGTTTATTGGATTAACAGAAAATATGCAATATGCATCATAACAAAATTAGACAGGTGCATAAATTTGGGCACCCCAACAGAGATATGACATCAATACTTAGTTGAGCCTCCTTTTGCGAATATAACAGCCTCTAGACGCCTCCTATAGCCTTTGATGAGTGTCTGGATTCTGGATGGAGGTATTTTTGACCATTCTTCCATACAAAATCTCTCCAGCTCAGTTAAATTTGATGGCTGCTGAGCATGGACAGCCTGCTTCAAATCATCCCATAGATTTTTGATGATATTCAAGTCAGGGGACTGTGACGGCCATTTCAGAACACTATACTTCTCCCTCTGCATGAACGCCTTTGTAGATTGTGTTTTGGGTCATTGTTTTGTTAGAATATCCAACCCCTGCGTAACTTCAACTTTGTGACTGATGCTTGAACATATCCTGAAGAATGTGTTGATATTGGGTTGAATTCATCCAACCCTCGACTTTAACAAGGGTCCCAGTCCCTGAACTAGCCACACAGCCCCACTGCATGATGGAATCTCCACCAAATTTGACAGTAGGTAGCAGGTGTTTTTCTTGGAATTCAGTGTCCTTCTTCCGCCATGCAAAGCGCTTTTTGTTATGACCAAATAACTCAATTTTTGTCTCATCAGTCCAAAGCACTTTGTTCCAAAATGATTCTGGCTTGTCTAAATGAGCATTTGCATACAAGTGACTCTGTTTGTGGCGTGAGTGCAGAAAGGGCTTCTTTCTCATCACTCTGCCATACAGATGTTCTTTGTGCAAATTGCGCTGAATTGTAGAACGATGTACAGATACACCATCTGCATCGAGATGTTCTTGCAGGTCTTTGGAGATGATCTGTGGGTTGTCTGTAACCATTCTCACAATCCTGCGCATATGCCGCTCCTGTATTTTTCTTGGCCTGCCAGACCTGCTGGGTTTAACAGCAACTGTGCCTGTGGCCTTCCATTTCCTGAGTACATTCCTTACAGTTGAAACTGACAGTTTAAACCTCTGAGATAGCTTTTTGCAGCCTTCCCCTAAACCATGAGACTGAACAATCTTTGTTTTCAGATCTTTTGAGAGTTGCTTTGAGGATCCCATGCTGTCACTCTTCAGAGGAGAGTCAAAGGGAAGCACAACTTGCAATTGACCACCTTAAATACCTTTTCTCATGATTGGATACACCTGTCTATGAAGTTCAAGGCTTAACGAGCTAATTCAACCGATTTGGTGTTGCAAGTAATCAGCATTGAGCAGCTACATGCATTCAAATCAGCAAAATTACAAGGGGACCCAAATTTTTGCACAACCAGTTTTTCTCATTTGATTTAATTTCATACAATTAAATACTGCTTCACTAAAAATCTTTGTTCAGAAAACACCCCAGTACTCAAGTGTTCCTAGGAAATGAGACATACCACTGTTATCTTTTTTATTGAAAGAAGAGTAAATTATTATGCAGGCTGAGAGGGGTTCCCAAACTATATACTGTGTATTTGTTATACAATCAATTAATTGGTATTGGAAATTAAATGTAATTAATGTATTTAAATGTAATTTAAAAGTAAATATACATGCACTTACACATTTTAATCATTTTAACATTTTAATCATTTTAAGTTATTAATTGCACTACAGCATTTTGTTGTTAAAATATAGATTTATTAAATTTATACAGGTGTGCTTTTTTCCTTCAGTGTATCAAATAGACATTCATAATTCTTGAAGTGTAATTCTAAAATATGGATTACCATTTTTATTATGTAGTACTTATTTCTTACCAAAACATATGCTGTATGACACACAGCAACAAAATAATAAACACAGTACAAATCTTTTAAAATCCTATTATTTATTAAGCAGCATTTTCAAATTCATCTTTATCTTTTCTTTTTACAATTAAAAATGTAAGCTGCTGCATTATAAACAAGCATGCTATCCAAACTCAAGCAATGTCCATTTTAAATTAAAGGACAAAATAAAGGTCTGAATTTGTTAAAGTAGCTTTGCTTGCTGTTTGTTCAGTTGCACAAGATGACTACTCTGGTTACTGATCTTTTTATTTCTCCACATTCTTTAACGTAAAGGCCAATATACTAATTGCCTCTCATTCACAGTTAAAACAAGCTTCTACTTGCTGCTCTTTGTTTATACTGTATGAAGGAAGAAAAAAAAAATAAGACGCCAGCTAGCTCAACTACCATAATACGTTGCATAAAGGAGATCGACAACTAAATTACAATAAAGCAGAGAAAAGCCGGGGCTGAAAATATCGTTTTTTGGGATAATCCTTTTTACTGATCACTGATAGCGTTTTTTTTTTTTTTTTAGAGAAAATCTAAACGATTTTGATAGGCAGGCAATCGTTTGGAGCATCCCTAGCACAGAGACCACATGAAAGTCTTCCAAACCAAAGAAACCAGGCACATCAACAACCTCACCCAGCAACATAACAATAATGTTAAGCAAATTATTAAATGGTACAGAAAGCATATGTTAAGGGACTGAAAAAAGTGAAAGCATTCATTAACAGGGGAAAGTGCTAGAAACTCTGAAAAGGTCTTGAGCTCTTTTCATCACTGAAGTCATAACCTTTGTGGCTGAGCTGTAGCTGAAATTAAGTTATGAAAAATGAAAATGTGCTGGCTTTTGAGGTAAAAATTAGGGGTCATCTTACCATCCCACAGAAAAGTCTGGTGGCTAATAAAAATTGAGAAACCTTAATGTTCATGGCCTTGGGCAGGATGAATTATGATTTTTGCCTACGGTACAACACCCTAGTACTGCATACACATCCTAAAACACATCTTCACTATATGCAGAAAATAATGCAAGATTAGGATTAAAATGACCCAAAGCTTATTAAAAATGCAACAGTATTTCCATTTTTAGGATTTTCTTTATTTGCAGAATGTGAACATTATCTATATTGTAACTATCTTCCAGTTCCATAAGCGTCAAATTTAACAGTGCCACATAACTTTTCAGTAATCTACCTATCATGGTGGTCAATAGTTTACAATGCTGACGGAAACTCGAGATAATTTTCTGCCAGGTTTTAACTTTTTTCTTGTTATCTTGGAGTGTGCCAAGCTTACCACCCAGAAGCCTTTGCTGTAATGATTCAATAACGGCAAAGATTTGGTCTAACACTCATTGCTTCACATTATAAATTATAAAATGTACATATGGCATAACATTCAGATGCATTCAAGGACTTGAACAGGTGTGAAACTCAGAGTCATATTCAGATAGAACAGCAATAATTAAATGCAGTTACATGTGTTAGCAGACTACATTATAGACGCTTTTTAATAGTAGTTTGCAAGGTCACATCATAGTTAAAAATGTAGCACAACATGCTTGTGGAGAGATTTCAATTCAAATGATGTAAAATGGCATTGACTGATTTCCAGTTCATAGCTGTTGGTTGTAAGGTGCCTGTGGCTATTTGGTTAAATTTAAATCTAAATGTTGGTTTAAATTTCACAACATTTTTGAAAGATTCCAGTAGAGAGTTAAAATCTCAAGGCAAAATATTGGCTACTTTGGACCATGACAGGGAGTATGTCTGGTGCTTTGTAAAGTACAGTGTCAGAGAAATTCTGAATCATTATAATGTGTAGATAATGCAGCTGTGAATTTCTAATGAGCTCATATGTGTTCACGCTATGCTTACACAGAGATGTTTAAACAAATGTTTTCCTTTTATATTCTGTTCTAAATATGTGACTTTATTTTTTGTAATTTTTACAGTTAATGTTACTCAAGTAGCAGGAAAACTGAGCAACTTATACTGGGTATCTATTTTGCTATCAGGAGCAGATGTAGAAAAAGTAAGAGAACATATACAAAACAAGCAACTTAAAGGGACATCTTTCAATTTAAATTTCAAACAATAAACTATTCTGTAATTGATGTCACACAGAATGTTTCTCTGTGATAAGATAGAGGAGTTTGAAAATTATTTTCAATGGAAAGTTTTGACATTTTAAAAAACAGTGCCTAGTATTTGAGATGTCTAAATGAAAACTGAATTTTCCTGTCCAATTTCTTTGAAGAATAGTTGGTTTAGATGGCGGTCAGAGAGATCCTTCTCATTTTATGCGAATGCACCTAAACAGAGCATTCACATCTGATCTCTTGGCGTGCTCAGGCATGGTCACCTCTTTAGACAGAGACTTGTTTAGACAACTGAAGGCTTCAAAGTCAGCCTTTAATGATTCAGACACTATGTTTTTATCACAGAAGATATGTAGGAGACCTATGTGCAGTAAACAGTAAAAAACATTAAAAAGATGAGAATTATAAATTGAAGAAAGGCAAGAATGCCTAAAGAGTAGTCTCAATGTCTTTCCATCAGCCACTTACTGCCAGATTCAGGCAAATGTTATTGATATTGGCAGAATACAACTAAGATCTGTGTTGTATCTGTAATTAATGATGACATTATCAAAATAAGACACAGTCAGTAAAGATAGCCTGATTAAGATAGCAGTGGCACCTGTTGACTTCGCAAGCCATAGGAAAAAAGAAGAAAAAATGTGGAAAACAATTGGTAGCAAACAATTAAAGGAATAAACAAATACAGAAACAGCAATATAAACACCCTTACTTACCAGCAATTCTAATAAGACTATGCTTAAAAAAAGAGTCTTCAGGTTTGAGGATTCAGTGGGTCACCCCTTAAACGGAGGCATCAACAATTCAATGATTTAGAAGTCCTATATCTAAAGGCACTGCCTACCACTCTTATTTTTTCTGGGAATTTTACTGCACACACTGTGTTGACAGTGTACAATCTGGAATAGAGGCATTAAAATTCCCTATATCATCATACACCTGATGGCTAAAAGTATGTGGGCAGTCCTCAAAGTTCCTGAGTTCAGGGGTTTCAGCCACACCCATTGCTAACAGATGATACCACAAAGCCATGCAGTCGCCATTGACAAACAGTAGAAGAATGGGTCATGCTGAAGAACTCAGTGACTTTAAACACAGCACTGTCATAGAATGTCACCTTAGCCACAAGTCAGTTTGTCAAATGTCTGCTCTGTCAATTCTGCCCAGGTCAACTAAGTTATATTATTGTAAAGTGGAAGCATCTAGGAGCAACAATAGCTCAGTCATGAAATGGCAGACCACACAAACTCACAGAGCAGGTGCCATGAACTGCTGAAGCGCATAGCACATATAAACCACCTATCCTTTGTTTTATCATTCACAACCGAGTTCCAAACTGCCTCAAAAAGCAACATCAGCTCAAGAACCATGAATTTGGTTTCCATGGCCAAGCAGTCGAACACAAGCCCAAGATCACTATAAGCAATGGTAAGTGTCAGTTTGAGCGGTGCAAAACATATGACCATTGGTCTCTAGAAGAGTGGAAACATGTTTTCTGGAGTGATGAATCATACTTCACTATTTGCCAGTCTGATGGACAAATCTGATTTTGGCAGGTACCAGAAGAATGCTACTTCTAGACAGCATAATGCCTATTGTAAAGTTTGGTGGAGGGGGTAAAATGGTCTGGGGCTGTTTGTCAAGGTTTGAGCTAGGCCCCTTGATTCCAGTAAAGAGTTCTGTTAATGATATAACATACATTTTAGACAACTGGGCACAAAAACAGGTTTACAAATGCAGAGGAACTTGAGTAGCCTGCACAGACCCCAGACCATTATACTATTGAACACCTTTGGATGAATTGAACAATGCCGATTATAAGCCAGATCTTCTTGTCCAATATCAATACATGACTTCATAAATGCTCTTTTGGTTTTGTGGGTACAAATTCCAACAGATACACTCCAAAATCTTGTGGAAAGCCTTCCTTGAAGAGAGAAGGCGGTTATGGCCACATTTAGGAATGAGGTTTGGGTTGGGATTTGCATTGGGACTTCATATTTATGTCCATGGTTTAAGAATGAGAATGTCCAAAAAGATCATAGATGTGAAGGTCAGGTGTTCACAAACGTTTAGCCACATAGTGTATTTTTTAGTTTTAGCTTTGATTTAATTCACTACATTTGTGTAGAGCAGAAATGTAAAACTACAATGTGTCAAGACTGAATTACTAAAGCAAATCTCTCTATTATATAAAAAAATCTTGGGACGAGACAAGACTTTTTCAGAGAGACACTTTTCATGTCCCACGAGACAAAGAGTAGATGACATAGTAGATTGTCACAAAGAATTCAAAATGTTGGCGCGATACACATGCAGAGCAGGTTAGATATAATGGAAGTATGAAAATTCGAAAGTCTCCAAAAAATGATAGTAAAGATTGCATTAGCGAAAACAAATGGAAATTATTACTTGGTAAAATAACGGAACAGCAAAAAAAGATCGAATATATTGTTCGGATTTAAATTTTAAGTCGGAGACTTGTATAATCTAATTCGTGTTGCCATCAGGGAAAAGTAGTGTTTCTTCCCAATGAAGAGGCGTATCCGCAAGAATTAAAAGATTTGCTGTTTGGTGAAAGTGAAATCCACATACGCTGTCACACTTGGGTAACAGAGTTGCATAGACACACAGGAGATTTTAGTGACAGAAACGTTATTCAGACACTTCAAACAAACATAAGTCTCTTTCAGGAGTGAATCAAGCTCCATGTGTACAGTAGTCGGAGGGAACAGTTCCGTCTCTCAATTAAAAGAATAGAAAATCTTCCTCTTCATAGGGGCACGCCTCAGGAGCGGGTCCCCCAACAGGAGCAGAGGATGTCTGGGGGAGAAGAGAGACAAGGCAGTGAGATCAAAAGGACAGCTGCTGTACAGGCTTTTAAATGTTCAAAGCGCCGCACATGATGCAGATCACGCAGCACAGCAGCAGCAGCAGGAAGCAAGCAGCTGATCAAGTAAAGAGGAGGTAAACAAAAAAAAAATTTGTTTCCCATTGTATCACCATTTAAGAGGGGGTTTCAGAGGTGTGACTGCATCTCCTTGGGGTGCATTCAGCTCCCCCCTCCATAACACGAACAGCAGAGATGCGAAGTGGCTGGCACATAGCGCAGGCTGGGGGGGGGGTTTGGGGGGGGTGGTATGATGGGGGGGTTGGGGTTGGCGAGCAAAGCGAGCCCCCCTAGTAACATTTATATTAATGAACACAAAAACTACATCAAAACACATAATGAAAAACTAACTTCAATTTGATTAACATAAAAATATCGTAATTACATAATGGACAATAAAAAAAGTTTGCATTGTTTTCTTCATTGATTCGCAAGGTTCTCAGTATCTCTAGGGTTGCTTTCTATCAGCTGAAGTTGTTAAATTAACTGCAGAGGAGCAAAATGATTTGAACAACTTGACAATAAACTATTACAATTGCTATTTAATGCAAGTTAATGAAATAGCTTTTTTGAATTCTAAATAACAGGTAGGTTTCACTTTTAAAAAATTTATAATATGGAGAAAATAGATTGAGAAAATAGGTCTTAGACATTGTAGAAATGTAATGAATAATGATTAAATCAGTATCAAGACAACTCCTATATTCAATGTGAATTCAACTTTAATTACAATTTAAACTTTTCAAAACAAGAAAAAAAAACAGATAAGCAACAACTTAACAAATAAATTAACATTGAATGTCAACATGGAAATAAACATGATACAGCTTATTTGCAGATGGAAGTGTTGCCTTTAGCATCATAGCGGTCATCCCAATTGCTAGAAGAGTAACAGCAAGTAGAAGAAATACAATTAAAATAAATACTTAGTGACACAAAGTACCATCTATCCATACTGCTAGAAAGAATGCAATTCGGCCAGGCCTCGCCTCTCACTTTCAGGATTGCTTGAGACATTCTATATGAATATCTTGAGGGCATACATGCCAAAAAGAGGAGACAAGTAGGTGTTGGGCGCTTTAATAGGCAATTATTATTTCAACAAGTCAACCGTGAGAGAGTAAGAAAAAGAGCATTAAAGTATCAATTCCCATAATTCACAGACATCTTGTGTAAACAATTTGCTCGTGGCTAAATAACTGCAGTGATCTGGATAAGTACTTCCCAGGTGAGCATCCGTATTTGTCCAAGTGCTTCCAGGTGCTACAGTTACAATTTCCATTTGTGACTTTCTATCTCCAAACATTGATACATTAACCCCGTAAACAAATGGGTTTGTCTGAGGTTGGCATAATATGGATACAGTATTCAGTTTTGTGTCATGGGCAGGTTTCGTTTTGTGGAAGGGCACTAGTTCACAAATGGAGATTCAAGGTATGGCATTGATTTTTCCTTAGGAGAAATATCACCTCCAAAATACTGCTGATAAAAAAAGACAACCTTCCCACTTTTAAAAACTCAACAGTTTGATCTGTTCTTTATTCATTGTTCTCCCCATAAATCTGATTTCAACTCCTTACCCACTGTTCTCTGTATATTCTCCTTCCTCTCTGAGGATATTCTCTTGTCCCTTGTTACTGAACTGCTTAATTTGGCAAGGAATTCTTGCCCACATCATATAATGCAACACTTTGAAACAAGTGCAAAATAAAGTCATCTCTTCAAGAAAAATGCACTCTAGTACTGTAGTTAACTCTGAGGTAAAACATCATCTCTATTTATTAAAAATCGAATGTCTATCTGTCTGCTTTTCACAAGAGAACTACTTAACGGATTTAGATCGGGTGTTTTTCTATAATTTGCTTGGATATTTCATTTGATTTTGCGACTTCCATCATTGCAGTAGTGATTTATTTGCGCGAATTAGAGAGGTCAGAGGGGTAAGAGGGGTAGGGCCCTCCTCACTCATGCGCCAGCCTCAGGGTGTTCCTTACTTCTGCTTAGCTAAAACAAGAGAACTACTTAACGGATTTAGATCAGGGTTTTTTTTCTATTATTTGCTTGAACATTCTGGTTGATTTTGCAACTTCTCTCATCACAATAAGAATCATAGTTTGCTTGCAGGAGCAAAATATTTGCAGTAATCTGAGTGGAGAGCCGAGCAGGGCCCTCCTCACTGTCCTGTTTCACTACTACGCGGGCGGAGCCACAGGGAACTACTAGTCTCTCATATACAAACAAACACTCTTGAGACATTTTTTTTTAACATATTTGTCTGCAGCCACTGAATCAGATTACTGGTGTAGCTAACATAAATCAATCCCGGTAATCAAATACTAAATACATACGGACACAAAGAGTAGATACTGTAGCATGGAATAGCACAGTCTGTGTGAATGTGAGCCTCCATACTGGACAAAGCCACAGTTAAACAAACTGGCTGCTCTTTTGCTTAAAAAAAGCAGGTCAAGTGTGTTGTGTCCATTTGTTTCATCTATACTACTAGGGGGCTTCACTCGACAAACCACCAAACCATCCCCTCCTGGCCTGAATAGAGACTTGTCCAAAAGTCTTTTAAAGGTGCAACAGAGGCTCAACAACATAGTAAAACAAATCTCTCTATTATAGAAAAAGATCATTCGACACAACAAGACTTTTTAGGAGACAAGACTCTTTGGAAATGATTTTTTCAAGTCCCACGAGACGAGAATATTGCCATGATATTTTTACAAGTCATGCCCTCCTAGCAACCATTTTCAAACAAGACCACGGTACTGTCACCTCTCAGTGGTGTGAATGCTTTTGTCAGACACACTTACTACACTCTCAGCTCTTAAAAATTTTAACGTTTTCCTCACTTTAAGTTACCAATTAAAGAAGACGTATTATGTCCAAATCTTATTGATGATTTCATCACGAAGGGTTACCAACAGAAAAAATGAGTACACGGGCAATCCTAGCACTGAGAAATGAGGAAGTCAAATGAATTTAGGACAAAAATGTTGATCGGTAACACGACAAAATGGTTAAATGTTTATCAATAGACTATGCTGAAACAATTGGTGGTGATCATGTGGAAGATGAAAACAAAAAGTTTCAATATCACAAAGAATATTGACAACTGTTAACACAGTTCGGTCTTCCAACCAAACAAATTATTGTAGAAAGAAGGCTGTATCCAAGAAAGGTAAAGTAGAACATCTCCCGCGGATAACATTGTACAACAAAGGAGATCTTGATATGCCATTCAAATTAAAACATTAAGTTTCCCGTTAGAATAGCTTTTGCAAAGATAATTAACAAATCTCTGAACCAAACATTCGAAAAAGTCATTTTATTTAACAGAGAGAAAGAAACAAAATGCAATCACAAGCAGTTATACGTTGAGTGGATGCAAATGTAACACTTCACATGAAAATTAAAATTTGTTTAAATTGTACATCCACATCCCCATATGAGAGCAGCAGAACCACAAAGAGGCTAGCACGCAGCGCTGGCTAGGGAGCTGGCGAGTGAAGTGAGCAGGGGGAAAAGCCCCCTAGTCATTAAAAATAAAATAAAATTTTTCTTTTTGAATTTTCTCTCTCTATTATTATGCATTGGACAGAAAGTAAATCAACTGAACCAGTCACAAACTCTCCAAGCAGTTACCCCACTCCCTTATTTTTAAGGATTGAGTTCCCAATGACCCACCAGGACTCATTAGTCCTAATTAATAACCAACAGCCAATAATGCTGTTAATCCTGTAACATAAAGCAGCTTAAAATGGTTAGACACCTCAACTCTAGGGTGGATGTCCCTTGGTAGTGTGCATCTACTGTCCTGATCTTATTTGAACAGCGATCTTCTAGTCTCCAGCACTCTGGACAAAGACTTTTTATGCTAACTGTTGTTTAGTACACTGTCTCTATAAAGTGCCCTAAGAAGTAATTCCAGTCAGTTTTATGTTTCATAATAGACCATCTATAACATAGTTCGGTTCTGTGACCCTGCAAACAAGATTCAATTATATCAGGTTCCATATACCAATTTACAGATCCAATATAGGAACAGAGACTTAAATGTAACACAGCATAATTGATATCAGGATCCTTTCTGACTGGTACTGTTTTTCATTCTGATTATTTTTCCAAGTATTGTTTCTATAAATCTTTATATTTGCTACCTAAATTATTTGCCCTTGCTTTCTCAATGTTGTCATTATGTGCGTCACACTTTGCATCCAAGGATACTTCCCTGTTGCCATGGTAATTTTGTACATCAGATAATATGTTGAAGCCATCTTACTTAAGAATGGGGCTTTGCAGTGATCTCTGATCAATTCCTTTGTGTTATTACACAAAAAAAAAACTCACATAACCAAAAAGTATTAAAATGAATTATTTTGTTAGACCTCAGTTCATCTTCCAAATCTGCTTTTTCTCGTGGTGGCCATGGACACTGAATCTTTGGTTTGATTTTTGGTTCTGCTCTATAAGAAAATTCACCTTACCAATCAACTATTGCTTGCCCCATGTTTAAAACATTATTCATTGCTGGCACCTCGGTCACCATTAAAATAAAAAAATAAATAAATACATAAAAATAAAAATAAAAAAGAGAAATGCCCCATCTACCCAACCTATGAGCTCTTAAAAGCTACACACTCTTCTCACTGGTCACAACTAAAAGATCTTTGCCTGAAATGTTACAGATCAATTAAATTGTAAAATAACACACTACATGTTTTAGGAAGGAATCTCCCTAAACTCAAGCATTCAGCTCAGCTGTCACTGCACTGGCTTCATTTTTACATTTTTTGGTTAGAGCAATATTTTTACTAAAAAAAAAAAGATAAAATTTTAAAGCATGAACTGGTTGATTGTTCAATGCCACTCTCAGGCCACCTTTATGTGATCTCATTAACTTTCGCATGCCTGACTCTGTCTTGCCATTGTCTGCTTGCCTTAGTATTACTCTGGTTTTTCTATACATTCCACTCAGTAGCAAATTACATTCTCAGACACTTACAGGTCTCTCTGCCTGGTTTTGCCCAATTAGCACTTGCCTATGTGACTCTTTCTAGAAGGACAGAAGCTCCTACAGGCCTCAGGCTATATCCAGCAATAACTCAATATGCATGAATGAACTTTTTTCTTCATTCAGTATATGCAACAAGGTTAAAGAAAGTATTATAGAAGGGAACACATGACAAAGATGCCTGCACACTCTGCTTATGACAGTTCAATGTCTAGAACAATATATTTAAAATTAACGGTAACCAGATGTTTTCCTCATTTTATGGGGAAATCTATTAATAAGATTAAAATGTAAAATTGTTTAATGCTACAAATCAATATATTAAAGTATTTTGAATAATCTATTCTGCAAAAAACAGTCAAACATACCACACACTCACTGTAGATGCGGGTGTATAAGGCAGGATCAAACACAGGTAAAACGCATGCCAAAAGTAATCCCTCAGTCCAAAAGTTATTTTTAAAAGATTTAGTGAAAATTTAAAGCAAATAATCCACACAAGAATAAAGAGAAAAGTTTGTTACACACATAGAATAAAAAGCAAAAAAAAAAAAAAAAGAGATAAAGTGTTTCTTCTATAAACTTATCTTTTCAAATTTCAGTTTTTCTATACTTAAACATGATATACCGGTACCATATTTCATATTCAGTATGTTCTAATGCACGGCACTACACATTTAACAGAGCATGTTAACTTTCATACTATTGCGCACATAAGCACAGTTTAAAACCGTGTCATTAAGATTATTCTATAGTCAAAGGAGCAAGAAGTTGTTAGAATATACCAATTCAATTCAACTTGTGGGGGTCATAAAAACCTCCCACAGACTACACTAATATTTAGGCAAACTTTTAATATAGCTTAAATAACTAGCAAATGGCTCTTACACTCAAAATAATATGCTGATTTGTTGATTCTACTTAGAACTTCACAGCTGGAAAACACTGTACAAAAAGACAATCAGATCTTCAGCATCCGGAGCATTTATATTACCATTCAAATAATCCAAGCTAAAACTGTAACAGCTTTACAACTGCCAATGTATAAACAAAAATGAAACAGAAGTGAAAACCTGGGACAGATGAATGTAATGAATATTTTATTTCTAAACATTTTTTATCAACTTATATACATTTGATGCCATGCACAGATGGCTGAAACAGTTACAGTGGGGAAGATCGACATAACAGAACTAAAAACAGTATATCATTGTAAACATTTGATTCAGTTCACATAAGACAGGTTACATGGTGATTGTCCAATGCCTGTATTGTTCAGTCTGTCAAAGAACAAATATTTACAGATCATAAACATATGCTGCTCTGTAGAAAACCACAATACACCACTGATGAAGACCTAATATTATCAATGCTCTTTACAAGATAATGTGGGACCACTGCATCTTACAAGGTCATAATCGAAGAAATAAACAGTGGTTTATTTCTAATAAACTAATAAATTGGGATTTGTATTTTAAACAAGGTGTCCAAGATTAGAACAGATTAATTTAGCAGAAGAAAACATTCTAGGTTTTGAAGCAATTTGACTTGAGCTATTAGTTTTGAAGAATCAGCGTTCTAAGTTTACAGCTGGTTTAACATTTTTTACAGAGCTTATACTGTGGTAATTGGTTATGTGGAGAAAGAAAACAGAAGGACAGGAACTGGGGGGGTACGTTTAACAGAGGCAGAACTGCTGCAATAAATTATTTCATCGAGGGTTGCACACATCCCAGCAAGCATCAGGAACAATCCCTGGATGGGGATTTAATACATGCTTTAATGCATTTCATCATGAAAATGATATCAAGTATACATTTTAATATTCTAAATGCCAAGAAAGCTATAATATCATGATTGTAATGTATTCTGCTTAAAGATCAGTACCTGCATACTCCTGTATGCGAAAGAGAAAGCCCGTTTAAGAAGAATGCAATGATTCACACACATAGAACACAGAAAAAAAAAATTTAACATGCTACTTTAGTTACGATGGGATTTGAGAAACTCTAGTGAATTAAACATAGGTTTTAAGATGAATTTTACAACATTCTACTTTAATGACAAAATATACGAGATTAAAATAGAATTTTTAAATTAAAGTAGACATTTCAACTTTTTTTCTCCTCAGTGTCTTTTTTTTTTTTTCTCTTCTTTTCTTTGTACCCTAAAATGCTTCCATATGACACTGAGACAGTGGGCTACGACTCACCTTTTCATGGCAACTTTGATATCTGACCACTTATTTCGGGCAGTGTGCAACTTTCTGAACTTTAACATTCAAAAGCCTTCGCCACTCTGTATCACTTGATCAACTTCAGTTTGCTGTTCATACCACTGCTTAATCCAACAAATACTACATTTTTCCTTGCCTCCACTTCGCACTTGCTGAAATTCTTCTTTTTCCCCCCATGCTTTTGCCACTGTCTTTTCACAAAACACTGAACTTAAGAAGCTGTTTATATTGATTTGCACATTCAAAGGGATGTAATTCTGGGAGGAGTCAGGGTGGGGCGGCAGGCAGATGCACATGCGTTACATTTCATGCTGACATTGATTTACAGAGCAGAAGTGCATGGAAGTTGGCTTACGCGCAGTTTTGTGCATATGCACATTTCGACTTTTGTCCATACACCATGTTTTAGTGTTAACTATACGCACATTGTTATACATGAGGCCCCAGGACTCAAAAGACTTGAAGCTTCGTCTTTCTTCAGAGATATATGGAACACCACACACCCCATTCCAGCAACCTCATGAACCACCCATGCTCTCCCAATCTATCTACTGAGGTCACAGAAAGAGTCACCAGAGATATGAATGTCGCTGCCAAGGTAAGTAAACCTCTCGACAAGATCGACATTCTCTCCACAGACAGACATACTGCTGATGATTGCACCCAAGAGGTCATTAAAGGCCTGGATCTTGGTTTTTATCACAAGTCCGAACACTCAGACTCCTCAGTCAGTCTCTTGAGAGCCACAATCAGAGCCTCCATTAACTCCACAAAGATCACAGTATCACAGGCAAAGTCAAGATCAGCGAATCTCTCTTCACCAACAGATGCCCCACAGCCACTGGATCCCACAACCCTGCCCAACACCCAGTCCATGCAAGCATTCAACAGAGTAGGAGCAGAACACACCCCTGACGAACCCCAGAATCAACTTGGAAAAACGCAAAGGTTCTGCCTCCACTCTGCAGAGCATTCACAACACCAATGTATAGACTGGCCATGATATCCATCAACTTCAATGGGATCCTGCAAAGTCTCAGGAAGTTCCAAAGGATGGCTCAATTAATCGAGTTGAAAGGGTGGCTCAATTAATCGAGTTGAACGTTTTATGGAAATCAACAAAGGCTGCAAAGAAACTGTCGATATTCGAGTCTGTGCTCGATAAGAACCCTCAAGACCATTATGCAGTCGATGGTAGACTGCTTAGGCGTAAAACCAGACTGCTCCAGCCGCTGGTAGGTAAACAAGTGATCACAGATCCCATTAAACATGACCCTAGCAAGGATCATTTCAAACTTTTCTACTTGCTAAGAGTTAATAAAATGTCTCAAAACACCAAAAAAATGAGTAAATGGAGGCATGGAAGCACACGGTAAAAAGGTAAATAATGGGCATCAACACCCAGAGTGCATTTTACATTACCCAAATGCTCAAACAGGCGAAAAAGTAAGTAAGTATAAGTATCAGAGAAAGGTCTATTGTGCTTTGCCTGAGTTTTGCTCTTTAAAGCAGGTGTCCAATCCAAGTATTAATTCATTTAGTATGAGGAAAAGAGCAATAAAGGTTTTGTACCAACTCCATTCCCATAGATAACATTATGAAGATGATGTTCAAAAAAGACAAAAGGCTAAAAGTTCATTTCTTGAATAAAAATAAAAAGAAAACTAGAAAGACAATGTTTTGACTGCCAAGAAGCATGTATGATAGCTTATTTCATACCAATACATCTTTGCTCTGTCTATATAACATTAATGACCAAGTTATTTTAAAAGAAACTGATTTGCTGCTCGATGTAAAGATTTACATCACAAAACCTGCAGCTGTTAAAGCTTCTTTTTGTTACAATCCACAGGAAGGAGTCGCAATATAAATACATGGCCAGACTCCGGGAACTGTAAACTAAAGCCAAGGGATCAGTTCTAATTCTGCTTACATCTCACATCTGAACTTCATGCCACCAGGAGGTCACACATCAAGAACAATACACAGATTTTAAGAGAGGGGTTTTAATTTTATCATGATATAATATGTAATATTTCTGCACTTTATTAAAGTCTTGTGCAGACTAACTGTGTAAGAAATTTAAAGTATGACAATTGTATCTTTCTGTTTAAATATTTTGTCAGTGAGTATTCATGTTAGAAAAAATAGATTTCAGAGTCTGTAAAACGTATACAGTAACTTTCTCCAAAATTCATAGACCCCTATGCACGTAGAGCAGGGGAGTGAAATTCAGATATTGGGGGGTGATAATGGCCATATTTTTTGTTCTACCCACTTTCATAATTAGTAACCAGTTACTGTAGCTAATTTAACAGACTTCTTTTGTCTTAATTATAATTGACTTGTGTGAGGTTTTTTTTTTCTTTCCTTAACTGGCAGCCAAGCAATAAAGAATTGCAAAGCAAGTCAAAAGATGATCAGGCTAACTCAACGGTCTCAAACTGTCCTGGAAGGTAACCATTTTCATGCCAGCCATTCCCATATCTAGTTGTTAATAGAACATGTTACTTAAACCGATGGCACAGATGAAAACAGTTATCCTGGTCAACTGTTGGTTCACTCTGTAGCTCATTATTGTTTGGCTGCTGGTTAAAGAAAAAAAAAAAATGAAACAAATTGCAAGGCAGTTCAAATCAAGGCAACACAGTAGGTTCTGTTAGCATTAGTAAATGGTTAACAATGGAAAAAGGATCAGGCGCAAAACCTTGAAGTCACTGAGTCTCTCCAGAAACAGAGTTTGATACCCCAACCTACGGTGTGCAAGAGCTTGTGGTTTTAATATGACACTTCAATAGATATTAAAATATTTACTTCCAAAGGGGCTTAAAGGCAAATGATGACAGGTACCACTTTCACAAAGACATTCAGCCACTCTTTAATACTGCAAATATATACTAGAAATTATTTAAAGCTCTCTGCTTAGCTCATCTGAAAACAACTGACTATTTTTTCTGCTCCGCTTGTTAACAAAACTCTTGCTCCCTTCTGCTCACACACATACTCTGCAACGAACCATGAGTCGCAGGAGCTGCGATGCACAGGTGTGATCTGCACAATACGACACACACCAGTGATTCCCAGTTTGAAGTTGGGGGCCTCTGTTCATGCAGGCTGCACGGCAAACCTGCCAGCTGAGCTAGAGAGACAAAACGCCACAACTGCTTCTGTCAGTCTGAAAGCATTCCAGCTATGGATATTCTAAAATTATGCTTGTTATTTACCGTTTCATTTTAAGTGAATGTACACAAGTGAAAAATGCACTGCTTCAGTTTCAGCATAAAGCAACATAAAACATCTTAATCGTTTAACGACACATAATTCATTTTAGCATACATAATTTAATGTTATAAATAACTTAATAAAAATGGCTCACACAAAGCCTTATAAATCCCATCTGCTCATTACATACAAGATATACGACAGCAGTTTTTTTTCAACTACACTGTTCCCTATACACAAGCCATGACTGCAAACAAGCGGTCACTGACTGATTACACATTTGTTTCAGCCTGCTATCAGTCATCTCAACTAATAAAATAGGAAACGCCTGCTTATAAACAGAAACATTTGGCACGGAGTAGAATAGGCTTGGAGGAAGAAGTAACCAACAATTTTGCCTCACTTCAAACATAGTTTCAGACCACACATTGTGGAGAGAAAAAGAAAAACAGCTATGAAAGGTAGCCTTTCAAAATATTTAAATTATCTTGCCAGAACTAGACAATGCATTTAGAAGCCTAAAGCTTCTCTTACACATGGGAATATTTTAAGTTATTCAAAACAGGGAGTCATTTAGTGCCTGTAGCACAAGAATAAAACTGTATTGATAAATTCTAAGATGTCAATATATTACAAGGATCCATTTTCTGCTCCTGCTTATTCCAGCAGAATGATACAAGGAGACAGAACTTATCCCAGCAGTATCAGGAGTAAGGTTTGAATCAGCTCAAGAGAAAAGAACGCTACTTCTCAGAGCACCAACTCAGATGCTCTCTCTCTTTCTTTCTACTTCTTTCTCTCTCTCTCTCTCTCTCTCTCTCTCTCTCTCTCATACCAGGACAATTTAAATTCATTAATGAAATTTAAAATGTCTCCTAATGATAGTTAGTACTATAAACTGTCTTCTGAGATTATCCGAGTATAGGAGACAGACGCTTCAAGGTAAGGTATAGCAATACTCATTAATCATACAGCTGTTGATTACTACAAGCAAGTAAGAATTTCATTGTACTCTATACCCATGACAAGAATGACCCTATTGAACCTATAATCACCTGGAACTCTGGTTGGAACTGGATTTTTCACAGGAAAAGGATCACACAAGCAAAAAGAGGCCATGCATGATCTAGTACACAGATGTCACTACAGTACTTGAAAGCAATAGTGACTCAAGTAGCACCTCGTTCCACTCTAGAATATTACACAAGGCACAACAGCATCTCAGAGAATTGCCACAGGCTTCATTTCAGGCTGGTGTGTCTGACTTTTGAAAAAATCTAGTATTTTCTAAAGGTTTGAGTGGTACATCTCCTGTGGCCCACAGACATGTTCTTTGCACAGCATAAAATTGCTCCATGTGGGTGTAGCCTTGTGAAAGCGGCTTTCCTTTTTCCACCCAAGATGAACAAGATACTGTATAGTTCATAAGAAACCAGAGATTAATTGGAAAAAATGGTTTTGAGAAAAGACAGATATTGCATATTTATTTATACAATTATTTATTTAATATGTAACCACATAAATTGCTGTATACACCTGCTGTCTACATGCCCACAGCAGAAGCTTCACTTGCACAAATGGCTAGTCTTAGCCTCAAGGAAATCCAGTCGCCTGTGGAAGAAACTTTCATGACCCACTGATTCATCATCTCATTATTCTACAGGGTCTGACTGTGTGAAGAAACTGAAAATGATCAAACAAGCATGACACAAATCACCATTTAAAATGACAATAAAATGATTTGCAGTAAGGACAGCAATGTTTTACAATACGTTTACTAAGTGTCATGAATAGAATAGATAGAACAGGTAGAAAATTCTGTTGTGTGTTTAAAAAGAAATTCAAGAGTCACTTTTTTTTTAAAAATAACTGCTGGACATTTCTGCAGATCATAACCACGTAGGCAGAGGCTATCTGTGAGAGGCCCTATATCAAATGCTTGTTTTAAATAGTTATAAATATAAGCCATTCCTCTCAGGTCTAAAACACATGTGTCAGGCTATTTAGTACCATGAGAAAAATCTTGTAGCTCACAACAGGTGAAATGGACACAACAAATTTGGTATATGCCAGCATCTCAGTTGCTAAAGTCTGTAATACATTTGCAAACAGGAGATGCTAGAACAGACCCTGGACCCAGTTGAGCATTACAGCTATACAGTATTAGTGAGGTCACTTTGCAAGTAAACTGTAAACATAAGATATATGTTTTTACTGATCCCTCCCTAAAGCAGTCTGTTTACAAAAAGGAAGAAAAAGATGTGGCAGCCGATTTAAACAATACAATGAGCCGATATTAACAAAATGTATGGATGCGCTCCCCATTGTAGAAAAAATGTGCCTAACTATGCTCATTTAGAGTTTTGTATGCAGTAAGTGACTGCAAAAAATAAAAGACTCTTTTTTTCTTCATGTCCTGCTGTGACAATTGGTATTGCTTTGATTTCTAAATTCTCAAGATACAAAAGGGATTACAGACTGATAGAAATGGATTTTTCCACCTAGTTGTACTAAAACTAGAATGGAAAGAAAAAACAGCCCAAGTAAGTTGAACGCAGCTGTCTAAGACCTGAACCCAAGTAAACGTCAGTGCCACTGCTGGTATTTCTTGCTACAATGCTGCACTCTCTCTTTCTGGCATATAAGACTGCTGTTTAAACAAGGAGCAACAAACCATATGCAATGTAGCTGGCAGCCCTTTCCACTTTCTGCAGGAGTCAGCAGCTCCTGCTCCACAAATCTGTGGTTATCAATAACTTCATTTCATGGCTGAGTTTTTTCCTCTCTGCATTCTGGGGCTGTTAGGTAATCCATTTAAGATGTATCACTACAAGAGAAGTAACTATCACCAGAAAAAATGGGGATACACCTGGACCACCTAAAAGTGGCACAAATCAAAGGCACCACTTGGGGAAGCACAATATAGAGTACAGAGAGTCAAGCCACTTGGTGGACATGGGTTCAACTCTGTGGTGGTGACTCAGTCTTTAGGAACGGTGGAGAAAACATCAAAACCACAGCAAGTGGATTGATTTATGTTGTTTTGTTTACTTTACTTGCCTCTCATTTTAACAGGTCAAATTACAATTACATTTGCACTTTTATAGCTACACAAAGCAGTTTACATAAAGGGTGAGAGGCCACTTCAACCATTACCAATGTGAAGCATCCACCTGAATCATGCGATGACAACCATTTTTGCATCAGTAAGCTCACCACACATTAGTTATTAGGTGGTGATAGACAGTCAACTAGAGAAAGAGGATGGTTAGGGGATAAGAACGGATGAGGCCACAATCCTCAATTTAGCCAGGACATATGGGAACAACCTACTCTTTTTAAATGACGCGCACAGTTCTTTAAAAACCAAAGAGTCCTCAGTTTTACATCTCACACAATGTCACCGTCACTATACTTCACCGTCACAATGTCACCATCTTCCAGCAGCAACCCAAACTTTCACAGTTGGTCCCCCATCCAAATACTGGTCAGGCCAAAACTTGCTTAGCTTTAGGTGGATTACCTCTTCTGAAAAGCAGGGGGTATGTTTGCATGTAACCAAAGCGACTACCCAAAAACGTCACTTTATTCTCCAAAACTGACCAAAAAGGGTGCCTAAAGGAGAATAAGCCAATTCTCATGTCTTCTTACAAAGAACAGCACAGGCTCAAAGCACATTCAGACAAAAATAATCATCATAATTGTTATTAATTACAAAGTCTTGCTTCTGCAACATTCAAAGCTAACTTCATATTTAAATAAACATGCTTTTGGTGTAAAAGAAAATGCTTACCATTTAAAGATAGCTGGGGGACAAAGCACAGTCACACACAGCTAATGCTCTTAATGAAGACGGCAATTACTACAAAAAAGAATCTTGTAATAATTACTGGGCCAGCTATAGAAACATGGCTCCATTCTGCCTGAAACTGCTTTTGAATTATTTGAATATACCTCTATGGTAAATTAACACCATTCTGAATATAATAAAACATGCTGGGAAGTGCTGGCTAAAGCCCTAGGAATACTTCGCTCTGATGGTATGCATAAACAGCATACACAGCATATCAAAACGCTTTCGGATTAAAAGGCTTGGCTGACGTACGCTTGATCACTGCGCCATCGATACTGGCATTTTATGAACAGTGACACTGTGAGAGTTAAACAAATAGCATCATTTCACACGGTGCTATTAATTTTAAAGACATTTTGGGAATACGTGACCTGACTGAACAGCCAGTTAAATTATTGTTTATTCTACTTAACGAGAAAAATGTTCAAAAGATAAAACTCTTCATTTTTTTACGGATCCTAGGCGTTTTGTTTTTCCTAGTAACGTTTACCCTTTCTGCTCGACAACCAGTTGTTTGCCGTCTCGGGATTCAGGCCGCGTGGTCGTTCTCCGGATCACTTTCGCATTATTTACACAGACTGGATCCTTAAGTTACCGCGATGAAACCGAGTGCTTCTCAAGATTACGTTTCCGATTTTCTCTCTGCCGAAGCAGAAGAGGCATCATCAGACTTTCGTATTCCACATTAATTCCATGGACGTTATACCCATTCATTCTTACCGATCGCACTGCGCGCGAAGGTGTTTGCGGCACATCGCTTAATTAAACCGCACGAACTGGTTTCACAAATTAATTTTCTGCGCGATTATCTTCTATGCTCCTGTCGAATTAAGCGATTGTCTTCTTTGCGTTGGGTTGCATCAGACTGAACGTTTTTCTGGTCTCCCATTTTTCATTTTTAAGTTTTGTCAGCTCTGAGCGAGTAGCATATAGCAAGAATTAAAAGCGAATGAGCCTACATTGGCCTCGATAGTCATTTTTATACATATAACACCTAACTATGCACGTAAATAAAATATACAGTGACCGTTTTCCTATCTGGCAACGCAGGCACAATTCCTGTGCATTTAGGGACTAGAACAGCTTTTACAGATTTTTATTCACTTGCTAGAGTTCAGCAAAGACCAGAAAACCATGGAGCTGCTCGCGGAGATCAAGGGAATTCAGTCGGTTACCGAGGCGATGGTAAAACTTCATATTAATAAAAAAGGAAGAGAAAATTAAACCTTTCGGTTGAACGGCAGCAGCTGTCCCCCACAAATCGATGTGGTTCAGTGGAGTCACAGCGCCCTCGTGTGGTTTAATGAGGCACTGTCCCCTAATTGCGCTGAAACGTTCAATTTTTAACAAATGTTTATTAGAGAAGGGGCCATCGACTCTCAGCCGTGTGTTTGGCTGCAAAAGACCGTTAGAAGACAGAAATTTAGGACAAAACAAACTTATTTACATTAACAACAGACAGAGGCAATTTCGTTCCGTCGTCCTTGTTGTAGTAATATGGGGGCGGTGCAGCACAAAGAGCGACGATCATCCAATAAATCAAAAACAACGGTTATGGGGAAGCAGCAGTGAGGAGAGAAAAAACGGAAAGATCACTCCGTAAACGCCTTCTTTACCGGTAACTGCGTGAATGTAAGACAATTTTTTAAAACATATAATGATCAAACCTGCTTAATTCAATTAAGGAGCACGTCTCGGCAGCGGTATGCACAAGGCAGGGACCATACCTGAACAGGGTATGGGGCTGGGAGTGTCAGTTATTTTTTTCTTTCATTTTTAATTTTTTTGCATTTACATCTTATGACTCCTCACTCCTCCTTCGATGTATAGTTTTCAGGTGAGATATGATGTGAGGTGAAAACATACGTGCTACCTCCCGATCTGCTAAAAGACTGAATGACAGATTTACGTCCCACCTAAAGGAAGCTCACGAGAATAGCAGAATGAAGCAAGCGAGAGAGAGAGCGCGCGTAGGTGAGTAGGCGCCGCACTCGCTTTCTGTACTCTGAATGATAATCCCGACTGCTTTTTGAAGTGCTCCGATATATTGCTCGCTTTCAAAATAACGTGAGGCGACTCACAGACTGAACGAAGGTAAACGTGCTGGGATCCGCACCATAAAGCAGTGTTCTGTCACCGTGCGCGTTTTTAAGACACTAATATAATACGGTGGGGTGGGTACAAAATCTGCTGCCCATGTATAAACTCGTGCCCCTAAACTGGGGCCATCCTAAAGCAGCCCACAAACGGCGATGTTCAAATGCAGGATGCTAAATGCTAAAACCACAGGCGGAAGCTGTGGTCAATTCAATTAGATCACAGGAAAGGAGATGCGACAATTCCTGTAAACTCTCTGCCAAACATACTACGTACATGGGGAAAGCCACTGTTGCTTTGCACAGCTGGCAAGGAGACAGTATTGGGTCCGGGTAGGCATATACCCACACACTTCAGTTTGGCTTTTTAAATTATTTTTGAACAAATGAAAAGTTGCCTATTCTATATACTGTACTTGAATTTCAATATACATTTTGCCTGATTAAAATATCAGGTTATTAACGTGAACAGCAAAATCACCAGTCATTTTTTTACTATAGGAGTTAATTAGACTCCTAAACAGCATTTAGATAGGGGATATCTGGATGGCAAATTTACAGCATACATCTGTCTAACAAGGTTTACAAAGTAAAACTGCTTTCTAAAGCACCTGATGTTATCCAGAGGCTCATAACTAGTAACCTACTGAATTTACTAGTTGTGTAAGATAGTCCAGTTGAAGAGAACTGTGAACAAGGCAAGATAAACATGAAAGTTATATCTCAACAAACAACCCTTTTAAGTTTTATTAGTGAAAGGAAAGAAACAACCCAGCCACAGGGGATGCACAAGCCAGTGTGTTTCTTTGTGCCGGTCCCAAGCCCGGATAAATAGGGAGGGGTACGTCAGGAAGGGCATCCGGTGTAAAATTGTGCCAAATCAATATGTGGAGAAGATTTGCATTGGGTGTGACGAGGAGGGATAGGATTAGAAATGAGTACATTAGAGGGTCAGCTCAAGTTGGATGGTTGGGAGACAAAGTCAGAGAGGTGAGATTTGGTTGGTTTGGTCATGTGTAGAGGAGAGATGCTGACTATATTGGGAAAAGGATGTTAAGGATAGAGGTGCCAGGTAAGAGGAAAAGAAGAAGGCCTAAGAGGAGGTGCAGGTGATGGGTGTAACAGAACAAGATGCAGAGGACAGAAAGATATGGAAAAAGATGATCCGCTGTGGCAACCCCTAACGGGAGCAACCAAAAGAAGAAGTGAAAGGAAACAAACAGAACTACAAAACAGTCCAAAGTCTGATGTGGGCTCTGAAAAATTTGGCAATGCTTCAGTGGCGTACGAAAACTCCACCACTAGTAGTGCTAACTTTAGCAATGGATTTGTACCAATACTACTACTACCTGTAAGCCTGCTGGAAAATCTATAACCACTCCACCGCCAAATGACAAAGGATCTGCCAGGTCATGCATGGATTTGTCCGATAATCAGGAACCACTAACTCAATCTGTGTTAAAAGTTTCTAATTTGGATCAGACAGAGCATAGGAGCAAGGTGTAGAACTTTGTTTCTTAGTGCAGAGAGAATTGTGGACACATTAATGACCAGTTAGACTGGTCTCGGAATACATAGAGACTATCTCAGAAAGAGCTCAGCAGGCTCTTCTTCCTTAGGAGACTGTTCCTTCAGTGTGGGAAGTGACATCCTTCACTTCTACAATTCTGTGATGGCTAGTGCGATTTTCTATGCTATGGTGTGCTGGGCTTGTAGCATTACTTCATGAGAGGTCCACCGAATCAACAAGCTAATTAAAAGGGCAAGCTCAGTTATGGGATGCACTCTGGACCCCCTGGAGACCACAGTGAAGGAAAGAATGAAAACAAAACTGAGTACCATTATGAACAATGGCGTACATCCAAAAACTGTAATCCATCAGTTTGCTGGTCAAAAATAATAACATGTTATTTGGGTGTTTGTGCCTATCAATGGGTTGGTACCTAGTATGTATCACCAAAATCTGGGCAAGTCAGTTTATTTTTACCATTTGTAAGTGAATTTAATGTAGTGCTAAGAAAAAATCTTTCAAACTTGACATGCAAAACAGTAGCGATGATGCTGTACAGTATATGTTGGTAGGAATGGACTAAGTACTGAATAGTTCACCAAGGTGGTTTTTTCCCTCTGTAGGTTTAATGGGTAAATTGTGGCACCTGTACATAGTACAGTTAAATTTGTACTTGTATGAGCTAATCAACATGCTTCATGACATTAGTTTATTGGGTCAAAGCTTGGATCAATGTGAAATGCTAATTAGGCCAATTAATGGATGCACTAAGAAAGTTCAGCGTGAAGCTGCTATCCACTGGTCATCTACAGCTAACACTCATTCTCTCTGCGGACACAAAAAAGGGTAGTACAAGGCATGCAGGGAGAAATGAATGGTCTCCTTGTGTATTCCCTTATGCTCTTCAAAGAATAAATACACAGCCTTTCTCCTGGCTACAGGAACATCATATCATCAAATCACTTCGATCAAGTTTCTATAAATAGCAGCCAGGACTCTGAATATAGTGCATTTGACAGCGAAAAGCATCCAAGGACTCTAAATTGGTTTGATAATGTTCATGCTTACTATAGTCTAAAAAGACTTACTAAAAGCCGAAATTAAAGCTTTTTAAGGAATCTAGCTGGGAATGCAAAACATTACTGATGGGACCGAACTGCTTGAACAAGCAATATTTTTTCCAACAGCTAGCACAGAAGACTGTAAGAATATGTTGCATGCTGATCAGACATGAACGTAAGTATTTCATTCACTAATAAAAGTTACTGTATGTGTACAGGACAATAAGTTTGAACTTGAAGTTAGAGAGATGAGAGGTATAGTACCACCTCCTGTCCAGAAAGCTTTACACATTCGTTGTCTCAGAATACCAAGGAGTTTCAAAATGTGGCCCCTTGTTCCCAGTTTGTCTTATATGTATTAGTTACTCTTCTAGCTGTTATGTCTGGATTATAATGTGCATTTTCCTTTTGGCTATGTGGAATACTGTATATAAAAAAAGAATGACATATTTTTGGAACATAATACACAGATAGATTTGCCCCATTTGCTTGTTGTTGGCTGACAATATCCTTAATGAACTAATCTGTTGACAGTAGTAAGTGTTCACAGAAGATAACAATCACATAATGGCTTCGCACTGAAACCAAGCAGAGGGACAGCCTAATAAATCCATAATGTACTGTGTGTGTCTTTCTCATTGTCTAGATAAGAAAAAAGCTTGAGTTATCACTCCCATTGTTAAATTCTTTCCTTTAATTGTAAGAGCAGATGATAATGATGATGCAAAAATCAAATTGGCAATCACAGAATAGTGATGATCACTTCCATCCATTTTTCTAGAATTGCTTTTCACTGGTCAGGGTTGTAGAGAGCCAAAACATACTGTGGCAGCCACCAGTTCATTGCTGACCTGTCAGCTAAAGAAAATCTCTAAGCATGGCTGCCAGTGTGCACTCCCCAAAGTGTAATTACCCTTTACAGCTGCCATATTGATCACACTAACCAGCGTACTCCTTTAAGCATGGGGTATTAAAATAAAGTTCACAGCTATTTCTCCGCGGCTGTAATAGCAGCACATAAGTCGACAGCTTGCAATTATGGGTTTGCTAACAATAATATCAAGCCTGCCGTGCCTTCCCAACTCTGCTATTAATGACAGGCTGAAACTCTGAGGGCAAATCTGCATTGATGGACAAGGCAATATTGAAGCCATCATTTCTTTTCCAAACCTACAGTCTGAGTTAAAAGTGTACTACATGCCTTAACTGCTGCTAACTTTAAAAATGGATGTTGTAAATTGCCAACATGCAAGTCTGTGCCCTTGACTTTCAACTACAGCAATGCCAAATTCTTTTTAAGCAATCAAGCTTTGTTTTATACAGTACCTTTCATGGAGGGCTCCTTTGGAAAACCCTCTACAAAGCCACTGAGATTACAAAACTGTATATATCACAGGAATTGAATCTGTCTTCAAAGTAAGCATTAGCAGGCAAGTGTGCTGCAGAACACTGCTGCCAAAATCTTGAATCCTACTTATATCACTGGTATCCAGACAGACAGCTCTGTTGCTCGTGACTCCCTGGTGCTTTCCAAATAACTAAGTTCCCCTTACTGTTCACAGATAAACTCTCCAAGAGCGTCTGTCCAAACTACTTTGTGTAATCCATCAAGCAAGAACAGTTGCTCACTAATGGTTTGTTGAACACAGTGATGCTTGAAGAAACGTGAACACTTGCTGTAGTTCTTTAAATGTCACATTTTTACTCAGAAATCTTTGTTTAATGAAACTGTTCTTAACTTTTTTTTGCCTTTAAATAAAGCCAAAATAATAAATTATATGTAGTGTATACTGCCTTGAAAAGAATTTAGCCCTTAAATCTTCCAAATTTTATTGCTTCGGATTATAAACCTACAATATATTAAACTAAAAATATCATGCCAAATCAAAAAAAAAAAAAAAAAAAAAAACCCGAAAACCCATCATTTTGATAATTTGCTAAAAAAGAAAACATAAAAATGCAAACCCTTTCCGAATACAAGGCTAACTTTACTTAGGTCTCGTGTATAACCTTATCAAATCACAGTTTGTTGATGGTTTCCACATGGTGAATCACCTGTAATTGATTTAGGAAGATAAATTCCCCTCTTTTACTGAGGTCCCACAGTATGCTGCATTCAGTACAAAAAGAAATCCAATATGAAGACAAAAAAGATTTCAAAATAAGTCGGCAAAGGATAGTGATGACTGAACTCCATGGTGTTCACTTTGCCTCAAGTTCAGAGAAATTCATGGAAGTGTTCACATGTTCATGCGAATATCACTGAACTCTATGAAATGCATTGAAATGAACGGGGAAGGACTCACTGAACTCTATGAAGTGCATTGAAATGAACGGGGAAGGACTAACTAAACTAGATTTGATAGGATTATAATGGCGCAATCATATTTAAAAAGTGCCTCTGAGAGCTAGGGAAACGTCTGCCAACTATATTGGAACGATTATTGTGGTCAAAAAGTTGACTTGAGCTGTGCAGCAGCAGTGCCAACCACTGCATCACCGTGCCTCTGTGAGATTAAAGAAGAAAGAACGCAGTTAGAGACACACAATCATATGTTTTGTCAAAACAAAGCGGAAATGCCAAAAATCATAATCAAAAGTCAGAAAAATACATAGGTCTTTTAAAGGCAGAAAATTCAAAGTGGCCTGTCATGATTGAAGCCGATGGCTTGTTCTGTTTTTTGAAGTTGAGCTTGAAGGCTTGCCAAACTGTCTGTGCTGATACTTTGCACTTTTTCTTCTATCAAAAAGATAGAAATGTTGTGTAAATAGTAAGAAATCTTTCGTTATTATTATTATTTCATAGAGTCTCCTGTGTTTTTGGGTGTGTCAGGCTCATTTAAGGTTTGTTTTCACACTCACCTTGCCACCTGACTAATTATTATGCATGCATAGGGGACGCACTTCCTTCTCTTATATTGAGGTGGAACTTAAAGGTTGACCTGCAGATTTGGGTACAAGTACAGATAACTCGTTCCACAGTGTCTGTAATGCAAATGTTATCAGCATTATATACCCAGGGGGCAGTCTCATCAATGTCGGCCTTTACAGCTCCGGGGGATGTCATGCTGGTCTCACAAAGCATTATGGGGCACTGGTAAAAAAAAAAAAAAATTCTCCTAAACTGGCCAAATTATCAATAAATAATTTGACAAACAATGGCAACAGCGAATGCAGCAAATTCTCTGAGAATAACACCGCTGTTCACCGCTTGGCAGTCTTCAAGGTTTTATGCTTAAAAGGGCTCTTAAGAAAGTGTGGTTATCTCTGCAGAATTAGCTCAATGTACAAGATGTAGCCAAGAGTCTTGTGGTCTGATGAACCTACAGTGGAACCATTTAGCTTGAACACTAAGTTCTATGTGTTGCATAAATCTAAAATGTCAATCAGCCAAGTAACACCAATCCCACTGTAAAAATTGGCGGTGGCAGAATCATGTTGTGGGAATGCTTTCAGCAGCAGGGAAATAGCAGTCTAGTTAGGATTAATGGGAAGATAAATGACACATAATACAGTCAGTCACTGGAGGAAAATCTGCTTCCCTATGCCAGAAAGCTTAAACTAGGGAGGAAGTTCATCTTTTAAGAGGACTGGACAATGACCCAAAGCAAACTGCTAAAGCAACAATACAATATGATGTCCTTGAATGGCCTAGTAAGCAATCTTACCGTAACCCTATAAAATACCTGTGGCAAGACCTAAAAACTGATGTCCCCTACTACACCTGGTACATCTTAAGCAATTACGCAAGGGCAAATCTTTCTTCTTCACAGTGTGCAAAATGAGACTTCTCCCAAAAAAACAATATTTGCTGAAACAGCTGTGAGAGTTAGTTAACCCAAGTACTAAATGGGTTGGTGAATATTTACCAACTATTGACATTTCAGTTTTTGGAATTTAATTTTTTAAAAGTTTAGAATTTTCTTGCTTTTGTGAGTAATATAGTGAAAAGGTGTGTTTGGTTTACACATAATACAAGACTTACAAATAAAAATTACCAGTACAACTGATCAAAATCAAAAGGCTGAGTCAATCACTTATGTGGAAAAAAGGCTAGATACTTCCCCAAGGCACTGTACTATTGCTTTGAGAATTTGATGTAATTTTTAAATAATCAAGTAGCAATTTAATGTATCTAACTATTAGACATTAGACAATTTGTATAGTTAACGACAAAGTACACAACAGAGTGGCAGCACAAACACAGTTTCCAGACCTCCTCAGAAAAAGGTCCATTGATGTTTATGAGTATGAGAAAAGCTACAAAGCCAATTTTAAAGGAAAGCAAAGTAATTCATAGAAAAGTACTACAGAATCTCTACAAATAGTGTAAACGGAAGTTGACTCGTGTCACAGTCTCACCTTCTGGGCTCATCATAGTTAAGCACTATCACTCTGTCACAAACAGTATTGTCTCTTTTTCCACCTATAGATCAGAGAAACCACTACATGGGGAAGTATTCTTTAAAGCCAGAGACTACCAGGCAATTTTGCCTTTGTTTCTGTTATCTGTGCCATCTGGCTCCTGTTTGTTTTGCCAGATTTATTAGTTATTAAAAGGAGCGACCCAGATGACACACCAACATTTGTTTTGATGGAAATCTGTGTTCCCGCAGTCAATGTCACTGATGATCAGCTACAACAAGCCCAGTCCAACCTTTGGGATAAAATGTTCAGAAAAGTCTTCAAAAACCTCCAAATTAAAAAGTTACCTCTTGCCAAAAACTGCATTAACAAGTAGAAAAATGTGCTCTAAAGAAAGTATTGTGGCCATTATTGACCTATTAGTATACATTATTCCAGAACTCTTGTTCTACACCTACATGGTACCTAGCAAACATTAGTCATGCACATATTGTCCTTTTCGAGATCTTTCATGTGCACCAAGTTTGAAAACTCTAATTGACAGTTGAATCATGCACCCTCATATTGACGGAGATGCTTTTAGATTCTATGATGTCAATGAGGATTGTGAAGATTTATTTTAACATATTTTGTTCAGTGCATGGTTCTCATTTAGGCTAGGTCACCTTTCTCTGGGAAACTTCCCTGTGAATTTAGTTAATTTGTATAACATCCATCATACCGCTGAAACGCTGACTGACAAATTGCTTTGCAACACCTAGCAGCTGCAAAGACAAAACACATAGTAAAATACATTTATAGAATAATACAGGTTTGCAAAGCTAAAAGCAGTGGTTTAATCAAATTCAAAGTGAAAAAATTTCATTTAAGTCCCTATTCTTCACTTAGCTACTACAGTCTTTCATCTAGCAACTACTTAAAAGATCCATCCATCCATTATCCAACCCACTATATCCTAACTACAGGGTCACGGGGGTCTGCTGGAGCCAATCCCAGCCAACACAGGGTGCAAGGCAGGGAACAAACCCCAGGCAGGGCGCCAGCCCACCGCAGTACTTAAAAGATGACTGTCTTAAATAAGTTTGATATTTTTCAGTCAAAGTTATTTATTCACAATCATACTAATCTGCAAAATGAAATCGTGTTCTAAATTGAAGCTTTTTTTTTATGAATTTTAAAAAATATCTAGGCTTTTCTTGCATTTTAAATTGGACCAAACATAAAAACAGAATCCTTAAAAACAAATCAGATATGTACACTTTGAAGTGGCAAACGTTTTGATTGAACGTTACGAGATGAATGAGACAGGGAAGCTGGTGTTTTCAATTGTTTATAGTTTATTAATTATTTTAATAAGTTTGTAGAGGTGCTACTAGAATTTGAAACTGCAACTCCAGTACCTGCAGTGGCTCCGATTGGTATTTTGCTGAGGGTGCAGAGGCTGTTGGAGTCAAAGGAGGTCAGCGCGGCTTTTAAAAATGGGGCCAGTGACCAAAAGGGGAGAGGGTTTTTGTAATTTGTGTTTCAAGTTCCTGTCTGTCTGCCTTCTGTTGGGTTACCTGCACTTATTCGTTTTGTCCTGGATTGTTTCGTGGTTTGGGTCTGGATTGTCTGCCATCTGCCTGTGTACATGAGTACTGTAAGTGGATTCATGGCCATCCTGCGAAGAAAGGAGCGCTCCTGAACCCGTTCACCTGTCTTCACCATTTCAGGAACTATGTTTACATTCCCATTCAACGTGCGGATCTCTGAACTATCTATTCCCATCACTACATTTCAACCGTTGCTGTTTTTCATGGACTTTACTGTGTGTGTTTTTTTTTTACTTTGTGTATTTACTGTATAGTCACCGTAAGGGGAACAGGGGTGGTATTGTTGTTTTCATTTATTTCATTATTTTTTCATTATGTTCTTTAATTGCTGTTTGATTACCGGTTTGCTTTGTTTTTGTCTCCGTTTGTGAGTGTGTGTGGGTCAGGCCAAAGCTGGGTATGTCCCTGGAATCTCCACCATAAAAATAAATAAATCACCATCTTCTAGACGGTGTGAATCTTAGCGGCACCGGACCACTACAAGCTTTGGCACATGGTGGCATAATAGTGTACTAAGAAGAAAAACAAAACGAGAGAAAAAAAACAAGCAAAAGAAACCAAAAGAGTGAAAGTAATTGCTCTATTGAACTTTTGGGTGTGATAACTATTCTGTGGAGGGAGAACAGGCCAGGTAGCATCGGCTCTGTTGAGCAATTTTAAAGTAAGTGGGAAGGACGGTTGTGTGGAGGTTCTGGTGCATGGTGAAGTTCACATCTGCTGAACAACTACTGAACAGGTGAGCAGATAAGGACAGTGAGAGGCCATGGGAAGTGAGGCAGATCTACAATGAGGTGTCATCTGGAAAGAGGACAATGTGACTTGGGGAGCTGCAAGATACCAGCTAAGGCAAAAGTTCAAGTCTGTGTGGCAGTCGAGATATGTGCTCAATGTTTGGATTCACAAGGAATTCCTGAGGAGTGAATATTGTCATGCAGGAGAATTATGGGTGGGGTTTTACATTTTTCATGGGTGCACCCCCAACTGCCAATAGGCTCACCATGTCTTCAGGCTCCAATTTTGTTTAATCAACGGTTATGCTCAGCCATGAATGTAACAAAAGATGCTCTGTACAGACATGTGCTGAGTGTCTGATATCCCAGCATATCTGCCAGTATCCTACGAAATCATCTGAATTGAGTACACATTTGACTGGTTGTGATTCAAATCATGTCCCAGAAGCAAACAGCACTTGCGTGACTAAATCACATCTTTTTCTTATTTCATGTATGCTCGAATCATATTTTTCTATATGAAAGTCTGGCATACATACTGAATCCCATACAGACACACTGGTTTAACGGCAAATGCACATTATATGCTTTTTTTTTTCTAAACAGAACCTCCTATACAGTCAAGTTCCCCTTCTAGCTGCAGCCATTGTGCAGTCTTGGATATGTGCCAACATCTAGTAGAGCAATCCAGCTATATATTGTATTTTCATATACTGTCAGGTTTGCTGTGTCCATGAGTATGCCACCTTCCAGCACTGCAGACTTCACCTACATGCAATGTCTACTTTGGACCATCATCTCTTTTCTTTACGTGGAAACAAGTGCAGTCTGTATACCAGTCTGAATCACCTTGAGACCTATAGGGTTGGGTGACCCTAGTGGGAGGTTCTTTTCTCCCTATTGCATTCTACACCAATATACTTTCCACTGTCTACGCAGTGAAATTCATGCAGAGTGGTAGTGTGGTGCCTTTTGGTCAAGCATGCATTTAAGAGTTTCACTGTACTTTGTGCACCTGACAAGTTTGAACCTCTTTCACTACATTGCATTTTTTATCAAAGCTTTACATTTTTGAAAGAGCCAAGGCTCGATACTACGTTAACAATTCCAGCCAATTTCAAGCAGCAAATTAATAAATACAAAACAAAACTCTGATTTGAGTAATACTGAACTTAACCATTAATTTACTAAGAAAACACCCTAGAAAGCATACTTCTAGGTTATCTCTCTATTATAAAAAAAAATCTTGGAAGGGAGACTAGGGAGACGAGACGTGATCTTCTCGGAAGACAATTTGACGTCCCACAAGAGACACTTTAAAGTCACACGAGACAAGGCAGTGAGACAACATTTAAAACAAGTTCACAGACATTGAAACCTAGCAGTTGTTGGAATGCTTTTGGCAGACACGCTTCATGTGCTCCCAGCTCTTAAAACAACGACAAGTAACAAGCAGAACACGAAGCTCACCAGCAGCAGCAAACCAGCAGATGATCCGACTGTTACTCCTTAACATGCATTCAGCCAAAGCCCCCCCCCGCCCCCCCCTTTCATAACACAAGTGGCAGAGACGCGAAGTGGTAAAAGGATAACTGCTTTAAAGGCTTTTAAATGATCGACACGCAGCGCGACAAGCAGAATACGCAGCTCGCTAGCAGCAGCAACAAGCCAGCAGATGATCCATATGCTTCTCCTTAGCATGCGTTCAGCCGCCCCCCCTTCACAACGCATGCAGCGTTATACGTCCTCCGAGAAAAAGATTTAACCATGCCCGGGGCCGGAAATAAAGGACAAGTACAGTATTGTTTTTACAAAAGTTTTAAAGTAAAAGTGAAAATAATGCATATGTAACATTTCCCATGAAAATAATCTCTTTAAATTGTATATCCGGTAAACCAAACATGGGGGTGGGCGAGCAGGGGGCAGAGCCCCCTAGTATAAAAAAAAAAAAAAACCTGAAGCAGACAGTTGGAGAAGACCTAATTCAGAATAGATCTCCATGACAATATTTCTGAAATAAATAATCCTTCCATACTATATTTTATATTCATTAGCATAATGTACCTGGCATGTACTGTGTCAGCTAAGGAAAAAATGCTTCAAATGACAAATTTAAAAAAAAATCAAGTCTTCTGGGCAGAAACAATTTCACAATTGTAAATTTTTGCCTTCTCACTATTCTGTTGATGCTATCAATTGTGGTTGCTTTAAAGGTACAAACCGCTCGCATTCCATGTCATGGTGCAAAGCATGTTCCAGTTGCATGTTCCAGTTGCATTTTTCATAAACCCATATAGACTTCAAGAAGGCTCTATAATGAACCGAACCTCTGTGTAAATAAAACAGACTAAATGGAATCACAAACCAGCAAACAATCAGTCTCTAGATGTTTTTTACAATTATCCTCAGTGGGCAGCACAAATGTTCACTGGTAGAGTGGTAGGTGGCATACAGAAGGGCAACTGCAAAAATGAGATACTGTTTAAAAAGGAGATGAGATCTGGAGCAAGTCTTGTGCCAATAGCATCACCACCTAAGGCCCCTCAATTTAAATGGTGCTATGGTCTCTGCTTATCCAGCAGAGGCATTTTGCTATCTAGCTACTAAACCAACATGGCATAAAAAAAATGGTATAAAAAGATGAAAAGGCACGGCATGAGAAGAGTTTCAGATGGACGTGTAAAATAGGGAGCCGCTGTATAACCGTTTTTAATCTTATCATGGAATAATAGCATGGCACATAATAATCACAACACAATAATAAGATAGGGAAGGCTGCCAGCATTCATCCTGGAGCAATTTCCACCCCTGCAGGTTCCAATATATTTAGCAGAACAAACTGATGGGCTGAATTCAAGGTTGATGGTGCTCACCAGCTCAGGGGTCAGCAGTAATCTCGGAAAGCTTTTAATGCCATTAAAGTAATGCTTTTGTAAAGCAGCAGGGTAATGAAAGTATAACTGTTTCAAGACGGTACCTCCTGCTAAACCACGTCATTCTAATATGGAAGCTTATTTGCAGAATAATTCTAATACATATATTTTAAATTTATAGAACATAATAGTGGCTTTCTTTAAAATGAACAAGGATTCTGAGGATTTTATTTACTTTTAGCATTTTAAAGCATAGTAAGCATGATAAAGACCAAAAAGAGACAAAAACAAAAAGGCTAGCCATCTGGTTTTCATAAATGTTGGAAAGTGTCATGGGACTACAGAGAATGAAGAGAGAGTGAGAAAGACGGGCAGTTTACCATTCAGCCCAGTCTCCTTCCTTCCAGCTGCACTGCTGTTCTTTCTTCACAATTCATTTCTGCCTATGGAGAAGCAGCACGTGTAGCATGAGAGATAAATGAAGCTGCCAAACAACATGGATTAGTGATCAGTGAAATTGCAGGATAGTCTGTCACATAGCATTTGGATTTGCATTTTTCCTCTGCCCACCTGCTCATAAAGTGCCAGTCTCTGGGACCATCTCTGTTAGTTCTAAATCATTTCCGGTTAATAGCAGCCAACAAGACACAGCTATATCCGAGAACATTGTAACCTGAATAAAACTGGGAAAAAAATTGAGATTCAGTTGGTAATGACTCAATGGAGAGTGTTGCAACCTGATGACTCCTGGGATCTAGGCTTCATTTTCAGCCTAGTCATTATCGGTGCAAAGAATAAACTTTACTCCCGTGCTCATCATGGTTTTCTCTCAGTACCTAATTTCCAATATTAGATTAGTTGACAATTTTAGAAGGGCATCCTATAAAGGAGTGTGAAAGGGTGCATAAGGGTGGCCTGAAAGTTGTTTTGTTTCATGTTCAGAGGAACCTTGTACTTGATGCTGCTGGGATAGAATCTAGAACCAGAATGATAAATGATGAATTCATTACTGTAGCAGACGCAAAGACAAGAAAGTAGTAATTGCTGGCAGTAGACATGGCCTGGAATCTTAAATAAAACCCAATATCACATATAAATTAGACAAAAAATATATTAAACAAGAGAACCATGGTAAAATATATTTCAGGCATTCAATGCAGGAAGAAGAATCTACAAATAGAAGAAATGAGTCTTTAACCTTGATTTAGATGGTACAGATGGGCCAGCTCTAGAGTGTATAAACTAAATATCTAAAGGAATTTTACCCACAGTTGTGTTAGACATGGAGCAATAAGTACACAGTATCAGTATTAGGCCATTTCTGGAAAACAATGCATGATCTAATATTGAGAGTTGGTTAGTAAGAATCAAATCCAATCCTCACAATTCAGTCATTTAATTTATGAAACACACAGACTCAAAATTTTCCTAAATCTGCATTATATAAATGAGAGATAGATCATCTCATTACATCTTGAGACCTCTAGGAGGAAAAGGCGGCATAGATGGGAATAGAGTCTGAGCAATCACAAGAGATTTCGTCTGGGTTTCTCATGTGCATTAGAAGCAATGTGAGGTGTTCCTGGCCCAGTTTCTCTCTTTTATCACAACATTATGTGCTCATATAGAATTCCATATTTGTGAAAAGATTTTTAAGTGTCTGATTTGTTTGATTCTTCATGTGATTCTTTCAAGTTTCTGGGCATGAGTCATAAATAGTTCATGCTTTACAAACACACTGCAAGAAAAAGTAAAAGCATTAACAATAATGCAAATATATGTATCTCACCTGGAATTTCTGATCTACTATATGTTCAGATATACAGGTGCTGGTCATAAAATTAGAAAATCATGACAAAGTTGATTTATTTCAGTAATTCCATTCAAAAAGTGAAACTTGTATATTAGATTCATTCATTACACACAGACTGATGTGTTTCAAATGTTTATTTCTTTTAATTTTAATGATTATAAATGACAACTAATGAAAGTCCCAAATTCAGTATCTCGGAAAGTTAGAATATCAATTAAGACCAATGCAAAAAAAGGATTTTTAGAAATGTTGGCCAACTGAAAGGTATGAACATGAAAAGTATGAGCATGTACAGCACTCAATATTTAGTTTGGGCTCCTTTGGCCTGGATTACTGCAGCAATGCGGCGTGGCATGGAGTCGATCAGTCTATGGCACTGCTCAAGTGTTATGAGAGCCCATGTTGCTCTGATAGTGGCCTTCAGCTCTTCTGAATTGTTGGGTCTGGCGTATTGCATCTTCCTCTTCACAATACCCCATAGATTTTCTATGGGGTTAAGGTCAGGCGAGTTTGCTGGCCAATCAAGAACAGGGATACCATGGTCCTTAAACCAGGTACTGGTAGCTTTAGCACTGTGTGCAGGTGCCAGGTCCTGTTGGAAAATGAAATCTGCATCTCCATAAAGTTCGTCAGCAGCAGGAAGCATGAAGTGCTCTAAAACTTCCTGGTAGACGGCTGCGTTTACCTTGGACCTCAGAAAACACAATGGACCAACACCAACAAATGACAGGGCACCCCAAACCATCACCGACTGTGGAAACTTTACACTGGACCTCACGCAACGTGGATTCTGTGCCTCTTCTCTCTTCCTCCAAACTCTGGGACCTTGATTTCCAAAGGAAATGCAAAATTTACTTTCATCAAACAACATAACTTTGGACCACTCAGCAGCAGTACAAAGGCGAGACACTTCTGACGCTGTCTCTTGTTCAAGAGTGGCTTGACACAAGGAATGCGACAGCTGAAACCCATGTCTTGCATACGTCTGTGTGTGGTGGTTCTTGAAGCACTGACTCCAGCTGCAGTCCACTCTTTGTGAATCTCCCCCACATTTTTGAATGGGTTTTGTTTCACAATCCTCCCCAGGGTGCGGTTATCCCTATTGCTTGTACACTTTTTTCTACCACATCTTGTCCTTCCCTTCGCCTCTCTATTAATGTGCTTGGACACAGAGCTCTGTGAACAGCCAGCCTCTTTAGCAATGACCTTTTGTGTCTTGCCCTCCTTGTGCAAGGTGTCAATGGTCGTCTTTTGGACAACTGTCAAGTCAGCAGTCTTCCCCCTGATTGTGTAGCCTACAGAACTCGACTGAGAGACCATTTAAAGACTTTTGCAGGTGTTTTGAGTTAATTAGCTGATTAGAGTGTGGCACCAGGTGTCTTCAATATTGAACCTTTTCACAATATTCTAATTTTCCGAGATACTGAATTTGGGACTTTCATTAGTTATCAGTTATAATCATCAAAATTAAAAGAAATAAACATTTGAAATACATCAGTCTGTGTGTAATGAATGAATCTAATATACAAGTTTCACTTTTTGAATGGAATTACTGAAATAAATCAACTTTGTCAGGATATTCTAATTTTATGACCAGCACCTGTATTTGAATATACACTTTATGGACAAAAAAAATGTGATGCCTGACCATTACACCAAAAGACAAATACATAGACTTTAATATGGAGTTGGTCCCCTCTTTTGCAGGTACAACAGCTTTCATTCTTCTTGGAAGGCTTTCCACAAGATTTTGGGGTGTTTCTGTGGAAATTTCTGCCAATTTATTCTGTACAGTATTTATGAGGTCAGGCACTGATGCAGGATGAGGTTAGGGCTCTGTGCAGGCCAGTCAAGTTCTTTCACACCAAACTCATCCAACCATTATATTACTTCCTACATACTGTATAATACAGTAATTTACAATTACTTACATTAAATTTAATCTGCCACTAATCTGTCCAAGCCTGTATGCTATCGAAATCCCTTTATAACATACTACCTGTTTAAGCCCGTGCTGTAAAAAGCCTGCGGTCCTAGAAACTATTGAAATAGTCAGAAAAAAAATTGAAATGTAGAGATGTCAGGTAATTGAAAGGAACTACTCTGGGCGTCTCTCTCCTAAATTTCGTTTTGCTGACGTGCTTGCCACGCTTGTGTATTAGTTCGAGGCTACTACAGCATAAAGCTCAGAGAGCCGGCAAGGTGGCCCCAAGTTAACGAGCACAATGGTTCAGTGGGTTTAAACTCTGTCAAGTGCACTGCCTGTGTAGAGGATGCTTGTTTTAAATGTGTGTCTATACGTTTTTAAGCATAGTCCAATGTATCTCTGGCATACCAAAGACATACGTGTAAAGTTAACTGGCAAATCCAAATTAGTCCCAGAAAAATGAGTGCACAGTACCTTGTTAGTGAGCAACACATCACTGGTGTCTCGCTTCTGACTTTAACTGAATGCTGCTCAAAAAGTCTGTGTCCAAGTTCCTGAACTGGATAAAGCATGTTTAACAAATGAATGAATGGTAAAGCGAGAAGCAGAGCTCAAACGACATGTCCTGGTTCTGAATTTCCTTGTGCCACTATATATGTGCCTTTATGTTCTTCAATTTTCCTTTATTTCTAAATAATTGCTTTAATTAGCAACAAGAGTCTAAACTTGAAATAAGAACATTAACTGCACCATGATGGCACATTTTCTAGGTTAGAAAGTAACATTTTGCCAGTACGTATGTGAAACAGGCAATGAGGGAAATCCTGGATTGATTGGCTACAAATATCTACAGGTTCTTAGCATTAAAATCTACACCTACTCCTTCTATCCCTTTTTTCTCTGATACCAAATATTTCAAATGCTTAATCTGCACTGCACACTCTCAAGATCTTTGATTACTTCTGCCTTGATGAGAAAAATCAAACATTTAAAATCTATACCAAGGCCATCACTCTCCAAGAGCGGAATGAAGAGGCACTGCTCTGTTAAGCACAATAGAGTGACTGAGATATTTTAATGAGGGACAAGATTTGTCACACATTTATAAAGTCAGTGCAGTCAATGCATTTGTTATATACTCGATTCATTTAAGGGGGTCTTGTGGAAACCCTAGGCAACTAGAATATCAAGAAGACTAAAAAATATATAAAAATTATTTCATCAAAATTTAAGGGGCATAAGAGATAAATTCAGTGAGAACACAAGATGCAAAGTAATAAAAGGAAAAATCAAGCCTGCTTCTTTTCAGGGCCTTCTACACAGGTCTTGAGCCCTGTATTCTATAGGAGTGGCTTCCACAACTCTCAAGTATCACAAGGACACTCCCTTCTCTCATTTTCTGTCTCTAACAGTCTCTCAAAAATCAGACCTTTTTCTCCCCTAATCAGTGTCAGTAAACCCTTTTCCAAATTCACCACATGGATCTAAGCCCAATGGGCCCTCCTCCTACGAGTATTAGAAGTCAAACAATTGACCCCAGGGGTTAGGGGCAGAGTTGTAAAATCTTGGGACAACAAACTACAGTGCTCTCTGGCATCTTTGAATATTCTGTAGCCCTTAAATACTGAGGAGTTGCAGATCATCATAGTACAATTCCCTTTACTGAGGGACTTTGTGCTGCAACCTAATCTCATGGAGGGAAATAACTGGCCTTCTGTTTGTCATTACTTTTACTGTACTATCCTGTATCAACTAGGAGGTACTTTGATACTCTGTAAAACCACAGTGGCTTCATAAACTTTCAAAAGGAAGATCAGAGATACCTGGCACAGAAGGTTCCCTGACCTTTGGCATCTGAGGGAAAGATTACTCCTTCCCTTCCGGAGCACTTTGCCCTTTTTCTCTCTCCTTTCTTGTCCTTCATCCATTTTCCTTCATGTGCACCAAATGCATGAATAACGCTTACTATTCTTGAAGGCACCCTTCTTTCTGCACTGACATGTCACAGTGAAAGTTTTCCGCATTGTTTTTGCTACTCCTTGTCCTCCACCACCTGTAGTGTGCACCAAATATAATCAGTAAGTACTGCAATGTGAATTTGTGAATTTCCCATTGGGATTAATAAAGTATCTATCTATCTATCTATCTATCAATGATTTGAGCTTTAATTAGTTATGATCATGCACATTTCTTGTACAGTGGATTCAGAAAGTATTCAGGCTCCTCCTCTTTCTGCACACTTTATTGTGTTGTATACTTAACTTTAAAAGGATAAATTTGCCATTTTTGCCCATCAAGCTATATTCAATTTCCCATAATGACAAAGTTCAAATACAATTTCAGAAAGGTTTGCAAATTTATTAGAAATCCAAAACTAAAATCTCTCATTCATTTAACTATTCAGACCCTTAATTCAGTATTTTGTAGAAGCCCCTTTGGCAGCATTTTCTGTTTTGAGTCTTCTTAGGTTAAGTCCCTACAATATGTACATATCTGGATTTGGGCAATTTATTCTTCCCGGTAAATCCTCTCAGGCTCTATTACACTGAATGGGAATTGTTTGTAAACTGCCATTATCAGGTCTCTCCACATATGTTCTATGAGATTTAAGTCTGGGCTTTGGCTTGGTCACTCAAGGACAGTCAGAGACTTGTCATGAAGCCACTCCAGCACTGTCCTGGCTTTGTGCTTCAGGTCATCATCATGTTGAAAAGTGAATCATCACCACAGTCTGAGGTCACATGCATAATGAAGCAGTTTTTCTTCCAAGGACCCCTCTGCATTTAGCTGTTTTTATCCTGCCTTAAGTTCTGAACAGTTTCCCTGTCTCAGTTTCCCACTGAGAAGCACCCCATAACATGATGCTACCATCACCAAGCTTCACCGTAGGAAGGATATTAGTCAGGCAATATATTATATATATATATTATATATATATATATATATATATATATATATATATATTTCAGTGTGTGGCCGGGGCTCGTGCCCAGCTGGGACGCCTCCATGCTGGAAGGACCAGGGGAGCAAGCGTGGTCGGAGCGCTAGCAATACATGGGGTGGCTGTGGGATGAGGTCAAGCAAGAGCGATTTAGACCTGGGCCCGCTCCTCGCCAAGAAACAACGGCTGGAGGAGGAGCGCCTAGAGTCTCATTACAACGGAGGAGGGGGCAGTGGAGGGCTAACCAGGTAAGAGGGGGGAGGGTATGTGCCGGAATCCCGCGGCTAAATGGGTAGAGGCAGGGACAGCAAAATTCCTTCCTAATCTCCGAGGACACCTGACGGGGCCTGTGCTGGATCCACACGGCACCAATGGCTCTCAGTCGGCAGACATGAACAAGGTAAGCCAAGCATATTAACCTGCTATCGGTTGTACGTGAGCTGGAGGACATGCTCCAGCCCATACAGTCTTTCTTACAAGTGCTGGGTCTGCTAAGGCAGAAAATTGAGCAGCTGGAGAGGACGACTGAGGCACTCCTGAAGGAAGCACAAGAGTGGCTGAGGAGGCACGACGCTAGACTCTCTGGCCGACATGATGCAGTAGTACAGGTTAGTGTTTCCTGTACAGTAGGAGATCTAAGTGAATTGCATCCTGATGCAACACCTGAGTAAATGAGAGTAGCCAGAGCTCCAACGGAAGACACAGGAGTGATGATCGATCGCGCGGTGCGGGCAGATACAGCAGAGGTGTGTGCAACGCACCATCTTGCAACTGCCAGCAGCCAGAATGCCCTGCCCAAAATACTGGCGGCGATCTCACACAAGTCTAAAAGGGTGCAGACAGTGCAGAGTATCTTCTCTTCCCATAGAGAGATCCAGACTGTTGTTGCACCCCATAGCAAGAGAAGGACCCAGAAAGGGAAAACTGGGTCTCCAAACAGCACAGAGTGAAAACCCACCTGCTCAGGTACAGCAGAGGGCTTCGCTGCATGGAGGCGGAGAGAAACACCCACCTTAGCTGGGTGCAAGGCAAAGCGGAGCTTCCCATCCTGTTTTCATACCCACAGGGCACAGGAGCAAGACAGGGGGGAGACGTTGTTATGACTGTCAGAATCTGGGCCACGTCTGGAGGTGGCGTCGGGGCAGCACCTCCCCGTATTTGTTGTCTTGTGTTGTTGCCGGGAGGAGCCGTGGACCTGACAGTGTTGAATCCCCGTCCTGGAGAAAGACAGCCCTCATGGGATGGGCCGCTTCGCCCCACAAGTCTCAGCTGAGGGAGGGGCAGTGTAGCATGCAGTGGAACGCCTCCATGCTGGAAGGACCGGGGAGCAACCATGGCCAGAGCGTTGTCTCCCCATAGGACACTAGATGGCAGTCCCCCAGGTTTGCAGTGGTACCTCAGACTCCCACAGGGCCTCATGGGAGTTGGAGTTTTGTGCAGCCCTGTTGGGATCCGCGAATGCTGCCAAGGGGGTGCTGCAGCAGGATCACCTGAGCCATTTTAGGCAGTTCTTCCGCCACATTCAGAAGTGCTGCCGGAAGCTAGGTCATCAAGCACCTGGAGCACTTCCGGGTGCAGTACAAAAGGAGCCAGCAGACACTACTTGGGGAGCAAGAGTCAGGAGGAGGAAGACGAAGCTTGACCAGAGGAGTGGAGAAGAAGAGAAAGAAGAGTATTGCGTTTCTGCTGGGCTTGTGCTGGGACTATGTTGAACTTGTGAGAAACTGTGGAAGGCACGAGGTAAAAAGAAAATAAAAAACAACATGTATGCCTTAAACTTGTGTCCCAAGCTTGTCTGTGTTGGGTTCAGGTGGTGCTGCCAGCCTGTTTGGTCCACAATATGTCACAGCCAAAGGCCAGGAAGATGGACTTTCATATTGCCAAGTTTATGTTGGAACAGTCTGGTTATGCAGAGGAGAAGGCAGATGTGAAATTATACTGTTTTATTGGGAAAATAGAATTTATATTTGAGCAAGATGGTAAAAAGGAAGCTAACCGCAATCTGCTGCTGCTATGTATTTGTCACAATGGATTAAGTTAAGCAAGCATTAAAAGCCACAAACAAGGTGCTTTTTTCCCTTCAAATGTTTCTATAATTTATCCTTAGTAGCCCAGTTGAAAGTGTAAGTGGGTTTGTTTTTGGGCTCTAATGCATTAACTACAAATTCTTTGAATTTTATTTCAGTTGTGCTCTTCATTCCTTAACAATGCCAAACAGAACAACAAAGTGGAGAATTAGGACTTGAACTTGAGAAATTATCGTTCTGTCTGAAAGAGCAGTTCAAGCAATGAACAGATTTTCTGATGGTGCTTGCGCAGAAAAGTGTGAAGAATTTCCAGTATGTGGTTTGGTTCACAGGTCTACATTTTGAAAAACTTATCAAACATTTTTTTTAAAAACTTAAAAAGTAAAAAAATGTAGTAGTAATTAAAGTGAAATTAGATGCTGTCACTGTTCTGCCCAACAGATAAAGTAAAATGAAGCACAAGCACTAAAGCACTAAAGTGGAAAAGATGAGAGTGCCAGGTATTCTTAAGGAGAGTTTCTGCATTGCTGAAAATCTCTATTTCATTAAACAGCTTTAAGCAGCTAATATGAGTATAAAATAACAACACAGAACCAATGTACTTAAGATCAGGTAAGGTATGAAGCAGACATATAATATACAAAGTTCATTGGGTGCTCCATTCTGTTTTAGCCACGTGTTTGCAGTGCTGCAAATGTTCTTTTTTTTTGTAGCTACTGCAGAGGAATGATAAACAGAAGGTATTTTTCTCTTTATTAAACTAGAGATGATACAGCACCTCGCAACTTGTAATTGTGTTTATTGAGCGCCCGTCACGATGTAGTCTTTACTGCAAGAGGCTGGAATGGAGTCCTCTTATAATGAACTCTTTAATCTTTGACTCATAGATCATTCACTTTTATTTTGCCAGACTTCTACATTATAAGGTGTGGTATTGCAGGTCTGTGGCTCAGAAAAAGGTGGGCGACTTTTAAATAAACAATCATGGCCCGCAACATGCTGAATTCGATCTGGGGGTGGGTGTGCACGATTGTGCTCCACTCCAGGCTGATAGAGGAGCCTGGCTGATTGAGTATGCATGACCAAGTGCGAGTGTCTGTCAGTTGCCTTATTATTGCTACGGGTGGAGCGCCATCCCACACCTGTACCCCATTAGGAGAGGCATCTATGAGGTGCTTACACGAGGCTGGAAACAGAGAACGTAGACTGGCCAGATGAGAGAAAAGGGAGAAGACAGACAAGAAGGAGGTTAAAAGAGGAGGAGGGAAAAAAAGGAGGCAGAGACTGATAGAGAGAGAGAGAGAGAGAGAGAGAGAGAGAGAGGGAGAGGGAGGGAGCGCCCATGTGAAACTGAATGAGGCAGGTGGTCAGGAGTGAGCCTTGGAGCTGTAGGAGCCAGAGGCTGTGGAAAGGGCGCTCCTACTGAGTGCTTAACTGGGAGTAGGAGAAGCACAATATTCAGTGCTCCCACAGATGCCAAGGGACTGGCAGCGGGAGATGTATACAGCTCAGCGTGGCACCTCAGGACCACCAAAGGCTGGGCAAAGGGGACCTGCGCCAGAGTTTGAAGGTTGACTGCACCTGACAGGATAAGGGGAGGAAATGCCAGATTTGTGAAGGAAGCTCTGGGGTTCATTGTGTTCATGGACATTCTCAGGTTTTAACTTGTTTTAACTGGATCCTTTATTGGCTGTTTTTTAACCTTCACACTGTTTTTATGAATTATTTACTTAAGAGTTTTGAGCACTGCAGTACTGAACACTGTTGGTATGACTGTTTTAATAAAAGCACCAAGGCACTTTTGCACCTACCCCTTGCTATGTTTGTGCATTGTGTCTTCATCCGCTGGCTCATCCTTTCATTACATTACAGACGGTGGCAGATTCAAGAGGCTCCCTAGAGTAGGGCCCTATGATTTCCGCAATGCAGAAAACATGGAGGAAACCACGGAATTAACATATAAAAATGGATTTTAGATTTAAAAATGGAAATGTGCAGAATTTTGATACTGAAGGGGTTACTGTTACAAAACTTCCCAATAAATTAAACAACTGAATAATCTGTTGTTCTATCATTCAGATACTATTTTCTAGTTTGTTGTTTTTCAAGCGAACGCAATTCTTCATAGAAATCCAGTCGTGCCTCTATCTGTTTGTGCACGTGTTTCCTGTATGTGTTCTCGTTAAAGGCACGAGAGTTAGCTAGCTGCATGAGACAGAAATGTCGACGCGAACAGTATCAGGTACCCAACTACGCTGACAAAACTAAGAAGCACAAGGTTTAATGCAAAATTAAGGGCACAACAATATCTCGGCGACTTTTAGCCAGCATACCACAGACTGGACACGAAAAGATACTTGCAATGACCACGTCAAATCTAAAACCCATATCAAGAACAATTAGAAATTAAGATCAAAAAGTGTTCCACTTCAGGCAACAATACAGGAAATAACAAAATCATCAGATGCAAGACGCCAGTTTGTGGCCATGTGAGTCAGACATACCACTCAAAAAAAATGACGAAGATGTGTCCTTTCTTTATTCTTCTTCTTCTGGCTGCTCCCGTTAGGGGTTGCCACAGCGGATCATCTTCTTCCATATCTTTCTGTCCTTTGCGTCTTGTTTTGTTACACCCATCAACTGCATGTCCTCTCTCACCACATCCATAAACCTTCGCTTTGGCCTTCCTCTTTTCCTCTTCCCTGGCAGCTCTATCCTTAGCATCCTTCTCCCAATATACCCAGCATCTCTCCTCTGCACATGTCCAAACCAACGCAATCTCGCCTCTCTGACTTTGTCTCCCAAACCTTCCAACTTGAGCTGACCCTCTAATGTACTCATTTCTAATCCTATCCATCCTTGTCACTCCCAATGCAAATCTTAGCATCTTTAACTCTGCTACCTCCAGCTCGGTCTCCTGCTTTCTGGTCAGTGCCAATGTCTCCAACCCATATAACATACAGTGGTGTGAAAAACTATTTGCCCCCTTCCTGATTTCTTATTCTTTTGCATGTTTGTCACACAAAATGTTTCTGATCATCAAACACATTTAACCATTAGTCAAATATAACACAAGTAAACACAAAATACAGTTTTTAAATGATGGTGTTTATTATTTAGGGAGAAAAAAAATCGAAACCTACATGGCCCTATGTGAAAAAGTAATTGCCCCCTTGTTAAAAAATAACCTAACTGTGGTGTATCACACCTGAGTTCAATTTCCGTAGCCACCCCCAGGCCTGATTACTGCCACACCTGTTTCAATCAAGAAATCACTTAAATAGGAGCTGCCTGACACAGAGAAGTAGACCAAAAGCACCTCAAAAGCTAGACATCATGCCAAGATCCAAAGAAATTCAGGAACAAATGAGAACAGAAGTAATTGAGATCTATCAGTCTGGTAAAGGTTATAAAGCCATTTCTAAAGCTTTGGGACTCCAGCGAACCACAGTGAGAGCCATTATCCACAAATGGCAAAAACATGGAACAGTGGTGAACCTTCCCAGGAGTGGCCGGCCGACCAAAATTACCCCAAGAGCGCAGAGACGACTCATCCGAGAGGTCACAAAAGACCCCAGGACAACGTCTCAAGAACTGCAGGCCTCACTTGCCTCAATTAAGGTCAGTGTTCACGACTCCACCATAAGAAAGAGACTGGGCAAAAACGGCCTGCATGGCAGATTTCCAAGACGCAAACCACTGTTAAGCAAAAAGAACATTAGGGCTTGTCTCAATTTTGCTAAGAAACATCTCAATGATTGCCAAGACTTTTGGGAAAATACCTTGTGGACTGATGAGACAAAAGTTGAACTTTTTGGAAGGCAAATGTCCCGTTACATCTGGCGTAAAAGGAACACAGCATTTCAGAAAAAGAACATCATACCAACAGTAAAATATGGTGGTGGTAGTGTGATGGTCTGGGGTTGTTTTGCTGCTTCAGGACCTGGAAGGCTTGCTGTGATAGATGGAACCATGAATTCTACTGTCTACCAAAAAATCCTGAAGGAGAATGTCCGGCCATCTGTTCGTCAACTCAAGCTGAAGCGATCTTGGGTGCTGCAACAGGACAATGACCCAAAACACACCAGCAAATCCACCTCTGAATGGGCTGAAGAAAAACAAAATGAAGACTTTGGAGTGGCCTAGTCAAAGTCCTGACCTGAATCCAATTGAGATGCTATGGCATGACCTTAAAAAGGTGGTTCATGCTAGAAAACCCTCAAATAAAGCTGAATTACAACAATTTTGCAAAGATGAGTGGGCCAAAATTCCTCCAGAGCGCTGTAAAAGACTCATTGCAAGTTATCGCAAACGCTTGATTGCAGTTATTGCTGCTGAGGGTGGCCCAACCAGTTATTAGGTTCAGGGGGCAATTACTTTTTCACACAGGGCCATGTAGGTTTGGATTTTTTTTTCTCCCTAAATAATAAAAACCACCATTTACAAACTGCATTTTGTGTTTACTTGTGTTATATTTGACTAATGGTTAAATGTGTTTGATGATCAGAAACATTTTGTGTGACAAACATGCAAAAGAATAAGAAATCAGGAAGGGGGCAAATAGTTTTTCACACCACTGTAGCTGGTCTCACTACTGTCCTGTAGACCTTCCCTTTCATTCTTGCTGATACCAGTCTCTCACAAATTACTCCCGACACTCTTCTCCACCCATTCCACCCTGCCTACACTCTCTTTTTCACCTCTCTTCCACAATCTCCGTCACTCTGTACTGTTGATCCCAAGTACTTAAACTCATCCACCTTAACCAACTGTACTCTCTACATCCTCACCATTCCACTGACCTCCCTCTCATTTACACACATGTATTCTATCTTGTTCCTACTGACCTTCATTCCTCTCCTCTCTAGAGCATATCTCCACCTCTCCAGGGTCTCCTCAACGTGCTCCCTACTATCTCTACAGATCACAATGTCATCAGCAAACATCATAGTCCACGGGGACTCCTGTCTAATCTCGTCTGTCAACCTGTCCATCACCATTGCAAATAATTAAGGGCTCAGAGCCGATCCCTGATGTAATCTCACCTCCAACTTGAATGCATTCGTCACTCCTACCGCAGACCTCACCACGGTCACACTTCCCTCGTACATATCCTGTACAACTCTTATGTACTTCTCTGCCACTCCTGACTTCCTCATACAATACCACAGCTCCTCTCGAGGCACCCTGTCATATGCTTTCTCCAGGTCCACAAAGACACAATGCAACTCCTTCTGGCCTTCTCTAAACTTTTCCATCAAAATCCTCAGAGCAAACATTGCATCTGTGGTGCTCTTTCTTGGCATGAAACCATACTGCTGCTCACTAATCATCACCTCACTTCTTAACCTAGCTTCCAATACTCTTTCCCATAATTTCATGCTGTGGCTCATCAATTCTATTCCCCTGTATTTACTGCAGTCCTGCACATCCCCCTTATTCTTAAATATCAGCACCAGTACACTTCTTCTACACTCCTCAGGCATCCTCTCACTTTCCAAGATTCCATTAAACAGTGGTTAAAAACTCCACTGCCATCTCTCCTATACACCTCCATGCTTCCATAGGTATGTCATCTGGACCAACGGCCTTTCCAATTTTCCTCCTCTTCATAGCTGTCCTTACTTCCTTCTTGCTAATCCGTTGCACTTCGTGATTCACTATCTCCACATCATCCAACCTCTTCTCTCTCTCGTTCTCTTCATTCATCAGCCTCTCAAAGTACTCTTTCCATCTGCTCAACACACTCTCCTTGCTTGTGAGTATGTTTCCATCTTTATCCTTTATCACCCTAACCTGCTGCACATCTTTCCCAGCTCGGTCCTTCTGTCTAGCCAATCGGTACAGTTCCTTTTCTCCCTCCTTACTGTCCAACCTCTCATACAACTCATCATACGTCTTTTCTTTAGCCTTCACCACCTCTCTCTTCACCTTGCGCCTTATCTCCTTGTACTCTTGTCTACTTTCTGCATCTCTCTAACTATCCCACTTCTTCTTTGCCATCCTCTTCCTCTGTATACTCTCCTGTATTTCCTCATTCCACCACCAGGTTTCCTTTTCCTCCTTCCTCTTTCCAGATGTCATGCCAAGCACCTTTCTTGCTGTCACCCTTACTACATCTGCTGCAGTTGCCCAGCTGTCTGGTAACTCTTCACTGCCATCCAGTGCCCGTCTCACCTCCTCCCTAAACTCAACCTTGCAGTCTTCCTTTTTCAACTTCCACCATTTGATCCTTGGCTCTGCCCTCACTTTCTTCCTCTTCTTGATCTCCAATGTCATCCTACAGACCACCATCCTATGCTGCTTAACTATACTTTCCCCTGCCACCACTGTGCAGTATTCAATCTCCTTCAGATCAACTCTTCTGCATAGGATGTAATCTACCTGTGTGCATCTTCCTCCACTCTTGTACATAACCCTATGTTCCTCCCTTTTCTTAAAATAAGTATTCACCACAGCCATGTCCATCCTTTTGGCAAAATCCACTATCCTCTGACCTTCTTCATTCCTCTCCTTGACACCATACAGTACCTACCCATCACCTCCTCGTCTCCACTCTTCCCTTCACCAACATGCCCATTGACATCCGCTCCAATCACCACTTTTCGTCTCTTGGGTACACTGTTCATCACTTCATCCAACTCACTCCAAAAATCTTCTCTCTCACCCATTACACACCCAACTTGCTGGGCATATGCACTAGCAACATTCATCATCACACCTCCAATTTCCAGCTTCATAATCATTACTCTGCCTGGCACTCTTTTTCACCTCCAAAACACTCTTGACATACTGTTCCTTCAGAATAACTCCTATCCCATTTCTCCTCCCATCCACACCATGATAGAACAATTTGAATCCACCTCCAATCCACCTAGCCTTACTCCCCCTTCCACTTTGTCTTTTGCATGCACAGTATATCAACCTTCCTTCTCTCCATCATATCTGCCAACTCTCTCCCCTTACCAGTCATACTGGCAACATTCAAAGTTCCTACCCTCAGTTCCACTCTCTTTACTTTCCTCCTCTCCTCCTGCCTCTGGACATGTCTCCCCCCTCTTCTTCTCCTTCTTCGGCCAACAGTAGCCCAATTTCCACCAGCACCCTGTTGGCTAACAGTACTGGTGGCAGTCGTTGTTAACCCGGGGCTCAACCAATCCGGTATGGAAATTTGTATTGTTGTCCGCATATTGATTTGTCAAAATTTTACACCGGATGCCCTTCCTGACGTAATCCTCCCCATTTATCCAGGCTTGGGACCGGCGTGAAGAAACACACTGGTTTGTGCATCCCCTGTGGCTGGGATGTGTCCTTTCTTTATTAAGCATTGTAAACAAGGAGGCGCGCTGCCAAAAAATGACAGCAGTCTTCGTCAAACTCATTTGCCCCGTGTCTTTGAACAACATATGGATGCTGTTCTTCGAAAGATTTGTGGCAAGAAAATTTATGTTGTAGTTGATGAAACCACTGATAGCCGAGACCACATAGTTCTCAACATTGTAATAATAATAATAATGCATTTTATTTATAGGGGCACTTTACATTAGCAGTAAATTTCAAAGTGCAACATAAAAAGATTAAAAAAAGGCAAGGCAAGATAAAAACAGATGAAAAAATAATTATAGCATTCTTGTTAATAAGCTTTCCTAAATAAAAAAGTCTTTAGCTGTTTTTTTAAAACAGCCCACAATCTGCTGTGTTCTTAGGCTCTCTGGCAGGGCATTCCAGAGCCGTGGAGCAGCGGCTGCAAAGGCTCGGTCTCCCATTGTATGAAGTTTGGTCAAAGGGGGGGGCGAAGGCGGTAGGTATTTGTAAAATGGAGGTTTCTTGTAGTGGATTGTGATATAAGAAGTTCTTTAAGATATTGTGGAGCATTTTTCCATGGATACATTGGTGAGTAAACAAACAGAGTTTTTATTCGATACGGAGATGGATAGGGAGCCAATTAAATGACCGAAGGACTGGTGAGATATGTTCATATTTCCGCACTATCATCAGAATTCTTGCATCACTATTTTGAATTTGTTGGAGCTTTTGAGGGCTCTTGTTGGGTATCCCGATGAGGAGTGCATTACAATAGTCCAATCTGGATGATACAAAGGCATGAGCCAGCTTTTCAGCATCACAGAGGGTGAGGTAGGGACGGAGTTTGGCTATGTTTTGGAGATGAAGGAATGCAATTTTATAAAGGTGATGGAATTGTAAATCAAATGACAGATGTGAGTCTAACTTGACACCCAGATTTGTAACAGAAGGGTAGAGCGTAATGGTACAGTCCGAAAAAGAAAAGCAATTTACAGAGGAACGAGGTTGATGGGGGGTGCCAATTAAGAGAGCTTCAGTTTTGGTGCTGTTCAGCTTGAGGAAGTTCTTGGACATCCAGGCCACAATCTCATCCAAGCAAGAGGAAAACGTTGATGGAGGTGTAACAGAAGTCGAATCCAGTCTCACATAGAGCTGTGTATCATCGGCATAGCAATAGAATGAAACTCCATGCTTGCAGCTGATGTGACCCAGGGGTAGTATATAGATATTAAAGAGGGTCGGCCCAAGGACTGATCCTTGTGGGACTCCACAGGTGACAGTGTGAGTATGAGATTTAGCATCGCCCAAGGCTACATACTCAGTCCTATCTGTAAGATAGGACTCGAACCACTCCAAAGCAATGCCAGAAAGTCCAATTGTATAGTGAAAATGATGAAGGAGAATATTATGATCTACAGTATCAAATGCAGCTGTAAGGTCCAGGAGGATAAGGAGTGATGGAAAGCCATGGTCAGCAGCCATCAGGAGGTCACTGATGACTCTAATCAGGGCTGTCTCTGTGCTGTGAGAAGTTCGGAAACCAGACTGAAATTTTTCGAACAGATTGAATTTTTTGAGATGATCCTGAAGCTGAACCAAAACAACCTTTTCCAAAACCTTAGACAAAAATAGAAGGTTGGAGATCGGACGATAGTTTGCTATCACTTCAGGATCCAAAGAGGATTTTTTTAAATGAAGTCAAATTTTTGTGGTTTTCAAGGCCAGTGGGACTAAGCCGCTCTGGAGAGAGTAATTAATAATGTCAGCAATAAGAGGGCTTATATCTGATACATTAGCTTTTACCAGAGGAGTAGGAAAAGGGTCGAACAAACACGTTGAATGTCGCATCTTCTTTATGATTTCCTCAACTTCTTTAACTGTGGTACAGAGGAACTGGGAGAGGCAGCCCATTGGCTTTGATGTAGAAACATCCAGCGATGGAGGGCTGGAGGCAGACAATGAGGAGCGGATGCTGTCCACTTTAGAGGTGAAATATTCAATAAAATTATTGCACTGCTCCTCTGTGAAATTATTACAGGCGTAGGTGTGGGGATTGAGTAAATGGTTTATCACGGAAAAAAGTTGTTTGGAATTTCCAGGATGTTGTTGATTAAATTTGAATAGAGATGAGATCTGGCAGTGGTCAGTGCCCTGGAGTAGTTTTTTTGGTGTTCCCAATAAGCTAATTTGTGGACTGCTGAACCGGTTGCAACAAAACGCCGCTCGAGGGCTTGCCCAGCTGTTTTCATCTGTTGAAGCTCACTTGTAAACCACGGGGCAGATTTTACAAAAGAGACCACTCGTGATTTAACTGGGACATGGGTCTCAAGGATGCTGTGGAGCCCATTGTTGTAGTAATCGACTAATTCACTGACAGAAGAAAGGTGGGGAGCAATGGAGAAGATCTTAATGTCAGCATTTAAATCAGTCAAATGTATTTTTTTCAGGTTCCTGAAGCGGATACAACGCTGTGGTTTAGAGTATAGTGAATTTGTGGGTAAATCCATTGAGACAATTTTGTGATCGGAAACACCCAAATCAAGTACTTGGAGGTCTGAGATGAGGGCTGAATCAGTAATGACTAAATCAAGGGTATGGCCCTTGTTGTGAGTGGGGACCTCAACAAGTTGCCTCAGATTTAGGCAGTCCAGGAGCTCTAAGAGCTGGGCAGCAGAATAATTAGAGGGAGTGTCCACATGAATGTTCAGATCTCCAAGAATCAGTACATTTGATGATGTTGTACAGAAAGATGAGAGCAGCTCATTCATTTCCATAATGAAATCAGGGTGTTGTTTTGGTGGTCGGTAAATAAGAAGTATTGTTATAAAAAGTGGATTCTTGCAATTTATTGCCAAGCATTCAAAAGTTGAAAATTTAGGAAGAGGGAGAGTGATAATTGCAAATCAATCCGATGAATTACAGCCAGACCACTGCCACGTCCAGAGCTACGGGCCTTTTCAAGGTAGGTGTACCCAGGAAGGCAGGACTTGTTGAAAACTGAGTATACCTCGGATTTCTGCCGGGTCTCAGTCAAACAAATAATGTCAATCCCCCTGTCTACAATGTGATCATAAATTAGACAGGCTTTATTTGTCAGGAACTGAACATTAAAAAGTTCAACTTTGATGTTTAGCGAGGTGTTGCTTTAAAAATTAACAACAATGTTTCTGAATTTAACAAATGTTTTGCCTTGCGGTGACAAGGCACACAAGGTCCACATTTGACTCTTCCGTTATAAACTCCTTCAAACCTGAGAAGAAGAACAGGCTTCTCCTCTGATGCAATAAGCCCTTAAAAGCGGGTCACTCTTTTTTTTCTGCTTAATTCCTGGATTTAGCATCTTGCAGATTAGCTTTCCTTTGCTTTGTAATTAATTATTTTAAGACTAATCATTTAGCCCGTTACAATAACGGGCGCTAGAACAGTAGTGCATAAACATTAGTAGGAACAGTCTATATTAAATGGCAAGGGACTTTGACCTCATTCTTTTTGTTGGTCAGATTTTTCTTTCTGTCAGCCTCTCTTTTGTTGATGTTTACTTGCTGAGCTGACCATTCTTCGTGGGCTGCCGCCGTGTATTGTGTGTCTTTAATTTTCTGTGACAGTAATACTGTCTTGTACGGCTCTATTCAATAAGGGCATGTAGATAATTTAGTTCAAATGGCTCTGGAATATGTGAAGAGCAACAGGTGCAGATCTTTATTTACACGCGCCTTTATTCGCTGCACCCAATTGAGGTCGTCCTTTTGAGGCTCGCCTTTTTGTGCGCGCCCTTATTGAAGGATACCGTCTTATACGTCCGCTGGCTTGTACGTCCGTAATATACGTCCATCCGTACGTAATATACCTTTAATTTTCTCTGGCGGTAATACAGGCATGCGCGTCGGTAATATGCCTTTAAACTCCTCTGACAGTAATACTGGCTTGTATGTGGCTGTAATATGGGTCACTGTATTGTGTACCTTTAATTTCCTCTCGCAGTAATACTGGTTTGTATTTCCATAAAACACCTCTAACTTTCTCTGACAGTAATATCGCGCATAGCACCGTGCCCAGCACATGCGCACTTCACCAGAAGACACCCACACACAGACACCTGGACGCACATAGGGATTTTATATATATATATATAGATATGCAGTAGATGAAGCTACAGATGTACTGATGCACATTTTCAATCTGTAAACATTTAAGGTTTAATAATCATTAGATATAATTTACATAATTACAATTATAGGTACTGAAGACCAGTACTTTTTGGCAGATATTATCTTTATTGAGAGCTGCAACTTTTCCACCTTTTCACAGGCAGCACTTCACAACAACCAATTGAATCTTAATGACATTTTAGCAGTAGTTACAGACAATGCATCATACTATCTGAAAGCATACCAGGAAGTTTAAAAAGGGGTTATGCCTAACAGAGTACATTCAAACTGCTTGTGTCATGTCATCGGTTTGGTGGGTGAGACCTGGCAGCACTATAAATACTTCAGTTAGGCTGCATCACTAGCGATGTGGGTAAAGTCTGCCTTCTTCAAGAAACCTGACAGGAAAAGGAAATGGGAAACCTTCTTGTCACTGAAAGAGATTGTGCTGACCAAGGCATACCCCCTGGTTCTAATCAGCAGGGTACTGCACTGAACATATACACCTCTATACAAAGAGGTATTTCTGGCTGAGAACACATCAACTCAGGCTGTAACAAATATCCTAGACCCTAAAAGTGAAGTTAACCTTCATCTCAGAAGGATGCATCAAACTACTAACAGCTCTTACAATTCTGGAGGGCACTCACTGTCCTACTGTAATCTTAGCATGCAGCATCATGGAGGATCTGGGCTCCTACCTGATGAATGGAACTGCAAAATAAGGTTCAGTTGTGCTAGTGTGCTGTTTCATTAAAAGGAATGTAAAGTGCTATTCCATTATTGTTTATTTTATTGCAGCTGTAACTACTTTCTTACAGTAAAAAAAAAAAAAAAAGTAAAAACCCAAATCAAGGAAAAATAAAACGGTGAAAACCGAAAATCAAAAAAAAAATTTGTGAAAAAATAAAACAGATTCCATAGGGCTCTACTAGAGCAACAGGGAGAGTGGAGCCAACCTGCACCATCACATGAGGTTACTTCAACTGGACAGGTTAACTTTGCTCGCCTGTCTTGGTTAGTTCATAGTTTGTACATGAGGTTGCCAGATGCATTCAAAGGCCAGATGGTTCTAAAACCACTTCACTCATTACTATAGCATTTCAAGACTACAAAAGCATAGTGTCTTCTCTGACCTTGCTGCCCACAGTGAGGGCAACACTAGACATGGAAAAAGTATTAATTCTTTAACTATTTTTGTATGAAATAGACTACATGTAACACAATCTACACAAACAGGTTAATACATATTGTAAATAAACAAATAGTTTCATCTAGCAACCAACCACATTCTAATTCTATTCTGTAAGTTATTCTATAACTTATTCCAATACCAGTACTCTGCATGAACACAGTATTTTTCAAGTGTGAAGGTCATTGATATTCTGCTTTGATTTTTTAGATTTAAACTTTATATTGTGCTCCAATTCTTGTTCAGTTTACAATTTATGACCCTGTGTCCATTTTTGAATTCAGATTACATGTTTGACCTTTCGTATTTTGTTATTGCTATTCTCTGCCTCTTCATGAATTACCTTCTACTTGATCACCCCTTTGGGACCGCAGACTTGTTAATTAAAATAACTAAAATCCACTATGTTTTGGAAATACCCGCTTCCATGTTTTTTCATTCTGATTTACAATCTAATCTAGTTTTTGCACTATCAGGACAATCCATTGTGTTCCAGATAGTCTTTTGCAGCAGGTAATTCGGTTCCAAAGGGCCACACTAAACACAATTCCATATCTGAGTTTGTCAGGACAGTTCTCTGGTCTGTTCCACCAGTCTGACTCAGTACTAAATGAAGAGTGTATACAGCAAATGAGTCATAGTTTTTATTTTGTTCCTACAAGTAAAATGGCAATAGGTACTGTACACCCTTACATGATATCCACAGCTAGTAATGTGAACTACAAACAAGTTTATTTGAAGATTTATTGTAAAAAGTGTCTTGTCAACCATTCGTCTTCTATGGCTCTAAAACCATACAATGTCAATGCTTATAGTACTTTACTGAGCTACTATGACCAAGACATCTGCAGCTACAAATATGCCATATGCTCTAAGAAAAAAAAATATCTTCTAATTTTGGGGTCAAAAATGCTCTTGACTAGCTCTCACATCAGCCATTTAATGTAATGCGTTCTTCAATCCCTTCCTCATGTTTAGTGCTTCTGTTAGTTCCCCTCCAGTTTGTCCTAAGAACTTAAACCTTTTGGATGGGTAAGGAGTCTAGCAGCTTTTCCTTTATTAATTAATTTATTTATTTTGTCATCGTTTCTATATAGAAACATGAACCGCATTCAGTTCTAAGTGACCTTAGGATCACTAAATACAAGATGTAAAAAAAGTTTTTATATATGTGTGTTTAATCTTTGTCACATATAAGTGTGATTTAATATTTTTGTTTACTTCTTTATTTTCTCAACTTGTTTCTGATGGTACTGTAAATACAGAGACCACATTTTACCATGTTAAAGATTATACAACTGGCCAAAACACGCTTGTCATAACTTGGTTACATAAAACAACAGGATAACAGTTACAACAATATTATAAAGTAAAAGATAAACAAAGGTGCTGTGGTAAAATATTTAATGAATTGGAATCATTTTTCTGTTTCCATTAACTAAAACAGCTGAACCCTTCCCTGTCAGCAATGGATGACAAGTGGTAGTAACTTTACCTTGGGAGGCATCATTAGATTCTCCACCAGGGCAATATCAAAGCATGGCACTTTAGAATTACCAAGCAAAATTATGGCTAAAGGAAACCTATACAATTATAATTTGTGAACTCTGTACAGAAGACTTTCCCATCACAAGGCAAACTTTACCCTGCAGGACATAAATACATTACCCATATTTATTTTTGGGTGTGTTCATTGGTCAAGTGCTTGTACTTACATTTGTATGAGACTCACAGCTTCACATTTACACAGATAATGACCTGAAGGAAGTGGCATGTGCAAATGAACAGCGGCATAGGAATGTGACATTTTGTTAGTGTCAATAGAGAGATTTAACAAATACATACATATACATAAACACACACACACATACATACATACATACATATACATACATAGCAAGATGGTTGTGAGACATGGACGCTATCCAGTGACCTGAGTGACCAGAGTCTGAGATGAAGACTGGACTCATTTGGTACTGTGTCTCTCTGGAAAATCCTTGGGTACCGTCGGTTTGACTTTGTGTCGAATGAGCGGTTGCTCATGGAGTCCCGAATGAGGCACATTACCTGCATTGTGAGGGAGCGTCAGTTATGGCACTGAAGCCATGTGCCGCGTTTCCCAGAGGGTGATCCAGCTCGTAGGATCCTCATTGTTGGGGACCCAAGTGGCTGGACCAGGCTAAGGGGTTACCCACGTAACACCTGGTTGCGGCAGATAGAGGGTCATTTCCGGAGAGTGGGACTGGACCGCGTGTCTGCCTGGGGGGTTGCCAACCGGGATCCCTATTTGTTTTGTCGTGTAGTGGGTGCGGCAATGCACTGTACCAGTGCATGCTCCCGAACTTGACTTGACTTTATACATACATATACACATACACACACACACATAGTATATACAGGTTTAAACACACACCAGAATAACTAAAAGGAAAGATATTTAAAAAGAAGGACAAACTTCTGACTTGGCTGTCACAGTCACACTGAGGTATTATGCAGATATACTGCTGTTAGTATGGAGCCTTAGTGGTGTTTCTTAACACACTTCTGCTGAACAGTTTGTTGGCTGAAAGTACTCAATATTAGTGTGTCAGAGAGAGGATGTGCAACATTCCTCATAATGGCATTCAGTTTTGTTTTCATTCTCTCCTTTGTTACCACCTCAGGTTCAGAGTGCATCCCATAACTGGTCTTGCTCTTTTAATTAACTTTTTGATTCAAACTGGCCTCTCTGGAAATAATATTAACATCCCAGTACACCACAGTGGAGACATCTGCATTGGCCATCACAGACTTCTAGAATATGTGAAGGATATCACCACCCACATTAAAAGAGCACAGTGTCCTAAGAAAAAAACACCTTATCTTGCTCCAAACAATACGTATCATCAATCACTTTTCATCAATTGCTCACATGTAAACACACTTTGACAGTAGTACTGCTTTGAAAATCCAACTTGAGATTTCTTACTTAAGTTGTATTATGGAAATCAAAACTATATTGTAACTGAAATCCATGCACAAATACATATCCCACTGTTAATTCAAGTATGACATTTACCTTTTTTGCTTTTTACATAGTAGTGCAAAATAATAAAAAATGTCCTTGATCTTCTACAAAAAAACAAAAATCTCAACCGATTCAGATGAAACTTCAAGTGTAAAGGCAGCATCCAAATGTTCAAAATACATGCTAAAGAATTAACACTGTCTGCATAAGACGAAACTGACAATATTGCAATGCCTCGATTATGAACAGCTTAATTTACGAAACTACCTCAAATAAATCTCACTTTACTTGAAAATACTTAAAATTTGTAGAGGCAATATTCCTATTATTTTAAGCTTCTTTTGGATGATGAACAATCCATATATGCAAATCATACAGCAATTTCTAAACTAGTAAATATTGCCACCTATTGGAGAACAAAAAAAAAAAATGACCAGAAACCAACTGAATTTACCTTTTTATTCAGTTCCTAGCCGGTGTGAAATAAAAGTTTGAAAGAGCCAAGGTTAAACGTTTATCATAACTAGTGTACAATTTTTTGTACAAAATCTCAGCCAGGACATTCTCTTTAATGCTACACAATACTTCACTAAAATAAGTAATCCCATATGCCACAGTATGTATTTGCTCTGGTTACTTGATCACTTAACACTGTATATGGCATATTTGGAGTTATTTGACTTTTCATTAAATGCACCTCAGGGCTGTCACAAAAAGTAATTTCATTGTGTTACACAATGACAATAAAGTGCTTGAACTTGAACTTGAACGACTTGTCATTGCAGTATGTTAGACACGGTTCACTTTTATTTGTAATGGTGGAGTAGCCTTTTGTACTAATAAAAAAGTACAGAGAAGATGAGCTGCCTTGAGGAAATGTACACCATTTGTATTTTATTAATAAATTAGGGGGCGTTTTCATCTCACAGGTGTAGTCCAACCTCTTATAGAAGATCACACAAACAGCATTTCCCATCATACCATACATTGGCCAGCCTATTAACTTTTCTTTGTCAGTGGTATAATGTCAAGAAGTTCTTAGTTTAGTCTTAGTCTGAATGACTGCAGTCTAATGGACACACAGTATTCTAAATTGTTGCACAGAATTTCCCTCTTTTTTTATTTGAAACTTATTATAAAATCAGCCCAGGTTTTCAGAGAATCAAATATCAGTAGTAATTCACAAGCAACATTTGTCATCTGGAGCAGTTAGAAAACAAGCCCTTTTATTTCAGGTCAAAAGGCTGGGCACTACTGCCAAAATCATTTCTACACACTGTAAGACACTGTCTTTTACTGTTATGAAAACCAGGTACAGTGCAAAAAATATGAAGCTTTGAGATACTGAGTAAACTGTGGTTTCAGATCTACCTTTTCAAAATGACTGAAAATTATGGAAAGCAGACTAAATCTTATGCCTTTTTTCACTCTTGATTTGAATTGCCAGTTCTGAGTTACATGTTAGTGAAGTCTCTTTCTGCTGCATTTAGATAAAAAAATCACAGAACCTACCATTTTACAGCTGTACAATAGAATTTGTGGAGTTAATAATACAAAGATAACACATTGGGAAGCCAAGCATAAATATCTAAATGATCTCACAGAGAATTTCCTCAATTCTAAAATGTTCCAAATTAATTTGTATCTGATCCACATTGCATGGGTTCAAAGAATAGTGAAGAGTTATTGTGTTTATGATCAGGGTGTTGTGGAGCTAGGAGGACATCCAGTTATGAGGGTACTATTGCTGGTACCAGCAAGAACAGGGCCACCAAATCACTGTAAATTAACTCTAGTATGGAAAGGTGTGAAGAAAACAGAAGAAATATATATTCACTGCTTTTCTTCCAAAATGTAATATTATATATATATATATATACACACACACACTTCAAGAAATATTTTCCTTTGTTTGCAATATTACTGACTAGAATGAGAAAATGCCTTACTATAGTGTTCACTCTGAAATGCATTCCACAGAAAGATGATTGATTATTTCAAGATCGGACTCAAGAAGGAGGAAAGCGTCAATGTCAAAGGAGATGACGGGTCAACAGCAGTGAAGCCTGGCAGCAAGGGGCTAGTTGTATATTTAGTACCATGGGCAGAAACAAAACTGGTCGCCCTTCACGGTCTTAAAGCGTTATTAATTACATAGCATGAAGCTGTCAAGGTGAAAGCATTCTTTACTGACACTTTCCATGAAAAGCATGAACTCAGGAAAGGCAATTAATGTATATTTTAATTTAATTTTGCAAGTAGACATTTGAAAATGTATTAAAATAGTTGAAGACAACAAAACTGCAGGTCAAGGATAGTACTGGTCACATGCAGAGCATGAATCTTTTTATACTACCCATTGTGAGGTACCAGCAATGGATAGTGTTGAAGATGGATTAAAAAAGGATTCAGTAAGGTAGCATGGATGACAGAAGGAAAGAGATGTTGAGGACAAGCTAAGGTCAGTAAATCAAGCAGGATGTAGCAGGAGAAAATGACCACAGTCAAAGACACAGAAAATGTGAAATACTGACTGCAGCAGATGTGTTACTGGAGAGATGAGGGATAAATGTACTTAAAAACAGATCAACCAGCAACAGTCTCCAAAAGATCCAAAAACTAAGCCATCCTTGTCAAACTGCAACACTAAATCCACCAAAGTGGGCCTGAAAGTTCCCTTGATAAACTTTTCCAGACAAAGAATTCTTCTCAAGAGAGTAATTTTAAGCAGTTTGCCAAGGACATTAACCTGAAAACAACCAAAAGGATTCTGCACCATGCTCAAGAAAAACCTCACTAATCTCTAGAGATGTATCTTGATTTAGAGAGAAGATGTTACTCTCTAAAAACCACAGCAGGGAAAAATAAATTGTTATCAGAAAGTACATCAATGTACCCTGCATCAGGTGCACTCATTTCAAGCATAAAATGAATGGTGAGAGTTTACATTGTGAAACAGCTAGAATGTAAGAGGCAGGTAAACAAAACTTCAAGCTTATACACTTCCCAGCTAAACAGACAACCTAAACTTTAAGGAAATAAAATAGCACAGAGTCAGTCAAAAAGCACAAAATAAAATAATAAAATAACTCCTCCTCCTATTATGCAATTAACTTATCAAATATTCCTAAATTCTGATGCACCTACAACAAGTCATCATCAGTCTAATCATTCCTATTTGGCACCCTTATAAACAAATACAACTGTAATCAAGTCATTGAAGCCCTTTGCCCAAAACATTCAGTCTAATGGAAAGAATAAACATCCCCAGCAAACAGTTAACATAGAGATATACCTGACATATCGAAACCAATAAAACAAATAAGCAGGAAGAAGAAAAACTAACTGTTCAAGAAGTACTTAGCTACTTATATTAAAAATAGCAACAAATACAAAGCACTAACCACAGGTGGCAAACCATCGCAGCAAGAAACTAAAAAAAGCAAAAGGTAAGGTTGATGAAATGTCCGAGTGGACATGTTTTAGGAGGCTATATTAAATGAGTGATTATTTTATTACATACAACTGCTTTTCCCACATAATTTAAATGTTCAGTCAATGACTGCAGAAGGAAATGTTAGTTAAAACAGGTAGTCGAGTACAAATTGATCATGACTGAAAGCAATTTAAAGGAAGAACATGCAAAGCTAAAGACGTTTGTTTGAAGGCTACAAATCTACCAGCATGTTATGTGTTATGACAATGAATGGCCCCTACACCAAAAGGAATGGTAACAAAGCACCTTTGATTAGAAACTGTTGACTAAATGGACCAACAGATGTGGACATGACATAACACAGTAATAACATGGTAAATTACCACCTAGGTATTATCATTTTGACAGTGGGAAAACAAAAAAGGTACCACTGCAGTGGGCTATGGCATGGAAAAACTGGTGGACCAGGTGATTCATGCTAATGGCTTAGAAATTGCAAAAACTAAATGATGCAGGCTGGGGCTATGACTGGGTTGCATTTTCATCAACATCATTGCAGACCTAGTACATTCCTTTATTGTAGCAGCCTATTTATAAAGTACTAGGCAAGTCCTAAAAACACAGCAACATTAAATATTCAGATCAATGTAGTGGCCTCACAGACCACCAAATCCAATTGAATGTTTGGAAGAAAAAAATGGAACAAGCTCTTTTAAACAGGGATCCAGTACCAGTAAATTTAACAATAACCAGTGTTCCAATGAAACGTATTTGCCATATGTTTAGGTCCATGTGCAAATTAGTATACAATATGATGTTTTGATAACACATTTGGAATCAGCTCTCTGTTAGGTATGAAACAATAACAACATAATTAGTTTGATAAAGGGAAGGAGACCATTCAGCCCATCATACTAATCTGGTTAAATACCAGCTAAATTGTCCTAATATCTCATCCAGATACTTGTTAAAAATGATCAAAGCTTCTGTTTCAATTAAATGACTTAAAAGGCTGTTATAGATTTCCACAACACTCTATATGAAGAGTTTCTGGCTTCCGAATCCAAAGCACATTCCAAAATTTCTTCAGCTATCATAAGTACAACATTTACCCTTTACCAAAAGAATTGTGGAACACCCATTTTATTAATGGTTTTAAGATTTCTGAAGATCTGGATTACGTCTCCATCCATTCTTCTAAATTTTAATCATTTAACTCCCTTAGCCTATGAATGTAAATTATGCATTTAGTACCAGGATGCACTCAGCTGCACAGCTTTTAGAGATGCTAGGTCTTGTTTGTAGTGACCAAAAATTACACAATAATCCAGATAAGGTCTCATCAGCAGATTACACACCCTGAGACAAAACATACCCTATGACTTTTATTCAACAGTTTTTACAATATGACTAACATTTTATTTGCCTTTCACTGGATTATGAGCACATTACATTAACAAAGAATGAGATTGGTTTCTGTAAGTCAGTGTCACCTATATTGTATTTATAATTAATGTTTATTTTGCCTTTATGTAGAACTTTCCACTTTCAACCAGTGAATTTTTAAATTGTTTTTGCCACCTTCTCAGTTTGTGCTATCCTTACAATTTTTATCTCATCTGTGGATTTCAGACAGATCCCTGGAAAAAAAAATCTAAAAAAAATGTTATAATATATGGGATAGAAGTATGCTTACTGATCTACACAGGGTCAAAAACGTAAAGTGTCCAGTATTTATAAAGACCACAAAAAAGTTAACAACAGACCTCAGGTGAAAAGTGAGCAATTGCAGCTAATAACAAATGAAAAGCTGTATAAATGGGAAACAGCATGGTTGGTCATAACATAAAAGATAACCGATGACACTGATGATAAACAAAAAGTATCTATTAAACCTTTTAAAAGTCTCTAAAGAATTAAGCAAGCAAGTTTGACAACATAAATTATATAACAACTGTAAACTATTGTTTAATTAATGTTCAGTTTTGGGACATTAAATCATAAAGCAATTTGGGACACGTAATACACCCTGAAAAACTAAAAGACAGATGCTAGAAATACCCATGAGGCTGCATGGTAAATCATCTAAAGGTATTTAAAATGTATACATATTGCCCAATAGAGCCCATATTTTCCACAAGTTCAAACAGCAATTAAAAGATGCCTCTTAAGAATACTTTTTTTTTCCACCACATCAATAAATTATTCAAGTTATGTTTGCCTCCTCTGTCAGAGGTGGCTGAATGAAGCCACATGAAGTTAGTGAATTATCAGATAAAATGGTATAAACAGACAGCAAAGGAATACAAAGGACAATGCATTTTTTCCAGTGAATCAGCTAATTAGGCTTTTCAATTTGTACTAGAGCTGCCACTTTATTATCCTTAGACCACTTCCCATTTTCTAGATTTCAAAGGGTGAGTTAGCCTTTTGGAATTTTCATCTTAGATGGGTTATGAGAATGAGCAAGTTTTTATTTCCATGCATAAATGCTTTAAATACTGCTACATCCTGCATGAGCTAACAAAAAATATTTATTTCTTATTATCCCGAGGTATCCTGTTTTTACCCAACCCGAGGAGTTTCTACTAGAGTATATAAACATGAGTAACAAGAAAGGGGGTCAGAAAGAAACAGAAAGGAAACATAAAGCTACACCCAAGTCTAAACAGGCGTCAGGCCCAAGTGCAAGGTATGGCCTTTCAGAGACTGACCTGGAACAGGCAGGCGAAAGCACAGACTTCCCAGGACCCCGTTTCACTGAGTCATCACCAGTCAGAGCGAAAATGGGAGCGAAGGTGCAAGTGATGCAGGTCACGATAGCTTGCCGATTCCGGAAGATCACTTGAAACTAGAAATGGCCCTGCAGTCCGTGTTTTCATCTACTCCTCGCGAGCCAGAAGCATCGGCTATAACCGGGGTTGCCACTTCACCCGCAGAGAATGAAAGCCAACGCAATTTGTCCGAACTGAAGGAAATGATCGCAACATTGGCCACGGCCATAATTGAGCTTAAAAAAGACATTCAGAAAAATATGAAGAAAGAAATAAATGGCTTGCTCAAGACAAACTGCAAAACAAGACAAACGAGAAGCTGCGGCAGGATAATAAAGACTTGGAAAAACTTACATACAGTGCATCCGTAAAGTATTCACAGCGCATCACTTTTTCCACATTTTGTTATGTTACAGCCTTATTCCAAAATGGATTTAATTCATTTTTTCCCTCAGAATTCTACACACAACACCCCATAATGACAACGTGAAAAAGGTTTACTTGAGATTTTTGCAAATTTATTAAAAATAAAAATATTGAGAAAGCACATGTACATAAGTATTCACATCCTTTACCATGAAGCTCAAAATTGAGCTCAGGTGCATCCTGTTTCCCCTGATCATCCTTGAGATGTTTCCGCAGCTTCATTGGAATCCACCTGTGGTAAATTCAGTTGATTGGACATGATTTGGAAAGGCACACACCTGTCTATATAAGGTCCCACAGTTGACAGTTCATGTCAGAGCACAAACCAAGCATGAAGTCAAAGGAATTGTCTGTAGACCTCCAAGACAGGATTGTCTCGAGGCACAAATCTGCGGAAGGTTACAGAAAAATTTCTGCTGCTTTGAAGGTCCAAATGAGCACAGTGGCCTCCATCATCCGTAAGTGAAAGAAGTTCGAAACCACCAGGACTCTTCCATCAGATGGCCGGCCATCTAAACTGAGCGATCGGGGGAGAAGGGCCTTAGTCAGGGAGGTGACCAAGAACCCGATGGTCACTCTGTCAGAGCTCCAGAGGTCCTCTGTGTAGAGAGGAGAACCTTCCAGAAGGACAACCATCTCTGCAGCAATCCACCAATCAGGCCTGTATGGTAGAGTGGCCAGACGGAAACCACTCCTTAGTAAAAGGCACATGGCAGCCCGCCTGGAGTTTGCAAAAAGGCACCTGAAGGACTCTCACACCATGAGAAAGAAAATTCTCTGGTCTGATGAGACAAAGATTGAACTCTTTGGTGTGAATGCCAGGCGTCACGTTTGCAGGAAACCAGGCACCGCTCATCACCAGGCCAATACCATCCCTACAGTGAAGCATGGTGGTGGCAGCATCATGCTGTGGGGATGTTTTTCAGCAGCAGGGACTAGGAGACTAGTCAGGATAAAGGGAAAGATGACTGCAGCAATGTACAGAGACATCCTGGATGAAAACCTGCTCCAGAGCGCTCTTGACCTCAGACTGGGGCGACGGTTCATCTTTCAGCAGGACAACGACCCTAAGCACACAGCCAAGATATCAAAGGTGTGGCTTCAGGACAACTCTGTGAATGTCCTTGAGTGGCCCAGCCAGAGCCCAGACTTGAATCCGATTGAACATCTCTGGAGACATCTTAAAATGGCTGTGCACCAACGCTTCCCATCCAACCTGATGGAGCTTGAGAGGTGCTGCAAAGAGGAATGGGTGAAACTGGCCAAGGATAGGTGTGCCAACCTTGTGGCATCATATTCAAAAAGACTTGAGGCTGTAATTGCCAAAGGTGCATCGACAAAGTATTGAGCAAAGGCTGTGAAAACTTATGTACATGTGATTTCTCAGTTTTTTTATTTTTAATAAATTATAGAAATATAGAAACCATTTTAAGATGAAGAATCTTATCTGCGGTACCTCTGCATGAGAACCACCTTTTTCAACCCTCGCAAACATATGCAGTTTTTAATATCTGGAAAACATTTGGGGTTAAATTGCTTAGAGATCTTTATATAGACAACATCTTTGCATCCTATGACCAATTACATTCCAAATTTAACTTTCAAGCAACACATTTCTTTCACTGTCTTCAAATTAGAAACTTTGTTACACAGAACCTGCCCGATTTTCCTCATCTCGCACCCTCCTCTATTCTGGAAAAAATATTGCTCAGTTTCGAGGACTCAGACAGCATTTCTGCAATATATAAAATTATTTTACAGTCCCTCCCTTTCAAAGATCCAAGAGGACAATGGGAAAAAGTTCTCTCACTCAACAACTCAGAAAAGGTGTGGAAGGTAGCAATGCAGGTAATTCACTCGAGCTCCATACTGTATGTGCAAAGCATACAATTATTCAGCTCAAACTTATATATCGAGCACATCTGTCTCGCTTAAAACTGTCCAAAATGTTTCCAGGGCAAGATCCAACCTGCGAATGCTGCAATCAAGTCCCAGCCTCATTGGGTCACATGTTCAGAGATCTTTATATAGACAACATATTTGCATCTTTTGAACAATTATGTTCCAAATTCAACCTCCCAGCTACACATTTCTTTCACTATCTTCAAATTAGAAATTTTGTTAAACAGAAACTGCCCAGTTTTCCTCACCTTGTACCTTCCACCATGCTGGAAAAAATACTGCTCAATTTCGAGGAATTAAACACCATTTCCGCATTATATAAAATCTTATTAGAGTCCCTACCTTTCAAAGGCCCAGGAGGACATTGGGAAGATGATCTCTTAATATATCAGAAAAGGAGTGGAAGGTAGCAAAGCAGAAAATTCACTCAAGCTCCATATGAGCAAAGCATAGAATTATTCAACTAAAAATTATATATCAAGCTCATCTGTCTCGCTTTAAACTGTCCAAAATGCTTCCAGGGCAAGATCCAACCTGCGAACGCTGCAACCAAGCTCCTGCCTCACTGGGTCACATGTTTTGGGCCTGCACCAAACTAATTTTTTGGACCAAAATTTTTAAGTGCCTTTCAGACAGCCTTGGGGTCACAATCCCTCCTAACCCATTAACAGCTGTGTTCGGCGTTCTTCCAGACGGACTTGAAGTGGAGAAGGACAAGCAAACGGTGATTGCATTCACTACACTTTTGGCACGCAGACTTATTTTGTTAAATTGGAAGAATCCTAACTCTCCTCTGATAAGTCAGTGGGAAACCGATGTTTTATATTATTTGAAATTGGAGGATCCGTACAGAATTTTTTCAAACCCTGGCAGGATCTAATCAATATTATTTTAGAATAAGAGAAATAACTATTACCGCATTTATTTCCCTTCTCCATTTTTTATTTACCTATATATATTTCTACCTTTCTTTTGTTTATTGTTGCCTTATTAAAAAGCCCTAAGCAATTCTCCTTTGGCTAAGATCTCCTTCTCAGGGGTGGGGTTTGATTTGTCTTCAAATTTTTTTTGTTATAAATTGATCTATTTGTATGGAATGATTACAATAAAATTAATAAATAAAATTAAAAAAAAAAAGTGAAATGGCATGGTGAAGTCAGATGTCAAAATAAGCAGAGTCAAGAAGATATGGTCACTAAGTAATTTGAAAGGAAAGAATGCACTCAACACCTTAAAGGAAAGTGACAGAGAAAGAGAAAGAAAGACCTCTTTACATTCTGTGGGTCATTCTGCACTATCCAGCCAAACTTAAAGTAGGTTGCATGAAATATATTAATGAAAGTACAAATGGAAAACAGGACTCACTAATCTCTCAAAAAAAGGTTTTTTTAAAGAATATCTGTCAATTCACAGTGAATAAAAAAAGTAGTAAACTGTATTTTGAGATTAAAGATTTACACATAACTACATACATTTTGTACTAGAAGTGTCCAATTTTACCAACTATTAGCCAAAAGCACAATCATTTTGACTTTCCTTCATTCCTAAAAAGTTATGACCTGTCTAACTGCTGCAGTGTTCCAATTCTGTCCTTAACTGTCCAAACTCAGTGTCACTTCACACATATAAAATATGGCGCAAAACAGAAGGAAATCAACTTGTTATTCGAGTTTCTTTTGACTGCGTAAAATTATCACTTTTTGAGTTAATTCTGGGTAATCAGGAAAGCAATTATTCAAGAGATTCCTGAAAATGCTAGAGTGACTGATCAAAATATATACCCTATTGATTTAAGTCTTAAACACAGACTGTAAAATTACGATGTAGCAAAAACACTTGATATATAAAGTCACATCCAAAGCAAGTTATTACATAATTAATACATAAATAAATAAATAGACACAAGAACTTACCAGCATTTACGATGGCATCAATTTCCAAAAGGGTGATGTCTCCTTTGTAGAGAGATACTTTTTCACTAAGAACATTCACCTGCAGGGAGGAGTCCTCTGCATCTTCCTTGTCTGTGGACACATTATACATTTGACTTTTGTAGTAACATTCCATATACAAGTAAAGAATTCAGATGCTACTATAAAAGTAAGTAACAAGTATCAGCTCTCAAGCAAAGGTTTACCTCCTCAGAGAATTAAAAAAAAGCTATATGCAAATTAAATTCAATTTTCAAAAAAAGTTATGAACAAAGCTACAATGCCCAGGTGTCAGTACCCACTGCATCTTTGCCCATTTAATGCACGTGGTATGTGGATTGCACAAAGTTTTATTCAAGCAGCACCTGAAGTTAATCCCTTTAATGTTCTTTTCTTCTTTCACAGAAGAGTAATTTTGATATCATTTTTGTCTAGATACAACTGTTCTCAGACCTGCATATAAGAGTTACGTAGGGAGACATTCACCTTTAATTATGTTTTAACAAAGGAAATGTTTTTGGCGTCAATGTTAGCTAATGTATTTAAAACTTTTTAAAGATTAAACTTGTTATTTCCTTCATTGTGCGTAACTATCACAAACTTATGTTTAATCCTCTTGGGGGGGAAAAAAGAATGAAAATACTGTTCACCAACTACATTCTGCAGAGTAAGCACATGCATAAAATGTAATGTGTCCATTAACCCCAAAAACGTTACTTCTGCTTTACATTAACAAACCTCGAAGGCTGGAAGCAGTGTTAATAAGGGACATCTAATGGAGTATGTTAATCAGGCTCCAATGCCATATGCAGATGAGTCTAATTAGGAAATAAATTCCCACTGGTTTCACAGCCACGCACCTCAAGGTAACAAATATTCATTAAATATTTAGAGATATCCACAAGTTGCACTTTGTAAACCAATCAAAGAAAAATGCATATTAAATAATGAGGGTTAATTTAGCTCAACTAAATATATGCGCATGAAGACAAAAATTAAATGTTTTATTCATGCCCAAGAACAAAATTGCCTTTGCTGCTTATGCCTGCACAAAGCCATGAAAGCGACTTTCTATTCAAAACAATTCATTACTGTCTTTGATTCACCTTTATTAGAGTGGCACATAAAAGAAAGTTTGCTCATTGCAGCAGAAATCATTTTCTAAGTAATCTAGAGTGTACAGTTAGGCCAAAGAACTCAAAGGAAAAAAAAAGACATAATTTCATTCATAAAGGCTATAAGCTGGACCTAAAAAGCTATAGAAAAGTGACTTGACAAAACTGAATGGCATTAACTCCTTTGTGCTGCTGTCAATGTTGGTACCCTAAACCTTGAGAAGTGTAATAATTCTGAAAGATAAGAAGAATACCTCTGGACTAGAACGTGTTGGTAATGCCAAATGTGTTTTAAATATAGAGGATGCACTCCAGTTAGGGGGGTGGTCATACTTTAGACTCCAGGAAAATTCTGTTATAGTTTAGAGAAAAGTCAAGCAAAATGACACCTTTTTATTGGCTAACTAAAAAGATTTCAATATGCAGCTAACTAAAAAGATTACAATATGCAAGCTTTCGAGGCAACTCAGGCCCCTTCAGCCTGAAGAAGGGGCCTGAGTTGCCTCGTAAGCTTGCACATTGTAATCTTTTTAGTTAGCCTATAAAAGGTGTCATTTTGCTTGACATTTCTCTACATTCATAATGGCTAACACGGTACAACACCCTAGTACTACTGTTATAGTTTAGTGAACACTAGACCTAAGCTGTCAGTCAAACTTGTGACTCAGAATTAACACAGCAAGTTTCTTTTTGACTACAGAATATTGGAGCACAGATAAGTGGGAACTAATGGGAAAATGGCAATCCTCAAACCCCTTCAAAAGCCCGTTCTGGTATAGTACAAAACAGAATGCTGCTGCTGGCCAAATTAGCAATACATGTTTTTGTCTTGGCTGTGGATTAGTGCAGAAGAAGAGGTAAGTGATGGCTATTATGCTAACTCAACTTATTTAGGTTTCACACACTTTGAAAAGTAGACTCATTTTAAATGTGAACATAGTAAATGCTGCAACATTTGGCACCAGGACACAGTGTAGGTGCACAATATTAAAATCTACTCTAAATTAAGTCTTTGAAATGGTATGGCTGGCAAGTACGGAAGCAGTTGCCTCTAAACACTTAAATAATTGCATCTCTTTAAAGCAAGATCTGGAATCCATAATTTGCCATAGTGTGTTTATGACAGTACTAATCAGTTGGACAAAAAAAAAAAATGCTCCAGCCATTTAAAGATTAAAGTCATAATAATGATAGATTAGCGAGGATCTGTTGATACAATGGAAAAAATGCACTGGAAAAGAATAGATGAAGGCATTTATATTTACAGGGCATCTTCCACACGTATGTCCAGCAGAAAACTTAACTTGTAGCTTGAAATTGTCTACCCAGTAAGTAAAATTTTACAAAAACAAGAAAATGTCTGCAATGGGAGTCACACATTTGGTTTTATATTAAGTGAATCCCACTGTCGGCATGCATCTGATAAAACATACATGACATACATTTCTATGCAAAGCTATAAGGTTTTCCATATGTTGATATCAATCTAATAATGGATTTTCTACTGCTAGAATCTTAGGGAGCAGAATAATTTAACTTCTCATGACAGATTCAGCTCTATATTGAAAATTCCACAGTAAACCTTCATTCATTCTTTACCTGACAATATTTACAAAACAAATTTGCAACTACATGAGGATTTTTTTTCTGAGAACACAATGTTAGGAATGTTAAGAACAACCTCATCTTAGCAAAGCTAATGTTTTGTAATATATTAGTACATAAATTACATATTGCCTGTGAGTTTCATTTAAGAACACCAACCCCGCTTTTGAACACATTTGTTTATCTTTTAATATAAATCATCACGAGCATAAAGACAAATTCACAACAACCCAAAATTCACAGTTACATCTACAGTATAATAGAATGAAACTACAATTTAACCAGAAATAAGCTAGGAAAAGCTTAAGAGGATTTTCATCTTCCTTGCTCAAAGACAGTAATGAGTGAATAAAATAAGTGGCTTGGCCTGTTATAAGAAGTGCTTTCAGTTGTACATGTCTCCACCATCTACTGCTACCAACCCGGTATCACCTAAATGCAAGATTGAAACAATGCAGGAATCTCTCAAGAAGGTCTCAACAGATCAAAGGATATTCTTGTCTTGTAGCTTTGCAAGCTCTAAGAACATAAATATGAAAGGGTTTTAAAACCTGTCATTTTTTAAAAATATAAAGTAACTGAGGTTTCAACAGCTATATATTTTCCAGACATGTTAAGTTGTAAAAATGTACTAATACAATGGACATTTTGCGTTTTTTACTGAAATTATTTCTCTAGAAAAAGGTTTTCAGTATAAAGAATGTGCAAATCAATTTCTTTTCAGTATAGGATACTTCACTTTATCAAGAATACCTCTCAAAAACGTTGTAAGGATTGTACAATCTATCATCAATACTAGATAATATGCAACTGTCAATACACCAAAAAAGCTTGTTTGCACTCTCTGTTCAGCTTATTATGACCCATCAGCAAATTAAAGCACGTTATTAATTTAAATTCTTGGTAAGCTTCAAAATAACTTTTTCTCCAAAGCAGTACAAGTACTTCTCTGTTTTGCTCTTTGGGCAGTTTACCCATTTTGCTAGAATATTTCTCAAGGCAAGACAAAATAAAAATTATAGACATTAAGAACCCATATAAATGCTATACATTTATATGCTTTTTAAGCAATTTGTAGCGGGGCCACATAGTGTTCAGTTCTGAGTGTGTCTCGTTTCATTGTCCCGTTTACTGTTTATGTGCATCAGTTTATGCTGTCCCCGTAAAAGGGGACGGATGATGGAAGGAGACCACAGCCACAAACCTGGAAAACACCTGTTTACAATCATTCAATCACAGCCGTCACAGGATTATTTAAGCCAGCAGGAGGAGAAAGAAGAGAGAGGAGAGAAGGAGATTTTGTTTCACCATTACGACCACGAGCAACTTGTACCTGTTTTCCATATTGCGCTTATCCATCCAGTTTGTTTTTCCATCTGCCGGATTTATTTCAAGGACCTCATCACGAGAGACCCCGGGGTAGGACTTAATCATCCACCATACACACGAGGATTCACGGTGAGGCTGTTCCATTTTTTCCGGGGTGAATCAAACAACTCAATATCACTAATTCAGTCATCCGCTTTCAGGACAGTTTCTTATTTACCGGACTCACGTTCTCATTCATTTTCAGTTTATCATTCATTGTTATTCGTGTTGTGTGTTTATTTGTTACAGGGACAAGGGAGGTTTTTTTTGTGTGTATATATATATTTGGTGGTGTCTTGTTATTGCTGGGGTGAAGGGATATTTATATTTGTTTCTGTTTTTTGCATGTCATTTTACTGAATACATATAACCCATTTAAATTTTACATCCTGTTTTTGTGTGCTTATATTTTTCACCGTCGATTGTGGGGGAAAAGTTCAAATGGTAAGAAGTACGGCTTGATAGTAGATTATTTCTCAGTCAATTATCCAAGCCACAGGTCTTGGGAGTGTAGCTGCCGGCTGGGTAAAAGGGGTCGGCCGTTACAAATTAACAGAACAGAATACATAGAAATGAATGGAAAATACCTAAATGATTGTTCTGACTTTATTTGTTATTAAACACAGACATGCTACCCACCATGTAGCATGCAAGCAATTTAAATAAAATTCCAATTCACATTTCAAACAAACTAATTTGATTAAACTTTCAGCTTCACATGCTTAAGTTTTGACTTGAAATTCATGGGCAAATTACATTAAAATCAGACTAATACACATAAATGACAACACAATATGTCAGCACCATGCTGACAAACGATGTTTGCTAAAGTGTTCGTAGTTAATTCTTGCATTTATGTAACAAAACACATGAAAACAATGTTAAGTACTGGCACATTATTGCTTGACAGAGATTATATACTTTTTTTGGTTTGTTTTTTTTCATTTTACATATTTTATTATATCATCTAATACTGCATGTGCTGTGTAATGTGTGATATTTATTCACTGCTTGCTGATATTATACTACTGGCAGTACTCAATGGGACACAGGCAAGTCAGAATTTCACTGTAGAGTGTAAATAAGACTTTAGATTAATCACTTATGTGTACCATTTAGGCTTCTTCACCGAGAATGTCCCGATACTTCATAGCAGGCCTTTTTAATCTTTCTGATTGTTATATTTCCTGTTAAAGACAGCATTTTCAGCCGATTCAGTTGCAGTGAAACTAGATAATTGCTCTGTTTTTTATGATACTGACTGCTATATGCTATGAACTGTATTTCATTGCGTAAACTAAATTATTCCCTTGGTTACAGCATTTACAAAACTAGATGTCATTAAAGCCAAGCAAGAAAGCTGTCCTTCAATAAAAGAAATATCAGTGAACTAAGTATTAATTAAAATATTAATCCTAGTCAGGCTAAACAAACTAATATGTGGTGATGATACACAGAGTATGTATTGTTATTACCTTTTCACTTTTTATATAATACATTTTTTTTTTTTTAATATATATTTTTGCCATAATTGTCTGCACAGGATTATCTATCCCCATGACCCTGTTAGGATATAGCAGGTTGGATAATGGATGGATGGATGAATGATCATCTATGGATACTTCAATTGCAAAGTATCCCCCTCCCCATTCCCAAAGTGGTATGAGTATATGGTAAAATTCCAAATTGTCTCACTTCAGTTTTTGTGAGTGAATCCTACAATATACTGGCACCCCAGTTGAGACAGATACTGGTCTTCATATTCTCCCAACATGCACTGTCAATACACCAGCAAGGGCAAATCAGTGGACTAAAGATAAACCACTTTGTGCCTCCTCTACTGAAATGTACAAAGGAATTTGCTTTTCTCTAAATTAACTCTTAATTAGAAACATTTCATTTTTATGGCCATCTAAAAAATGGAATAAAAGTAATGAATGCCATGGTGCTGTAAATGTCATTTTCAAACTTTAAGAACATATTGGTTCTGAAACAACTTAGATGAACCACTTTAATACAAATTTCTTTACTCTTTACATATTTACAAATAAGAGACATATTGGTGATACAACCAATTCCAGAAGAAACTAAAAACTAAGAAATTAAGCGGATATTGTGCTGAAAAACAGCACAGAGCCTGATAGGATATATCACATGGTTTAAGAGGAAAATGCTCTAATGGGTTTAGAGAAGCTGCATGATACTAACAAACTTACAATTCTTAATTCTGTTGTTAAAAGATGAGAGGATAAATTAAAAACCAGGTAACTGTCTAACAAGCCTCCAGCAAAAACAGCCTAAAGGCCAAACCTGAAGTAGGAAAAGACTTTCTAACAGACTGCTCTTTACTCAGAACCTCAGCTAAGAGTTCTCTAAAATTAAAAAAAAAAATTAGTTGCTGTTTGTGGTTTGTAATAACCTAAACATTTAGGAAGTATCATAACTGTTCTGCCTACAGCTTAAACCATACTTAATATACTGTAGTACAAATATGTGTAGCTCAGTTATAGATTACTGCTATCAGGTCTGCAGTGTGAGCATCTGTTAAGTTTTGTATTTAATCAAAGATGATAAATACCATGATTCTTACACATTCTTATTACAAGAATTCATTAAAAAGAATACTAGCAGCTATACTACTATCTTAATAAGAATCAATTACTACTCCATGTAATATATAGTCAATTTTAGGCTAAACTCTTGATTAACAAGAGGCAAACAGAATAGCTCTGTAACACCTGGATTGATGCCAGTTTTAAGTATAACATAGTCCCATGAAGCCAAAAAAAACTATTAGCTGAATGGGGAAATGGGGGAAATTTCTGATTCTAAAAAAAGAATGGTAGTGAACTCTTAATGGGGAGAACATGTGTGTTAACTACTTACTTTAAGATAGCCAGTGAGATGTAGTGCTTCAGGAGTAACACAGGTTACAAAGACCCAAGTAGGTCTTTAACCTTGCCTACCTTTGTCCTATAACTTTCAAGATTACCAGGATTAAATTCATCGAAAGAAGGTGAATTGATGTAACTAGGAAGTCTAGCAAGTCAATTAGGGCCCTATGATTTCCGCGATGCGGAAAACACGGACAGAATCATGGAATTAACGCTTATACACGGATTTTAGATTTAAATGTGCGGAATTTAGAAAATGAAGGGGTGACTGTTATAAAACCTCCCAATAAATTAAAACGATTGAATAATCTGTTGTTCTATCATTCAGATACTATTTTCTAGTTTGTTGTTTTTGAAGCGAACGCAATTCTTCATAGAAATCCAGTCGTGCCTTCTGTTTGTGCACGTGTTTCCTGTATGTTTTCTCGTTAAAGGCATGTGTATTAGCTAGATGCACGAGACAGCAATGTGGAAGCGAACAGTATCAGATACCCTAACTACGTTGAAAAAAATTGAGGGTGTAACAATATCCCGGCCACTTTTACGAACCTGGAGAACGTTTCTGTAAGTTTTGCCAGCATACCATAAACTGGACATGAAAAGATACTTGCATTGACCACATCAAATCTAAAACCCATCTCAAGAACAAGGAGAAATTAAGATCAAAAAGTGTTCACCTTCAGGTAACAACAGAGTAAACAACAAAATCGTCAGATGCAAGATGCCAGTTTGTGTCCAAGTGAATCAGACATACCACTCGAAAAAATTACGAAGATGCAACTTCTTTATTAAGCATTGTAAACAAAGAGGCGCCCTGCCAAAAAGTGACAGCAGTCTTTGTCAAATTCATTTGCCCAGTGTCTTTTAACAACATATGGACGCCGTTCTTCGAAAGATTCGTGGCAAGAAAATATATGCTGTAGTTGATGAAACCACTGATAGCCGAGACCACATAGTTTTCATCATAGTGATAAGTGAGTAAACATTTGGCTGTATGGTAATTGTTTTATGTAGGCAGTTCTAATTGTACAGGATGTATTTACTGTGAATCATTTAACCGATTAAATTACACAGGTGTTTTACCGGTATTAACAGTCTTATTAGTGAATGGAACTGGTTGTTAATGGGTTCCCTTTTAAAATTTAACAACAATGTTTAGAGATTTAATAAATGTTTTACCTCGTGGTGACAAGGCACGCCAGGTCCACATTTGACACGGTACTTATGTACTAAACGGACAGCAGTGAAACCTTCTCCACAGTACCTTTGACTAGCTTTGACTCTTGTGTTATAAACTCGGCACCTACAAACCTGGGCAGAAGAACAGGCTTCTCCTCAGATGCAACAAGCCCTTAAAAGCAGGTCTCTCCTTCTTTTTTTTCTAAAATTGAAGTTAACCTTCATCTCAGAAGGATGCATCAAACTAGTAACAGCTCTTACAATTCTGGAGGGCACTCACTGTCCTACTGCAATCTCAGCATACAGCAGCAAGGAGGATCTGGGCTCCTAAATGATGGAATGGAACTGTAAAATAAGGTTCAGTTGTGCTAGTGTGCCGGTTCATGAAAAAGAATGTAAAGTGCCATTTCATTATTGTTTGTTTTGTTGAATCTGTTACTACTTTCTTACAGTTAAAAAAAAATGTAAAAAAAAAAACAAAAAAGCGTAAAAACCCTAAAATCTGAATCAAAGAAAAATAAAACGGTGAAAATGGAAAATCAAAACAAATAAAACGGAATTTGTGAAAAAATAAAACGGATTTCATAGGGCCCTAGTCTATCATAATTTATATAATGCCTTTTACAAACAGAAAAGAGGGCATTATAAGCCAAAACCACTCCACTGTAAGAGAGGAGAAGTCCAGTGGATGGAGGTGAACAAAATAATCACATAAAGAAATTAATGATAACATACGAGTATGTAACAGTAAAAATCTTACGTTGTTAGACTTTTTAGCTTAAATTAACTAACTTGATTTTTTTGTCTTAAGCGCAAGTAATTGGAAAAGAATTACTGTACTACTGTACCAAGTATTACTTACTTTTCTCACTTTTCCTCCAAGATGGAATTTTCTCCAGTGGCACATAATTTCCATATTCCTTACGTCTTTCTTCAAGCCCCAATCCCAGGAGACGTTCTTAATAAAAAATAAAAATGAAATATATAAATGATAAGAATACCTGAAATATGATACTACAGCTAATCATTGTAGTAATTTTTTTTCCCATTAATTACCAGTAACCTGTCTGGAACACAGAATGTGACAGAAAAGAAAACAACAAATAAAAGTGCAAAGTAATCAGCCTCTTTAAAGTGTAAGCAGAATTATGAAGAGGTAAGATGACGTGTTATTTAGAGGTACATAAGAAACCATTCTAAATATGAATTACCCATACCTATCCACATAATTTCCATGATCATCTCATAATGCAGCTCTGTAAAACAAATTAACCAGACTACCCACTCTAGCCTTATGCTTGTAATATTGGCTGCTCACCATGATCACTATTAAAAAATCAATATTAATAAACAGTCATATAAAAACAGGTATAGAAACAAGAAGCACTTAGTACTAACTAAATTCAAATGCCAGTGTCACTTCAAAAGTAACTTTTCACCACATACATTGCTGCAGATGGATCTATAAAACAATTCAAAACACTGGAGAAAAATAAATTGTCAAGTTTGCAAGTCTACATGGACAGAAACTATTAAACAGTATATGAAAACCCTCTACAAAATCATGTCCAAATTAACAGTTGAAAATATAAATAATTTCCAATGACTATACTTCTAAAATAATTTTTATTTCAAAAACCCACCCATTTTAACTTAATATCTATGTACCAGTGGCTCATTTACAAAACTCCAGAAACAAATTTGCCGTATATGTCCATTCAAAAACAAAATTTGATAAAGATATTTCTGTGGTTCAGCTCATAATGTTGCTTTAAAGTACAAGTTTAACTGTTGTAATGAACCAACCTCTAAAGGCTAGCAGCCATGCATAATCACAGAAATGGGCAGTTTATGCAGCTTTAAAAACAGAATGTTTCCTTGTTATGAGTGCATCAGCAAAAAGTACATTTCTGGCTCATTGTGTTTTGAAGCAAAAGAAGTATCCACTAGTACAACAAAACTTTGACAAATGCAGTTAAAGCACACACCTCACATATACAGTAAGAAAGGAACATAAGTGAACAGAAACAATTTATCCAATTATCAGTACTTTAATGTACTTAAGGCTATTTCTGCTGTGTGGCTAATTCTAGTTAAGTCTACAGGCATTTGTCATTTCTGATTACACCGGGATTCTGGGTTTAATTTAGGGTTATATAAACATGAAAATGAAAGTAACATGGCTGCAAAATAGTGAAATCAAATCAAATTGTCATATAGCAAAGGTATCCCATATGGGAACAAAATAAACAAACATGTGAATACCAAAGCATATGTAATTGCAACAATTTTCTGGGAGAAGGGGTGCATTGTGCAGGGATACCAGCATTTTTGGCCATAGCCATGATTTATGGCCATGTACTTAAAAAAGAAAAAAAAAAAAAAACAAAAATAACTGTTCTAAGAGAAAATATGAAAGAGCCTATAAAGTGGGAACAAATGTCAAGAAAGAATTTACAAAATTAAAGCCTAATTGGTTGGCGCCACTCAACACTGCAATTAATTTAGCTTGTCCATTAAATAGTACTTTTCTTTAAATGTTATTAACCAGATAGCGCATTTTGTATGTCACTCCATTATATAAAAAATCCTGGGATGAGACGAGACTTTTTATCCTGGGACGAAACCAGACTTTGTGCCAAGAGATTTAACCACGCTCGGGGCCAGAAATAAAAGACGAGTAGAAGACAAAGTAGAACGTCGTAAAGAGGTTCAAAAATGTTGGCAAGATACTCATGCAAAGCAGGTTAGAGGTAATGAAGAGTACTACAATTTGAAAGTCTCAAAAAACTGTTTTCGTAAAGATCGTATTAGCGAAAACAAACACAAATTATTACTCGGTGAAATAAAGGAACACCAAAAAGAGATTGAATATATGGACATAGGTGATGACAGAAGCATATATATATTGTTCAGGATTTAAGTTTAAGTCGGAGACTTGTAGATCATCTAATTCGTGTTGCCATCAGGGAAAAGTAGTGTTTCTTCCCAATGAAGAGGCATATCCACGACAAGATTTATTTGGTGAAACTGAAATCCACAAATACTACAGACAAAATATCTGAATCTTCAACAATCTGATCGCATTCACATCATTCAATGCTCAAAACATATATTTACACAACTCAGGACCATACGCTATGAGAATCTGTGGTCCCGCAACAATAAAAAGTACTACAAGTTTAATTTCAAAGAAACCACAATTCGGTCAGGTTTATATTTATGATCACAGAGAAGCAATGTAACATAGAATCGAAAGAGTTAAACGATCAGACGTATTGGAAATTCTACAACCAATAATGGATACAAATCGATACGTCCAAAAGTATCACACTTACACGAAATTTATCTGAAAAAATGGGCAAAGAAGTTTTATTGGATTTCTATATGAATCCGAAAGATCACGCTTGCATATATAATAAACCAACATGTGACGAATTGTCAGCGATAATAGTTTCAAAAGACGGAGATATTAAAGACAGAGTTGATATTAGTGTTTATCCAAAAGCACAGCACAATTTGACGCAAGCGGCATATCTGGGAAAATGACTAGTGTAGGGGTTGCACAGGGGTTGGCGAGCAAAGCAATCAGGGGGCAGAGCCCCCTAGTACTAATAAAAATATAAATCTTTTAACACAAATTGTGAATATGTATGTATGTATGTACATATATACACACTATATGTCATATATACAGTGGGTACGGAAAGTATTCAGACCCCCTTCAATTTTTCACTCTTTGTCATACTGCAGCCATTTGCTAAAATCATTTAAATTAATTTTTTCCCTCATTAATGTACACACAGCACCCCATATTGACAGACAAAAAAAGAATTTTTGAAATTGTTGCAGATTTATTAAAGAAGAAAAACTGAAATATCACATTGTCCTAAGTATTCAGACCCTTTGCTCAGTATTTAGTAGAAGCACCCTTTTGAGCTAATACAGCCATGAGTCTTCTTGGGAAAGATGCAACAAGTTTTTCACACCTGGATTTGGGGATCCTCTGGCATTCCTCCTTGCAGATCCTCTCCAGTTCTGTCAGGTTGGATGGTAAACGTTGGTGGACAGCCATTTTTAGGTCTCTCCAGAGATGATCAATTGGGTTTAAGTCAGGGCTCTGGCTGGGCCATTCAAGAACAGTCACAGAGTTGTTGTGAAGCCACTCCGTTATTTTAGCTGTGTGCTTAGGGTCATTGTCTTGTTGGAAGGTAAACCATCGGCCCAGTCTGAGGTCCTTAGCATTCTGGAGAAGGTTTTTGTCCAGGATATCTGTGTACTTGGCCGCATTCATCTTTCCCTCGATTGCAACCAGTCGTCCTGTCCCAGCAGCTGAAAAACACCCCCACAACATGATGCTGCCACCGCCATGCTTCACTGTGGGGACTGTATTGGACAAGTGATGAGCAGTGCCTGGTTGTCTCCACACATACCGCTTAGAATTAAAGCCAAAAAGTTCTATCTTGGTCTCATCAGACCAGAGAATCTAATTTCTCACCATCTCAGAGTCCTTCAGGTGTCTTTTAGCAAACTCCATGCGGGCCGTCATGTGTCTTGCACTGAGGTATCTGCATGTGAGGTGCCTGGAATTGTTCAGGGTAAATAATATATCATTATTTGGAGCATGTGCATTTCGTGTGTGTTCCTTGTCTACAACGATCTGTGTAACTGTATGATGAAAGGAAATGCGAGGCAAGAAATCCTGAACAAATACCTAAAGCAGAATTTTTTTTCCATGTTATACTAATAATGATGTAAAGTGTATGATGTCAGAAGACTTTAGTCCAAATATCAAATAAACACGTGTGCTTTTATTCAAGAATATAAAGTTAAAAAAAAAAAATCATTCAATTTACATGTTGCAGTCAATGAGTTAAAAACCCAAGCTCAAGAGTCAATTGACAAAAAGTTGATATGTATTCTTTAATAATGCAGAGGTAAGAACTGCTGTCTTATAACCTAAAGGTTCTGGGTTCAAGTCCAGGTGCTCCGTGTTTTGAGTAGTGAGCTGCTATTATTATTACTATAATATAACAAAAACACAACAGATTTGAGTTTATAACACCCGATGTAAATTTTGGCTACTTGTAAAAGTGAACTTTTTTTTTTTATTATTCAGTTTTATTCTGTCAGTGACATTCACGTGGTACAACAAACTTGTCTCTCCCTCTTCAAGTTGATCACGTTTATCTTCTTTTCACAACAGCAGTGATGACCAGTTGGTGCTGTGATTGATGCCTGCTCATAAGTATTTGTTGTACAGGCAATGAAAGATACGATGTCCCAGACTTTGACAACAAAGACACCTGTGTAGAACGTGTGAAAAACAAAAGATTTGCTGCAATTTTGGACATCTGGCAATGTTTTGTTGAGAGCTGTGTTTTATCATACTTTAACACTTAAAAGTGTAGCGGGGCTACACAGTAATAGTGTTGTTCAAGGTTTGTACCGAGTGCGTTTTGTTTCCATCGTCCCGTTTGCTGTTTGTGTGCGTCAGTAACTGTCATCCCCGTAAATTACAAGGGGGACGGATGATGGAAAGATACCACAGCCCCAAAATGGAAAACACCCGTTTTCTTTTTTTTTTATTATTAATTTTTATTGTAATCATTCCATACAAATAGATCAATTTATAACCAAACAAAATTGAAGACAAATCAAACCCCACCCCTGAGAAGGAGAGCTTAGCTAAAGCAGAATTGCTTAGGGCTTTTTAATAAGACAACAATAAGCAAAAGAAAGGGAGAAATAAATATATATGTAAATAAGAGATGGCGAAGGGAATTAAATGCAGTAATAGTTATTTCTCTTATTCTAAAATAATATTGATCAGATCCTGCCAGGTTTTGAAAAAATTTTGTACAGATCCTCTAACTGAGAATTTGATTTTTTCCAATTTCAAATAATATAAAACATCGGATTCCCACTGACTTATCAGAGGAGAATTAGGATTCTTCCAATTTAACAGAATAAGTCATTTGTATGGAATGATTACAATAAAAATTAATAAAAAAAAAAAAAAAGAAGAGGGTTAAGACGCCATCTGCGAGGTGAGTGTGAGGGGCTTAATGATTTTAGCTCCAAGACTAGAGGGGCATGGTCGGAGATAACAATTGTGTCATATTTGCACGATTTAATCGTAGGCAGGAAATTATTATCTATAAAAAAATAATCAATTCTTGAGTAGCTATAATGCACTGGTGAGTAGAACGAATATGTTCTTGAGTTTGGGTTAAGAAACCTCCAGGGGTCTGATAAGTTGTGGTCATTTAAAAACTATGTAAATGTCTTTGCAGTGTTAGATGTCGTCCCCCCTGTCACAGGAGTCCTATCTAAGAGTGGATTTAAAACACAATTAAAGTCCCTAGCCATTATAATTTTATGAGTGTTCACATTGGGAATGGATGCAAATAGATTTTTCATTAATTCCTTATCATCAACATTGGGTGCATAAACATTTATCAAAATCATTTTACTGTTATATAAGTTGCCCATGACCATCAGATATCTCCCTTCAGGGTCCGATACTACATCTGATGCTACAAATGGAACTGTTCTGTGTATGAGAATTCCCACCCCTCCAGTTTTCTTTATAATGCTAGAATGGAACATTTGGCCAGTCCAGTCTTTTTGTAGTCTGAACTGATCCTTGCTTAGTAAGTGGGTCTCCTGTAAAAATACTATTTTAGCGTTTAAGCCTGTTAGGTGAGAGCATACTTTCTTTCTCTTTAATTCGTGATTCAGGCCTTTAACATTCCAGCTCACAAAGTTAACTGTCCCATCATGGAGACATTGATTCTGAGTTTTTAATGTCATTTTATAGTCTTAAATGGTAATGAGGCAGTTTCAATCTTAGTTTCAAAATTCCCCATGAGTTATTGCATTTTAGCCTATTGTTGCATTGATATTTATAGTTATAGGGATTAGAAGAATAGATTAGATATAGCCTGCTCTCCTTCTCTCCCCACTTTATCCCCCCACCCCCCCATTTTGCCTCCCCACATGAGGCTTGATCCCACTTCGCGATGTCCCGGTCCTCTGACATATGAAGAGACAGAGCACGTCCAAAACAAAACAAACCCCACCCCGCAGCGGTGTTAGAGAACTAAAACAGAGATATCTATTGCAGCTGAATTCTAAATACTATCTGCCGAAAATATAAAAATTAACAGTCTTTAAGCTTAAAATAATCTTCAGCAATTTTAAGATATTAAGATAAAAAAAGAATGAACCCTGGGAATGATTTTAAAAAGTAGTCTAGGATAAACATGGTAATTCCTACTGTAATAGTATAATGTAATAGTATAAATAGCAATAAACCAAGTGTATGATGTTAAACAGTCTACTTTAAGGTAGTAAAAAAAAAAAAAAAACCCAAATCCTTCTTTAATTACTTCCACACTTCCACACTCACGTCTATAACTCTAATTAAGACATAAACATATAATGTCCAGATAAAGAAATGAATGTATAATTATAATACCAGTCTCTTTAAATATGGATCCAGAGAGCGGATGATAGGTCCTTCCTATGCCTTGATAGAATACGGCTCCTTATTAACTTTCAAAAGAGTGTCAGAAACAGCTTCTTTAATTCCTTATCAGCTTCTTCTTTGCTTGAAAAAATATAATATTGATCTTGAACTACCACTTTCAGTTTGGCGGGATACAAGAGGCTGTATTTGATATCGGCTTCCCATAGCAACTTAATGTCAAAGTAGGCTGCACACGTTTTGCAGCTCTTGATGGTGAGAAGTCGGGGAAAAATACGAATAAGGTTATTTTCAAATATAATCTCTTGCTTGTGTCTGAGAAGTGCCATCACATCAAGCTTACATCGTAGTCGCTCGAAGCGGACAATAAAAGACCTAGGTTTAAAGGTACTAGACCTGTATGTGCGATAAGCAGCTGCAATTTCAATGTCGAGTTTAAAATCATCTCCAATTATTTTAGACAGTAATTCTACTGCAAATTTCATTGGGCTTGAGCTTTCTCATTTCTCAGGTATACCCTCAATTCTTATATTATTTCTTCTGTATCCATCTTCCAGGGCCGCAAGTCTGTCTGAGTTTTTTGCATTCGAGAATTCGCAGCTGTGGGTTTTTCAATCGGTGTTAGACGCCAATTGTTCCGCTGTTTCAACTCGAGCCGTGAATGCCTGCTTAACAATATCCAGCTGATCTGTAACTTCATTACTCTGGTCTGTAAGCATTTTCAGCTTGAATCTATTTTCTTCGATGTGTTCCTCTAATTTCTCCAACATGCCTTTAAAGTTCACGTCAAAACATTTAAATAGACGCGTTTCCCGGTCTTTGTTATCCTTCTTAAGATCAATGTTAGACTTCATAAGCTCATTCTTGTTTTCCTTCTTAAGCTCATTTATGGCCGTAGTTAGTGTAGCAATCATCTCTTTCAGTTCGGACAGTTCGCTTCGGATTTCGTGCTCTGTGAGTGGAAATGCAGCTCCTGTTACAGCAGGTGCTGCAGGCTCGCGATGAGTAGATGAGAGCACATCCTGCAGGGCCTTTTCTAGTCTCGAATGATCCTCAGAAATCAGCGATCCAGCGCGACCTGTATCACTTGCACCTTCGCTCCTGTTTTCACTCTCGACTGGAGACGATACAATGGAGCGGGGTCCCAGGAGATCTGCGCCTTTGTCTGCCTGTTCCAGGTCAGTTTCTGAGAGGCCTTACCTTGTGCTCGGGCCAGATGTCTGTCCAGACTTTGAAGCAGCTTTAAGTTTCTTTTCCGGTTCTTTCTGACTTTTCTTCTTGTTACTCATGCTTGTATATTGTAGTGGAAGTTCCTTGGTCGGGTTAAATACAGGATACCTCTAAATAATGTGAAATACGTGGGAAATTAAAGCCACTGCAAGCGGAGCTCTGCCTTAGACGTCCATCTCCTATAACGGACGAGACCAAAAGAAAAGACCCGTTTTCAATCACAATCAATTACATTCGGCAGTACTATTTAAGCAATCAGGAGGAAACGGAGAGTGGAGAAAGGAGGATCACATTTCACCACAACGCATCAACGTACCTGCTGTTTACTACATCACGCCATTGCAACCAGTTTGTTTTCATTGCGCCAGACTGACTTCAATTCCCTCATCACCAGAGACCCCGGGGTCGGATTACATCATCCACCACAAGCCGACGACTCACGCTGAGGTTGCTCCATTTAATCCGGGAAATACAAACACATCTCTTATCAGTTGACCAGTCATCCGCATTCAGGACAGTTGTACACTCGGACTCAAGTTCAATATCATTGCCAATTTCCGCGTTTCATTCATTGTCGTTATTCGTTGTTGTTTGTTATGTTACAAGGGCAAGGGAGGGTTTGTTGTGTGTGTATATATTATACAGTAATCCCTCACCTATCGCGGGGGTTACGTTCCAGAGCCCCCCCGCGATAGGTGAAATCCGCGAAGTAGCGACCTATATTTATTTTATTATTTATACATATTTTAAGGCTTTATAAACCCTTCCCACACTCTTATAAACCTTTCTCACTCTCTTGTTAACCTTTCCCACACTCTTATAAACACTTCCTATGCTCTTAAACACTTTCTACATTCTTAAACACCTCAGACCAACACTGCACACTGCCTGCACGCAGCGATCAGACGTCAATGTGTCTGCACTCGCTTTGTGAAGGGGGGCAGCTGAACTCACGCTGAGCAGAAATGGACTTTGTGCTGCTTCTGCCAAAATGCCTGCTTGTCGCTCTGCTCGAGGAGTGTGTGTGTGTGGGTGTGTGAGAGCTGAACGCACCTTCGCTCAAACCCCCCCTCCCCGGAAGCGCAGTTCGCATTGTCAAGGGGGTGGGGAGCTGAATGAACGCTAAGGAGAAGTGGACTTTGTGCTGGGTTTGTGCTGCTTGTCGCTCTGCGTGTCAATAATTTAAAAGCCTGTACAATCAGGCTTTTAGGTGTACATCACCAATTTTCCTGTCTCGTCTTGCGTGAAGTTAAAATGTTTTATAATAGTAAGATGTTACTTATATCCTTAGCCCGACATCCACATATCATATGTGTTAACAAAGTGTGTTTTATAAGTTTACATGTGTTTAAAGCATGTGGGATGGGTATTTTAAGGCTTAAACTAAAAAAATGTTTATTTATATGGTCTTTCTATATCGCGGATTTTCTCCTGTTGCTGATGGGTCTGGAACATAACTTCCGCGATAGGCGGGCAATCACTTGTATTTAAAAACCCGCGAAGTCGTGAATCCGCGAAAAGTGAACCGCGAAGTAGCGAGGGATTACTGTATATATATTCTACATGGTGTATGTGCAATATTGTTTTGTTGTGTTCTGTTTTAATGTATTCACTTATTTTTACATATCTGCTTTTCTTTTGTGCTTATGTTTACACCGTCGATTGTGGGGAAAAGTGTATTTGTTAGAGGAATGGCTTGATATTTAGATTCCTCTCATTAATTCATCCAGTCCACAGGTCTTGGAGGTGTAGCTGCCGGCTGGGTAAGGGGTCGGCCGTTACAAAAGACCATTGCACTATTATAATCCATTCAAAATTAGTTCAGTTCCTCCTTCCCTACAGACTTCAATGCACCATATGGAGGTTCAGGAAGTTCTCGAACCTCTCCACGACTTTGCCGAACTCAAAGGCAAAGGCAAAGTGAACTGGGTAGAGTTCACTCATCACCATTACGGAGTAAACTATTATCCAACACTGAAATAATTTGTTTTGACATCTTTAGCTTCAATGACTGAGATGCTTCCTATAATTCAGTAAAAGTCACATTGCCCTGAAGGAATTTTAATGCACTCTTCTTTGAAGGACTGTTTTAATTCAAATCCTGGGTAGGGTGTTACAAGCAAGAACGCTCATTTCAGGTCCTGCTATTCGGTTTATGTCTAACCTTTGACTAGATCTTTCAAAAACCTTTACATTTTTTTTTTTCCCCCACGTATTCCGATAAAGACTTGCTTTTATGTGGTCACAGTTTTTCTGCATGACACAACTATGTTTCAACTTTACAGACAGATGACTATAGAGAAAAGCCAAGCAAAATGACACCTTTGATTGGCTAACTAAAAAGATTACAATATGCAAGCTTTCGAGGCAACTCAGGCCCCTTCTTCAGGCAAGATGTAGTACAGAAACTGGAGTTCCCTATGTTTATATACACACTCTAGGACAAGAAACAACATTGGTAAATATTTAAATGAGAAATTTTAAATGTAAAAAATTAATACAGTAGATTCATTCAGGCTAGGGTTAATTTAACGAGAGAAAAGAACAATGTATTGTCAAGATCTCTGGATAAGATAACTGTCCAACAAAGTCTTTTGAAGTTTGTAATGAGTTTTTCAAAAAAATGTGGGTCTGTAGACAAGTTGTCTGTCATTCTGAGAGATGTAAACAATCTGTAGACAGATGACTAGACATTTGCTCCAAGAACAGTAATCCCAGTCTTGAGGAGGCAAAGCTTCCACAAACTTTAAAACTGTTGTACATTGTTCATACTGTGGAATGCTGTGTTTGCTTTATCTGAAGAAAATAACGTGACCCGTGTTGACAAAAAACTTCTACCTTTGTCTCATCTGTCCATGGAACATTCTCCCAAAAGGTCTAAAGATCATCAAGATTCTTTCTGGAAAATGACAGATGAGAATTACATTCTTCTTGGTTAACAGGTTTCCGGATTGCTACTCTCCAAATGAAACCCACTGCCTTTCTGACTGTGGAGTCATGAACACTGAACTATGCTAAGCCAAGTGAAGACTGTAGTTCTTTAGATCTTATTTTAGGATTCTCTGTGACCTTCCTGAATGATTTTATGCTTCCTCGAAAAATTCACTACAGTTCCAAATGCTTTGTCATGGACAGTATGGCTCTTATTGTGGTGTGCAGGAGCCTTGGAAATGTCTTTGAAGCCCTTTTCAGAGTAAGAAACTTCAATATCTTTTTTCCTAAGGTAATGAGTGTGTAGTTTCACAGCCGTCTGAAGATTACATATAAGAACCAGGAGACAACTCTTTCAAACCAAGCCTTGGATGACAGACAGAAATCAGAGTAATAAGGAACCAAGCAAGGAGGTCAGGAAACAGAAAAAAGCAGTAACCAAAGCCCAAAAGAAACATATAAATTGTAGAGAAGGCATTCATAATAAGGAAATGTAGACATTAATTTCTTTAACTGCCTACTGTTTTGAAAATGTATCTGCAAACTTGGAAAACTAGGAAGCGGATGGCACCGATTTTTACTATACTGTGGTTTACTATAATGTGGAAACCCCCAGACTATTTTGTAAAAGCCAAGTACTGTAATACTAAAAAAAAAAACATGGCATGCAATACCTTGAGAGATTTTCTTTGATAACTGCATTATGTTCTTATTGAATCTTTGTACTGGCAACTTAACCCTGATAGTAAGGGTTAAAATAAATTAGGTTATTAGGTTGATATCAAACAGGACTGGCTGTAATCAAGCCTTGCTGTTTTCAAGACTCTAGCTGGAGTAACACCCTCCATTGCTCTTACTATATTTCAGGTGTAACCATGTATAAAAACAAGCTTTGAGAAAGGCTGCAGTTTTTAAGCATTTTAGTCAAGCACCACTGGGAGAACAGGTTAGGTCAGTTTAGCTGCTCCCAAAATACAACAAAACCACTCAGGATCCCAGTTGGCAACCACCAAGGCAGACACACGAGTCCCAGCCTCCAGAAATTACCATCTATCTGCTGCAGCCAGGTGCTACGTGGGCATCCCCTTGGCCTGTTCGAGCAGCTTGGGTACTCAACAATGAGGACCCTGCGAGCCAGATCACCCTCTGGGAATCACTCCATTTGGCCTTAATACCATAACTGACACTCCCTCACAATGCGGGTAATGTGCCTCAATAGGGACTCCATGAGAAACTGTTTGTTCAACACAAAGTCAAACCAGGGGTACCCAAAGATTCTCTGAAGAGACACAGTACCAATGGAGTCCAGTTTTCATCTCGGATCACTGCATAGCATTGACGTCTTGCAGCCAATATAACAAAACTGGAAGCACCAGGACTCTAAAGTCTAGGACTTTCATCTTTTTGTAAAGATATTAGGAGCGCTACACACCCCTTTCCAGAAACCTCACGACCTTGCATGCTCTCCCAATCAGTCTACTGACTTCATAGGAAGAGTCACAAGAGACATGAGGCTCGCTGTCAAGGTAAATAAACCACTTAACGAGGTTGACGCTGTCTCTGCAGACAGGGACACTGCTGATGGCTGTGCAATGGCAGAAAATTCTTGCGCATGTAGAACGACTTTAAGAGTAACTGACAAGAAATCAACTAAAGGAGGCAAGCTCAGAAATAACACTGTGCTGACATCATGCTAATTTTAAAATTTTTAAAATACTCTATTACGTCAAAGATGCCACAGCAATGTAAATCTCAGGCATTGCCAAGTCAACTGCCTGACAGAGTACTTCATGCATTCAAATCATGAAATGAAGAAACCAAGACTTTCTTCAATAGAAAATGGGTGGCCATGTGCAACGATTAAACTACATTATTTTATTCGTACTGCCCATTGACTTTTATCTGTCTCAGTCATATTTCTGATTCTTTTCCAACAATGTCCTTAACTAATATCCGAGACAGAGTTGCTGTGTTTGCAGTTTCACTGCTGTCATTGTATTGTTGAAACTCCGCATGCTCAGCAGAGTGATGTACCCTGCAAGTGTCTTATCAAATTAGTAGTGCCAAACATCTTTGTTTTAGTTGCATCACAAACTTTTTTATTAGAAACTTTATAGTTAGCGATTCTGTCACTTTAAAGTTTCAAAATATTTCAAGACAGAGACATTTTTTCCCCCAACACTTTACATTTAGTATGATGTTTCAGTACTGCACAGGTGCTGAACTTAACTTTAGGGATACTCCAATCAGGATTTTTAAGGCAGATCCTGAATACCGATTTCATGATACTTGATCTTCTGATTCCGCTTTCTATTTTTATTTCTTTATCTATACTAATAAAAGGCAAAGCCCTCACTGACTCACTCATCACTAATTCTCCAACTTCCCGTGTAGGTAGAAGGCTGAAATTTGGCAGGCTCATTCCTTACAGCTTACTTATAAAAGTTAAGCAGGTTTCATTTCGAAATTCTACACATAACGGTCGACAACGTCCACCATGTTAAACTTTCTTATATATGGCCCCAACTTCACGAAATTTGGTAGGCGGCTTCCCTGCGCTAACCGAAACCAATGCACGTACTTATTTCGGTGGTATGACACCACTGTCGGGCACCATATTGAACTTTCCAAAGCTCCTTGCTAGTTATGGGCCCATCTTCCAAGAAATTTGGTACACGGGTTCCCAACGCTAACTGAATTCTACTTACATACATATATACGTCCATAGCCTGCAGCTCGGTCACCGTGTGAGGCGGCGTTGGGTCCCCCATCCCCATGCCTCCCACGTAGTTGGCTGCCTACCTATATAAGGCCGTCCGTCGCTCTGGTCTCTTCATTCCCTTCCTTGCTTCGCCACGGTATTCACGTCTCCCTGCTGATAACTGCAGCCTTTTTATTTAATCCACGGCTTCTCCGCTGTTTTATAGTTCGTTTATTACAATTATGGTTATTGTGTAGGTATTTTAGACTTTGTTCAGGTACCAGTTTCCTTTATCGTTCCAACCGTACCCCATTAACATGTCTATTGAGGTGATCACCATCGATCAAAGAACTGTCACTTACCGAGTGGTTTCCATGCCCGGAGATGGCGACTGCCTTTTCCATTCTCTGTGTTACATATTGCATGGCTATATCAGGCTCACTCTTGATATCCAGAGGAACATTGTGTCTTATGTATTGAATGACTGGGACAGGTTCAAGGTGTGGACTGCTGACAGTACAGGAGATAATTATATGACACAGGAGCACTTTAAGAGTGAAATGCTTAAGCCCTTCACCTATGGTTCTGCACATTGAGTTGATGGCTGCCGCTGCATTGTTCGGTTGTCGCTTTCAAGTGTACAGAAATGGCCAAATATTTTACACCTTTGGACAACCGCCAATGCCTCTTAAACATCGTAGATTCACAGGTGACGATTTGAGTAGTGGACACTTTGATGTTTATGAATGTTTAAACTCTCAAAAGCTAGATGTGAAGTTATCGATGAAACCCATTTCAATTCAAACACCTCTGATTTCCAGTAAGGCTCTGCTTCGCAATGACAATTAATAAGTCTCAGGGACAGACCCTACAAAAGGTTGGCATTGATTTGAGGCAAGGTTGCTTTTCACATGGCCAACTATACGTTGCATGCTCAACCATATTACAACCGGAGGGCCGAACTGACAACGTGGTATACAAAGAGATCCTTAACAAATAATTATTGGTATATTTTCCCTCAGTTAAAAAAGGTTTACTTTTCTTCCCTTTATATTTATATATTCTCACACAATCAATTAAACACTGCTTAAATTAAAATATACTTTTTCATTGTTTTAAGTCATTAATTGCACTACAGGATTTTGCTGTTAAAATAAACATTTACTATATTTAATACAGGTGTTTTTTTTCTTCAGTGTATAAACTAGACTAATTTTTGAGATGTAATTCTAAAATATGGATTACCATTTTAATCACATAGTACTTCTTACCAAAAATAACTTATGCTTTATGACAGTGCTCCGCAACCGGTGTGCCACGGCACACTGGTGTGCCTTGAGCCGATACAGGTGTGACGCGGTCAAATAAGACAATTTTCTAACTAAATAATATTTCAACGGTCCTCCTTAGAAACACAATAACGAGAATACGTTCAATGAAATATTCGCGTAAATAGCCTTTTAAAGGTTTCATAATTTTATGTGTCATTTCTCTGAAATAATAAATCCCATCGCCTGGCGCCTGTCGCCTACGACGTAGGCCCTATGTAGTCGCCAGACAACTCCGTAGTATGCTTTGATAGGCAGAGCGCTCCGTGCCCTCACCTAGATTCAATTTAAGCCGACGTATTAGTCGTGCTACGTCGCATTCACTCGTCTTGCGACAGTAGTTATCATTCATTACTATTAGTTGTGTTGCTGAATTGTGTATGGTTAACGTTCTTCGTGTGATTCATATTTAGTTTTATACCCCTTTAAATATGGATAATTTTTTACGTGGAAAAGATTCGTCTTCACATACAGATGATGAAGAACCCAGCACAAGTGTTGCAAAAAAAAAAAAACCAAAGAAGATTGTGAAAAGGAAGTACAATGAAGACTACATTCGATATGGATTCTCGTGGTGTGGTGACGAAACGGCTCCAAAGCCACAATGCATCATTTGTGGCGATCAGCTATCAAACGAGGCAATGGCACCCAGTAAACTAAATCGCCATCTAAATTCAAACCATCCCAGTTACGCCAAAAAAGACAAACAACTCTTGTGTTAATGAAAAATGATAAGCGGTCATGCTTAAAAGATCTTGACCAAGAACTTCGGGTTGCGCTGTCAAATATTGAGCCGAATATAAAACTTTTGTGTTCATTGAAACAAGCGCAGGTATCACATTAATCAGTCATTATGTTATAATAATTATTAAGATTGCATAAAAGTTAATATAGTGTAGTTTTTATGTATGTATACTTATAATAAATGTATACTTATAATAAAAAATGAAAATTTATTGTAAAATTTGTGTATTAAATAATATCTATATATCAGTGGCGTAGCTGGAGATCATGTTGCCCGGGGCGGTGAAAAATTTGACGCCCCAAAGCTGAAAGAATTTTTTTTTTTTTTGCGCCTCCTCAAGGAACAAAAAAAAAAAGAAAGTACCGTAGTTTGGACGCCCCTAAATAGCTGGCGCTCGGAGCGGAATACAACCCCCCGCTATAGCTACGCCACTGCTATATATTTTAGCTTTTGACGTGCCGCGGAATTCTAGGAAGAACTTTGGCATGTCGTAGGTGAGAAAAGGTTGCGGAGCACTGCTTTATGACACAGCGATAAATAATAAACACAGTACAAATCTTTAAAAAAAGCCTATTGTTTACTAAGCAGTAATTTAAAATTCAACTTTAACTTTTCTTTTTTCAATTATAAGTGTAAGCTGCTGCAGTTTAAACAAGAACGCTGCCCAAACTCAAGCAATATCCATTTTAATTTAAAGGACAAAATATAGATCTAAATTCCTAAAAGTATCTTTTCTTGCCATTTGTCTAGTTGCACAGGACGACTTTTTTGGTTACTTTTATTACTCCACATTCTTTAACGTAAAGGCTAATATACCAATCACCTCTCATTCATTGATAAAACAAGCTTCTACTCACTGCTCTTAGTTTACAATGCAGGTTTGCTGCAAAAGAAAAAAAAAAAACGTGCACTGGCTCAACTATCGCAATACTTTGCGTAAATAAGCACTGCAACTAAATTACTGTAAAGCTTAGAAAAGCAGTGGCTGAAAATATCGTTTTCTATGATCTGCCTTACCACTACTCACCAATCAAGACTTTTTTTAGTGAAAATCATCTGATTATGATCGGCAGCCGATCGATCGAAGCATTCCTATTATTCTGTGTAATAAAGTTAACAGACCAATGAGCCAATTATAACCCTATTATTGATTTAATAATTAGAGGAAAACCAAAAGATAGTTTTTATCTCGGGTCAACTGATTCATTTACCTGTAGTCTGGAATGACTAATCTTATCAATTATATGATTTAAATGTATAGGATTTACATTTGCATTCAAAAACTGCACTGCAATTCTGACACACAAGGGCATTATTTAAGCTACACTTTATGTTTGGAAGCAGAGTAGAAGGCCTCACCAAAAATAAAGTATGCTAACATGAATTTGATTCAGGTGCTTTTCAGACAAACAAAGGTGATGACACCTGCTACCCCAAAAAAAAAAAAAAAAAAAAAAACACAACACTGAGTAATACTCTGTTGTAACTCAAAAGTAGGAGATGAACAATGCATTACTACAGGTAAAAGAAACATTTGTCTTGTGTCTTTTGTCAGTGCCTGTAATCAGTGTGCAAAAGTCCTCCAGTGTTGGCCAAATGTTCACATTACTCTGGCACTAATAATATACAGTACATTAAATTAACATTGTAGAGTGCTGTCACTTAAGATATGTATATCTTAAATAGACATATCACACCATACACAGAAACACAATCTGTACACAAAAGCTATTCCCTGTACTTCTGATTAGTATTACACAGAACAGTGGCATGGCATATGCACACATGCATGGACCGTGGGACTCAAAAAAGGAAAATATTTGCTTTAAGAAAGCTCAAATAGAAATGAACAAACCATACCAGAGCCTCAATAAACCATGCAAAAATCCCATTTGTCCCTTTACTGAAGGATCAAACACAATTTTAGTCTTGACAGAAAGAAGAAATTTATTACTGCAGTCCAGTGAGTTTAACTATAGTTTTTATTTTGTTCTTACTGCTACTTACTCGGGGTGGCACTGTGTTTAATGATGCTGTCTCCTGGACCCCACACCAGGGACTTTACATGTTCTCCCCATGTCTGTATGTGTTCTTATATGGTGTGATAGACGGCCGGCAGCTCAATCCAGCCGGGACGTTCCTGAACTGGAAGAATGGAGGAAGGTAGCTTTTCCAGGACACTGCCTCTCCCAGAACGCTAGATGGCAGCTCCCCTGGACGGTAGCTGTGCCCCAGATTACCTCAGGGCATCCTGGGAGGTGGAGTCCGCTTTCTCAGCCCTGCTGGGTACCGTGGATGCCGCCAGGGGGAGCTCATAAAGGACCTGGGGACTTATACTTTTCCTACAGCCTGGAAGTGCTTCGGAGTCAGGAGGACGGAAGCCCACAGTACTTCCGGGCTGCTTAAGGATTGATGATTCACCGTTTGACCCAGAAGAACAGCAGGAGCACTTCCAGGTCAAGGAATATATAAAGGACTGGTGGAGACCCAGCAGAGGGCCGGAGTTTGCTGGGAGGTGTAGTGGAGAGAAGAGCTTTATTACTGTGTGTTGTATTGCCTTTTTGTTGTGGCTGTGGTGCTTTAAAAGGCACACTAAAGAGGTGCGAAGGAATTAAAATACCTTTGGTGATTTTATCATGTGTCCAGTGTACTGACTGTTGGGGAAAAAGAGGACATTAGTGCCACATACTGTCCACCCTTTTACAATGTATATTCTGATTTTTCTCCCACATCCCCAAAGACATGTATGATATGTTAATTGACTATTCCAATTTGGCCCTATTTAAGTATGAGTGATGGTGTGTGAGTGTGTTTGAGAGCGAGTCCTGCAACTGGGGTTTTTCCTGCCTTGCACCCAGTGTGCTGTTGCAATAGGCTCTAACTCACTGTAACACTGAATTAGATTAAGTTGGTCAAGGAATGTTATGTTCCTTATTCCATTTAATGGCAGTTAATTCAAGGGCTGAACAATATCCTGCAATGAATAGTTACTTACCTTCAAAAATAAATATCTTGCAAATCACACTTGCCCTGAAATACTATCACTTTTTCCAAAAACAAACAACTATTACGAAATATAATTTTAAACGGTAAGATTTCTGAAGAATTTTCATGTTTAGATTTTCCTTCAAAAATGGTACAATCCAGAAAGTCTTCTTTGGCTAAGATATAGTTTAAAGGAGTAACATATGTGGATGTTTCAAGGCATGTTCTATATGGCTCAGGAGTATAAAGGTCAGAATGAGAGATTTATTTTGGATTTCTCTGAAGACATGAATGTAGCCTGGCACATTTTTGCACAAGCATGTATCCAAGTGCCCTTAACATCTTTAACAGAAGATTACCTTGAAGATCCCAAAGGTGACCCTTCATAAAATGAAACCAAATGAGACCTTAAACAGACACGAAGAACAGTCACAAGGTGATTGCCAGTTGCCCATGTTTGACTCTTGCGTGAAGGTTAGAATGCTGAGAACTCATTTCCATTACTCCCAAATGCCTGCCAGATGGAAACTGATGAAGAGTGTATTCATCTACAAAACTTAAAGCCTCCAAAGCTCAGGTCCTGCTGAGTTTGAATTTATGATGACAGTGCTTCTTCTTACTAACAGTGTGACTGTGGCTTTGATGGGTTGGCAAGGTTGATTTACATAGTAGTATTAAGTAACATAATTATAATGATTAATTATGGTGTCATCAAGTGGTACTCACCACCCCCCCCCCTTTACAAAATGCAAGTGCTGATTTTGTTATGTCCCTATTTTTACCATTAACTTATATAATTATTTTTCCTAATCAAATGAAAATGTTTAAAGCATAAAAACAGTTTATGTTTTAAAATGTTACCGTATTCAATATTTTATTTTGAGGCTCGAGTAGCTGACACTGTACATGCACTTTTAAAGTAACAAAATGCACACTTAACTATTTGTTATATATATCTGAAAAAAATAAATAATCAGTCAATGAGGCTACAGGATTATACTGCAAGATATCTATATTAGAAGAAAAAAATACTTTTAGCAGACTGCTAGAAAAATTAGATGGAACCTTTAGGAGCCTCCCACGTCTTTTAAGTTAATGTTAATGGTAAATATGCATTCATTTTTGCTTAGTTTAAACATTAATATAATGTAGCTTTAATATACATAATTGAATATTCAGTCCCAACTCCAGTAAGTTAAAGTAATGGAATGTTTTTAATGTTAGCTCTGTGTGACAATAGTATGGCTTTTTAGATTGATGTTAGATAGCTATAGAGAAACAAGAACTGTTAGTCAGATGGGCATTAAGGGCATATACTTTTCTGACTCTTATGTGGTGAATGAGATAACATAAAAACCCTAAGAAATGTAACCGAAATACTTAAGCCTCAAGCGGAATACCACAGCCAAGAAGTTTCCCTTATTTCTTTTTGTGTGTGTATTGTCAACTTTTTCCTTATTTTGTGCAAACTTTGCTTTGAATTTCACAAAAAATCTTTAAAACTAAGACACTTGAACTATGAAGACTCTCTGTACAAGATGTCATACTACTGTTGAAATGCCTTTCTATTAACTGCATTTGAATTATTTTATATTACCTGGAAACCCTCAACAAATGTAGTTGCAAAGTTATCTGTGCATGCTAAAATATTGCCACAAAGGCAAAGTGTAAAAAAAAATGGCGTTTGTTGTCCAAAAAAGAAAATTCACACACAAAAGGGAGGGAATAAATAAAGGGAGACTGAAAGGAACAAATAAACAGAAGCAAAACAAAAACCCTATTGCTGCTCTTACTCAGCATGCAAGAGGTTGAACCCTTACGACCGAATGAGACAACTCACACACTTGTCCATCCTTTGAGTTGCACTTTAATAACAATAATACATTTTATTTATATAGCATCTTTGTCCCACCAGCAAGGTTTCACCCCAAACTCCTCATTGAAATTCATTTTCTTAACTTTATTGAAGCCACTGAAAATAGTAATTTATGGCCAACTATTGCTATAAATTACAGAATCAGGGCTGACGCTCTTTCTTCTACAAAAACACCAGGCCAGAAGCTTCCTTTAGAATTATTATTACCTTGTACCCCTAACACTTCAACAACCTTAACAATCTCCCAAGAAATTTGACTATCTTTCTTAAAAGATCAAAATAGCTCCACTCCTTCCATCCTGGGACCCAGTGCAGCCAGTGACCTAATCAACTGTGGTGAGTTATGATCAATCACCTGCCAATCCACCCAGATCACACCTTTAAAAGAAAATGGTCCCAATTCTCTGTCTGGTGCCAAAAAAATTAAAGGAACACTTTGAAAACACGTCAGATCTCAATGGGGGAAAAAAAATCATGCTGGATATCTATACTGATATGGACTGGGTAATGTGTTAGGATGCCACATCATTTGATGGAAATGAAAATTATCAACCTACAGAGTGCTGAATTCAAAGACACCCTGAAAATCAAAGTAAAAAAATGATGCGGCAGGCTAGTCCATTTTGCAGAAATTTCATTGCAATCCAATTCATTTCAATCCAAATCGTACTCAGTAATTCGTATGGCTCTCATGTGCATGTATGCATGCCTGACAACGTCGGGGCATGCTCCTAATCTGTGGGATCTCCTCCCAGATCTGGATGAGGGCATCACTGAGATACTGGACAGTCTGAGGTGTAACCGAGTGGTGTCAGATGGACCAAAACAATGTCCCAGAGGTGTTCTATTGGATTTAGGTCAGGCGAGTGAGGAGGCCAGTCAAAAGTCAAAGCGAACTTTATTGTCATCTCAACCATATACAAGTATACAGACAGATGAAATTGCGAAGCTCAGGGTCCACAGTGTAACAACATGAAGTGCAAATAAAAAAAATTAAATTAAATTAAAATTAGAATTAAAATTTTAAATTAAATTTTAAAATTAAAACACAAGCAAGACAAGACATTGTGCAAAGACCAGACAAAGAAGTAGCAGCAATATTGACATGAAGTAAGCAATACGAACATTGATGCAATGTATGGTATTATACAATCTAGATACATATAGTCAATAAATATGTAATATAATAAATAAGAGATATAGATAATACAGCACAGTGTGAGGTAGTATGACTCAGTGTATGATAATAGTTGTTTAAGACTTCAGAATGTTTCACAGCAGAAAGATATCAAAGAATGTCAAAGTGCAGTGTGCAAAATACTTAAAGGTCAGTATGAGATTTTCAGTTCTCTTCTACCTGCACACTAGTCTTTGCAGGAAAGTGGCTTGCATGTATAAAAGTTCTGTTTTTAGAAGTAGTTGAGGCCATGTGGAAGATCCCAGGGGGCAGCATGGTGTTAAAGAGTCTTACAGCTTGGGGGTAAAAATTATCCTGCAGCCTGGCAGATCTGGTTCTGATGCTGCAGTATCTCCTCTTGGATGGCAAAAGTGTAAAATGTCCATGTGAGGGGTGTAAGGGGTCCTACACAATGCTGCAGGCCTTGCGGACACTGTGTTTGTAAAATATGTCCTGTAGTGAAGGGAGAGGCACCCCAATAATGTTCTCTGCTGTCTTCACTATCCTTTGCAGGTGCTTGCGGTCGGATATGTTGCAGTTGCCATACCAGACAGTGATGCAGCTGGTCAGAACACTCTCATTGGTGCCTCTGTAGAACATGGTGAGGATGGAAGGGGGAAGACTTGCTCGCTCCAGCCGCCTCAGGAAGTGTAGTCTCTGCTGGGCTTTCTTGATTAGTGATGAGGTGTTATGTGTCCACGTAAGTTCCTCAGTTATGTGCACACCGAGGAACTTGGTACTCCTAACAGTCTCCACATCTGAACCGTTGATGCTAAGTGGGATGTGGGCAGGATTGTGAGTTTCTGAAGTCCACAATTATCTCTTTTGCCTTGTCAACATTGAGAGATAGATTGTTGTCCTCACACCATGAGGACAGCCGTTCCATCTCATCTCGGCATGCTGTTTCATCATCCCTGCTTATCAGTGTAGAGAGGTCAGATTAGTTTGGGATAGAAGACAACAGAACGAGCAGAATGTGGATTGTTGGTTAAGTTTATGAATGTGGGGGCTAAGAAGTATAGCTATTAGAGAGAGACTTTTCCCGGATAAAGCCAGTGATCTCTCTGCAGTTTAGGGAGAGACAATGAAGGATTTTTTGAGAACATAAGGACTGACCACTTTATAGTCCTTGTGGTATAGCAGGTCCACGGCTAAGTAATTAGTGGCCAATTTTAAATAAATAATCTCACCTTGAGAGGGTGCAGACTCCAATTCGGTGCGGGTGTGTGCGAGTGTGTTTCGCTTCGCAATGAATTGGGGAACTGGCTGGCTGCACTGCATACTTGTGCAGAGGCGGCCGGATTAGTCAGGCATCTAAATGATCCCATGGAGGAAGCGACTCCTCTCACCTAAACCCAATTTGGTGGCAGAATATAAAGAAGCCTACACGGGATAGATGGGGGAAGAAAATAAGACTGATCAGAGAAAAGAGAAAGAAGGTTAAAGGAAGGGGAGAGAAGGCAGCAGGAGGAGAAAACTTTTGTCTTTTTTTGTTGTTACTTTATTTTCTGAAGTTCATAAAGATGCTTTGAATGTCAATATTAAAGCCTAATTAGGCTTGCTTATTTTTGGTCACTGGGGAACAAGGGAATTAGGAAGAATAGCTCTTTGAATATTTTGTTAATCTTGTTTAATTTTTTTCTACAAAGTACTGTAGACATTTTCAAAGATGTGTCATTTTAATGGTATGTGCAATAAATGTTTATTTCTGGTTTGGTCTTACTTTTTTATTTTGCACAATAAAAATACTATATTTTGAATATAAATCAATCAGCTGACTTAAATAATTATTTTAAAAAACAACTTAAAACTAATTTGTTGAGGAAAGCATTTAATTTACCCTGACATTCTAACCCTTATTGTAGTTTACTGCTCTGTCCAGGTGCTATGGATGTTTTCTATTTGTATCACAAATTACATTAACTGTTCAGGGTTTTCTTGTAGTATTTGTATTTTTGAAATGTATTGCGATTTACTGTCTGCGATTTTAATTAAAAGCTTTGCATTTCCGATTTATCTTTATTTAGTGTTTTATGTCGAAATTACTTTGTACCCAATGTAGCGTAAGTAATCTTTCTTATGCCTTTTCCATGATGTTCATTCTGGAATTCTGTGTTTTGAGCATGGGAAAGAAACATCACAGTAGAACTAACCACTGTTAACCTATAAAACTGGGCCAACAGAAGCACCTACACTGGATTCTGTCTGAAAAATATACGCACATAGATTATAGCGTGACATATACTATAACCATGATCATTTTTAATTATATTGGGATATATATTTTTGGCCATACCTACTAGGGCCCAAACAGTATGGATTTTTAGATCAACAACTATATTTATATTTAGGTAGTAAAGATGAGTAATTACTGAAACATATCGTAAGAATATTGTATTATATTTTCCTAGAAAAAAAAAAAAACTTATGAAAAGAAAAAAAAAAAGTGCATAATGTTTTCACGTGAACATGTTTTAAGTTAACATTAAAACAAGTTAAATTACAGTTTGCTTTGTCACTATCTCTTGCAAATGCTGTGAGAACAATATATCCTGAAAGATGCATGCACTAATGAAATTAAATTGAAATTTATTTGTCTATATCTGAATAAAATATGTACTGTTTAGTGTAGATTATTATTGTTACACAACCAGGAGTGTCCTTGACATAGGCTTATCCAGCTATATTTATTTACTTTTACCAGGGCTGGGCAAGTTAATGCATTATTATCGCATTAATGTATTAACGTCAACAATTATTTAATAGCGCATTAACAGTTTGTTGTTATTATTATTATTATTATTTTGAAAGCCTCAGCCTTGATATCGATCGATAGAGATCAGTGATCTTCTTGTTACAGCACTTTTCGATACACTTTTGCTAGAAGAAAAGTTAGCTTTGTTGATTTGACCTCAATTCCCTGTGTGTGCAAAAGCAGTGAAGAGCAAACAGCTTCTAAAGTGGCATGTGGAGAGATACCAAAGTGAATACTCAAAGCAAAATAATCCATGGATGACTTTTTTCGTATTATCGCTGAATCGGACTTTGATTTTTTTGGACTCCGATTTTGATGCAAGGCAGGGAACTAAAGGAACAAGTGTATTTAAAATGATTACATAATCATGACTGATTTTGTATGGGTTTCATATATGCATTACAGGAATATGAGGTGTCCTGGTCCCACTTTTCACTTTCATCGTATCACTTTCCATGCATAAAAAATCCCATTTTTGTACAGACATTTTCCTAAGTGAAGCTGCATCAAGGCACAACTCAGAGCAAAAAAAAAAAGGCAAAAATAATAATAATCAGGCATATGAAAGCACGTTAAGTACAAGCATACATGTAGCAGCACTAAGAACTTTCAACCAACTTTCAAATATAGTCAAATATTTATTTTTAATATATTAATATATTCAATCCCTAAATTTTGTATAACTTGACAGCAACAGTATTTATACAAAAAAAAATTACAGCTCAGTGTAAAGGTAAACATTCTTGCTTTATAAGGGATTTATAAGGAACATATGAAGATTTCTTTGGTACACAAAAAGAAATGACTCTTCGTTTGACAAGTCCAAATAAATCCACTACCTAGAAGGCAATTTGGTAAAGGGTTTTATTTACATAACAAATGCAATTCACCCCTGAGTCAGAGTAACAAGTGCAGGCTCTTTCCAGAGCATAGGATTTCAATTAAATTTTGTGATAAAGAACTGCTAATCTGAAAACAAGCTATTGAGTTGATGACAAACACAGCAGGCAGGCATGCATTTATTGACACATAAATTGTCTTATCAAGCAATCACTGCTAAAAGAGTTGTGGAACACACCTTCAAACTTGATGAGCAGAACCACAAATAAATGATTAAAAACAAAAAAGTCCTGTCTTTTTCATTACTTTTCCGCTTTCCATCATGATGCAGAATAAATGCAAATTGGGAACTTGGAAGAAAATGAAAATTATACAGTATATTAGTGAACTAGAACATAAGGATTTCTTGGTTCATATGAAATTACTACAACAAGAAAGTACTGCATTTTTCTCCACATGTTTCTTAAGGATCTTTTCCTAACCAAGTCCTCCACTGGTTTATAGTAAAGGGCAAGCTAACAAACTAAGTCCCTTTACTGCTCATCTTTTAGGAACAGTTCACATTTAGTCACCTGTGCACAGTATGCTGCTAAACATGAATATGCATGTTATGCTCAAAATTGTATTAGACCAAAATACAAAATTCATGGAGCATCATAAACCCAGAGTTTAGAAATGGTGAATGTGAAGTGTCCTTCACCAAAACTGATTTAGAGCTGCATGTGAAGTAATGTTAAAATGAGCCACACTCTGAATTAACATGCCTTCCTCCAAAAGACATCATTATTTTGTGACCAGTGACACTGGCTAAAAATTAAAGATTCTATCAATGTAAAGATTAGTTTGCTTGTTCCCAGTCATTAAAATTATTAAAAAAAAAACAAGAATCACTGAGATTGATAAGGGATTCCCCTCCCTACCAAACAATACTTGTAAACTCAATCATGTGTAAGTAATCACCTTCTCCATTGCACACCAAAGTAACTGGCTTGCACATGTGATCAACTGTAATCACTGTGATTAGTTTTAGCTTAAAACGTGCTATTCCTGGAGCATTGTAGTGCTTGTTTCTGAAACCAAAAGCAAACAATTGACTATGGGTGGAAAGGCACTTTCAAAAGATCTTAGGGATAAAGTTTTGAACAGACAAAAGTTAGGAGATGGATACAAAAATATTTCAAAACCTTTATCAATCCCTAGGAGCACAGTAAAGTCCATAATTGGGAAGTGGAAAGTGTTTGGTACTACTAGGACCATACCCAGATCAGGCCTTCTGTCCAAACTGGATGAAAGAACAATGAGGAAAGTGGTCAGAAAGGCAAACAAGAGACCAGTGGCAACTTTAAAGGTGCTACAGGACTTTACACCAAAGAGTGGCCATTGTGTGCATGGGACAATGATATCACAAGCACTTCACAGATGTAGCTTGTGCGGGACAGTTACCAAAAAAGAAAGCCACTCCTTAAAAAAAGCCACATTAAGTCTCATTTTGAGCTTTGGCAAAATGTACCTTGAAGATTCTGAGGCCAAATAGAAAAAAGGGTTATGGTCAGATGAGACCAAAATCAAACTATATGGCCTCAACACCAAAAGGTACACCTGGTGGAAAGCCAATACAGCTCCCCATCTAAAACATACCATATCTACATTAAAGCACAGAGGTGGTAGCATCTGTTCTAGATGTGTTTCTCTGCAGCAGAGACTGAGACACTTGTCAGGGTAGAAGGAAAATGGATGGGGCAAAATCTTGTCAAATTCCTGAAGAAAACATGTAGCCCTCTGACAGAAACTTGAAGACGGTAGGAAGTTTCATCTTTCAACGTGACAATGAACCAAAGCACTCAGCAAAATTGACTGTACAGAGGCTGAAGAAGAAAAAGTTTATGTCCTTTTGTAAATCAAAGGAATGATTTGAACTTGGAAGTCCACCTACAGTCATCACTCAATTTCACTGAGCTTGAACAGTTCTGTAAAGACGAGTGGGCAAATATTGACAAGTCCAGATGTCCAAAGTTAGTATAGAAGCATCCCAACAGACTCAACGCTGTAATCAACACTAGAATCCCTGAAGCCTACGAAAAAACTCAATCCCGGGACACCTTAAATTCCCTTGCATCTCCTCATCAGCGTCTTTTGTTTTGCAAATGTGTCGATCAGCACCGGTAGCAGGCAGCCTGCGATCCTATCCCCCCACCGACGCAGCATTAGTTGTACACAAGGTTCTCCCAGCTCAAGTCTCTTTATTGTTGTATGAGGTGACTTGAATAGCATTGGGTAAATAATACAGTATATTGTTATTTGGAACACATATATTTCATGTGTGTTCCGTGTCTACAAAGATCTGTGTAAATGCTGGATGACAGGAAATGCGAGGCAAGAAATGTTGAACACATAACTAAAACAGAAATTTTTTTCATGTTCTACTAATTGGCAAAATGTTGATGTGAACTGTATAATGTGTGAAAACTGAAGTCCAAATATCAAATAAACACTTTCACAAAAGACACAGATATAACAAAACAAGTGTGCTTTTATTTTAGAATTTAACCAAAGTAAAAGAAATTGGGATAGGATACGACACAAACACATTTACATCTGCTTGGCTGGTGCAGAGGAAAGAACTGCTGTCTCCAAGTCGAGAGGTTGCGGGTTCAATAACGGGTCGTTTACACATTAACTGTTTTGAGTAGTGAGTGGCTATTATTATTACTATTATAGAATAAAAACATACATTCGATTTGAGTCTGTAACAGTCAGTGTAAATTTATAGTATTTGTAAAAGTTAGCTTTTTGTTTTATAATTCACTTTTATTCTCTCAAGTCACGTTCATGCTCCCCCCAATCTGACACTATCGTTTTCAAATAAATACGTGTTATAACAGAGGTGAACTCAGATGAGGATGAGGATTCCAAGTCAGAGAAAGAGAACAGAAGCCCTCCCCGCAAGAAACGTTCAGTCACACATAAGAATAACACAGCTGCACCAGGTGTAAAGGTGAAAAATGGCACCGTTTGCATGCAGCAAGAGGTTGGGAATCATCCTGCCAGTGAATCTGCCACACACATCTCCTTCAACGAAACAGCAGGGCCTAAACCCAGGGCACAATTCCCCAAGGGTGATCCGGCTCTCAGGATCCTCACTACTGAGGACCCAAGTGGCTGAACCAGGCCAAGGGGACGCCCAAGTAACATCTGGCTGCAGCAGATAGAGGGTCATTTCCAGAGGGTGGGACTGGACCGCATGTCTGCCTTTGCCAACCAGGATTCCAAGCAGTTTCATTGTGTGATGGGTGCAACAATGCATTGTACACAAGTGCATGCTCCCCAACCTAACCTTACCTGACACATACATACGTGTGTGTGTGTGTATTATATATATATATATATATATATATATATATATATATATATACATATTGTGATGGGCGGCCACAGCAACTACCTAGCCGGAACACCAACAGAGTGGAAGGACCAGGGGAGAGGACATTTGTGAGGCAATACCTCCCCTGGGACACTAGAGGGCAGCCCTCCTGGGCAGCTGTGGCACCACGGATTCCCGCAGGACACGTCGGAAGCTGGAATTTGGTGAAGCCCTGTTGGATTCCATGGGGGCCACCAAGGTGAGCTGCAGAGCCCTATAGAGGACCTCCAGCAAACTTGGGAGTGATTCCAGGTAATACTGATGAGCCACCTGGAACACTCCCGGGACCTGAATAACAGGAGCCGTCTCACTCCATTGAATGGCCAGAGTCAGGAGGAAGAAGACAAAGCCTGAGGAGAAGTGGAGGCGAACGGACTGGCAGCAAGAAGGGACTGTATATAGATGTGTTGCAGTGTTGGTAATGTGTGCACGTTGTAAATAAATAAAGGTGTTGAGTTGAACCTGTGTCCTGCCTGTGTGTGTGTGGGTTATATTATTATTATTATTATAGTAATATACATCATTAGGTTCCAAGGCAAAGAAAAGCCAGGAAAAAAGGAAAGATGTTTCCTGCCAGAAAACTACTTATGCTGGCGTCCCTGCTGGGTCAGGTTCAGGTTTCTTACCTGGCCGGGAGGCCAATTTGACGGATGAACTGGGGGAGTTTACCTGTTTTGACTATTTGCTCCCCTGATATGCTAGATGGCGGGATCCTAAAGTTAGGTTCATATTTCATCATAGGTATGGTGTTTTCTGAGGCATAGGCAGTGTCAGTTTTATGGCACACGTACCTCTTTGAAGTCTGGCCAGAAAGTTCTATTTTGGTTTCATCTAACTATAAACCCTTTTCCCACATCTTAACTGGGTCTTTCTCATGCTTTGTAGCAAACTGCCACATGTGATTTAATGTGGAACTTCTTAAGGAATGTCTTTTTTATTGCCATCATTACTCCAGTTTCAGCCAAAGAGCACTGCAGACTTTTGTCAGTGATGGTTGAATTTTTTAATACTCACTCTCACTAGTCTATGTCTTGCTCTGATGTTTAGTTTTGTGGGACGGCCTGTTCTAGTAAGGGTTTGGGTGCTGTGATGAACCATCCACCTTCTGATGATGGATCCAAAAGTGCTTAACAGGACATTCAAACTCCTCAATATTTTTTGTAGCCATTTCCTGCCTTGTGCATTTCAATGAGTTTGTTTCTCACATCAGCATAATGCTCCTTTGTCTTCATTTTTGTAGTTATTGTCCAACAAAGACTATGGGCCTTACAAACAATGCTTTTTATATCCAGATAGATATAAAGGATTCACAGGTAGTACCTAAATATGTTTAACTACTTTTACTTACTTTTGGGTTGTTTCTGATTAATGTGTCATTTGTGCAAACCTGGAGCTTCCAAAGCAACAAGATTTAACAGTTAATGCAAACAATAACTTTGAAGTTTTTCTTCAGTTAAATATCTACAAATAAATCTTTATTTTGACTTTGGAAATGTATTGTTAAAGCATAAAAGATCACAATAAAAATACTGAATGGATAAATACGTGGACACGTCTTTTATCATAAAGAAACATATGATGATTTTCAAGGGGATAGAATACTTTGCACACCACTGTATAAACATACACACATATTTCACTGCTGGAAAGGTACTAATTAGAATTAATTCATTAACTATTAAAACTTAACCTGCGAGTCTATCCATCTGTCTCTTTCTCTCATGGTCTGATAGGGGCATGACAATGATTACCAATTCCTTGGTCTTCTACCCAGGTAACTAAACACAAAAATAAAGAAGTAATGCTCTACTGATGACCTCTTCTCCTACCCCATAACAAAGTGCTGTGGTGGTATAGGCAGATTTTCCCCACACAATACACAAGGTGTTTCTATTAAAAAGCAAATTTTCATTTTGCATCAAACTGTGTCAAAATATTCAGGCTCACCTGTCCAGATAACTTACATAGTTCTAGAAAATCTGGTTCTGAATCCCAATTTCTAGCAAACTTCAATCAAGCAGTTTTACTCTTTTTGAGAATATTAACCCTAACCCTTTTTAACCCCTGTCCATGTAGAAAATATCTAATGTGGCAAGAAAAAGTATGTGAACCCTTTGGAATTACCTGGTTCACTGCATTAACTGGTCATTAAATATGATCTGATCTTCATTTAAGTAACAAACACACACAAACACGAAATCCTTAAAATAATATAAACAATTATAATCTTTCATGTCTTTATTGAACACACTCAAACATTCACAGCTTGCTGTAGAAAAAGTAAACCAACCCTTGCATTTAATAACTGGTCGAACCTCCTTTGGCAGCAATAACCTCAAACGTGCACTTCTGGTAGCTGCACATCACATCTTTGAGTATTCTGCATTAGGCCTCTCTAGTCCTCTTGGCTGGACACTCACTTCTACTCAATTTGTCTAACTGTGACATGTCAAATAACTAACCACTTTGAAATTATTTTGCAACCCTCTCCTGCTTCATTCAAATCAGCAATTCTTGATTTTAGATCTTCTGGTATCTGTTTTATTTGAGAGAAATGCTTCACATCAGCACATTCTTCTTGTGAATAGCAAACTAAAAATGATCGAGTCGTTCTGTATTTGTAAAAGTAACTCTACACCACACCTGCAATCTTGTTTCACTGGTTGGACTCTTAGTGTGCCAACTCCTGACACCAGTTAGCTTTTGTTGAAGTCATTAGCTTAGGGGTACACAGAGTTCCTGTGAATTTCCCCTTGGGATTAATAAAGTATCTATCTATCTATCTATCTACACTGTTAATGTTTGAACAGTGTCTTCCATAAGTACAAGAACAATATAACAACTTGCACGTTATTAGTAAAACCAGATTGTGTTTGTTTGTTATAGTAACTTAGATAAAGATCAAACCATATTTCAAGTACAAATTTGGATATAATTGTGGTTATTTCCAAAGGGTTAAGGTTTGAGGTTTAAGGTTTCTTTATTCAGTCATGTTTACACAAGAAAACATGAAATTTGCCTTCTCAGTTGCATCTAATAGCAGACAGAATATAATAAAAGAGACAAATAGAAATAAGAAAGGTTAAGGTAAGAAAGTTAGATAATACATATTTACACCAAAACAAAAAAAAGGTTACAGGATATATATATCAAAACCTTAATCATTATCTCCAATATTTCTTATTGAAAAGTCATATGGCACTAGGAAGAAAGGACTTTCTGGAGCGATTTGTGTGGGTTTTCAAAGCGGCTATCCTTCCTGATTTACTGAACTTTAGTTCTACATGTAATGGATGACTGTCATCAGTTGAGATGATTTCCAGTTTCTTTAACATTGCCCTCTGACACACTAGTCAAATCATCTACATCAGCCCCAATAACTTTAGCTGCATACTTCATAACCTGCTGGAGCTTTTTTGAGTTTTGGTTTGTCAGACTATTTAACCAGGCAATGAAACTGAAAGTGATCACAGACTGGATCATACTGCGATGGAAGGACAACATGAGGTCCTTGTCTACTTTAAATAGTTTGAGTTTATGGAGGAGAAATAAGCGCTGGTTGCATTTAGAAATTTTTTTTTTTTTTATTTGTATTCCAGTTAAGATTGTTATCTAGGTAAGTTCCTAAGTATTTATATTCAGTCACTATATCTACCTCTTCTCCCACAACTACAATAGGTGAACATACAGATTTCTGTCTCTTAAAATCAAATATCATTTCTTTGGTTTTTTTTTACATTCAGAGTGAGAGAGTTTTTATTGCACCAGTTTACCATACAGTCCACTTGATTTAGATAGTGGCTTTCATCCTCCCCAGATATGCATCCTATGATCATGGTGTCATCCGCATACTTGATAATGGAGCAGTGGTCATTATTCTGTCTCAGGTCACTTGCATAGATAAGACATACCCACACTTCCTGTGTTTGAATGAATGACTATTGAAAAAGTGTCCTGAACTTTAACTGTCTGTGAACGGTTTAAAAGAAAGTTCTGAATCCATAGGGCGGAGTGGTGGCTCTGAGGCTAGGGACCTGCACTGGCAATTGGAAGGTTGCCGGTTCGAATCCCATAAATGCCAAAAAGAGACTCTGCTCTGTTGGGCCCTTGAGCAAAGCCCTTAACCTGCAATTGCTGAGCACTTTGAGTAGTGAGAAAAACGGTATATAAATGCAAGGAATTATTATTATTATTATTATTATTATTATAGTGTAATAAATAGGTTTACATTCATACTGTTCAATTTCCCAATCAGTATTTGAGGCTGTATAGTATTGAACGCTGAAGAAAAATCCAAAAATAGTGCTCTGACATATGAACCAGGCTGATCAAGAAAGGTGTAGATTTGATGTAAGATAACACTTCTGTCTGCACAATAAGCAAATTGATTGTTGTCTTGAAAAGACTTTGTCATTAAAATGTTTTTCACCAAATGTTCAAAGCATTTCATTGGAATAGATGCAAGTGCCACTGGTCTGTAGTCATTTAAACAGCTTGGCCTAGAAACCTTAGATACAGGGGTAATGATTGATTGTTTCCACAGATTAGGTACAATACCACAGGTCAGAGACCAGTTAAAAAGCAAATGAAAAACTGGAGAGAGCTGCTTAGAGCAAGACTTTAAGAGCCGACCTGATATGCTGTCTGGTCCCACTACACTGTTTGTTTTGGCCTGCCGCAAGCCTTTCTCCACTTCAGTTAAACTGAACCCCATCACAGCAGAATTTCTGGTGTTTTTATAAAGCATCTCCTTTATTTCTGTATTTTGGGTGCTGAAATCACTCGTTTCAAATCTGGCAAAAAAGTTATTCAGTTCATCTGCTAAAAGCTTGTGGTCTTTGTCAGCTAGAAAATTCACATTCTTTTTAGGGCCCAGTCCTGTAATTGTTTTTAGTCCCTTCCAGACCTGCTTTAGATTGTTATCATTAAACCACCTCTTGATTTTTTTCCCCATACATCTTTTTATTTTGTTTAATTAACCTGTTAATCCTTTGCTGTAAAATTCGCTTATCTTCTATCTTATTTTCTTGATGTGCATGTTGCTTTTCCAATAGTAATGCTTTAACCTCTTTAGTGATCCATGATTTACTGTTTGGGTACAACTTGACAGTTTTTTCCTTAATGATCATAGACTCACAGAATTTAATATATTCGCTGACAGTGTAAGCGGCCTCATTCAGTGACTGTGAGGATATCAGCACATCCCAATTTGTACTGGAGAAGCATTCCTGCAGTTCCTCTACACTGTCCTTGCACCAGTTTTGCGTTGTTCGTATGGCTGGTTTTTCTTGTTTCAGTTTGTACTTCGGGAGTAGATGAACGACAAAGTGGTCAGATGCACCCAGGGCTGCTCTGTGATGTGATATGTAGGCATCAGGGACGTTTCCATAGCACTTGTCCAGAGTTTTGTCCCCTCTAGTGTTAATATTCACATATTGATGCTAATTTGGTAATACTGACTCCAGACTGCATACATTAAAATCACCCATCACAAGTTTGAAAGAAACGGGTGATTTGGTTTCTAGTTTATGAGCAGTTTCAAGAATCGATTCAGCTGCAGCTCCCACATCAGCATGCGGCGGAATATAAACGACTGTCACAAATAATTGATTAAACTCCCATGGTAAATAGTATGGGCGAAGTCCGACGGTGAGTAATTCAATATTTGGCGTGCAGATGCACTCTTTTTCAGTGATATTCCTGCACCACCTTTTTTTAGTGTAAAGGCAGACCCCACCACCCGTCTGCTTACCAGAAGCTGATTTCTGTCTTGCCGTACAACAGGTTCATATACTTTTTCTTGCCATTGTATGTAATCTCTTTGGGACAGGTGATGTAGGGTATATAACTTAACACTGATCAACAGAACAGATGTTTTTTACCTTTTGTTGCTAAACTAAGGTTCTCATATTTTTTAACAACATTCAGCATCTGAAGTAGGATAAATGGCATTCCCTCGGGAGACAACTAGTAATCTTCAATATCAACCATTTGGAGATCCAGATTTACTGTGGAATTCCATCCATCCATCCATCCATCCATTTTCCAACCCGCTGAATCCGAACACAGGGTCACGGGGGTCTGCTGGAGCCAATCCCAGCCAACACAGGGCACAAGGCAGGAACCAATCCCAGGCAGGGTGCCAACCCACCGCACTGTGGAATTCCTTACTTAAATTATTCTAAAATTATCCCACAATTCCTTCCAATTACATGGACTTCAACAATTCTTTTTTGTGGACTACTGGTTGCTCTCTTAATCTTAGTCTGGTAAATGTAATGGAAAACGTAATTAATTTAAGAGATGGTTATATTTGGAGTGTACTAACCTTTTCACTTAATAAATTAAATTACTTTTAGTTTTTGTTAACTTGATAAAAACAAAGTTCAATCTTTCAGTAACGTTTTGTTAACGATTGCTTACATTTTCTAACAACATTTAAATGACCATCTGGCTTCTGTATATTCTCATATGATAAAGATAATGTATGACACTTCCAGGAGATGTACTTATCTATTCTAAGCATTGTGTCATCAGAAAAAAAAATATCAAGAAACAGGACAACTGCCTGGAAGTAAAATTTTCTCTTCTCACTTTGAGCCTATAGATACATAACCTAAAAATAAACTTCCTCTCTAATATTTCTCAGTGAGAAGCTCCTGTGTTAACAGATTGAATGTTTAACATTAAAACCTTTACAATAATAAATACAAGTCTCAAAGTAAGAATTTTTTCTTTTACTGAATTCAGCAGAGTAGAAACATTGCAGTAAGCCTGTAAAACCGGTATTACTGTTTATTACATTTGCAGCAATACTTACTAATACTTTGTATCAACCCTTTTACATAATATTAGCAGTAATAACATAAGAATTTTCCAAATTCAGACAGTTTGATAAAAAATAGATATTTGCAATTGATTTTTACCACATTAACATCTACTTTTAGAACTCCTTTCTCCTACTATAATGGGTGCTTTCCAAATATCAAGAGTTACGGAATGATTTTCTTTTTCATATGATTTAAGGCACTGAATGGAGTTTATAATAAATAATATTAGAGTGTTGTGACTCATTAGCCCTAACTAAGAATGCTTAATATTAACCAACATATTTATTTCTGGGAATGACATTTATTATTTTAAAATAGAAACTATATCAAAAAACCCACCCACTCCCTCTCAGTTTCACCTTCTGTTAATACAGTCAACAAAGCAGGCTTGACTTCTCTATCAAAGGAAGCAATTTTCTTCTCCTTCTGAAGAATTACCTGACGCTTTTGTGTTTGTTGAGAGATACATTCACTAAAACAAGTCCTGTGTCTGCTCCTCAGCCACCTGTCAGTGGTCCTGTTAGTTAAGTCCCCTAGGAGTGGTGTCAAGAGAGTAAGTTTACTAGATACCTTTATAATCTCAAGGCAATGTTGAGTCAGTGGCTCTGTGCTGGGCTCTTCCACATGCCATACAGGGGCATGAACCACTAAATAGATATCTAATGTTTGGCACTATTTTCAAAATGTACAAAACCGATAATACTGCCTGCTTTTATTTATGTGCTCAAAACTGATGTAATATGGCCCAATTTTATTTGTGTGAACATTGATTCATGCAGCTTGTCTTATAAGGCAATATGTTTGTATACATTAAGAAGAAAAAAAAAAAGAAAAAAAAACTTTCTTGGCTTTGCTTCATTTAACACTAGATGAAGTTGTTGTGAGCAGGTAAAAGTAGATGTAAATGTGGCACTAAAAGACTACTGAAAGGACAAAGAAAAACATTTTAAAAATATAACTATCACCAGTTTCAGTGCATGAATACATCCTACAATGCACATACTTGGAGACATCATTAGTGATGTAATCAAGAGTCATTGGGTGTTTGGGTCTTTAAAACATCATACACACTTTTCCAGGTGACCCAACTAAGGTTGATCAACCCTAGGTCCGTGTCAATGTAGAAAACTCCTTTCCTCATTTTTTTCTCTCCTTTTCAAACAAAGACACTTCAAAGCTCTTTCTGGTGCCTCTGTATTGGACCAGATGGCTCTCTTCCTACTTAGCCCTGTAATGCCCAAGGCTCTATACAACTTGCGACTGTGCATCCCACTGTGACCAGCATGCACCTTGACCTTCTCCCCTCTATATGGCAATCATCTGCCAGCTGTGCATAATTTGCCCCCTTCCATTCTCTATTCCCATAGGACAGTAAGCGCTACTAAGATGATTTTTCTCAGTGATTCTGATATCAGGCTGATAAGGTCCCACTTAAAAGATTAGGAATCAAAGTAAAAATGGTGGGCATTCGGGGTGTAGTATGTAGATGTGTACACAACTGGCTAAAACAAAGGAAGCAGAAGGTGGTAGTAGGAGAAACCTTGTCAGAACTGGGTGATGTGAAGTGTGGTGTCCCACAGAGGTCAGTCCTGGGGCTGCTGCTATTTTTAATATATGTAAATAATATGGATAGGAATATAAATAACACGCTGGTTAAGTTTGCAGATGATACCATGCTAGGTGGATTGGTAAATAATCAAGAATCTGTTGAATTATTACAGAGGGACTTGGACAGCATAAAAGCTTGGGTAGATTTTAAAGAAAATATATGTGAAGTATTATATGTAGGAAATAAAAAAAAAATTACATTAAAATACACAATGGCAGGTCTGAGAAATAAAAGCAAACCTAATGAAAAGGATATATGAGTGAAAGTGGATTTATCACCATCAAACTTCCAGACATTGTTCAGAAGCTACTACGAAGGCTAATAGAATGTTAAATTATATAGCATGAGGTGTAGACTACAAGTCAAAGGAGGTTATGCTGTAGCTTAATAACCCACCAGTGAGGCCTCATCTAAAATACCTTTTGCAGTTGTGATTTCCAAGGCTACAAAAAAAAAAAAAAAAAGACACTAAAATGCAATATAAACTCCAGAGAATTAGACTGAGATTAAGATTAAGATTAAAAGAACTGAGCCTTCTCAGTTTAAGCAAAAAGAGATTAAGAAGAGACACAACTAAACTGTTCAAAATGATGAAAGAAGTTAGTATAGTGGATTGAGAGCGCTACTTTAAAATGAATTCAACAAGAATATGGGGACACAGTTTAAAACTAGTTGAGGGTAAATTTCATGCAAAGTTTTTCTTCACAACGAGAACCATAGACATATGGAATAAATTACCAAGTAGCAAGCAGGACTTTAGGGACCTTCAAAGCACGACTTATTAATTTGGAGGAAATAAGTGACTAGGACTGGTGGGCTTTGTTGGTCTGAATAGCCTGTTCTCTTCTAAATCTTTTGTTCCCATGTTTCATATCCATTTACTAAATGAATTCTCTTAATCTAGTTTTCAGATTGAGGAAGCCAAAGCCTATCCTGGTAACATCACTGATATTAACCCTACACAGACACCAATACAAGGAAAAGTCTCACCAATCCACATCAATACAAACTATGAATGTTTATAGTTGCCAACTAACTTAACACAGTTACTGTAAATCCAGAGTACTCAAACAAAAACACAAGCAAATGTGTAGAGAATGTATAAACTCCACATAGTGACTGAACTGAGACTTGAGCACAAAAAGACTAACAACAGAAACAATGTGCTCCCCAAGTTTCTCTTAAGCACAAAACAAATTTGTAAAGAGGATCCTCCACAATTGCTTACTGTACTAACAGATTTAAACACATGTGAAGCACAATGACTCCAGAATCATTCAAAAAGCTTATTCTGCTAGCATGTAGTGTTCTTCCCCAGCACCACGTGTCAGGGCCGCATTTTGAAATCACAGTGTCAGTTACGCACCTTCAGTTTTAATAACGTTTCGTCACTTTTCTCTTTTATTATAATTAATCTACTATACACTGTTAAGGTCTGATAAGCATGTGGTGTTGGAATTGTCACAAAAAAATGAAAATTATTAAACATTTACAAAACAAGAAAAGTGCTTCAAGTATTGCTTCAATTTACGGAGTAAGAAGAACAACAGTGAACGATATAAAGCGTGATGCCGACAAAATTGAAAAATGTGTTGAAAATGGAAACCACTGATGGTAATGTTAATGAATTGAAGTTAATGTTCTCCTGTACTGCAATTTTCATTGTACATTTTGTTATATTATGATTTGTTAATATATTGTGACATGCAGGCAGCTTGTGATGGCTTCTTCATTTTGGGCACATACACTGTCAGCATGGCATTGCCAGATCTAAACACTAGCATGGAGAATTGCGTGTGTACTGAAGTGACTTTAGCTGCAGGTGGAAGTTCCCGTTCCATTTTACTTTATGGTGTGTAGCGAGCGGCTGGGGGCGGAAGGACCGAAGGAGGGAGGGAGGGAGTGCCAGCAGAAGTTTATCGGGAGGCACCTGGAGCACGTCCGGGTGAAGATAAAAGGGGCCGCCTCCCTCCATTCGATGGCTGGTGTCGGGAGGAAGAGGACAGAGCTCGGAGGAGAGGAGTGGAGGCGGTCAGAGAAGAGAGGCATTGTGTGAGGCCTGGACTAAGGGTGATTAGTGCTGGGGCACTGGGTTGTGCATTTGTAAATAGAAAATTTTCAAACCTACGGTGTCTGCCTGTCTGTGTCCGGGCTGCTTCCCACAGGTGCTAAGCAGAATTGTGTTGCGATGCAGCAGTCAATTAGTCAGCGAAAGCACTGTGAAAAAATTGTCTGTTGTTACGGTTCTGCTTTTGTCCAGAAATGGCTCCATAAGCTTTATGACGACAGTTTCAGAAAGTCTTTCTCCCATGGGATGACTGGAATCTTTTTCAACATAAGGAGTGGCATTGCACATGTACTTTGTCCCAGCAGGCATCAACCAGAGCACCAACTGTGGTCATCACTGCTCTTGTGAAAAGAATGGAGATAAACGGAATCAAGTCTGAGAGGGAGAGGCAAGTTCGTTGTACCATGTGAACGTCACTGACAGAATAAAAATGAATAATAAAAAAAAGCGCAAACTTTTACAAGTAGCAAAAATTTACACTGGTGTTACAGACTCAAATCAAATGCATGTTTTTATTATATTATAGTAATAATAATATCAGCTCACTACACAAAATGAGGAGCACCCGGACTCGAACCTGCAACATTTTGGTTATAAGGCAGCAGTTCTTACCTCTGCATCATTCAAGAAGACATTTTTCTGTCGATTGACATTTGAGCTTGGGTTTTTAACTCATTGACAGCAACATGTAAATTGAATGATTTTTTTTCTTTGGTTATATTCTTGAATAAAAGCGCACATGTTTATTTGATATTTGGACTAAAGTCTTCACACATTATACACTTCATGTGTATCATTACTTTAATATGGAAAAAGTTTCTGTTTTAGGTATGTTATCAGCATTTCTTACCTCGCATTTCCTGTCATCCTACATTTACCCAGATCATTGTAGACACAGAACACACATGAAATGTATGTATTCCAATTAACAATATATTATTTATCCTATACAACTTCGGGCACCTCACACCCACATAAACAGACATGAGCTGTGAGAACGTCAACTGCATCGGTGGGGGGGTTCGGTAAGCAGGCTGCTTGCTACTTTTACCGATTGACACATTTGCAAAGCAAAGACACTGATGAAGAGGTGCGAAGGAATTTAAGATGACCCGGGATTATGAGTTTTTTTGGTAGGCTTCGGGGATTCTAATGTTAATACACAAAGTAATCCATTTATTAAGTCTTATTTCCTTTTCAACACCAATATACTAACAGATTAATCAGCTAGGGAACTTTCAAAATAATAACCAAGCAGTTTTTCAGTAATGTGTATTTTGGCACCAACAGAAGCAAAATTTGTGATCTTTACACACCTCTCAATCATCCTTAGTGTTAAAATCACTCCTAATCCATTAACAGTAGTATTTCTTGTACTTCTGGATGGCATTAAAGTGCATCGGGATAAATTGTTATAGTCTAAACCCCATCAGTAGCACAGAGACTTATCTTGCTTAACTGGGAGAATTCCAACCTACTTTCTATAATTAAGTGGGTAAGCGATGTTCTATATTATCTCAAAGTAGAAAAAAATCTAATTCTCTCTTACAGGATATATCCAAAACTTTTTTTAAAACATGGCAAAATTTCATGTATATTATTTTTGAATAAATGTGGGGGTTGTGATTGACTCTTTCATTCTTCTTTTCTCTTTCTTTTGGGTGAAAGTTGAATCTTGTTTTGCTTTTTGTTATTTTTCCTTTGTAATTTTATTTTTTTCTTTGCTTTCTCTGTATTGATTTTGAAGTAAATGGTTGTACTAATTTTTTCCTGGCATCTCTTTAACAAATCTGGACTTACATGTATTAATAATAAACTGAATTAAATTGAATAGAACTAATTATGTGCAGCACGGTGGTGCAGTAGTTAACACTGCTACCTTACTGAGCCCAGTATTCAAATATGTCCCGTCTTTATCCATGCGAGTTCTACATACTTTCCCCATGCTGTTGTGGGTTTTTCTCTGAGTTACCCAGTTTTCCTCACACATGCCCAAAGATATGCAGGGTGCACCCATGTCAGTGCGGGTTTGTATGTGAAGGATACCTGCGATGGACTGATGTCTTAACCAGGAAGGGCTTAAAAGAACTGCATAAATATTATATTTTAAATTGACAGTAACAGCCATAATTCCTAAGTCAATACATATATTTAATGTACATATACTCTGAAAATGAAAATGATTTTCGAATCCTGTTTTTGATATGGCCAAAAATTACTTTAAAATGTGATGGATGCATGTGCGTTTTACATCATTGCTTGATGTTTAACCAGTTGTAAACAATGTTTATCTTGTAACTTTGTGGGAGTTGTTCTCTAACAATAAATTATTAATACATTCTTAAGCAGTACAACCCTCTGTTTAAAGTAGCTGGCATGTTTCTAGTCATTGCTATAGTTTTGCTTTGTTTTTTTTTTTTGCATTCATGGAACAGGGTTACAACATATATAGTGTATATAGTGAAAACATCTGAGGCTGGGATTTTTCACTCAGATCAGTGGTTAAGAAACTTCTTTATCTTCATCTTTTCCCAATTCCAAGTATCTTTCTATATAATATGCTACCGTGGCAGTTCATTTGTTTGTCCAGGATTTTAAATCACCTGTAGCTCACAAACTGTTTGACCTATTGACCTAAAATTTGCTACACATATACTACGTGATGTCTACTGTCCGTTTTAAGGGTGATTATTAACCTCCAAGCTTATTCTTCTTTTCATTTGTATTTTATTTTATTGTAAAATCAACTCTTGGCAGCGGCACATGTTTACGGGCGCCGTTCTGATCCCTACCATCTTCGCCATCACTTCCACTACCTCTTCATATCTAAAATCATTCTTGAGGCAGATTGAAGACTTAAGTGCCAGATTAAGTGAAAAATTTAGGAAAACTTACTAAGTAATTGCAACACAAACACTAGCTTGATCAGTTTTAAACGCGAAAAGATGCTGACGAAAGAAGAGAAGAAGTGAGCCGTTAGGGTGAAGAAAAGAAGAGCTGCTCAGGAAGAAGCAAGTGCATCAACCTCTGAGTAAACAAATGCTAAACGTACACAGAAAGAGAATGAAAACTAGGAATGCTCAAGTTAAGTGTATTCACTGCATGTTATCATGCAGTACGCCGTTACTGGTGGCCAATAATTTGAAGCAAAACCCGATGTAAATAAATGTCATTTTGTAAGATATAATAACTTCTTGATGCTCTCATATTCTGCAACTTTCAAAATTTCTACTACTACTTATTTTGTTTTTGTGCACCAATGGTGTATCCACCCTTAGATCCCTCTCATTGTTCTCCTTCTGTGTTACTTCTGTAAAGATTAATCAAATGCCTATTCACTAAATTCAAAAAGCTCCACATTGTTTTAAATTATTTGCTTCATCATTGGCTACATATTTTGTTCTACCTAATTGGTAATTGGTAGCTGCTTAAGGAAAGGAGTGGTCAGAATGGCAAAAAGTACAGAAATTAAAAGCATTTTGACAACTAGTTTGTTTAGTGTGTTGGGTTTTTTTTTTCTTCAAACTCATAAATGCCAATCACACTCTGGAGCAGACAAAAATACCACACTGACCCCCTTCAAAAAGTATGGTTTTGGTGCAATACCAAGCTAACTCTGGAGGCATGAATCTGATCCAACATGAGACCATACTGTGCATTATTGGTAAAATTAAGTCTGCTATGGTAGCGACGCTAAGTGTCTGCTATCGGTGATTAGGGAATCTCTTTCACAGCATTATGATTTGAGGGTTAACATGGACAATTAAACAACAATAATAAAATTAAAATACACACATTAGTAAAAATATAACACAATTTGCACAAAACACTTGCAAAATTACCAATCAGAGCATGCCAAGCAATAATTCAGACTTAAAGCAACCTTTTGGACTTGTGCATATGATCAGACAGCAGGTGAGCAATAGGAGAAAAAAAAAAAATCAGATGTAAACTCACTTGTAATTGAATCTATCAAAACACATACAGAGGAGGTAAAAAATTAATAGCAGTGCCCGACAATCAATCCCCACTAATCTTAAAATCAACATAACCTGCTATAAAAGAGAAACCTCTCTTTAAAACCATATTATAACTGGGCATTCAATAACATTGCTGGGTAATGGCAAAAGTGAATGATCCACTGTCACTCTGTATGGTGTCTGTTGTACTTAACTACAATGTAACTGCCATAGTCAATGCAAGGCTGAAAGAAATGGCAGCTACATCTACAAAAAGATTAACTTAATACAGTGCATCCGGAAAGTATTCACAGCGCATCACTTTTTCCACATTTTGTTATGTTACAGCCTTATTTCCAAAATGGATTAAATTCATTTTTTTCCTCAGAATTCTACACACAACACCCCATAATGACAGCGTTACAAAAGTTTACTTGAGGTTTTTGCAAATTTATTAAAAATAAAAAAAAATGAGAAAGCACATGTACATAAGTATTCACAGCCTTTGCTATGAAGCTCAAAATTGAGCTCAGGTGCATCCTGTTTCCCCTGATCATCCTTGAGATGTTTCTGCAGCTTAATTGGAGTCCACCTGTGGTAAATTCAGTTGACTGGACATGATTTGGAAAGGCACACACCTGTCTACATAAGGTCCCACAGTTGACAGTTCATATCAGAGCACAAACCAAGCTTGAAGTCAAAGGAATTGTCTGTAGACCTCCGAGACAGGATTGTCTTGAGGCACAAATCTGGGGAAGGTTACAGAAAAATGTCTGCTGCTTTGAAGATCCCAATGAGCACAGTGGCCTCCTTCATCCATAAGTGGAAAAAGTTGGACACCACCAGGACTCTTCCTAGAGCTGGCCGGCCATCTAAACTGAGTGGTCGGGGGAGAAGGGCCTTAGTCAGGGAGGTGACCAAGAACCCGATGGTCTCTCTGTCAGAGCTCCAGAGGTCCTCTGTGAAGAGGAGAACCTTCCAGAAGGACAACCATCTCTGCAGCAATCCACCAATCAGGCCTGTATGGTACAGTGGCCAGACGGAAACCACTCCTTAGTAAAAGGCACATGGCAGCCCGCCTGGAGTTTGCCAAAAGGCACCTGAAGGACTCTCACACCATGAGAAAGAAAATTCTCTGGTCTGATGAGACAAAGACTGAACTCTTTGGTGTGAATGCCAGGCGTCACGTTTGGAGGAAACCAGGCACCGCTCATCACCAAGCCAATACCATCCCTACAGTGAAGCACGGTGGTGGCAGCATCATGCTGTGGGGATGTTTTTAAGCAGCAGGGACTGGGAGACTAGTCAGGATAAAGGGAAAGATGACTGCAACAATGTACTGAGATATCCTGGATGAAAACCTGCTCCAGAGCGCTCTTGAACTCAGACTGGGGCGACGGTTCATCTTTCAGCAGGACAATGACCCTAAGCCCACAGCCAAGATATCAAAGGAGTGGCTTCAGGACAACTCTGTGAATGTCCTTGAGTGGCCCAGCCAGAGCCCAGACTTGAATCTGATTGAACATCTCTGGAGACATCTTAAAATGGCTGTGCACCAACGCTTCCCATCCAACCTGATGAAGCTTGAGAGGTGCTGCAAAGAGGAAACGGCGAAACTGGCCAAGGATAGGTGTGCCAAGCTTGTGGCATCAAATTCAAAAAGACTGGAGGCTGTAATTGCTGCCAAATGTGCATCGACAAAGTATTGAGCAAAGGCTGTGAATACTTATGTACATGGGATTTCTCAGTTTTTTTATTTTTAATAAATTTGCAAAAACCTCAAGTAAACTTTTTTCACGCTGTCATTATGGGGTGTTGTGTGTAGAATTCTGAGGAAAAAAATAAATTTAATCCATTTCGGAATAAGGCTGTAACATAACAAAATGTGGAAAAAGTGATGCGCTGTGAATACTTTCCGGATGCACTGTATATGTATTTGAGCTAAACAGTATGAATGGCACCCTGTGCAAGCATTGTTACTGCCATATACCTAATGATTGCAGGGATAGGCTCCAGTTGCCCTGCAACTGTGCCCTGGAAAAGTGGGTTAAAATGATGGATGGATGGACGGACTAAATTGTATGCAGTCACACCCAGTTAAAAGGAGATTAATAGATCTGCCATTAAGCAAGTTGTTAAAGAAGAGCCCCACAGGAGACATCTTTTTTCAGCCCTCTACATAAGGAGAATAGTAAATGTGCACATTGACACTAAAAGGACTCCAGTAGAACCACAGACGAGGCTGCACAGCACCCAACATCTCAATGCACTTCATAATGAATAACTAAAATAAGTTAAAATTACTATCTAACTGGAAATGTCAAGCATGCCATATCTGAATATGGCTGCAGCATTTTAACATGTCGTATATACTGTATATATTGACCACAATGCTTCTCTAAAAAGTATTTGCTGCTTTTACATCGTATAGTGATACAATAGTCAAAACGACAACAATTAAGCATCAAATATTTTACATATTTGTCTAGTACAGAAGTAGAAATGAGCTGCAAGAACTGCAAACGTTTAAAGTGCATGGAATGGAGAAAATTGGGGGTATGTTTTTTGAAGGAAACCCTGTGGGCAGAGCATTTCAGACACAGATTTTGCCGCTATTCACTACAAATGTTTTTAATGCAAGTTGTCCCCAGATGCATGTTCTCGTTCAAGAATCACGTCTGGCCCCATGAGACAAGATGAATGTAAAATTACTTCAACTAAATTTTAATTCATGGACTGCCTCCAGCACAACTTTGGCAACCCAGCTTCTTCATAGGGTTAGATTCAACCCTTTCAAATAATCCTACTATATTCTCTAAAGCATTTTGGTTGTGTAACAGCCTGAATTTGTTTCAATTCTTGGCTACAATCAAGACATAATTTTCTCACGTGTACAACATCACCAATCTGTCCCTTCTTCTATTATGTCTGTCATCCAACTTTATATTTAGTCCAGATTACTATGATTATCTCTTCAACAATCCTTCCTTATGATAATGCAACAGCAGAATATGTCTAAACTGCAAACACAACAAAAACTTGAACCAAAAAAAAAAAAAAAAAAAATCAGACACCCCACAAAGAGCCAGTTCTTATTACATACATAATCAGTTTAAGAGTTGCTTAGCTATAGTCTTCCGGAAATGTCAGTATCACAATCCATGAACATCATCTATACTGTTTATGCCAAGCAACTTCATAACAGTTTTGTATTAAGAATACCAATCTCATTTCAAGTTTAAGCTAATTTACAGGTGAAACAATGGAAGGACTCTGCTCCTTTGGCTTTCAAATGAATAAGTTTTTAATCATCTTGAGGCAGGCCCATGTTATTTTTGATGGCTGCCTATAATATTGTTTCAGATTATTCATTAATATAGTATCTGGGAGTGCAGCTGGATGATAAATTAGACTGGACTGCCAATACTGATGCGCTGTGCAAGAAAGGACAGAGCCGGTTATACTACCTTAGAAGGCTGGCGTCCTTCAACATCTGCAATAAGATGCTGTAGATGTTCTATCAGACAGTTGTGGCGAGCGCCCTCTTCTACGCAGTGGTGTGCTAGGGAGGCAGCATTAAGAGGAAAGATGCCTCACGTCTGGACAAACTGGTGAGGAAGGCAAGCTCTATTGTTGGCATGGAGCTGGACAGTTTAACATCTGTGGCAGAGCGAACGGCGCTCAGCAGGCTCCTATCAATTATGGAGAATCCACTGCATCCACTTAATAGTATCATCTCCAGACAGAACAGCAGCTTCAGCGACAGACTGCTGTCACTGTCCTGCTCCACTGACAGATTGAGAAGATCGTTCCTCCCCCAAACTATACGACTCTTTAATTCCATCCGGGGGGGTAAACGTTAACATTTAACATTATACATAGTTATTGTCTGTTTTTCACCTGCATTATTATCATTCTTTAATTTAATATTATTTATTGTATCAGTATGCTGCTGCTGAAGAATGTGAATTTCCCATTGGGATTAATAAAGTATCTATCTATCTATCAAAGCAACAAACATGAAACCTGCCCTTCTGCCTCTATGGGCCTAACTAAACAAGCTTTCAAGCAAATGTCTGTCCAGTAAATTGGCTTATTCAATTGCTCAATCACCAAAACACTGTACCACAATAACCACAACTCCTCGCCTTTCCTACCTCTTGTCTATCTATTGAGGATTTGCCCCAAACCACCTCCACTCTCCACTGTTCCATGGCCAATGGGTGATTTTATCGCTCACTCAGAGACATCTTCCAGGACAATCCACAGAATGATTTCCTAAAGGCCGTGTCACAGTACCAGGGCTGTGGAGTTGGTAGATAAATCCTTCGACTCCGACTCCTTAGTTTCCGGTACTTCTGACTCCAACTCCTCTCTATTTAATATGCTAATGTATATTCCATGTTGACTGAAGGAAGGCAACGTACATGTCATTTAACCACAGAACTACTGGCTAGGAAGCCGACTCTCTATCGTATTGGCCAGTTTAAACAAAAGACAAGAACCCCTAAACACGCATCAGGCCATAACACACACCTACACCTACATCATTATACTTGTTTACACTCAAATTAAATTGTTAAACACATTATATCTGAAATAAAATGAAAACACTTTTTGTAATGTACCAAAATCCAGATTACAATATGTGAATGTCAGGTTATATAATAGCTTCACACTAGTAGTAACACAACTATGCACTAGGCTTTATTCTTACATCAGAGAAGTACTTAATTATGACTATTGTTTGTGAAATGGGACATTTGAGCTAGCTGTTTTTTTTTTCATTACAATTTAAATTTATTAGGAGTGGGAGTCGATACATTTTTGCCGACTCTGACCCCGTCTCCAGGTACCCAAAATTATCTCTGACTCCGACTCCGACTCCTTGACTCCAACTCCACAGCCCTGCACAGTACATGACTTTTCCAGTGATTTAAAGTTTTAAACTCCATTTACACAATCTTAGCCATTCTGGAGGCAGTTGCAGTGCTTTCCCATGCTCCCCCGTCATATAATCTTACAAACCTAGCGACTCAGTCCAACCCAATCTGTGACTCACCCAGACAAAATCAAATAGGTTTGATCTCTGTCTTAAGTTGTAGAGATGGGCTGTGTGTATGCGAGAGTTGAGTACCACCGAGCACTTAGCTGGAAGAAAAAACATATAATGCAGCTATGAGAAGTAAGGAACATTTGTGATTTGGACCTAACAAACAGAAGATAGGCTCATCTGTCTGATGTCTTATATTTAATGTTCCATGACAGGAAGGAAAAAAAAATTGACGTGTTTGCAGTTGAACTCATCGTCCTGGAAAGGACTTGTACAGCATCAGTTATATCAGGCAGCACATTACTGGCTGTCAGAAAAAGGGGTAAAACAGAGATACTTTGGAAATTTAAAACTATGCAGGAAAGTCATCACAGTGACATGTGATTGTTGAAGCTCTGCGATTTCTAGTCATGTGATCTGACATTCTCAGGCAACAAGATCAACAACTGCAGGTGTCAAGTCTGACAACCCCTTCAACTAGAAGTGGTGTAATGTGCTACCGACTTAAGTCAAGAATGCCTCAGAATGTTCCATGGCCTTTACTTCAGAACTCCAGACAGGCACAAGACTTTCTGTACCACTGAGGATCAATACACATTTTAACAGCCAAGCACCCCTGTATTGTCACTGCCCTCATGTATTCCTTATATCAGGGCAAAGGACTGAATCTGTACCACGTAGGCCCATTGTGCTACCAGCTGATGGTTTTGGGAATTGCTAGACAGCAATACATCCTTGATGTTTGCATGGCCATTCTATGGAAACAATGTATCCTTGCATTCCAGCTGTAACACTCTTGTTTATGCCAATATCCCTATTTACTATCATTCCAAGGTATCTGACATAACAACAGGGCACACACTGAACTGTGCCAGCAGTTTACCTACAATAGCACTTTTGGTTTGTTTGAGGGACTGACATGCTCTTGATCTTTTAAGGAACAGTAAAGGCCCAACTCTTCACCTATGCTTTCTAGATGCGCTCACCCTGCAATAACTATCTAAAATTAACCAAAATCAACTTAATTGTTCACAATCAGTTTACCTCAAGCTGATTTCTAGTTGCTATATGGTTTAATCCAGTGGTTCTCAATCTTTTTGGTCTTGGGTCCCAATTTTATCTATTTTTGTTCAGTAATGACAGACTTTACTAGCAGTAGTTTTAATGTAAAGAAGCCAACAAACCTGAATGGCACATATTAACAAAATACAGTAAATACATATGCAACATTTAAATATAGTGTATGTAATACATGAAATATCCACAGTACTCTCCCAAACATAAATCCACACACGGGTATTTAATACTGAATTAAATTTAGTGTCCATTTGTCTTTTTAATAGGCAACAAATGCTTGTCTAATTTTCACAAACTTGTCAAAATTAGGAGAAAGTGAAGAAAGGAATAGGTTTTCATTTTCTGCCGGGTGACTCATCTAGAACTTTGGTGCAGATATCTATTACACAAGGCAAGGTAAGCGGTTTTGCTTTTCTCAATGTGCAGCAAGACCATGCCTGGAATGCTTGCTGGCTTGATTTACAAATGCTGTAATGTATTTCTGTGAAGCCTCAACATTTAAATTTTAAAAGGTCTAACAACTTACTTCTGTGAGTAGCAGGCTTTATTTACACATGGGTTTATAAATTGGAAAACTTCATGTTTGTTGGGTAGCACTAAAACGCAGATAACGCACAACAGTCATTGCTCTCCACGCTTCCCTTCACTATAAAAGTAAATCTTTACTTCATAAAATATGGGATGTACTGCATGCCCTTTTAACATCACGTTTAGTTCAGGCTTTTGGGATGATTTTTGTGAGGTTGATACAAAATTGGATGAGTTCTGAGTGCATGACGCTACAGGGCATTTCTGAAACTTGTCCATGTTTGTTGGCTTTCTACATTTACCTTTTCTTATTTGGCTGACGCCTTTATCCAGGGTGACTTAGAACATTTGAGATACAATGGGTAACATTTCTTTTTTTGTTTCGTTCTAGATGGAGCACAGGCAGAAGAAGTGACTTTCTCTGGATCACGCACTTTCAGTATAGCGATGTTTGAACCCACAACCTCAGGGCCTTAACCACTAAGCCACAATGTCCTGTAGTGTGTGAAGTGTAAAACAAGTTATGGTCCGTTCCTAATTGGGCATATGTCAGTCGTTTCAACTCCTCAGTATGCAGGATCAAATTGTCATTTTTGATTCAGTGTAGAACAGAAATATGTGTTCAGTAGCCCTTTAAAATATTAATCAAATTGCCTATTTTTACTATTTTAACTTTAGCTGACGATGCATCCGCAGCATCCAACGACCCATGGTTTGAGAAAAACTGGTTTAAACATTCACTAAGGGTTACCTTAATACTGCATTCTATTTTTGTTGGGCTGTGGTTGTTACTGTGCACTAGAGCTTCATTATTCGCGGTTTGTGGTCGGACAAACTTTAACTTGCACTTGTAACTTGAATTTGTACAAATGTCACTGTGCTTTGTACACTGCTATTACCACTAATCGTACAACTGTAATGGACAGTGTAATGGTTCACTGCAGTGGCAAAGGTGCAAGAGAAAAGGGCTTCAAAATATGAATTTGGTGGGAGTAAAAACCTGCGGCCCTCCAGCAAGCTTGTCAGACACCTGATTTAAATAGTTGCAGGAATAAGGGTCCATTACGGTTCACCCTTCGAACCATCCTGTTCGCGTAACCGAAGGCAACTGCGCTGTTACGCGAGTGGAGGGCCAACTTTGCAAACTATGGTGAGAAAACTCAGGGACAGCTTGCAAATAAAATGCACGCCAATGCCTGCCGCACTGCTAGTGCTGAAGAAGCACGACCTGAGCAGAAAGATCTCAGCAAATGTAACAGGTGAACTTGAGGAAACAGACGGCCTAGTGCTGAATATGGAAAGGCGCGTGTTGCCTCTGCCTCCAAGCACAACATCCCCTGGTTGCTGCTGTGCATTACAGGGGTCCAGTCAATGGGTGGCCAACAATGAATGCCAATTATGCACATGAAAAAATGCTAAATAAACCGCAATTCTCCGCCACCAGTTTGTGTCCAGGCTGCGCCGCAGTGTTAAGTGTCATGCCCACCGAGCCACCCCCGTCCTCTCCTGATGCAGACGCCGAAAGCCACGGCGTCCGCGTTGTAAGTAACAGCACAAAAAGAAAAACGGGGGGAAAAAAAATGAAAAGAAAGCTCCCGTACCTTTTTCCAGCCTCCAGTCCTTTTTCTTTTTGCTCATATTGCCGTGGTGATTGGGCTTGGAGGCGGAGTTTTTGGTGTTTGTCAGCCCCAGGCTCACTGCCAGTGTGTCGGGAAACTCGGAGAAAGTGAAACAGCTCCAGAATGAGATGTCTCACCTGAGCGAGCGGCTGTCAAAAAATTTGCCAGGACACCCCACGAACCGACCAACCAAACACGAATTCGCCCCGCCCATTTCTTGTTGCGATTGGCTGTGTCTATCACGGAAGTAAAATACCAATTGGTAGCAACAACCATCTATTCGCTAGAGAGGTGCGCGGCGCGCCATAGTGATAGGTTGCGCAGCATCGCCTCCGCACGCTCCGCGTTTGTTTTGCGACTTTTCAACCTTTGAAAGATATTTCGTTGTTTTTTTAGTATTTCAAAGGTTATCGTTTTATTTTGAAACAGCAAACACAGCGCACTGGGCCATGTTTACTCATAAATATTTCTGTAGTGCTTAGAATCACGTTTTCAGTGATGCCTTGGGCTCAATGGAATGACAGCTCGCTCTTCCTTTTGCAGTAGGATCTGCTGTAAGAATAATTGCGCTTAATCAATGAAGGGCCGCATTTGTTGTAGGTTTTCCTTCTAATTCTTCTGTTATTAAGAGGTTAATAGCAGATTATTAATAATCTTATACGGTCATGTGAAAAAGTAAGTCTACACCATGAAACGATTTTTTTTAACATAATTGGACATACCAAGATTTTATCTTATGTTAAACAATTTGTTTAGATTAGGGTGATATATTTAAAAAATATCAATAAAAAATTGACTTTTAAGTCATTTATTCCAGGGGATCTTAAACTTTATAATCTGAGGACCAAAAGGCGCCAAAGTAGAAACTGTTTAGCACCATACTGGGACCCAAGAAGTGGATTATTATTATAGTGGCAAAGTGTGATAAAGAGAGAAATAACAATGGCCTTATAATAAATTAATGTTTTTGTTTCATTTCAAGCATATTTTCTCACATGAATATTACTAAAACAGAAAGGTATGAGACAAATGTATTGTTAAAACAATATTGTGTATCCATGTTCCAAATGTGTTTGTTCAGAGCAGGGTCATGGAGCCACCACAGACCAAACACACGGTTCAAGGCAGGAGCAATCCCAGAGCAGAATGCCATCCCATCACTGGGTGAGCACACACCCACCACACGCACACACACTGACATACAGACTAGGGACATTTCAGCACCGCCAATACACCTAACCTGCATGTGTGGACTATGGGAGGGAGAACGTGCAAACTCTACGCAGATAGCACCTAGAGCTTAAACCTAAAACAATTATTATCATTCAAAACAGGAACAGATGTCTGACATGTTTCATTGTCCTTGGAAATGTTTAGTTTTAGCTTAGTACAGCTGAGAGAAAGAATTTCTTGAAGTGTGGTGTGACAATTTGGTGATTTTTGAAAGCATAATATGAAAGGTCACTCAGCTTTGTCATTTGATTCATGGTGACAATTAAGGAAGGAAGTCTTTAAAAACATAATCAAAGCTGACAATTTACCTTCTCTTAAACAACATTAACAAAAAGTTTTTCAAACAAGCCCATTATTAACAATACATTTTTCTAAATGAGTTTGCAAATAGTTTAACATACTCTACATTCCATTTAACAGTTCAATTAACAGAATAAAGCAAAATAATTCTTAAAATTATATATAGTTTAACATACTCTACATTCCATTTAACAGTTCAATTAACAGAAAAAAGCAAAATAATTCTTAAAATTATATATAGCGTATCTTTATATATAATATGCTACCGTGGCAGTTTGTTTGTCTGTCCAGGATTTTAAATCACCTGTAGCTCGCAAACCGTTGGACCTATTGACCTGAAATTTGGTACACATATACAGGTGCTGGTCATAAAATTAGAATATCATGACAAAGTTGATTTATTTCAGTACTGTAATTCCATTCAAAAAGTGAAACTTGTATATTAGATTCATTCATTACACACAGACTGATGTTTAATCAAATGTTTATTTCTTTTAATTTTGATGATTATAACTGACAACTAATGAAAGTCCCAAATTCAGTATCTCAGAAAATTAGAATATTGTGAAAAGGTTCAATATTGAAGACACCTGCTGCCACACTCTAATCAGCTAATTAACTCAAAACACCTGCAAAAGCCTTTAAATGGTCTCTCAGTCTAGTTCTGTAGGCTACACAATCATGGGGAAGACTGCTGACTTGACAGTTGTCCAAAAGACGACCATTGACACCTTGCACAAGGAGGGCAAGACACAAAAGGTCATTGCTAAAGAGGCTGGCTGTTCACAGAGCTCTGTGTCCAAGCACATTAATAGAGAGGCGAAGGGAAGGACAAGATGTGGTAGAAAAAAGTGTACAAGCAACAGGGATAACCGCACCCTGGAGAGGATTGTGAAACAAAACCCATTCACAAATGTGGGGGAGATTCACAAAGAGTGGACTGCAGCTGGAGTCAGTGCTTCAAGAACCACCACACACAGACGTATGCAAGACATGGGTTTCAGCTGTCGCATCCTTTGTGTCAAGCCACTCTTGAACAAGAGACAGCATCAGAAGCGTCTCGCCTTTGGACTGCTGCTGAGTGGTCCAAAGTTATGTTGTAGGAACATAGATCGACTGGTAAATTGAGAGCTTTGCCTTACGGCTCAGTTCCTTTTTCACCACGACAGACCGATGCAGAGCCCGCATCACTGCGGACACTGCACCGATCCGCCTGTCGATCTCACGTTCCATTCTTCCCTCATTCGTGAACAAGACCCCGAGATACTTGAGCTCCTCCACTTGAGACAGGATCTCACTCCCAACCCTGAGAGTGCACTCCACCCTTTTCCGGCTGAGGACCATGGTCTCGGATTTGGAGGTGCTGATTCCCATCCCAGCCGCTTCACACTCAGCTGCGAACCGATCCAGTGAGAGCTGAAGATCACGGCCTGATGAAGCAAACAGGACAACATCATCTGCAAAAAGCAGTGACCCAACCCTGAATCCACCAAACCGGACCCCCTCAACACCCTGGCTGCACGTAGAAATTCTGTCCATAAAAGTTATGAACAGAATCGGTGACAAAGGGCAGCCCTGATGGAGTCCAACTCTCACTGGAAACGGGTTCGACTAACTGCCGGCAATGCGGACCAAGCTCTGACACCGGTTGTACAGGGACCAAACAGCCCTTCTCAGGGGGTCCGGTACCCCATACTCCCGGAACACCCCCCACAGGATTCCCCGAGGGACATGGTCGAACGCCTTTTCCAAGTCCACAAAACACATGTAGACTGGTTGGGTGAACTCCCATGCACCCTCCAGGACTCTGCTAAGGGTGTAGAGCTGGTCCACTGTTCCGCGACCAGGACGAAAACCACACTGTTCCTCCTGAATCCGAAGTTCGACTGTCCGACGGACCCTCCTCTCCAGAACCCCTGTATAGACTTTTCCAGGGAGGCTGAGGAGTGTGATCCCTCTGTAGTTGGAACACACCTTCCGGTCCCCCTTCTTAAAGTGGGGGACCACCACCCCAGTCTGCCAATCCAGAGGCACTGTCCCTGATGTCCATGCGATGTTACAGAGGCGTGTCAACTAAGACAGTCCTACAACATCCAGAGCCTTGAGGAACTCCGGGCGTATCTCATCCACCCCCGGTGGAGTTTTTTGACCACCTCGGTGACCTCAGTCCCAGAGATGGGGGAGCCCACCTCCGAGTCCCCAGGCTCTACTTCCTCATTTGAAGGCATGTTAGTGGGATTGAGGAGGTCTTCGAAGTACTCTCCCCCCCCCCACCGACCCACAACGTCCCGAGTCGAGGTCAGCAGTGCACCATCCCCACCATATACAGTGTTGACACTGCACTGCTTCTCCCTCCTGAGACGCCGGACAGTGGACCAGAATCTCCTCGAAACCGTCCGAAAGTTGTTCTCCATGGCCTCCCCAAACTCCTCCCATGCCCAAGTTTTTGCCTCAGCAACCACCGAAGCCGCATTCCGCTTGGCCTGCCGGTACCTATTAGCTGCCTCCAGAGTCCCACAGGACAAAAGGGACCGGTAGGACTCCTTCTTCAGCTTGACAGCATCCCTCACCGCCAGTGTCCACCAACAGGTTCGGGGATTGCCGCCACGACAGGCACCAACCACCTTACGGCCACAGCTCCGGTCAGCCGCCTCAACAATAGAGGCACGGAACATGGCCCATTCGGACTCAATGTCCCCCACCTCCCACAGGATGTGGTCGAAGTTCTGCCAGAGGTGGGAGTTGAAGCTATTCCTGACAGGGGGCTCTGCCAGACGTTCCCAGCAGACCCTCACAACACATTTGGGCCTACCAAAGACGTGGAGACAGCGAGTGACATCATCCATTCTGCTGTTGCTAAGTTACAAATGCAGCACCCTGAGGCGCTTGTGCTAATCGCTGGAGACTTTAACCATGTGACGCAGGACAAAACATTACCTGCCTTCTCCCAGTATGTGGACTGTAACACCCGGGGAAATAAGACTATTGATTTACTGTATGCAAACGTTAAAGACGCATACAGCGCCACCCAGCTGCCTGCGCTTGGGAAAGCAGATCATAACCTGGTTCTGCTTCAGCCTCACTACAAACCAAAAGTGAGGGTCCTACCTACAACCACACGATCATTCAGGAAGTGGACCCCTGAGGCTGAAAAGGCTCTGAGAGAATGTTTTGGAACTACAGACTGGGATATCCTGCAGGGATCACATAGTGAGAACATTGAGGAAGTTGTTGACTGCACTACTGACTACATCAACTTCTGTATGGACATTGTAGTTCCAGTAAGAACTGTACGCTGCTATGCTAACAACAAGACATGGGTTACAAGTGACATCAAGGGCCTTTTGAACCAGAAGAAAAGGGCTTTTAAAGGCGGTGATCAGCATGAGCTCAAGCGTATGCAGAAGGAACTCCGAGTCCAGCTCAGGGCGGCGAAGGAGCAGTACAGGAGAAAGCTGGAGCAGAAATTGCAGAATAACAGCATGAAGGAAGTGGTTGATGGGATCATCACTGGCTGCAGCTGGAAGCGGGGTACCACCATCGAGAGAGACGTGAAGAGAGCAAACCAAATGAACAACTTCTTTAACAGGTTTGACCACTCTAACCCACTCTCACTCTCACCTCGGACTACTGCACCCTCCACACATCCTTCTGCTGATACCAACATAGGAGAGACATCCCCACCCATAATTACAACAGTGCAAGTGATCAGAGAGCTGAGGAAACTTCGTGCCAGCAAAGCAGCGGGTCCAGATAGAGTTTCGCCACGACTGCTGAAGGTCTGTGCATCGGAGCTGGGGGGTCCTCTACAGCAGGGGTCCCCAACCCCCGGTCCGCGGCCCACTACCGGTCTGCAGCCGTCTGACAGCCGGGCCGCGAGAGAACTGCCGGCAACGGCGACTCACTCAGACTTTTCAGAACGCTTGGCAGGCGGGGCTTTGCAGCGGTGCAGAGAGAGGAGAGAGACCGAGGTGAGAGAGTATTACAACAAAGTATTTTTATGGTCCTGACAGTTTCCCCATATGACACGAGTCTATAGAAATCACGTTACTACGAAGTACATTCAACAGATGCTTTCATTACAACGAAGTGACCTTGAAATTCTTGAACGAATCATCCACAGAGCAGTTAGATCTGTGGTCACAGCTCAGTTGAGCATGTTTGCACAACGATCCCCAAACAGAAACATTGTAAAAAAATCTCTTCGAACTTTCCTCGTACTGTTTTTTTTTTTTTTTTGCTGTTTTTGTTGTCTGTGGTTTTCATTGATTCCTTTTGCTTATTGCTTGTCAACATCTGAAAAACATCCATTGGAATTTAACTCATTGTCACCCTCCTATAGAAACGGCAGACACGAAAAAAAGATTGCAGTGTTAATGTTTGTGATGTGCAATCTGTTGGATTGGCAAATGTAAAGCATATGTCTTTGTTATATGCAAAAAAAGAAGAAAAATCTCAGATTGCAAACGTATACGAACTGCTTAATAACTTTAATAATAATAGAAATGTTTTGTAAATTGTGTATAAAACTGCCCCCCCCCAACCAACACCCCCCCCCCCCCCGAACGGTCCGTGGAAAAATTTGCATCTAATAAAGTGGTCCTTGCTGTCAAAAAGGTTGGGGACCACTGCTCTACAGCACATCTTCAACCTGAGCCTGGAACAGGGGAGAGTCCCGAGGCTTTGGAAAACATCTTGTATCACCCCAGTCCCAAAGGTATCACGTCCTAGTAAGCTGAATGACTTCCAGCCTGTTGCTCTGACATCACATGTGATGAAGACCATGGAGAGGTTGCTGCTTCACCACCTGAGGCCACAGGTTCAACACACCCTTGACCCTCTGCAGTTCACATATCAGGAGAAGGTGGGAGCGGAGGATGCCATCATCTATATGCTACATCGATCCCTCTCTCACTTGGACAGAGGCAATGGTGCTGTAAGAATTATGTTTCTAGACTTCTCTAGCGCCTTCAACACAATCCAACCTCTGCTCCTTAGGGACAAGCTGACAGAGATAGGAGTAGATTCATACCTGGTAGCATGGATCGTGGACTATCTTAAAGACAGACCTCAGTATGTGCGTCTTGGGAACTGAAGGTCTGACATTGTGGTCAGCAACACAGGAGCGCCACAAGGGACTGTACTTTCTCCGATCCTGTTCAGCCTATATACATTGGACTTCCAACACAACTCGGAGTCCTGCCACATGCTGATGGCTGATGACACTGCTATCATGGGCTGCATCAGGAGTGGGCAGGAGGAGGAGTATAGGAACTTAATCAATGACTTTGTTAAATGGTGCGACTCAAACCACCTACACCTGAACACCAGCAAAACCAAGGACCTGGTGGTGGATTTTAGGAGGCCCAGACCCCTCATGGATCCCGTGATCATCAGAGGTGACTGTGTGCAGACCTATAAATACCTGGGAGTGCAGCTGGATGATAAATTAGACTGGACTGCCAATACTGATGCTCTGTGTAAGAAAGGACAGAGCTGACTATACTTCCTTAGAAGGCGTCCTTCAACATCTGCAATAAGATGCTGCACATGTTCTATCAGACGGTTGTGGCGAGCGCCCTCTTCTACACGGTGGTGTGCTGGGGAAGCAGCATTAAGAAGAAAGACGCCTCACGCCTGGACAAACTGGTGAGGAAGGCAGGCTCTATTGTTGGCATAGAGCTAGATAGTTTGACATCTGTGGCAGAGCGACGGGCGCTCAGCAAGCTCCTATCAATTATGGAAAATCCACTGCATCCACTAAATAGTATCATCTCTAGACAGAGGAGCAGCTTCAGCGACAGACTGCTGTCACTGTCCTGCTCCACTGACAGACTGAGAAGATCGTTCCTCCCCCAAACTATGCGACTCTTCAATTCCACCCGGGGGGGTAAACGTTAACATTATACAAAGTTATTGTCTGTTTTTACCTGCATTATTATCAATCTTTAATTTAATATTGTTTTTTGTATCAGTAAGGTGCTGCTGGAGTATGTGAATTTCCCCTTGGGATTAATAAAGTATCTATCTATCTATCTATCTATCTATCTATCTATCTATCTATCTATCTATCTATCTATCTATCTATCTATCTATCTATCTATCTATCAGGCCTGACCGGCATCCTCCCCCACCATCGAAGCCAACTCACCACCAGGTGGTGATCAGTTGACAGCTCCGCCCCTCTCTTCACCCGAGTGTCCAAGACATGTGGCCTAGGGTGTCCTGGTGCCAAGTGCACATATGAACACCCCTATGCTTGAACATGGTGTTCGTTATGGACAATCCGTGACAAGCACAGAAGTCCAATAACAAAACACCACTCGGGTTCTGATCGGGGGGGCCATTCCTCCCAATCACGCCCTTCCAGGTCTCACTGTCATTGCCCACGTGAGCATTGAAGTCTCCCAGCAGTACGAGTGAGTCCCCAGAAAGTATGCCCTCTAGCACCCCCTCCAGGGACTCCAAAAAGGGTGGGTACTCCAAACTGCTGTTCGGTGCATACGCACAAACAACAGTTAGGACCCGTCCCCCCACCCGAAGGCGGAGGGAGGCTACCCTCTCGTCCACCGGGGTAAACCCCAATGTACAGGCTCCAAGTCAGGGGGCAATAAGTATGCCCACACCTGCTCGGCGCCTCTCACCAGGGGCAACTCCAGAGTGGTAGAGAGTCCAGCCCCTCTCAAGGAGATTGGTTCCAGAGTCCAAGCTGTGCGTCGAGGTGAGCCCGACTATATCTAGCCGGAACCTCTCAATCTCGCGCACAAGCTCAGGCTCCTTCCCCTTCAGAGAGGTGACATGACATTCAGAGACCCATGTCACCTTCTGCTTTAAATCGTTGTAGGTCACCCTTTGGATGCATGGATGTTTTGAATTTCGAATAAATGAGTATTTGATTGAATCTAATTTCTACAAAATAATTTGTTAATGTATATTGGAATGTTTTGAAATAGAAAAAGAAGCTTAGGAAGAATATTCGTCTTGATTGTGTTAATTCTTCCAGCTAAAGTGAGATGAAGGGTAGACCATCTATGCAAGTCTTGTTTAAATTTGTTCATGCAGACAGCAAAATTCTGTTGAAAAAGAGTTTTATGTTTACTTGTATTGTTACCCCTAGGTATTTAAACTGATCTGTGATGATAAATGGGATGGTATCCAATCTAATGTGTGCTAGAGAGTTCACTGGAAAAAACACACTTTTATTCAAATTAATTTTGAGTCCAGATATCTTTTGAAATTCTGCTAGTGTTGTTAGGACCGCAGGCTCAGAATTTTGTAGGTATGATATACATTATATGAACAAAAGTATTGGAAAGCCTGAACATTGCACCAACAGGGACTTTAAAGACATTGCATTCAAATAACTGCTAAAAAATAAAAGGAATACTTTTTAATCAGGGAGGAGATCCCCTGGTGGCGCAGTGGGTAGCACTGCTGCCTCGCAGTTGGGAGACCTGGGGACCTGGGATCGCTTCCCGGGTCCTCCCTGCGTGGAGTTTGCATGTTCTCCCCGTGTCTGCGTGGGTTTCCTCCGGGCGCTCCGGTTTCCTCCCACAGTCCAAAGACATGCTGGTTAGGTGGATTGGCGATTCTAAATTGGCCCTAGTGTGTGCTTGGTGTGTGGGTGTGTCCTGCGGTGGGTTGGCACCCTGCCCGGGATTGGTTCCTGCCTTGTGCCCTGTGTTGGCTGGGATTGGCTCCAGCAGACCCCTGTGTTCGGATTCAGCGGGTTGGAAGATGGATGGAGATCCCCCAGTACACCATCTGTCGTCTCATTAGGAGCATGCCCCCCACCCCCAACATTGTCAGCCATGCATATAAGCACGTGGGGGCCATAACAAACTACTGAGAGCAATTTTGAGTTGCTGCAATTAAATTTCAGCAAAATAGTGTAGCCTGCCACATCATTTTTTCACTTTGATTTTCGGGGTGTCTTTGAATTCAGCCCTCTGTAGGTTGATAATTTTCATTTCCATCAAACAATATGGCATCCTTTTGTTCCTAACACATTACTCAGATCATATCAGTATAGATATCCAGCAGGATTTTTTTCCCATTGAGATCAAATGTATTTGAGCAGTTTACATAGACTTTAATATGGAGTTGTCCCCCCTTTGCAGTTATAACAGCTTTCACTCTTCTTGGAAGGCTTTCCACAAGATTTTGGAGTGTTTCTATGGGGATTCGTGCCCTTTCATTCTGTAGAGCGTTTATGAAGTCAGGCACTGATGCTGGATGTCAAGGGGTGGCTCACAACCTTCATTCCAGTTCATTCCAAAGGGGTTTGAAGGGGTTGAGGTCAGGGCTCTGTGCAAGCCAATCAAGTTCTTCCACACCAAACACATCCAACCATGTCTTTATGGACTTTGCTTTGTGCACTGGGGCACAGTCATGCTGGAATAGAAAAGGGCCTTCTCCAACTGTTTCCACAAAGTTGGAAGCATAGTGTTGTCCAAAATGTCTTGGTATGCTGAAGCATTAAGATTGCCCTTCACTAGAAGTAAGGGGCCAATCCCAAACCCTGAAAAACAGCCCCACGCCATTATCCCCCCTCCACCAAACTTCACAGTTTGCACAATGCAGTCGGGCAGGTAACGTTGTCCCGGCATCCATCAAACACAGACTCACCCATCTGACTGCCAAACAGAAAAGTGTCATTCGTCACTCCATAGAACACATTTCCATTGCTTCACATTCAGGTAGCGGTGTGCTTTACACCACTACATCTGATGATTGGCATTGGACTGGGTGATGTATGGCTTGCATCCAGATAATTGGCCATGTAAACTCATTTCATGAAGCTCCTGCCACACAGTTAATGTCAATAGAAGTTTGGAACTCTTCAGCTAAGTAATCAGCAGACTCAGGGGACTTTTATGCACCATGCACCTTAGCAAACGTTGACCCCACTCTGAGATGTTATGTGGTCTTCTGCTTTGTGGATGAGTTGCTGTTGTTCCTAAAAGCTTCCACTTTCCAATAATACCACTTACAGTTGACCATGGAGTGTCCAGCAGGGATGAACCGTCGTATTGCAAAGGTGACTTTCCATCACAGTACCACGCTTGAAGTCATTGAGCTCTTAAGAACAACCAATATTGTTTCACAAATGTTTGTAAATGGAGACTGCATGACTGGGTGCTTGATTTTATACACTTGTCACAATGGGTTTGATTGAAACACCTAAATCTAATAATTAAGATGTGTGTCCCAATACTTTTGTCTATATAGTGTATATAGTACCATATCATCTGCATATAGTGATATTTTCTGTTCTTCAAGTCCTTCTCTGATAATCCCCTTTATCTCAGATGCATTATGAAAGTGAACAACCAATGATTCAATGTTGATAGCAAATAGCAGTGTTGACAGGGGGCATCCTTGTCTAGTACTACATTCTACTGTGAAGTAGTCTGAAGTAATGTTGTTAATACAAACTGGACTGGTGTATAGTAGTTTGAACCATGCATGCATGTTTGGGCCAAACAAAATTTGAGCAATGTAGTGAACAGGTAGCCCCATTCATCCATCCATCCATCCATTTTCCAACCCGCTGAATCCGAACAGGGTCACGGGGGTCTGCTGGAGCCAATCCCAGCCAACACAGGGCACAAGGCAGGAAACAATCCCGGGCAGGGTGCCAACCCACCGCAGGACACACACAAACACACCCACACACCAAGGCCAATTTAGAATCGCCAATCCACCTAACCTGCATGTCTTTGGACTGTGGGAGGAAACCGGAGCCCCCGGAGGAAACCCACGCAGACACGGGGAGAACATGCAAACTCCACGCAGGGAGGACCCGGGAATCGAACCCAGGTCCCCAGATCTCCCAACTGCGAGGCAGCAGCGCTACCCACTGCGCCACTCTCTGGGGTGTTAGACTTTATGAATGAATATATTACATTAAACACACGTCGAAGATTGGAAGCTAAGTGTCTGCCTTTAATAAATCTGGTTTGGTCTTGTGATATTACAGAAGGAAGCACTTTCTCAATCCTTCTAGCTAGAACTTTCGAGAGTATCTTAACATTGTTATTCAGAAGTGAAATTGGTCTGTATGATGCACATTGTAATAAGTCTTATTTTTTTTTAGAAAAGATGGTAATTGATGCTTGGTGAAAAGTTTGAGGTAGAATTTTATTGTCTCTGGCTTCTATAAATGTTGCTAATAAAAGGGGAGCTAACTTAATTTAAATTTTTTTTTATAAAATTCAGAAGGATAGCAATCAGGACCTGGTGCTTTCCCACTCTGAAGTGAGTTTATAGGTCTAGTAATTCTGAGAGTGTCAGTGGTTTATCCAGCTCCTCTGCACTGAGAGAATGTAGCTGTGATATCTGTAATGCAACAAAAAACACATTAGATTGTATCTTGTCTTCTTTAAACTAAGTAAAACATAAAGACTTATAATAGTCTCTAAATGTGTGCGTTATATTTTTATGGCCGATGATTTTATCTCTGTCGGTATTGGTAATTATTGTTATTGCATTGTGAACTTCCTGCTTGTGGATTTGTTGAGGTAAAATCTTATTAGCCTTCTCTCAATGTTCACAGTAATGATGTCACGATTTAAAAATGAGTTGTTCCATTTATTTTGTTGTCAAGAGACTGAGCTCCGATTGCAAAGCCTGTCTTTTACTATAAAGTGCCTCATTTGGAGACCTGGCATGTTCTTAATCCACTTTCGTAATGTCACTGATTAACTGCCTCCTGGGGCTCCACACACAAAACATAATGAATCAAATTGCAATTAAAAGGATAATGCATAATTCTAAACATAACAAAAAATACATAAATATGAAAAATAATAAAGTAGAATATATTTAATAATTCAAAAATAGGAACCAAACATAAAATACACAATAATACAGACCCTTACATAACATTCATATTCTCACAAATTTCTACAGGTGCACTGTAGAGTCCATCCTTCTCCTAGGCAAGTATCTGCTAAGTTCAGGAATGCAAAGCACTGCAGAGGGTGCTGAAGGTGGCACAGAATGTTACCTGCAGCAAGCCACACTCTGTTCAGGAGTAGTAAAGTACAGAGCACTAAAGCTTGGGTCTCTAGGTTTTTTTATATAGCTGAGGGTAGTCCTTCAGCTGCAACATTTGGGGGCCCCATTATGTTTAACATGTAATAATAATAATAATAATAATACATTTTATTTATATTGCGCTTTATATTTTAACAATCTCAAAGTGCTACAGAGTAACAATAAAATAATAAAACAAGAGAATCTATTTGTACTTTAACAGAATGTCTTTCTAAAAAGATGAGTTTTTAGATTCCTTTTAAAAACATCAGTCGACTGTGGGGCTCTCAGGTAGTCAGGGAGGCCGTTCCACAGTCTCGGCGCCACAGATGAAAAGGCCCTATCACCCATACTGCGAAGCTTGGTTCTAGGGACTTGGAGAGTGTTAGTGTGTACAGAGCGGAGGGTGCGTGAGGAGGTATAAGGAGTAAGGAGTTCCTGTAAGTAAAGGGGGGCATGTCCATAAATACACTGATGGGTGAGGAGGGAGACCTTGTACTCAATTCTGAGTGGGACAGGGAGCCAGTGAAGGGTTTTCAGGATTGGGGTGATATGGTCATGCTTTCGCACCCTCATCAGGATCCTGGCAGCGCTATTCTGGATATACTGGAGTCTCTGGATACTCTTGCCGGGAATCCCGATAAAGAGCGCATTACAGTAATCCAGCCTGGAGGAGACAAAGGCATGGACGAACTTCTCTGCATCTGCCAGGATGAGAGTTGGGCGGAGTTTAGCGATGTTCTTGAGGTGGTAGAAAGAAGACTTACAGAGGTATTTGATGTGGGTGTCAAAGGTGAGTTGAGGGTCCATTTTAACACCCAAATTGGTGACAGATGTAGAAAGGGGGATGTTTTGGCCAGCGAGAGTGATACTGGTGATGGTAGAAGAGCGGAGATGGTGTGATGTGCCAACTAAGATGGCTTCTGTTTTGGATCTGTTTAGCTGAAGAAAATTGAGCCTCATCCACACCTCTATCTCCTCAAGGCAGGTAGTCAATGTAGATATTGGCAGAGGAGCAGTAGAGGAGGTGGGGGTGGTCCTGAGGTAAAGCTGAGTGTCATCAGCATAACAATGGAAAGATAAACCATGACTGCTAATGACATTTCCAAGAGGGAGCATGTAAATGGTGAAGAGGATGGGTCCAAGCACAGTGCCCTGTGGGACACCGAGGTGACGTTGTGGGTATGAGATTTTGCACTGCCCAGGGCGACATGCTCAGTTCTGCCGGTCAGGTAAGATGTGAACCAATTGTGAACATTTCCTGAGAGTCCAATGGTGTATTTCAGGCGGTGAAGGAGGATGTTATGGTCTATTGTGTCAAAAGCAGCTGTCAGGTCAAGGAGGATGAGTAATGAAGGGGAACCAGTATCTGCTATTATCAGAAGGTCATTGGTGACCCTGACCAGGGCTGTTTCAGTGCTATGGCCAGGGCGGAAACCAGACTGAAACTTTTCAAACAGATTATTCAGTTTGAGGTGATCATGAAGTTGTGCTGCAACAATTTTTTCCAGAACTTTAGAAAGAAATGGAAGATTGGAGATGGGTCTATAATTGGAGAGAACTTCAGGACCAAGATAAGTTTGTTATACTCACTAATCATGTCTTTCAAGAGTGCCAGCATGTCACATGTTGATTAGCACATGCACGGAAGAGTTTCGATGCACTTTGTACAATTGACAATAATGACCTTCTAAACCTGTACATCTATATCACAATCAACTTAAGACAATAATATAAAATAACAAACAAGACAATTCTGACGAAGAAATAATAAAATAGAAAAAAGAAAATAGAAATATATTTAATAACATTAAAAATACTCTAAAGACATTAAAGTCAACAAATAAAAGGTAAAGAAACTATAGCCAGGGATGATGCCCTAGCAATACCTAAACTCCATTAGCTGCTACCGCACAGCCACAGTGAGATCCTTCAGCTGTGTATGCTTTACCTCGCTGTCTGAATGCAGTTATCGAATGTCCAAAAATACCCAGTCAGTTTCAAGGTTTCTGATTTCAAGGTTCAATCTTTTGTTATGAACCCTTTGGCAGAGTGATAAAACCAAAGGAGGCAGAAGAAAAATCTTCTCAAAATTAATTTTTGACAACCATGAAATAACAGGCTGTCAAAGGGCAAAGCAAACGTATAGTAGAAAAACAAGTAGGGGGTCAGAATATGTTTAACTAGAGAATCTAATATCAAAATTAAAATGAATAAAAAAAAAAAACTTGCAATCAAAAACACAGAGTACAATACCTAACACTAATTGGATGACCTTTCCTTGGGTTTCCTTTACTAAACTTGAAATACATTTCTGTTTAGATCACAAATATTTGACAGAGGCATTGCCTTAGGCTCCTTTACATGTACCACATTTCTTTGATGTTTTTTGTTCTTTGTACATCTGGTGTTGCATTATTTTTTATTCATCTGTTTCAGGGTTCTAAGGGATTAGATTAGGTTTTAAAAATTTGTTCTTTATCTATTGTTGTTTCTGAATTTTTCAGTTTATGGCTTCTCAGGTGTATAATGTAAAAAGCATCTCCTGTAATTGCCATCTGTCTGTCTGCATGAAATGTCTCAGCTCCCAGTGGACCAAGTTTCTTGGAAATTTGTCAGAAGCATTCCATTTTTGCTGGGATATCTCGAACTGAGCATGCTGCACAAATTTTAGAAATTTCAAAATCTCCCATTGTACTAGGGTGTTGTACCATATTAGCCATTATGAATGCATATTGTAATCTTTTTAGTTAGCCAATAAAAGGTGTCATTTTGCTTGACTTTTCACTAAAATCTCCCATTGAAATATATTGGCATATTTGTGGACTCGTCTGCCTTAAAACAGAAACATTCTGTGCAACTTCAATTATGGTTGAGTTTACTGTTTCAAATTTACCTTTAGAGGAGTCAAATCAGCTTGTTTATTTTGTATATTTGCATTTGAGTTAAAGACAAGTCACTTACCAATGAATGATGCGAGAGGCAGATCTTCAATTCAAATACACAGCATTGTGGGAATGATGTCTTTCACTCAATGTGGGGTTTTAGGACGTAATTGTTAATATTATTCAAATGCTATATCTATTATTTTTCAAATGGTCAGAAGTCTTGCGGAAATGCAATCCATATATTGGAGCATATAAAATAAGCATAAAAATAACCCAGCCACAGGGGATGCACAAACCAGTGTGTTTCTTCGTGCCGGTCCCAAGCCCGGATAAATGGGGAGGGCTATGTCAGGAAGGGCATCCAGTGTAAAATTTTGCCAAATCAATATGCGGACAACAATACAAATTTCCATATCGGATTGGTCAAGCACTGGGTTAACGACAACCAGCACCAGTACTATTAGCCAACAGGGTGATGGCGGAAATTGAGCTACTGTTGGCTGAAGAAGAAGAAGAAGAAGAAGGAGAAGAAGAGGGGGAGACGTGTCCAGAGGCAGAAGGACAGGAGGAAGGTAAAAAGAGTGGAACTGAGGGTAGGAACTTTGAATGTTGGCAGTATGACTGGTAAGGGGAGAGTGTTAGCCAATATGACGGAGAGAAGGAAGTTTGATATATTGTGCGTGCAAGAGACTAAATGGAAGGAAATAAAGGCCAGGTGGATCGGAGGTGGATTCAAATTGTTCTATCATGGTGTGGATGGGAGGAGAAATGGAGTAGGAGTTATTCTGAAGGAACAGTATGTCAAGAGTGTTTTGGAGCTGAAAAGAATGTCAGACAGAGTGATGATTATGAAGATGGAAATTGGAGGTGTGATGATGAATGTTGTTGTATCCTCACAGGCGGCGCAGTGGTAGTTCTGCTGCTTTGCAGTAAGGAGATTGTGGGTTCGCTTCCCAGGTCCTCCCTGTGTGGAGAGTGCTTTGAGTAGTGAGAAAAGCACTATATAAATGTAAAGAATTATTATTATATTCCCCGCAAGTTGGGCGTGCGATGGAAGAGAAAGAAGATTTTTGGAGTGAGTTGGATGAAGTGATGAACAGTGTACCCAAGGGACAGAAAGTGGTGATTGGAGTGGACATGTTGGTGAAGGGAACACAGGAGACGAGGAGGTTATGGGTAGGTATGGTGTCAAGGAGAGGAATAAAGAAGGTCAGATGATAGTGGATTTTGCCAAAAGGATGGACATTGCTGTGGTGAATACGTAGTTTAAGAACAGGGAGGAACATAGTGTTACGTACAAGAGTGGAGAAGATGCACATAGGTAGATTACATCCTATGCAGAAGAGTTGATCTGAAGGAGATTGAAGACTGCAACATGGTGGCAGGGGAAAGTGTAGTTAAGCAGCATAGGATGGTGGTCTGTAGGATGATGTTGGAGATAAAGAAGAGGAAGAGAGTGAGAACAGAGCCAAGGATCAAATGGTGGAAGTTGAAAAAGGAAGACTGCAAGGTTGAGTTTTGGGAGAAGGTGAGACAGGCACTGGGTGGTAGTGAAGAGTTACCAGACAGTTGGCAAACTACAGCAGATGTGGTAAGGTTGACACCAAGAAGGGTGCTTGGCGTGACATCTGGACAGAGGAAGGAGGAAAAGGAAACCTGGTGGTGGAATGGGGAAGTACAGGAGAGAATAGAGAGGAAGAGGATGTCAAAGAAGAAGTGGGATAGTCAGAGAGATGCAGAAAGTAGACAAGATTCCAAGAGATAAGGCACAAGGTGAAGAGAGAGGTGGTGCAGGCTAAAGAAAAGGCGTATGATGAGTTGTATGAGAGTTTGGATTCTAAGGAGAGAGAAAAGGACCTGTACCGACTGGCTAGACAGGGGGACCGAGCTGGGTAAGATGTGCAGCATGTTAGGGTGATAAAGAATAAAGATGGAAACGTACTCACAAGTGAGGGGTGTGTTGAGCAGATGGAAAGAGTACTTTGAAAGCATGTTGAATGAAGAGAACGAGAGAGAGAAGGGGTTGGATGATGTGAAGATAGTAAATCAGGAAGTACAATGGATTAGCAAGGAGGAAGTAAGGACAGCTATGAAGAGGATGAAAAATGGAAAGGTCATTGGTCCAGATGACATACCTGTGGAAGCATAGAGGTGTTTAGGAGAGATTGCAGTGCAGTTTTTAACCAGATTGTTTAATGGAATCTTGGAAAGTGAGAGGATGCCTGAGGAGTTGAGAAGAAGTGTACTGGTACAGATATTTAAGAATAAGGGGGATTTTTAGGACTGTAATAACTACAGGGGGATAAAATTGATGAGCCACAGCTTGAAGTTATGGGAAAGAGTAGTGTAAGCTTGGTTAAGAAGTGAGGTGATGATTAGTGAGCAGCAGTATGGTTTCATGCCAAGAAGGAGCACCACAGATGCAATGTTTGCTCTGAGGATGTTGATGGAGAAGTTTAGAGAAGGCCAGAAGGAGTTGCATTGTGTCTTTGTGGACCTGGAGAAAGCATATGACAGGGTGCCTCGAGAGGAGCTGTGGTATTGTATGAAGAATTTGGGAGTGGCAGAGAAGTACATAAGAGTTGTACAGGATATGTACGAGGGAAGGGTGACAGTCGTGAGGTCTGCGGTAGGAGTGACAGATGCATTCAATGTGGAGGTGGGATTACATCAGGGATTGGCTGTGAGCCCTTTCTTATTTGCAATGGTGATGGACAGGTTGACAGACAAGATAAGACAGGAGTCCCGGTGAACGATGATGTTTGCTGATGATGTTGTGATCTGTAGCGATAGTAGGGAGCAGGTTGAGGAGACCCTGGAGAAGTGGAGATATGCTCTAGAGAGGAGAGGAATGAAGGTCAGTAGGAACAAGACATAATACATGTATATAAACGAGAGGGAGGTCAGTGGAATGGTGAGGATGCAAGGAGTAGAGCTGACGAAGGTGGATGAGTTTAAATACTTGGGATCAACAGTACAAAGTAATGGGGATTTTGGAAGAGAGGTGAAGAAGACAGTGCAGGCAGGATGGAATGGTTGGAGAAGAGTGTCAGGAGTAATTTGTGACAGACGGGTATCAGCAATAGTGAAAGAGAAGGTCTACAGGATAGTAGTGAGACCAGCTATGTTATATGGGTTAGAGACAGTGGCACTAACCAGAAAGCAGGAGACAGAACTGGAGGTAGCAGAGTTAAAGATATTAAGATTTGTAGTGGGTGTGACAAGGATGGATAGAATTAGAAGTGAGGACATTAGACGGTCAACTCAAGTTGGACGGTTGGGAGAAAAAGTCAGAAAGGTGAGATTGTGTTGGTTTGGATATGGGCAGAGGAGAGATGCTGGGTATATTGGGAGAAGGATGCTAAGGATAGAGCTGCCAGAGAAGAAGAAAAGAGGAAGGCCTAAGAGGAGGTTTATGGATGTGGTGAGAGAGGACATGCAGATGATGGGTGTTACAGAACAAGATGCAGAGGACAGAAAGATATGGAAGAAGATGATCCACTGTGGCAACCCCTAACGGGAGCAGCTGAAAGAAGAGGAAGAAGAAGAAGATAAAATAAGCATAAAAATAATTAAAACAATGTGCATATCAATCACTTCAAGAGAATTACTCTGTGTGGTTTAGAAGGCCATCTGTCCCTAAAGCCTGATATTGACTGAAGAAACCAAAGTAAGTCTTTGATTACCTTGATAATAACAAGAGTGAAGCCAAGCTTATGGTGCACCTAACATTTGTAGTATCTACCTTATGTTAGATGTGGGAAAACCTAAACCATGAGGTGTGCCTATGTACTGGAGAACCACCATCAATGCTGGTCTGTTGAATAAAGTTTAAGAACATTCCTCCAACATCACTACACTCTTGATCAATGGCTATTATTATCCACCCTGAGCTTCGCTGGCCAAATGATAGAAGACTGCTGACCCCTAAAGCATTCAAGTCACTGACAGTGCAGCAGAGGATGATGGAGAGAGGGCTTGACATGAGTAACAACATGAATAAATTCAAAAATAGCTTTATCTGCTCGAGATGATAAAATTCAGAAATTGAGGCTCTAAAGGAGGAGTCTTGAAGTAAGCATATCAAGACCCAGATGAACAATTGTCTACCTCCCAACACCTCCAGGCAGCATGTCCCCAATTTATGAAAGTCTCTGTGAATCAGTCATTGCAGTATGGGAAACAGCCATCTTCACCAGTACAGGAGTGCTGATTTTCATTATAAAGTAAAAAAATAAATCTTTTCAGTGTTTACAAAGAAATCATACATGGATATTTGAGTAAAACAGTAATCTAGTATTTGAAATATCTAGTTTTATCTGCGTAGGAGGTACTTCTGTTTCGACTTTGTCTGGGTCATGAAGCCAAAATAAAGTATCTGCCTTACAATATTTATTTCCAGCTTGATAAGTGATTATGAAATTGAAATAACTGAAGAAATGATCCTATTGAGTTTATCATGCATTTAGTCTTTTAGCACTCTTTACATTAATTTTTTTACGATCTGAATAAAAAGTGAATGGAAAGCTGGCTCCTTCCAACCAGTGGCATCATTCTTTTATGGCAAGTTTAATGGCTAACAATTCTCGATTACCTATGCTGTAATTTTGTTGTATAGATGCAAATTTCTTAAAATAGAAAGCACAGCAGTGAGTGTTACCTGTGTCTGTAAATTTTTGTGAGAAAATCATGCCAACATTTGAGGCATCAACTTCCGCTGTAAACTAAAGAGAGATCTGGAAAATTGGAGCAGTAATAAAAAGTACTTTAAATTTGTGAACAACAAATCCTTTTATGGGATTTTTTTCTTTGTAACAGAGGTGATAGGTGAGGAACAGTGAGAGCAAAAGGATGCAAATAAAGGGATGGAGAACCCATGGGTAAACCCTGTATAACTGAATTTCACAAAATGAACAAAACGTTAGAGAGAGACATCTTTTCAGATGTGAATCTGGTCCTGACTGAATCAAAGATGGTGGAGCTTCTGGTTATGTGTTTTCCCAGCCTGGAAAAGGTGCGTCCAGGTGGACGAACACTAGAAGTGACATTGCAGGTGGAAAAAGCTGTCAATCTTCTGGTCTGCAGAGGGAGAAAAAGAGAAGGCATTATCACACCACCCTGGAGTAATGGAGAATTACCATCAACAGAGCCCTTAAACTCTCCCCTATATGCATGCGCATCACAGCCCATTTGAAGCCCTAGAGTGGGAGGGGGGTGATGTTGCCCCTTGTTGTTCATAGCAGGTAGTTAATTATTAGACTTTGACGCCCCCTTGTTGCATGCAGCATGTTCACTTTTACTGTCCTAAACAGCGCCCAGAGGGTATCATCCAAAGAGAATAACCCTTTAAATTTCATATGATGGAACCATGGGTGGCTACCTATGTTGCCTAATGAATTGACCAGCTCTGCTAAGGAAATGGAAGTCAAATTTTTAATAAAAATGACGATAATAGTAAACAATGCCCATGAACCTTTGAACTTGTGTGAGACTTACGGGAGCCTTCTAGTTAATAATGCTGATAACTTTGGACCAATCCATAGACAAACATGAACAAGTAATCTTATAACCTAGAAACTGTACTTGATCCTTGTGAAATTTGCATTTTTTGAGTGTAACAAAAAGGTGATTGTTGTAACTCTGTCTTCACATGTTTCACATGTTCCAACACACCAATACACTGAAGATCTCAAAACATATCATTAACAATTGATTGAAATACGGAGAGAGTGTTGGCAAGTTCATATGTGATGCCCCTTAAGCACCGCGTACCTTGCAACGGTTTGACATTGGGACATCAAGTAGTGGTTCCAAGGATAAACGAGGGTGAGTGAACGCAGAGATAAGTCCAACTACAGACCTGCGCAGCTCCATGATTCAGCTGCTCAATTGGATTACAGGTTTTTGTCACTTAGTTTACTTGACTTGAGTCAGATAACTCCCCCAACCCTAAGCTTAACCAGGTGTTATCACAGAGATAAAATACAGTATAACATGACAGCCTCCTCAATAGGGTGGGTCACTGGAGGTCTACAACTAGAGTCTGTTGAACATGCACACCAATGCAGTTGCCTCACCGTTTCTCACCACCTCACAATGTTCACCATAACGATTTAAACTAAACAAAATAAATAGTTACACACACACAACCATACACACAGGTAAACACCATCACCATAGTGTGACTTATCACATCATGCAATTGTTGTCATACTGTCTTCACATGTTTCAGATGTTCATTTCAAGATTTTGAGAAAATTAAAATGTCATCGACATACACAAATACAATGATACCCTAATTTTCTCAAAAAATATCATTAACAAATGCAGGGTCTATTGACAAGTTAATATGGCCTGACTTTATATTTGTAATGACCATTTGCAGTACAACAATGGCGGCGCGTTTAGACGCTGCGGCTGTGTGCCCTCCGACTCAGATTGTGTTTTTTCCAACCTGCCTGGATAAATACACGTATAGCCGGCAGGATATTTTATCTATCGGTTTACGGAGCGAAAGTTGCTCGACCTCCGAGTTTCTCCGCGTCCACAACATTCTGGACGACATCGCACGTACACCGGGCTCTCCGTGGATTACAATCCCAGCTTCAAGGAGCTGGTGGCGGCGCAAAGAACGTAAACAAAAGAGGGGGTGCCGAGGTGGCGTGCTAGTGAGGCTAAGGAAGCAGCCACACAAACCACCGCTTCCAAGCATTTTCTCCTCAAATGAGAGGTCGCTGGCAAACAAACTGGACTAGTGGCAGCTGCGGATTGCAACGGAAAAGATCATCAGGGACTGCTGCATTCTGCTGATCATGGAGACGTGGCTTAATCCACTCATACCAGACACGGCGATCGAGATAGCAGGCCATACAGCACACAGGCAAGACAGGACAGAGCACTCCGGTAAGAAGAGAGGAGGGGGGCTGTGCATTTATGTGAACAATAGCTGGTGCACAAATTCCACCATAGTCACCAGACACTGCTCTCCAGACGTGGAGTTTATGACAATTAAATGCAGACCCATATACCTCCCCCGTGAATTCAATGCTATACTGCTAACTGCTGTGTACATAGCACCAGATGCTAATGCTAACTCGGCTCTGGGGCTTTTGCATGACACCATCAGCAGTAAACAGAGCAAGTATCCTGAGGCTGTTCACATCATTTCTGGGGACTTTAATCATGCAGATCTGAAAGCAGTTCTCCCTCAATTCCATCAACACATAAAGTGTGCAACCAGGGGAGTAAAAACACTGGACAAGTTGTACACAAACATCAGACAGGCCTATAGGGCTAAACCCTAGCATACCTTGGCCAGTCTGATCATACATCTCTGCTTCTAATCCCTGCATATACTCCCCTCAGGAAACAAGCTCCCATTATGACCAGGACTGTTACCATATGGCCCGAGGAGGCCTCCCAACAGTTGCAGGACTGCTTCCAGAGAACCGATTGGGAGGTTTTCTATCACCAAGACTTGTAGTACCACACTACGGCAGTCCTGGATTACATCAGGTTCTGCACGGACAACGTCACCAGGGACAGATGCATAAGGATTTATCCTAACAGGAAGCCCTGGATGACGAGGGATGTCCAGAGTCTGCTGAAAGCTAGGAATACTGCTTTCAGGTCTGTGGATGGGGCTCTTTACAGTGTAGCCAGAGTGAACCTGAAGAGAGGCATCTGAGAGGCCAAGGCAGCATACAGAAGGAGGACAGAAGATCATCTGAGGAGTAACAACACCAGGCAGGTGTGGCAGGGTGTCCAGCACATCACCGGCTACAAATCCAGCAACTCCTTGGCCGCTGAGGGAGACGCTTCTCTGGCAGAGGAGCTGAACATCTTCTTTGCCTGCTTTGAGGCGACACCAACAGCAGTTCCATCACAACAGCCTGTTCACAACAGCAATATACTCACAGTGGAAGAGTGTGAGGTGAGGCGGGTGATGAGGAAAGTGAACCCGAGGAAGGCTGCAGGACCCGACGGTGTGGCTGGACGGGTGCTGAAAGACTGTGCAGATCAACTGGCCGGAATCTTCACCAGGATTTTCAACCAGTCCCTGTCCCAGGCCACTGTCCCATCCTGCCTCAAGTCCTCAATCATTGTTCCGCTGCCGAAAAAATCCAACACGAACAGTCTGAATGATTTCTGCCCAGTGGCACTCACATCTGTCATCATGAAGTGTTTTGAGAAACTGGTGCGGAGTCATATCATCGCCTGCCTGCCAGCAGACCTGGACCCATTTCAATTTGCTTACAAAGCAAAGAGATCCACAGAGGATGCTGTGGCCACAGCCCTTCATGCTGCCCTGACCCACCTGGAGCAGCAGGGGAGTTACGCCAGACTGCTCTTTGTAGACTTCAGCTCGGCGTTTAACACCATCCTCCCACAATGACTGTTGTCCAAACTGGCAGATCTGGGACTTCCATCACTCACCTGCAGTTGGATACTGGACTTCCTGTCAGGACGCTCCCAGAGGGTCAGGCTGGGTCTCCACACATCCACTGCTCTCAGCCTCAACACTGGGACGCCGCAGGGTTGTGTGCTCAGCCCGCTCCTCTACACCCTCTACACATATGACTGTGTCCCCACTCACCATAGCAACAAGATTATAAAGTTTGCGGATGACACGACGGTGGTCGGAACTCATCTCGGGCAAGGAGGGTGAGCTAGCATACAGGGACGAGGTGGAGCGACTGTCAGAGTGGTGCACAGTCAATAACCTGCTCCTCAACAACAAAAAAACAAAGGAGCTTGTTATTGACTTTAGGAAAAACAAAACTGACATCCAGCCACTCATCATTGGCGGGGCCTGTGTGGAGAGGGTCCCGGTGTTCAGGTTTCTGGGTATGGAGCTGGAGGATGACCTGACCTGGAGCGCCAACACCAAGGAGCTGCTAAAGAAGGTGCAGCAGAGACTGTACTTTCTGAGAATTCTCAGAAATAACCACCTCCCAAAAAATCTGCTCCTTGCTTTTTATCACTGTTCCATCGAGAGTATGCTCACGTACGGACTGTGTGTGTGGTACGGCAGCTGCACTTCCTCAGAAAAGAAAGCGCTCCACAGGGTCGTCAGGATAGATGAGAACAATTGGTTGTACCCTCCCCACTCTGGAACAAATCTACACCTCCCGAAGCCGCAAAAAAGCAATAGACATTTCACAGGACTCATCACATCCTGGTCATTGCCTCTTCTAGCTTTTGCCATCGGGCAAGAGATACAGAGCTATGAAAACTAGGACAAACCGCCTTAAAAACAGCTTTTATCCGAAAGCAATCATGGCCCTGAACTCAGAATAAAACTGCTCCATATTATTCTTCCAATGTGCAATATAGACCTTAAGTCAACAAGTGCAATTTGTATATTTATTACTATTCGGTTTGTTATTATTTTCTCTCTTCTTGTCTTTTTGTCTTTTTAACTCTTATTCCTCACACTGAGTCGATTGCACCTTCAATTTCGTTGTTCCTTTGTAAAAGTGACAATGACAATAAAGATCTATCTATCTATCTATCTATCTATCTATCTATCTATCTATCTATCTATCTATCTATCTATCAGTATTAAAAGCTGTCTTCCATTCATCTCCCTCTTTTATTTGTCCACATTATATGACTTCTGTAGGTCTCACTTAGTGACTAATGAAGAGCCGGTAACCTGACTGAGTATATGTAGCACCGCATGCCATGGGTCCATGAAGGATCAATGAGGTGCAGGTTTTTGTTTATAAATAGTGCAGGTCTGATTTGTCAGTGTAGGTTTGTGCAGGTGAGATAGGCAGCCAGGGTGCACTAAATAGGAGAACAAGCTGATTAGTTATTCACTTATGGAGAAGGAGTAGCACAGCCATTCCTAATTGGCGGCTCATTGCGTAGTTTAGCACAGTGTCTACACTCGCAGTGTTAAAGTTGTGAGCCCAGGGAGAAAGGGGTAAAAAACAATGGATGGACTGAAAGATAGACAGGAGAATCGGTGGAGTATAACCAAATGTAAAAGAGAGAATGAACTGGTCTTTGCTATTTGATATTTGCAAGGAATGCTGTTCTGGGAGATGTAGATCAAGCTTGCTGAATATCATAAGGAGCAAGGGAGATCGTGAGCTCTAGAGGTCTCAGTGCCAATGGAGGTGGTAGTGAGAAGAGCAGGTTCTACTGAACTCTCAGCAGTGACCAACAGAGATGGCTAGGAGAAAACCAAGGAGAACAAGTCCGTTTGTGTCTCATGCCTCTTGACTGATAAGAGCAGGGGAGATGACAAGGGGACAAAGAAGGCTGATTTTGATTTTAACTGTGAGTTATTTACTAGTTATTTTTACCTCTCTGCATTATGTTGATGGGTGGCACAGTGGAGCAGTGGTAGTGCTGCTGCCTCACAGTTAGGAGACCTGGGTTTGCTTCCCGGGTCCTCCCTGCGTGGAGTTTGGATGTTCTCCCTGTGTCTGCGTGGGTTTCCTATGGGTGCTTTAGTTTCCTCCCATAGTCCAAAGACATGCAGGTTAGGTCCATTGGCGATCCTAAATTGTCCCTAGTGTGTGTTCTGGGTGGGCTGGTGCCCTGCCCGGGATTTGTTCCTGCCTTGTGCCCTGTGTTGGCTGGGATTGGATCCAGCAGACCCCGTCACCCTGTATTAGGATATAGCAGGTTGGATACTGGATGGATGGATGGATGCATTATGTTGTGACTTTATTTATTGGATTTATTTAGTGAAGACTTTTTAAGGCACCTCATATGACACTGCTTATTGTTAATTTTTAATTTTTAATAAATACGTATTTTTGCACTTTGCACCTTTAACTTGTTGTGTTTTCACTTGCTGTAGTCCATCCTTCAGTTACGAAGTGCAAGATACTCTGAAGGCAAAGAATGCCAGGGTCTGTGGGCATGGAGCACCACAGTATAGAAGAGATGAGAGGGAGTGGATAATTACTCTTAATAGTTATCTTGTTTAATTTTTGAAAACCAATACAAGGACACAAATGTTGATAAAAAGAGCACAGCTCCTATTGGACTATTATACGATTTAATAAAAATGTTCTCTACATTTTCTTTAATATATTGCTCCATATCTTCACATCCTGGTTTAGATAAGACATACATTTTCCTTTTAGTAAGAGTAGCGTCAGGTAAAATCTCAATGGCACAATCGTACTTTCAAGGTGGTAATTCAAGTGACTTTTGTTTGCTAAATACACCCACATATTCCCTGTGTTCCTAAAGCAGAATATTTTTAAACATTGCTGCTTGCAGTATGAACTCCAGGAAACAATATTCTTTTTGAGACCAACCGATGATTGGATCATGTACAGTAGTTGCAACGAAGGAATACCCAAAATTAACCAAAAATAAAATGTGAGGAGTTTGCACTTATGATAAGATTAAGGAGTACCGTAATAAATTCCAAGACACCTGAGCCAATAGGTTTAACGTTTATAAACAGGACCTCAGGTTTAAACTTTAAAGCAGTCGGTGAAGTCCGAAATTTATCTACTAAGCCTGAACTAATCAAGTTTTCTGTAGCCTCTGAATCAGTGAGACACGTCCAGAGTTTTCTGTTTAATTGTTTAACCATTACGTAAAATAAGTTTTTTGACTACAAGTACCCACCCCACCATTGCTTAACTGAGGGAGGAGACATTCTAGCACCCCTGTAGCTTGGGACACTGAAACCCCATATACCCTAGATCACTACAATAAAAAATCTTTTCTGTTCTTCTGTTAAAGTTTACACATACAGGTGCTGGTCATAAAATTAGAATATCATGACAAAGTTGATTTATTTCAGTAATTCCATTCAAAAAGTGAAACTTGTATATTAGATTCATTCATTACACACAGACTGATGTATTTCAAATGTTTATTTCTTTTAATGTTGATGATTATAACTGACAACTAATGAAAGTCCCAAATTCAGTATCTCGGAAAATTAGAATATCAATTAAGACCAATGAAAAAAAAGGATTTTTAGAAATGTTGGCCAACTGAAAGGTATGAACATGAAAAGTATGAGCATGTACAGCACTCAATATTTAGTTGGGGCTCCTTTGGCCTGGATTACTGCAGCAATGCGGCGTGGCATGGAGTCGATCAGTCTGTGGCACTGCTCAGGTGTTATGAGAGCCCATGTTGCTCTGATAGTGGCCTTCAGCTCTTCTGAATTGTTGGGTCTGGCGTATTGCATCTTCCTCCTCACAATACCCCATAGATTTTCTATGGGGTTAAGGTCAGGCGAATTTGCTGGCCAATCAAGAACAGGGATACCATGTTCCTTAAACCAGGTACTGGTAGCTTTGGCACTGTGTGCAGGTGCCAGGTCCTGTTGGAAAATGAATTCTGCATCTCCATAAAGTTCGTTAGTAGCAGGAAGCATGAAGTGCTCTAAAACATCCTGGTAGATGGCTGCGTTGACCTTGGACCTCAGAAAACACAATGGACCAACACCAGGAGATGACATGGCACCCCAAACCATCACTGATGGTGGAAACTTTACACTGGACCTCACGCAACGTGGATTCTGTGCCTCTCCTCTCTTCCTCCAGACTCTGGGACCTTGATTTCCAAAGGAAATGCAAAATTTACTTTAATCAGAGAACATAACTTTGGACCACTCAGCAGCAGTCCAGTCCTTTTTGTCTTTAGCCCAGGTGAGACACTTCTGAAGCTGTCTCTTTTTCAAGAGTGGCTTGACACAAGGAATGCGACAGCTGAAACCCATGTCTTGCATACATCTGTGCGTGGTGGTTCTTGAAGCACTGACTCCAGCTGCAGTCCACTCTTTGTGAATCTCCCCCACATTTTTGAATGGGTTTTGTTTCACAATCCTCTCCAGGGTGCGGTTATCCCTATTGCTTGTACACTTTTTTCTACCACATCTTGTCCTTCCCTTCACCTCTCTATTAATGTGCTTGGACACAGAGCTCTGTGACCAGCCAGCCTCTTCAGCAATGACCTTTTGTGTCTTGCCCTCCATGTGCAAGGTGTCAATGGTCGTCTTTTGGACAACTGTCAAGTCGGCAGTCTTCCCCCTGATTGTGTAGCCTACAGAACTCGACTGAGAGACCATTTAAAGGCTTTTGCAGGTGTTTTGAGTTAATTAGCTGATTAGAGTGTGGCACCAGGTGTCTTCAATATTGAACCTTTTCACAATATTCTAATTTTCCGAGATACTGAATTTGGGACTTTCATTAGTTGTCAGTTATAATCATCAACATTAAAAGAAATAAACATTTGAAATACATCAGTCTGTGTGTAATGAATGAATCTAATATACAAGTTTCACTTTTTGAATGGAATTACTGAAATAAATCAACTTTGTCATGATATTCTAATTTTATGACCAGCATCTGTATATTCCCTAATTCCATGGGTTCTTACACAATTTTCTTTTCAGTCGAACAAACTGAAAATCCCCTCTCAATCTCCTACTGTCCTATATTTCTTCTAACCTCCCAATCGGGAATGTCACACTTCCTTTCCTGACCATCCATTATGCTGGCCTTTTAGCCAGGTAAGACAATGGTGACCATCCCAGCTGGGATGCCAGTCCATCCATCACACCTGTGAACTTGTTACTTCACTCTGAGCCTGTACTTAGTGAAGGATGCTATACAAAAATAAATTTAATTGAAGTAAATTGAATTGACAAGCAGTCATATAATACCCACAATAAAAAGCACTTTAGACAAAGAAAATCTGTTTTTGATAGAAGTTTCATTTTGTAACCTCTGGTCTAGTCCTAATAACATGAAGAATAGTATATAATAAACTGTACCAACTCTGGTAATGTCTCCAACTATTCCCCTGCCGATGGTCTGGAAAGAACAAGAATGGAAGAGTATGGTTAATAAAAAACATTAGAATCAGTTTGCAGCATTTAACATTTTCATTAATTGCTATTGTGCTAAAGGAGAAAGGTAATAAAGAGGTACACATATATACTGAAAAAATGCAAATTAATCCTTGTAAGGCAGGTGCAATTTTCTGTCGTTTTTATGTAATATGGGACATTGTTTTACCATTGAAGTATAATTTGCAGTTAAGGATTCTTTCAGCTAAGCAAAATAATACAGGAAAGCAGTTTCTCTATTTATATCAAATCCAACATCTGTCTGTCTGTCTGTATGTCTGTCCACTTTTCACGACAGCACTACTTAACGGATTTAGATCGGGTTTTTTCTATAATTTGCTTGAACATTCTGGTTGTTTTTGCGACTTCTCTCATCACGATAAGTACCATAGTTCGCTTGCAGGAGTGATTTATTTACTCTTATCTGAGACAGAGGCTGTGGGCCAAGGAGAGGAAGGGGAAGTGTAACGTCAGGAGTGGAGAGCGGGGTGGGGCCTTCCTCACTCACGTGCCAGCTTTCGTTCAAGTCAGTCTACCCCTGGCCATGTTTTGGAGCGTATCTTGCCTCCGCTTAGCTAGCAATACCAGTTTGTTTATTGATTTTTAAAGTTTGCCCTGTTTCACTACTACGTGGACGGAGCCGTGGAGGATAGCTAGTAGTTTATATTATCATGAAAGATAATTTGTGTTCTGCTAAAGGATGAGAATTTGTTCTAATCCTGAGGCTCTCTAAACCTAAGGTGTAAAGCACTGTCTAATATTTTTTTTAAATTCGATAACAATATCAAAACAAATAGGTAATGGAACTGGGTAGCTGCAAAGATGTCTGTTAGGTTCACATCCCAGGTTCTCCTCTGTGGTAGCGCTTTGAATAGTAACAAAAGGCTAAGGATCTGAAGGTTGCTGGTTTGAATCCCCGTTAGTGCCAAAAAAGATCCTACTCTGCTGGGCCCTTGAACGAGGCCCTTTACCTGCACTTGCTCCATTGTACAACGGCTAACCCTGCGCTCTGACCCCAAGGGGTATACGAAAACTAATAAATTCCTTATACAAGAAATTGTATAAGTGAAATAAAGAACAAAAATATAAAAGCAAAGAATTATTATTAGCATTATAATTATGCCTGACAAGTAAGCTGTAGTGCAGAGTGGATATTTAGGTTCAGGGACATGCATTTGATGTACAATATGAAACTGAATAAAGTGCTATCTGCTCAAACTGAGAAAGAATTTACCCTGGCTAGGGCTAACTTCAGTTCATTAAAAAGTCCTGTTCGCAGCGCCATTTCAGTTAAATTTTATTATAAAAACGCCTGCATAAATTTGAGATACTTCCTTCATCAGTGTGAGAGACGAATCAGCAACTCAGCCACGATGGACTCTGCTCTCTTGTCTGGCCACGATGCTATGATAAAGGAAGATCAGTGAGGGAGCAGTGATATTCCCCTTCCAATGCCAGGATGTGGACACAGAAGGGTGCAGCAGCAGCAACCACACCAGGGCTGGCATCCCAGTAGCCATGGAGGGACACACTGGTTGGGCTTGAGAGACTGCGAGGATAGGACATTGAGTGACTACCTGCTATGAGCAGAGCACCCCATCCCTTCCCATCCCGAGGCCTAGTCTGAACGTCCACAGGGCAGCATTGGAATTGTTGTCCCATGGGGCTGTCAGGGCGAGGTGGATCATTGTGGTCCTGCCTAACCAGGGAATGCTTCCCGGATGGAACAGATTAAGCACTGAAAGTACTCCCAAGTTAGGAGTTAAAAGCGTGCCCTCCACTTGGCGCGTCGGAGTCAGGAGCGGAGCAGAACAACACTCGTTTGGAGGAGTAAAGAGAAAAGGAAATGGAAGGGATTTGTTTTTGCTGAGTGGTTGGAAAGGAAGCCTGTGGAAGGGTACTTTTGTTAAATTAAAATGTTCATTGAGAACTTGGGACTTGTCTGTGCAGTTGTGTCTGGGGTTTGTGGCTTAGTGATGCTCCCTACAAACCACATCAGTAATAGTAATGCATAGTAAGGCCACCAGCAGGGAATAAAGGAGAGAGATTAGGAAGGTGGGCAAAGCTGTTTTTAGGTAAAGTGTCTGCATACAATAGAAGGAATGCCTTGATTATAAATAATATGTATGTTAATATGAGTCCCAAGATGCAGATACAGCATATTAATTGATTTAAAATTCTCTAAAGGTCTCAATCCCATGTACTTTAAATGCATCAGTTTATAAAGTTATGACTGATAACAGCACTTCTGCCTTCAGATACCAAACTCTAAGCACATTTCGAACCATCTGCTTATTGCTGTGTTTGCAGATGTCGTCACAATGTTTATTGACTTTAGCTCAGCCTTGAACACAATTGTCCCCACCAGACTAGTTCAAGTTTTAGTTTAGTTTTGTTTAGTTTATTTATAGAGCACATTTAAAACAACCAATGTTAAGCAGATGATGTACATTAAAATAGATGAGGTAAAGGGAGCCACATCCAAAGACAGGAAAAAGTTAAACAAAAGACATCAAACATAAAACATAGTAAAATATTAAAAGAAACAATTCTTACTGACACTAGTATGGGGTGCCAGTAAGCTCCAAACCACAGACACAATCACACCTAAACCAGTCACGGATTCAAATATAGTCCCTTTTTATTAATACACACAGACAGAACGCAACACAGAATTCTCCACAGACTAATTACAACTACCAAAGGACACCCACAGAACTCAACCGGGCTCTATTCTAGAACTTGAATTCCCATGATGCCCTGTGGGTATCCAAATTGGACCCGAATCCCAGGGCACTGCCCTCCAGTGTATCGGGAGACTTAGTACAGATGCTAGTGTCTCTCCTAGTCCTCCAAACATACTGGCTTCCCTGCCGGGTAAGGATTCTTGTTTGATTCTGGTCAGAGAGCCTGTCTTTCAGCTTTCTTTTAGCATGGCGTCCCATCTGGGCAAGGAATCACCCTCTGAGATGCTCATCCATCTCTAGTGGCACTCACTTAACTAAAAGCCTGAGGGAAAAGATGCATTTTCAACCCGACAAACAAAATAATCGATTCTGCATCTCAGCTCCACCTTATGCACATGAACTTTCTGTTTGCTAGGTCCCAAGTAGTTAGGGTGGGACAACACACCACTAGCATCATTAAATTGAACATCGGCCCTTCCCAGGGATTTGTTCTTAGTCCCGCTGCTGTGTTCACTATACACAAGTGATTGTGTAGACATGTGTTGCTCAAACACCATTGTAACATTTGCAGACAATACAGCAGTGGTAGGCCTCATCAGCAACAACAATGAGATGCACAACCTTGATGAAGTGGCTGGACTGTCACTATGGTGTCTACTTCACTAATAGTGAAACAAAACAGCTCATAATAATAATAATAAAAATACATTATATTTATATAGCGCCTTTCCCATGCTCAAGTGAGAAGTGAAGAAATGATAGCACACCTGTGTTCTTTAACTGTACTGTGATGGAGAAGGTTGAGTGTTTCAGATCTCTGGGAATCAAAATCAGGAATGACTTAGCATGGTCCAAACACAGAGACTTTCTGGTGAGAAAGACAGGACAGCACCTTTATCGACTTTCTGGTGAGAAAGACAGGACAGCACCTTTATCATCTCAGACAACTGAAGAAATTCAGAGTGTCAAAAAGAGTCCTCAAGTCCTTCTACCACATGGCTATTAAAAGAAGCTTGTCAGGATGCATCACTGCCTGGTATGGGAACGGCTCAAAAAAAAGGACCATGCAGCGCTGCAGAGAGTTGTGCTACTCGGCTGATCGCATCATGGAGATATCACTACCATGCCTACAAGACCTTCAGTACATGTACTGTAAAAAAGATGCACTGTCAAGGTAACCAGGACCATGAAGTATTCCTCTCACACCTTCTACAGCCTGTTTAAATGGGTAAGCTCTGGCAGGCCTCAAATCAACAACACAAAGTGAGTGCTCTGTGCCCCATTAAAATGTGTTCTGAGGGGACCTCTAGTGGCTACATTAAGCGTTGTTTTATATTGTTATCAAAGCTCTATTTTGAAGCAAGCACCACATGGAGAAGTAGGTGGCAGGAATCTATTTCCATCCGCTGTTCATTTGCCCTTATAAAGGCATAATCTGTACGTTTGTTTCTTTTATTAGTATATACATTGTTTGAGTTTGAGTTTTAGTTGTTCATTTTACAGTTTTGCAAATGTTTAGTGTGCATGTAAAATATATACAGTATACTGTATATATAAATATTTAGTGGACCAATGGGGCGTGTACAGCCACCCTAACCCAACACAGACAGGCAGGACACAAGTTCCACAAAGCACACCTTTATTTCCAGATGGGGAAGTGCTTTCTATGCTCCCCACAAGAGCACAATGTCCACAGTCCATTTCCTTTCTTCTTTTTTCTCCGCCTCTCCCGGCAAGCTTCCCGACTCTGGCTTTCCGAATGGAGTGAAGCGGCTCCTTTCATTCAGCTCCAGGGAGTGCTCCAGGTGGCTCATCAGCGTTACCTGAAATCACTCCCAGGGGTGGCAGAAGTCCATTGTAGGGCTCTGCAGCTCCCCTTGGTGGACCCCACAGAACCCAGCAGGGCTGTGTCAAACTCCGACTCCCAGCGTGCCCTGCGGGAATCCGTGGTACCACAGCCACCCAGGAGGGCTGCCCTCTAGTGTCCCAGGGGAAGTAGTGCCTCGCCGATGCTCTCTCCCCCAGTCTTTCCATCCAGCTGGCATCCTGGCCAGGTAATGGCCGAAGCCGCCCATCACAATATATTGTATATATGATTGTTCAGGCCTATTCTCATAAGTTTGAGTATGAAACGGCAGGACGTCATTATGCTAAACAATCTGTTTTATACTCTGACTTTGGTGCCCAATCCCCAGTTGCAGCCTGGTAGGCCGCCCCACTTGTGGCCAAAATCACGAAATTCTATAAATATCAAAAAGAAAAATTAATTATTATTTAACGGAGTGGGCGGCACAGTGGCACAGTGGTAGCGCTGCTGCCTTGCAGTAAGGAGACCCGGTATCGCTTCCCGGAGTTTGCATGTTCTCCCTGTGTCTGTGTGGGTTTCCTCCGGGTGCTTCAGTTTCCTCCCACAGTCCAAAGACATGCAGGTTAGGTGCATTGGTGATCCTAAATTGTCCCTAGTGTGTGCTTGGTGTATGTGTGTGTGTGTCCTGCGGTGGGCTGGCGTCCTGCCCAGGGTTTGTTCCTGCCTTGCGCCCTGTGTTGGCTGGGATTGACTCCAACAGACCCCCATGACCCTGTGTTTGGATTCAGTGGTTTGGAAAATGGATGGATGGATTTAACGGAGTAAAAATCATGAAATCAATTGGAGTATTCCCATTAAACTGAGGTCCACTATGCTCAATGAGTATTTATGAAAGACTAAATAAACAATCCATTCATTTTAACTGACATTCTTATACATAAAAAAACTTGTTTTAAATAACAGGAAAAATCACTTGAAAACTAAAGTGGTATGCAATTGGTCATCGTAACTCGATCTTCAGCTAAATACAAACATTGGTGTTATGAAGAGATCATTTTTTTAATAGTTTGTTCCTGTGAAAGAAAGTTTACTCGATCAAAAATAATGTAATTTATTGAATTAAAATAAATTATTGAAATAATAATCCATCCATCCATCCATCCATCCATTCATTTTCCAACCTGCTGAATCCGAACACAGGGTCATGGGGGTCTGCTGGAGCCAATCCCAGCCAACACAGGGCACAAGGCAGGAACCAATCCCGGGCAGGGTGCCAACCCACCGCAGTGAAATAATAATGATTTATTGAAATTAAAAACCATGACTTTCTTTTTATTAAAAACTACAACTTTCTTGATATTTTAGTTTATAATTCAAAAACTGAATAAGAATCTGAAAATCTAACAACATCACATTAAAGTTCGATAAATTCTGAAAAGAATGATACCAAACATATATATGTAGGTTTTAAAATAAGCCTGATTTAAAGCATGACATAAAAACATGACATAAAATCGTTACACTTTTAGGTTTAGGATTTTATATATAGAGAGTAGATTTAATTTATACCATGTCATAAGGAAGCAATAACAAAGTAGTTTGTATTAAATATAGAGGCATTTTTAAAGAAGAATGCTTGTTAACCAGTTCAGATAGGTATTGCTTGCTGTTTCACACCACTTTCATTAAACACCTGAACGCAACCACTGTCTTGGGTGTTTGCTGAAGGAGTGTGTAGCTCACTTCCTAACTACGTGAGCGTAGAAGACTAAGAAAGAGCTTAATTTCCCAGGCAATAAAAATACCTAATGGCTGCCTTGTCAGGCATTCCTCAAAACTGATAAAAACCATCGTCTATTATTTACATTTGCAACTATTACTATGTAACGGATACTTAACAATTATTATACTTGGTTGGCGCCGACCTGACACAGACCGTCAACCGAGGCACGTGTAAAACAAACAAAAAGATTTATTTTTTCTTCACCTGTGGGACATGTCTTCCCTGTGAACCCCACAGGCACAACACAATTCCAAAATACTAAGAAAAATCACCCCAAATCACACTCTGTCTTCCTCCACTCCTCCCAGGCAGCTTCGTCTTTTTTGTCGTCGTCGTCGTCGTCGTCGTCGTCGTCGTCGTCTCCTCTTCCTCCTCTCGACTCTGGCACCCTGAGTAGTGGCTGCAGGCTCCTCTTATAGCCCACCCGGGAAGTGCTGCAGGTGCTCGTTGACCTACTTCCAGCTGCATTTCCGGGTGTGGTTGCGCTCCCGCCCCGACAGGCTCATTAAGCTGTGCAGCTCTATGCAGCTCCCCCTGGTGGAGGCCACCGGAGCCCAACCAAGATGAGCTCCAGTGTTCCATGAAAGTGGCCCCGACACAACCCAGGGGAGCTGCCAACAAAGGTTCCAAGGGACGTAGCATGGCTAGCTATGGCTGCTCCCCCGGATCTAGTAACAAAGGGGCATGGGTCCCGGCCGTCCGCCACAACCTTTAATGTGTATATGTGTTGTGGCCAGGTGCAGGAAATGCAGCTTCATGCTGTAAGAAAATTTTGTCAGCCAACCGGGTTGTCCCACTTATTGTCTGAAAGCACAAAAAGCAAAACAAAAGGCAACACTCTTTGGCGTGTATTCTTTGCATTATGCAGATTTCCATCTTAAAGAAATGAGGCTAATCGGGTTGAATAGCCAAGGTCACTGTGGAAGCGACACTCCATCCGGTGAGTTGCTCGTGCCAATAATGACATCTCCTTCTGGGATACTCGGGTTTTTATGGAAACTGAACTAGAAGCGGAGAGGTCAATTGCCCTAACTGGGCAGCTACTCTGCACTGTGGGGAAAGGAGATGACAATGTTACCAATTATTCCCCCTTTTGTCCCGGTGGGTTGATTACACACCTCGGCAGAGCTTGTAAGGACGTATACAATTATTTGAGCATTTTTAATCTTCACCTTATAATATTTGTTCTCAATGTATACTTAATTTAATTGCACAGTATGGGGTGCACACTGGGCTGCATTTCACTCTTTATGTGCCCTTACTGTATGTGTGTACATGTGACAAATAAATAAAATCTTTAATCTGAAACTCGTATAAAGCAGTAGTACTGAATCTTCATGTATGAATATATGAGTTCAGTGCTATTTGGGTGAAGATGTGCACTAATTTGAATTCTTATAGTTGTGAGTTCTGCTTTTAGTCTCAGAATGTGCAGCTTCTTTCAGACAGGGCCTTTTCTTCTTTAATGTATAAGTGAAGTTACAGTTGTGTCCTGTTTTTTAAGATAAACTTCTTTATACAGGGACATTCTAATAGGCAGGGCCCGAGTTATGATGTGTTACTCATGTAATAATGAAGTGAAGGAAACAAAATAAATACAGTACATACCTTGATAGATGTGTAAATGATCCAATCACATGCAGTGTTGGAAATGGTCGCCTTCTTCTTGTAAACACAGACAGACACAGCGCTCCATATTGACAAAGGTATCCACAAGCATTGTAGGGGTGATGGCAGCAGTTTCCTGTTCAATGTTTTTGCAGTAATTGTTCCAGTGTACGAGGCTTCTTCTTGTACATTTTTCCTTTCAGTGCTCCCCAAAGGAAGAAATCTGGAGGTGACAGGTCCGGGGAATGAGGTGGCCATAGTTCCTTTGAAATGACACGATTGCTAAAGAAACTATTCAATTTATGTCATGCTGCGAGCCGACGTGTGACAGGTTTCCCATCATGCTGGACATAACCTTCACTGATCTCATGGTCATCCAATTCACTCACAAATAAGTCAGAACGTTTAAACATTTATCCAGGAATACTGTGATCTTTATTTCGTTTGGATTGCTTCATCATAACCCATTCAAATCACTCTGTATATACTGTATTGTAATGCTGGAAACACGGGTCATGAATACAAGTAAAATGACACTGGTCAACAAGCATTTTGAAACTGGGATTCTTTCATCTGTACTTTGACAAATTTTATCTGCTGACTCCAAATCTGAAAGCTGCTTTAGTCCAGCACGTCCAATTTTTTAGTTATGATGTTCCAGGTCTTGGACAACTAGGGTGACTGGACAGTAAAGGAGATGCGTTTCAGCATTTAAGAAATAAGTTTGGTCTCGAGAAAAGTGAAGCCAAAATTAAGGAAGGTGTTTTTGTTGGCTCTGAAATCCGTGAACTGATGCTTGACGATGAGTTCAAAAGGAAACTGAAGCCAACTGAATCAGCGCCCTCATTCGTGCAGGTTGTCCAGAATGTTCTTGACAGTCACAGAGCAGAGAATTAGAAAAAGTGAGTGCCTCAGACAATTTTGAGCACACTGACCTCACTTTTATTTTGAGGAAAATTGACATACGAGGTGGGACCCAAAAATAACCAGAAATATTTTTAAAACGTGTTTAATTTAATTTTCTGTACAAACTACAATTAGTCTCCTTCACAGTACTCTCCATTGGCGGAAATACACTTATCTAACCATTTGTTCCATTGTTCGAAACATTTTTTAAATTCGTCTTAAGTAATGCCCATTAATGCTCTGGTCGTTTCTTGTTTTACCTCTTCGACGTCAGCAAAACGCCTTCCTTTCAAGTCTTTTTTCATCCGACGGAACAAAAAAAAAATCACACGGAGCTAAATCCGGTGAGTAGGGTGGGTGGTTCAGGGTTGTCATACCGTTTCTAACAATAGTTTCTGCAACACTTTTTTCAAGAAGAAAACAAAATTTCACTGCCGCGCGTTGCTCATGATAATCGGCCATTGTAAAAAAACGACGCTTGCACAAAACTACTTTTACAAAAAAATTCACTGAACACAAGCACAACCTTCCAGACTGATGGCACTTGGCAGACTGACTTGTGAGGAGTGTAACTAGATCGCCCTAGCGGCCCAACCACGTACTACAAGTACCAACCTAACAACAACAACAAAATTCTGGTTATTTTTGGGTCCCCCCTCGTAAACATGTTTTAAAGTGCCTCTGGTATCGTCTTCTGGTTTGTTTTCAGAATAAACACATTCAAACAATTTTGGTGGGACAGAGTCCAAACTCCAGATATTGTGTTGATGTATTATATTGATATTCAAAAGTGATGCGTATCTCAAAACTTGATGTGCTAGCTTAATTCCGATTTCATATATGAAGTCAGTGTAAAAAACTTAATAGAGAGCTGGTCTGAAGTTCCCAGTAGCAAACAAAAAATATTTTTTTGCAAACCAGTGTAATTTATTTCAGTGATGTTAATTGTCCCGGCCAGCTACTAAGGTCTCACTTAACACATTCAAGATGATTATAAAAGCTCATTTTAAGAATATCTTTAAGACAATGTATAAGCGTGACCCCGGCGTATGTGAAATGATACAAGTGGAAATGCTGAAACTGTTCCCAATTAATTGGACATAATATACGTTTGTTCAAGATACTCTGAAACCTTGAGATCTTGTAGAGCTCATTAACACATATGGAAGCGATGAATGCAGATCTCTTCACCATAAGGGGCCATTCACATAATGATCAGGAATGTGTTTAAGTTATAAATTGATGCCCAGGGAACACAATTATTCCACTACAAGAAAAGGAACATCTGGCAATAAAATGGATGGTTGAAGCGCTCTGTTATTCAGGGCCGACTTAATGTAAGGGCACAACGGGCATTGCACCCAGGAGCATAAGGGCCCACAATATTTCTGATGCCTATGTTTCTGTTTTGGCATCAAAGCAGATGCCCCGGCGCACTACTTTGCCTGGGGGACTATGATGCTGTTAAGACGGCCCTGCTGTTATTATTACCTTTGGAGTTACAAATTTACGCTGGTAACTAATCATGTGCCACTACAATGGCTTTACAGACAGAAAGACGTGAATTCAAGACTCATTCACTAGATGGCTTACTCAATTGCAGCCTTTTAATCTTTTTGCTCAGTGCCATCGCAGTAAACATCATAGAGATGTCCCTTCTCCATTTGCCGAGTCTCTTCATTAAACAAGTGAACTAAGCTTGGGGTGATGGGTATGATGTATTGGGCTGCACGCTCGCTTTCCAGAGCCGAGTCCGTTTCAGAACAATCATACTTTCACTCAGACAGAAGTGAGAAAGATGCTGGATCAACTGAGGCGATGCACAAGTCTCATATCACACGGTAATGAAAACCTTTATAAGCGATTGATTGTTCTTCCTCAGGTGGGAGCTCTTGTGTTTTGCAGACTGCCCCTAGAGCTCATGGTGGCGCTGTGTCTCTGCAGCTCGACACTCTGAAGACGACATCTTTGAAATCTTTTAATTCCAGGAGGATAGCAGTGCAGTTTCACTTGAAGTTTATTAAGTTTGCTGTTTGCTTTTGAAGATTTCAATATTGTTTCTAGAGTATGTTAAAGGACTATTTTAAGTTTTATTTGCGCAACTCTGAACCCAATACGCATCAAAGATCTGTGCTCATGATGCTGACGACACCTCCTCTTCAGTACCGTGATCTCCAGGATTAAAAACACCAAAGTCATAAAAGACATTCGTGAGACACAACAAGCATCTCACAACTCTAGAACACCTCACCGCCCACAAAATCATGACAGGAAATGATATCAATTATATTATCACTGCAAAACGCTTCATTGAAAACAGGTAGAAAACACTGGGACATGCCAGAAAACTACTTGCAAAATGTTTGCAAACGCCATTAAACAAATGCTGGAAATTTTACAACACTTAAGTGTGAATAGGCCCTAAAAGGGATACAGTGATCCCTCGCTATATCGCGCTTCGCCTTTCGCGGCTTCACTCTATCGCGGATTTTATATGTAAGCATATTTAAATATATATCGCGGATTTTTTGCTGGTTCGCGGATTTCTGAGGACAATGGGTCTTTTAATTTCTGGTACATGCTTCCTCAGTTGGTTTGTCCAGTTGATTTCATACAAGGGACGCTATTGGCAGATGGCTGAGAAGAAACCCAACGTACTTTTCTCTCTCTCTTGCGCTGACTTTCTCTGATCCTGACATAGGGGGTGTGAGCAGGGGGGCTGTTTGCACACCTAGACGATACGGACGCTCGTCTAAAAATGCTGAAAGATTATCTTCACGTTGCTATCTTCTGTGCAGCTGTTTCCTGAAGCGATATGCTGCACGGTGCTTCGCATACTTAAAAGCTCGAAGGGCACGTATTGATTTTTGACTGTTTGTTTTTCTCTGGCTCTCTGGCTCTCTCTCTCTCTCTCTCTTTGTCTGCTCCTGACGGAGGGGGTGTGAGCTGCCGCCTTCAACAGCTTTGTACCGGCGGTGCTTCGCATACTTAAAAGCCAAACAGCCCTATTGATTTGTTTGCTTTCCTCTCTCTTTCTGACAGTCTCTGCTCCTGACGCGCACTCCTTTGAAGAGGAAGATATGTTTGCATTCTTTTAATTGTGAGACGGAACTGTCATCTCTGTCTTGTCATGAAGCACAGTTTAAACTTTTGAAAAAGAGACAAATGTTTGTTTGCAGTGTTTGAATAACGTTCCTGTCTCTCTACAACCTCCTGTGTTTCTGCGCAAATCTGTGACCCAAGCATGACAATATAAAAATAACCATATAAACATATGGTTTCTACTTCGCGGATTTTCTTATTTCGCGGGTGGCTCTGGAACGCAACCCCCGTGATGGAGGAGGGATTACTGTACTTGTTTTTATGACACGCAGAGTGCTGAGGATTTTTGTGAGTGTAAAGCAAACAGGAGATGACTGAGAAACAAGACGTCATGATCAAAAAGGCAAGCAAGGGTCAGAATACTGGAAAAGACAAAACGAGAACAAATGACCAGAATCAAAGGACAAAACAAAAATTGAATGTCAGAAGAGAGCTGCAAACAAAAAGCAAAACCCTAACACTGGGGCCTACTTATAAATAAAACTAACTTTCATTATTAAGGAGGATCTCATCTTTTGTGATCATCTCCTAGGGCCTCATGCATAACGCTGTGCGTAGAATTCGCACTATAACATGACGTAAGCACAAAAGCCGAAATGTGCTTACGCACAGAAAAATCCAGATGCAGGAATCTGTGCGTTCGCCAACTTCCGCGTTCTTCCGCTACATAAATCCCGCTCAGCGTGGAAATAAACGCACGTGCACGCACACGCACTTGCTGTCCCGCCCCAACTCCTCCCAGAATTACGCCTCTTTGAATATGCAAATCAATATAAATAGCCCTTAAGCCCAGCGTTCTGTGAAAAGACAATGGGAAAAGCACGGGGGAAAATATAAGAATTTCAGCGAATACCAAATGGAGGCAAAGAAAAACGTACTATTTGTTGGTTTAAACAGTTATATAAGCAACAAAAGGAAGTTGATTGAGTGACATAGCATGTCGGAGAAACTCGAAAGCTCAAGTTCACAAAGTCGCACAGTGCCCGAAATAAAAAAGTTGTCACATATCAAAGTCGACGTGAAAAGGCGAGTCGTAGCCCACCGTCTGAGTGTCATATGAAAACTTATTAGGGTGCAGTGAAAAAAAAATAGGCACACAGTGTGAAAAAAGCACAAAATGTCAACTTTAATCTCAAAATTTCCACTTTAATCACGTAGTTTATTTTGTCATTAAAGCAGAACATCATAAACTTCATCTTAAAATCGTTTAATTTACTAGTTTCTCAAATCCCATCATAACTAAAGTAGCACGTTAAATGCATTGTTTTGTATTTGACCTTATATGTGCTCTATGTGCCCAAATCACTACGTGCTCTTCCTCCAACAGGACACAGAATCCATTACGTTCGTAATATTACAGCTCTCTAAATAAAATACTGAGATGTATACGTGATATCATTTTCATGATGATATGAGTTAAAGCATGTTATTAAACATGGGAACACGGTGGCGCAGTGATTGTTCATGTCTCACGCAAGATGCTTGCTGCGCTATGCGCGACCTTCAATGAAATGCTTTATTACAGAAGTACTGTCTTTTTCAAATGCACTAACCTCCAATTCCTGTCCTTCCTTTTCTTTCTCCAAATACCCAATCGCCACACAATCAGCTCTGTAATAGACGTTAAGCCACCTGTAAGCTTAGAATGCCGATTCTTCAAAACTTTTAAGGAACATCGAAATATCTTCGTAATGTTTAATTATTCTATTCATCTATCCTTCCAGTGTCGCACTAGCCACAGCATGAAAACAGTGTGAGGTAGGAACAAACCGTGAACGAAGCTCAAGCTCGCTAGCGCTGTGGCACTGTGTAGTTAAGTTAAAGTTTTATCTGTATAATATAATCAACATATTTTGCTGCATTTCATCTTAAAAATGATATCGTCATCATATGTAAATACGCGCTTTATACAGTGGCTGAGGTTGTGCAATATTATAACTGTATCATAAGTACAATTACCTCACGGTAACTTGCAAGTACAAACAGTTCTACATGGAGCACTTGATGGACTGATTGAGTGTGTGTATAGTTCTTGGGATGAAACTGTTTGTGAACCGCGAGGTCCGAACAGGAAAGGCTGTGAAGCGTTGGTCGGATGAGAGCAGTTCAAATAGCAAATGGCTGAGGCAGCGAGTGCTTGATGCTGTATACCGATAATTCTCTTTCCAATCGCTGTAGATCTGTGATTCACACTCAGGTACAGTGATATAAATACTCCTAACGGGAACAGCTGAGAGAATAAGAAGAAGGTGCAATGAGAGTAACAACGCTAAAGCAGTTATGGTATTTAGAATAATTTGACCATTCTGTGGACCATTATATTGTTACAGGTTAATTACAATCCGATGCATGAAATTTATGAACGATATGCGGTTAACTTCAGTGTATTTGATAAAGCCGCTGTTGTGGATGTGGATCTAAAAAAAGAAAGGGTAATCACACAGGAACAGTAGCACTGCTTTGACGCTGGGTGCCGCCAGTCTGCAAAACCGAGCGGAGAACTTGCGTACAACAGGGTATGAGGTACCGTGGAAAAGTGCGTGGCTTTACGCCAAGTTTAGGTTTTATACATCGCGATTTGAACATGGAAACGTTCTTACGCAACATTTCTGTGCGTATGCACCGTTTATACATGAGGCCCCTGGTCATTTTTTTCTAGCCACACACAAACAAACTTTTTCCCTGCAGTCCAGGGAATCCAAAATTATTGCTGACTGTAACTGCGAAGGGGCGGTTCCCCATTGGGGATTCTCTGCTGACAGTCATCCCTTGTCTCTCTTGGGAGAATTGCTGCCGATATTCATACCTAAACAATGACAATTACTTAAACAACCCACATAAGATTGTATGCAAACCATTCATGATCCTTTCCCATTGAATAGAATAGTGAGTCACGACTCTGTGCAACCCAAAAGCTGGCAACCTGTGATGAAAATGGTATTGATAGTCATGGTATTGTTTCCCAACTGAATAAAGCCTAAAATTAAATATGTAATAAAAAGATTGTTATGCAATAGGAAATGGTGTGAAATAAGTATAAAGTAGCAGTGTTAAATTCAATTTTATTTACAGGATTGGTGTTGTTTTCCATCTAAAAGGAATGCAATATGAGGAAGTGTCACACACAGGCTCTTGGGAGACAACTTCTGGGCTCATCAAATGGTAATTCCACTCCAAGTCAGGGGTTGGCGCTGTCACTTAAGGCCACCTCTTTTCCTGCCTCTGCAAAACAAATGATTGACAGATGGAACATCGATGATGTCACTTCTGATCTCTGACCTCCTGAACTCACCTCTTCCACCTCTTGTTATAATATGTTTGGTATGATATTAAGTTTAATGTCACTGTCTCTGTGCACACTGTTATGGACTCATTCATTCAGGCAGACCAAGTATGGTACACAGGGGCTCAGCATCAGCATTTAGAATTGCCGAGCCAAGCACAGGACTAGAGAGCCAAAGACAACTGGAGAATTGAATAGTCAGCCTAAAGACAGACTAGTATATTTCTGTCCTCTGTCAGCACAAAAATCCTGTTTCCTTGTTGGGAGAATGAGAACTGCATGTAGGCATTGTGCTATTCCTGTATTTTTGAAGGTGGGGTTTGAGTCCTTTCCTGTCCTTGTTTGGATCCAGAGAAGGAGCCTGCACATGGAGCAACCAGTATATAAGAATGGACCTATGGCCAACACACTTTGAAGCTAACGGGCTTTTCCGTCCGGAAAATCCTTTCAGCGTGGCGACGAAAGATGGCAGACAGAGTAGATCAGGACCCCCACATGCTTGATAGTCTGTCATAAGCTTCCCGTCTGTAATACCGCATGAAACTGTCAGTAAAGTGAGCTAAATTATCCTTATACTCCTCATGTAATCTTGTAACTGTCATATTGCATGCTGGGGGGGGGATAATACCTTTTTAATTTATAATTATTTAAAATTCAGGTTAATTAAAATGCCGCAATTGAAAAGAACACATTTCCAGAGAGCTAATGCCTCTTAAGGAAACACCTCTTAAGCCTGAAAACCAGCTCCAGCGCCTTCTTGGAGTCAGTCAACACACGACTCACGTCTAAGAAAATGTCTCTGCATTCACTGCATGCTTTTCTTTTTGCAACATCTTCAATTATATGGAGATCGAGTGCCTCCAGACCTTTATAATCTCTTGTGCCAATTCGTTTACAGCAGGGAAAATATCTTCTAATATTAGTTATACATGTTGTGGAAGTCCAGCCCCGGACACAGACAGGCACACACCGATGGTTACACAAAGCACACGTTTATTAATAATCAAGTCCACAGCACACAATGCCCTTGCACCAATCACCCACTTCTTGAAGTCTTCACCGCCTCCACTCCTCTCCTCTCCACCGAGCTCTGTCCTCTTCCTCCCGACTGCAGCTCCTGACTGGAGGGAGGTGGTCCCTTTTATATCCACCCGGATGTGCTCCAGGTGCTTTCTGATGGACTTCCTGCGGCACTTCCTGGTGTGGCGGAAGTGCCGCATGAGCACCCGGAAACACTCTGGGTGTCCTTGGTATTCCTTCCGCCAACAGCCCCAAGTGTGGTGGAAATGCTATCGTCCAAGGCTCCACCATCATCTGGGCGCCCCCTGGCGGTGGCCACAGGCCCTTACAGGGTTGAGCTTCCATGCTCAGACCCCGTGGCCCCCAAACCAGGCAGGGCGGCTGCCTCTCGTGGTCCTGGGGTGGCACAGTCCCTCTCCCTGTCCGTCCAGGTGTCGCGACTGGGCACAGCCCCCAGCTGACCACCACAATGTATATTTGTTAAATTAATAACTCAGCAGTTTATCTAAAACAGTGATGCCCAACCTACGGCCCCCGGGCCATATCCGGCCTGTGAAGGTGTTACATATGGCCCACTCTTTTATTCCTATATTCACATAGTTATTTAGTGATGTATGACTGTACGCTAATATTAGAATAACTTTCAGTCGGAGACGATCCCTGATGGCGCCGAAGGGTCGCTCTTTACTTAACCCTAACTGTTATCTGTGGTGCTAATGGGGTCTGGTATGTCTTCCCCCACCCCACACCCCTCCTACCTTTGAATAATGACCAACCACATTGACTCAACGTCGTTGAGGAATGGAGCAGAAACTCGCTTCGTAATGTGTGGCGTCCCCCTGCGCCTTACAAGAAATACTACGGGTCATCGTAATTGCGATATTTTCCCGTGTCAGACAGTTTGCCTTTGGCATTTGATTTGAGCGGATGGTGCTATCGGTGTAGCCGTGGAAAATGCCGGAAAGGAAGAAACGAAAGGTTGACTCGGAGTGCAGAAATTTTCAGGAGAAGTGGACAAATTTGTATTTTTTTTGTACAACAAGATGAGAAACCACTGTGTCTCATCTGCAAGGAGACGGTTGCAGTATTCAAGGAGCACAATATTAAAAGACACTATGAAACTAAACACAAAACAAAGTATGATCAATGTGTTGGTTTGCCGCGTGAAGAGAAGATTGCCAAATTGCGTGAAGAGGTTGGTGGATTAACAAAACTGTTTAATAAAAGAAGAAAAGAAAACGAAGCAGCAGTTTGAGTGAGTTTTCGGGTTGCTCACATATTGAGTAAGGAAGCCAAACCATTTTCCGAAGGTGAATGTGTGAAAAAATGCATTCTTGCAGTGGTAGAAGAACTGTGCCCAGAGAAAAAGAGTGCAATTGAGACTGTTAGTTTGTCTCGAATGACAATCACAAGACGAGTTGAAGATTTGGGAAGCGATCTTCTGCTGCAACTGAAGACGAAGGCGGGTCAATTTGAAATTTTTCAATTGCTGCTGATGAATCTACAGATGTGACAGACACTGCTCAATTGTTGGTGTTTATTCGTGGTATAAACACTACTTTTCAAATTACTGAGGAGTTGGCGGCAATGAAAAGTATGAGTGGAACAACTACTGGGGAAGACTTGTTCAGAGAAGTATCACAAGTGATCGACGACCTTGGGCTCGACTGGAGTAAACTTTTAGGAGTGACTACGGATGGTGCAAAAAGCATGGTTGGACAGCACAATGGGTTGGCTTCCAGAATAAGTCAAAAAGTGCTCGCATCAAATGGTTCTCGACCATTACAGCTGCACTGCATAATTCACCAGCAGAATCTCTGTGGAAAGCAATTGAACTTAAAACATGTTATGAAGGTCGTTGTTAAAACTGTGAACTTCATAAGATCGCACGCGCTTAATCACAGGACTTTCAGAGAATTTCTCAACGAAATTGAATCTGAGTATAATGACGTCGTATATCACAGTGAAGTTCGTTGGTTGAGTCGAGGCAAAGTGTTAAAACGGTTTTTTGACCTGCGGCACGAGATAGATATCTTCATGACTGAAAAATCAAAGCAACTTCCTGACCTTAGCGATCCCTTGTGGCTATGGGATTTAGCAATTTTGTGCGATTTAACTCAATATTTGAATGAACTCAATATAAAACTGCAAGGAAAAAACGAGCTTATCTGCCATGTGTATGCGGATATAAGTGAATTTCAAGCTAAATTGAGACTTTTCATGCAACACGCTAAAAGGGAGCAATTGGTGCATTTTCCGACGTGTACTGCACTACGACAGGCACAGATGAACGTTCACTTCCCAAAAAGTAGAATGGTCCAACTTCTGAAGCTGCTGAGTGAAAATTTTGAGGAGAGGTTTGCAGATTTCCATGACCTCGGGAGTGAAATCCATTTGTTTGAAAATCCGTTTTCAGTTGACGTTCCCACTGCGTCAACTGATTTACAACTGGAACTGATCGAGTTACAATGCAATATGTCTCTGAAGGATAAATTTAGAGAAAAATCTCTACCAGAGTTTTATGCTGAATTGTTACCAGTGAACTTTCCAAATTTGTGAAAGGAAGGAATGAAAATGACCACGGCGTTTGCGAGCACATACGTTTGTGAACAAACTTTCTCCGTGATGAAGAGAGCAAAAACCGGGTCACGTTCTTGCATTACAGATGATCATCTTCATTCTGTGCTAAGGATCAATGTGACAAATCTTGACCCAAACATTCCGAAACTGGTTTCTGAAAAACAACTGCAGACATCGCACTAATAAAATAAGCATCGGATGGTGAGTCCACCAATTATCGATTTTTCATTTCTTTTCTTTTCTCACGTTTCGGTAACTAGAATAATTTTAAATATCCATATTTAATTTTCGCATACGTTGTGGCCCGTGAAATTCACAGCAAAGTCAAGTTTGGCCCCCATATTATGAAAGGTTGGGCACCACTGATGTAAAACATAAGCACCAATAGCCTCTATGACATTCCTCTGATACGAAAGTGACATCTGCATATATCTGTCAGAGCTGGTTGGTAGTTGCGATGAATTTTCAGGGTTTCCTCAGCTTGATTTTAAGAGTGGAGTAGATGTGTCTGACCTTCAGTAGAGCCTTTCAGTCTAGCTGGATAAAGAATTTCCAAAGAGTATTTCCTTTCTTTTGTTAATCGCAGCTTAACTGCACTCTAACGGGCCCTTTTTACTGCAATGTCAGCCTAGTAATTGGTAAACATGAACACCTGCTGTATTTGTGGCAGAACAGTGTCCTCTATTGTGGTGAAGGGATCTCAGTATAAATGCTGTCACGCATGTGCATCGGAGGATCACCTTCTGAGCTCTGTGTCAAGGTATGTAATAACCCACCAGGACAAGAGGGGGCACTATAGCTAACATTTTTATCTCCTTCTCTCCCCACAGCACAGAGAAACTGCCCAGTGAGGGCAAATGACTCCGCTCATTCTGGTTCACCGTCCATAAAAGCCTCAGCTTCCAGGAAGGAGGCGTCAATTTGGCAAGAGCGACTTACTGGACGGAGCTTTGGAGCAGACTCACCCTGACCTATGGCTAAAACTTAAAATTTATTTCTGAACTCTTTTGTAGCCCAGACACAAAGGCAAAGATGTCTAAGACGTTGTTACATGGGATGACCCTGTTTGTGTCCCAAATTTTCTTTTGGCAACCTGTCATTCCTTCACCCAGCCACAAATGGCATAGTCGGCAGGATTTAATGGCCATGGGTTTAGTTGAGACCTGTGTTATAAATTCATTGTGGCTAAACACCCAGATGAATCACCCCAACACATTATCAAAGCAATGGGTGAGAAAACAGCAAAAAATAATGGAAAACCAGGAGGAGGCAGACATCATGCCAGGACCTTGGGTGATCACTTGGAGAGTTGGAATTGAGAGGGAGACAGACAACACTTGTCTAGGGGGAATGTAAGACAGAAAGAGAAAAGAGGATTGTGCTATATGAAAAGAAGGTATGCTGCTCAATAAATACTTGTTTTGAACCCAGGGACTTGCGAATATGGAGTTGTGTCTGGAATATGGGGTTTTGTGGCACACCCTAATGATCACAGTGCATTTGCCATGTTTATCAGGTACAACATACTTTCTCTGATCTTTCTCTGATTCCCTTAGGGATTTATGTGTTATTTCTGGGATTTTTATACTCTGGGATTCTGATTCTGAATCAAAAACTGAAGTGTAACACAATTTTGAGGAACTCATTATTTATTTGAGTCGTTCTGTTACAACATTTTGTGAATCCCATTGTCATGATGCAGGTGTGGCCTTGGGGTCACAACTTTGAAGGGTCAATTGGTGAATCATTAAAAGGTTGTCTTGATGGCCAGTTTGTTTGTATCCAGGTTTGCAGAAAAAAATAGGAAAAGAATATGACAAGTGTTGGCTCATCATTTAAATAATGGAAACAGCACTCCTAATCCTAGCAAAGACAGTCAGGATGAGTTCATCAGACCCTTAGCCAAAGTTATCTCAAATTAGACAGAAAATACAGACAACTTGCTGTTACAGCATAATGATGGACTGTATGGCAGACATTTCACATTGTAAGGGACTAACCAATGTCCCTGTTAGAATGGATCCCACTTCCGTGCCTGACTAGGAGGCCATGGGAAAGGAAGGTCAGTGGGGAGGGGTGATATTCACCTTCCATGCCAGAACATGGACACAGAGAGACACTGCTGGCACCGCAGCAAACATGGAGAGCCACACTGGTTGGGCTTGGTCACAAGGAAGGCAAGGACAACGGATGATATGGGCAGAGTGGCAACATCCCATCTGGTGATCCTAAGTATGGATCCTTGCAGGGCAGCATCAGAGTTGTGGTCCCTTGGGCCTGCCCTGTCAGGTTCTGTGGTGGATGCCGGAGGAGCTGTCAGATACTGAGGGCACAATGACCGTTGAGGACCTGCCTGACCCGGAATTGCTTCTTGGAGGCAATAGATTATGCAAGGGAAGTACTCCTGGGCTCGGAGTTAAAAGAGAGCCCTCCACTCAGCCTAGGTAGTCTGAGTCAGGAGAAGAGATGGACAATGCTTGTCTAAGTGGAAAGGAAGGAAGGACTAAAGAGTTTGCTGTGCTGTACTGTCAGATGTTGGAAACCTTTACGGTAGTTTGGGGAAGAAACCTGTGAAAGGTATGCTTGTTAAGAATAAAAGAACTGGATTTGAACCCTGGACTGTGTAGTGGTTGTGTCTGGGGTTATGGGGCACAGTATGACCCTGCAGGCCACATATCTTATATCACTAGTGTTATGATGTGACAGAAGACAAATTATATGAGAAGTTCCTCAAATTCCTTGAAGTGGAAGATACAATTGGTAAAGCACTCACAAATTTCTTGCTGGAACAACTAAACAAATATGACATTAGAATCAAAGACTGTAGGGGACAATACTATGATAATGGGGAAAACATGAGGGTCATATACCAAGGAGATCAGGCCAGAGTGAAACTGATGAATGAGTGAGCACTATAGGTACAGTACCTTGTTGCAGCCATAACTGGAATTTTATATGTTGAATATGCTGCTGAATCATCCATGGGAGTCAAAACTAGATTTACATTTACATTTACATCATTTAGCAGACGCTCTTATCCAGAGCGACTTACAACAGTGTTTGTTAGTTTTTTCGCATACCCCTTGGGGTCAGAGCGCAGGGTCAGCCATTGTACAGCACCCCTGGAGCAATTACAGGTTAAGGGTCTTGCTCAAGGGCCCAGCAGCGTAGGATCTCTTTTTGGCAGTGACGGGGATTCGAACCGGCAAACTTCGGGATACCAGCGCAGATCCTTAGCCTCAGAGCCACCACTCCGCCATATAGATCAGCTGCTTAAAGTCTTTGAAAACTAAACAAAATGGCAGACTATCCTTCAGGGCCATATGTTACAATTACCGTTGAAATCACTGTCAAAAACAAGTGTCAATGCCACGACAGCGGTGCTTGAGCAATTACTGCACCTTGAAATTTCCAATGAGCAAATCCATCCATCCATTTTCCAACCCGCTGAATCCGAACACAGGGTCACGGGGGTCTGCTGGAGCCAATCCCAGCCAACACAGGGCAGGAACCAATCCCGGGCAGGGTGCCAACCCACCGCAGGACACACACAAACACACCCACACACCAAGCATACACTAGGGCCAATTTAGAATCGCCAATCCACCTAACCAGCATGTCTTTGGACTGTGGGAGGAAACTGGAGCGCCTGGAGGAAACCCACACAGACACGGGGAGAACATGCAAACTCCACGCAGGGAGGACCCGGGAAGCGAACCCAGGTCCCCAGATCGCCCAACTGTGAGGCAGCAGCGCTACCCACTGCGCCACCGTGCCGCCCTCAATGAGCAAATAAGATTCTGAAATCACAAGCTTTGTTGAAACAATTGAGACATTTGACTTTGTAGTGACTTTGGTAATTTGGAAAACTACACTAAGCACAATTGACCACAGCAGTGTAGTCGTGCAATCACCAAAAATTAAAGTGAGAGACCCACTTAATGCCATCACATCTGTGAAAAAGCAGCTGTCAATGTATCGACAAACCGATTTCCGGGATGACACTGAGGAGGAGAAAGAAATTTCGCAAAAAAATTGACATTTTGTCCACATTCACAAAGCATTTTTACACAATGCAAAAAACAAATCCCGATGACAACAATGGTTGAGCATTTAAAAAGAAAGGAGAAGTTTAAAGAGAACTTTTTCAATTCAAAAGCAAATTTACTGGACATAAAAAGAATTAGAGATCATCAAAAATGTCAGATTAGTAGTAGTGATGAGTGAACTGCATGGTGTTTGCTTCGCATTAAAGTCAGAGAAATCACATGTTTGCGGTTATCATTGAACTCAGTGAAATGCACCGAAGGACTAACTGAACTGGATTTGATAAGATTATAATTGTGCAGTGGTCTTTAAAGTGTTCCTGAGGGCTAGGGAAATGTCTGCCAACTATACTGGAATGATTATTATGACCAAAAAGGTGACCTGAGCTGTGCAGCAGCAGTGCCAAAAGTGAGAAAAAATATGCAGGTCTTTTAAGGCAGAAAATTCAAAGTGGACTGTCATGACTGAAGCCAGTGGCTTGTTCTATTTTTTAAAGGCATGCTGAAGGCTGTCCAAACTGTCTGTGCTGATGCTTTGCATTTTTTCTTTTATCAAAAAGACAGAAACATCTTGTAAATAGTAATAAATGTTTGGTTATCATCATTATTTCACAGAGTCTCCTGTGCTTGCATCAGGCTCCTTCAGGGTTTGTTATTTACAGTATCTCCATGTGGCTAATTATGCATGCATAGGTCCTGAGCTTCTTTCTCTTATACTGAAGTGGAGCTCGAAGATTGACCTGCATATTTCACAACAAGCAGAGATAACTTGTTATTTATGCTGCATATGTTTCATAAAAATTAAACTTTGAGAATCTGCGTTATGTACTTATCTGTTCTAGCACTAACTAAGTCCCACAGAGTATGCAATGCAAATGATCAGCATTATATACCCGGGGAGATGGTCCCATCAATGTTGGCTGTTATAACTCCAGGAGATGTTGAGCTGGCCATTTAAAGCATTATGGGGCGCCAGGTAAAAAAGTTCTCCTACATCGGTCGAATTATCAGTAAATAATTTGACGAACAAGGGTGAACATGAAAGTAGCAAATTTGCTGTGAATAACGCTTTGGCGAAATTCGCTGATCAACACAAAAATTATTAGATAAAATATCCCCTGGGACTTTTTGCTGATAAAAATATTCTGAGGAAAGCTGCCAACATCTCCTTTAGTTTAGGTATCCCCTGAAGGTTAAGTCATGGATTAGAGCCTGAGGAGGAGGGCACTGAGGGATTTTTTAATTATGTACTTGGAATGTGGCCTAAAAGTCTAAGTATTATTGCAACCTTTAATGTGCTACTATTAGATTTAAAATGAAAGTAAAGTGAAGTATTTACGGTACTAATAACAGAGACCTCACAGTACTTATTCTACAGACATAAGAAATTTTTTTATCCAAATTAGCTACTGATTCTGATTAAGTAATCTTCCTGAGTGGCTGTGATATTCAAACAGGCATATGGTAGATGCGGACGCCTTTGGTAAAGGTTTTCTCTCCCTGATTGATTCTTTAGGGTCTCTCTAAATTGTGAAAGGTCCAGCCCACTCTCATAATTACGCTTTAGATTTAATCATCATTTGTGCTGTTAACATTCCAAATATAATTATCTCTCTTGTTAATTACACCATTTCAGATTACCACTTGATTACCTTTGTTTAACTTCTTCCCTTGCCAATAAATGCTCAATTTACAACCAAAATTGTAAGACTTTTAAGTAAAATTGATTATTTGAAGATTTTTTTTCAGTTATAAAAATATCAAACACAAGCGAAGTATTCGGTTTAAAATAGGCGTCGGTTAGAGCTACTCCTCTCAAAACAAAGATAATCAAACTAAAGCAATGTTCACCCCAGCTCAATGAGAACACGCTTGTGGTGCCCCATGCGATGGCACAGTTGCACAGTTTCAGATTTGGGGTACCTGGAGCAGTAACCGAACAACTAAGGGAAAGGAGAAACAAAAAAAATTCTGGCTTAATTCAGGAACACCAACAACTATTTAAAATAATGTTTTGCAAATATATACAGTTTAATACTGAGAGCTCTAACATGAAACCTACTACACATCCTTCAGACAAATTCCAACAAGTTTGCTCAAAAACTTGCTGTTAGTACATAGTTGCTCAACCAGTGGTGAACATAATTAATAAATTATAGAAATTATATAGCATCATCTCTGATACCTTCAAAGCAGTCGTTGTTAGACCTTGTCACACACATGGAATTGGGAGTTTGCTAAAGGGCCTGAATAATAGTACAGTAATCCCTCGCTATAATGCGCTTCGACTTTCGCGGCTTCACTCTATCGCGGATTTTATATATAAGCATATTTAAATATATATCGCGGATTTTTTGCTGGTTCGTGGATTTCTGCGGACAATGGGTCTTTTAATTTCTGGTACATGCTTCCTCAGTTGGTTTGCCTAGTTGATTTCATACAAGGGACGCTATTGGCAGATGGCTGAGAAGCTACCCAACCAGAGCGCGTATTATGTATTAAATAAAACTCCTCAAATATATTGTGACCACGGGGGCTGTTCGCACCACTAGAGGATACGACCGCTCCTCAAAAAACGCTGAAAGATTACCTTCACATTGCTGCCATCCTTGCTGGGCTTACATATGGTTGCTTTGTCAAGCGATATGCTTCCCGCATGGTGCTTCGCATACTTAAAAGATCAAACAGCACGTATTGATTTTTTATTGTTTATTTTTCTCTCTCTCTTGCTCTGACATTCTCTGCTCCTGACGGAGGGGGTGTGAGCAGGGGGGCTGTTCGCACCTCTAGACAATACGGACGCTGATCTAAAAATGCTGAAAGATTACCTTCACGTTGTTCCCTTCTGGCTTTGTCAAGCGACATGCTTCCCGCACGGTGCTTTCGCTTATTTGCTTTTTTTTCTCTCTCTCTCTGACATTCTCTGCTCCTGATGCGCACTCCTTTGAAGAGGAAGATATGTTTGCATTCTTTTAATTGTGAGACGGAACTATCATCTCTGTCTTGTCATGGAGCACAGTTTAAACTTTTGAAAAAGAGACAAATGTTTGTTTGCAGTGTTTGAATAAAGTTCCTGTCTCTCTACAACCTTCTGTGTTTCTGTGCAAATCTGTGACCCAAGTGTGACAATATAAAAATAACCATATAAACATATGATTTCTACTTCGCGGATTTTCACCTTTCGCGGGGGGTTCTGGAACGTAACCCCCGCGATCGAGGAGGGATTACTGTAGTACCAAGCCAGACCAGGGGGTGGCGAGCTGCACTGACTTTCTCTCTCATTTCCTCTGCAGACCATCCACAGGAAAACCCACTTGCTTCAGGTGCCTAGGATGACATCACTTTCATTTCCTGTGCGGTTGATAGTGTCACTTCCTGTCTTGGCCTTTAAAGCTGCCATATTTCTCATCCTAACTCAGTTCTGTTTTGAATTCAGACCTGTAAAGGACTCCATACGAATTACCCATTTGCAGCCAGTGGCTGCCCCAAACCTTCTTTGATGTCTTTGGACTACTCTTGTGACAACCTCTATTAGATAAACCGTAAAAAACCTCACGCTATTTCAGTGTGGTGCTGAGGTGTCACCAGCGGCACCCGGGTCCCAATCCAGGTGGTTAATTGTGTGGTGGGTGCAGCAATGTGTTATCAGCGTGTGCTCCCAACCATTACGAATGTTCTTAAGAGTTTCTTAAGAATCCAATTTACCTTAAGTTTCCAATGTTTTAATACCTTGTTACATTACATGACTTTTCCTGTGATTTACAGTCATAGACGTCATTTACATAATGTTACAGGGTCGGAGGCAATCGCAGTGCGCTCCCATTAGTACCCATCTTCTAGTCAGTGATTCAGTCCAATTAGTCTGCGACTCACACCAATGAAAGTTTGATTCGCTCTTCAGTTGTAGGGACAGTTTCTGTGAGTGTGAGTGCTGACCACCTCACCTGGAAGAACAATGTATATAACGTAACATCAAGGAATAACAAACGTGGGTGTTTTGGGCCTCAAAAACAGAAGACGGCTCCATCAGAACTGGAATCACTTTTATTTGCCAGAACTTAAGGCACAGGAATCTAACTTGGTAGCTTTGGTGTGGCTTCTAACAGAAAGCAACATCACATACAAAAAGCATAAACAACAAACATTACACAACATACATTATAAACAGTTGCAGAAAACTGCAATGATTAAAGAGATAATGTGATGTTTTTGGAACACGTGATGACCTGGGTAAGATGAGTCAGTGGTGACCGTTTTGACATGGTTTATGACACTAGACACACACTGGTCTGCAACAGATGGAAAAACACAGCCAATTGTTTTCTCAGCAGACCTCACAACACGTTGTAATTTATATTTGAAGTCAACCATTGCTGAACCAAACCAGACAACAAAGAAGAATGCAATCACACGTTCATTATGGCTTTGTAGAATTGTACTAGGATGGGCTGGGAATTTTGAATTTCTTTAGCTGGTGTAGAAAATACATCTGCTGCTGAGCCTCCTCAGTGATGGAAGTGGCGTTAATGTCCCAGCTGAGAATGTTTGGGATAGTTGTACCCAAAAAAAAAATGAAAATTTTCCACCATATTGCCCGCAGAATCGTTTATTTCTAGAGGGAGAGTTTGTACCTTCTTCTTTTTACACAAGTTGATTACCATTTGCGCTATCTTGGTGGTATTGTACCAAATGTACCAATCTTTGGTGCTTAATAAAGTATTTTAGTTCTAGCCTTTTGAAAACAAACTCATCTCCTGGTACATCATATGAACAATTTAGGTGCTGCTGCCAACCTCCTCCTCCTTCGTAGGAAAATGTTGTGCCAGTATTTGAGACGTAAAGAGTTGGTTAAAAATCCTACGGAGGCGAAATGTGCCTGGGCTGCCGTCCAGCTGAGCTGTTTTTGATCTCCCATTACTGACTCAACACAATCTTTATGAGAAATTTAATACTGGGTTTCTATGCAGTCTCAGAAAAAGTGAATTCATTTGTGTTGTAAATGATATTTGTTGATGTAGGAAATGGTACTATTATTATGATTTTAGACCTAAATGATGTTTTTAGGATGAGTAATCACAGCATTTTAACGAATATGGAGTGCATCTGGACTATTGTTCTTGCAGGCCACTTTATTAGGCACACCTGTACGACTGCTTAACACAAACATCTAATCATCCAATCACATGGCAGCAACTCAATGCATTTCGGCCTGTAGACATTTTCAAGATGATCTGCTGAAGTTCAAATGAAGCATCAGAATGGAGAAGAAAGGTGATTCAAGTGACTTTGAATGTGGTTGCTGGTGCCAGGCGGGCTGGTCTGAGCATTTCAGAAACTGCTGATCTACTGGTATTTTCACACACAACCATCTTTAGGGTTTAAAGAAAAAAAGGGAAAACATCCACTGAGTGGCAGTTCTCTGGAAGAAAACGCCTTGGTGATGCCAGAGGACAATGGCTGGACTGGTTTGAACTGACAGAAAGGCAACATTAACTCAAATAACCACTCATTACAACTGAGGTATACAGAAGAACATCTCTGAATGCACAACACATGAACCTTGAAGCAGATGGGCTACAGATACAGGAGACCACAGAGGGTGCCACTCCTGTCAGCAACCAGGTAACTGAGGCTACAATTCACACAGGCTCACTAAAATTGTACAACAGAACATTGGAAAAATGTTGCCCGGTCTGATGAGTCTTGATTTCTGCTGCAATATTTGGATCATGGGGTCAGAATTTGGCATCAACAACATGAAAGCGTGGATCCATCCTGCCTTGTATCAATGGTTCAGGCTGCTGCTGGTGGTGGTGTAATGGTGTGTAAGATATTTTCTTGGCACAATTCGGTCTCTTAGTACCAACTGAGCATTGTTTAAATGCCACAGCCTACCTGAGTGTTGTTGCTCACCATGTCCATCCCTTTATGACCGCAGTGTACTCATCTTCTGATGGCTTCTTCCAGCAGGATAACACACCATGTCACAAAGCGCAAATCATCTCTAACTGGTTTCTTGAACATGACAATGACCTCACTGTACTCAAATGTAATCCAAAGCCACCAGCTCTCAATCCAACAGGAGATTTGCGTCATGGATGTGCATGTAACAAATCTGCAGCAAGTGCGTGATGTTATCATGTCAATATGGACCAAAATCCTAGAGGAATGTTTCCAGCACCTTGTTGAATCTATGCCATTATGGCAGTTCTGAAGGCAAAAGCGGGTCCAAACCGGTACTAGCAAAGTGTACCTAATAAATTGGCCGGTGAGTGTACATAAGAACATAACACAAAAAAATTTGACAAACGCGAGGAGCCCATTCAGTCTATCAAATTTGTCTGTTTAGCTTATAGCTTAGCTGTCCCAATATCTCATCCAGATACGTCTTTAAGGTTGTCAAAGTTTCTGCTTCGACTCCATGTCTTGGTAGTTTGTTCCAGATTCCCACAACTCTGTGTGTAAAGAAGTGCTTCCAAGCTTCAATACTAAATTCCCCTAAACTTTGACTGGTCTCCAGTGCCGCCATTTTCATTTAAATCACTTGAACAGAACTGCTAAGTGACTTCTGTAGTCTAGAAAAAAGCCAGCGAACAACTCATATCCCAAGAATTAACAGAATTAACATGGTGGTATGGACACAGACGTGCATAGCCAGCCTGCTCCATCCTCGTCACACTAATTCTTGGGATCCGAGTCCTTCCCCTAGTGCAATACTAGACCAGTGAAGTCACTGGGCTGCTCTGTTCTGGTGATTTATACAAAAAAGGCTATGTGGTTTCATGCCTTCTACATGAAAGAGGACTTTTCGCTATTAAAAGGTCAAAAATCATAAACTGTTTCCCTTTAACAAATTTAAAAATGGACTAATGAACTCTAATATATTACATACAGCTAAATACAACTCTGAGTAAATATCAAGCACACATGAAACCCTAGTAATTTTATGGCAAGATATCACACAAAACTTTGCGATTTGTTCCTTCTGACTGGGATTTTAACTAAATTTATGGAGATTAAAAATCAAAAATACATTTAAACATGGAGTGGATATTGTCACGCATGAACGTCAGAGTGTAACTTTCCAGGATCATTTGAGGTAAGCAATACCAACCTGGGATATGTGGGGGCATAACTGCTAATGGTGTTATCTCCTTTTCTGCCCAGAGCTTCGAGAAGACGCCCAATGAGGGCAAATGACTCCGCCCCTTCTGGTCAGAGCACTGTAAATCCAAGGCACTGCCAGAAGGTGGCATCTCTTTTGGACGTTGATCCACTACAGACTGACCACTCAGACGAGCATCTATTTATTTAGAGGAGGCACTGCAGCCTTACCATTTCTTTGTTTAACTGCCCCAACGAGTGCTATTTCTTTCGTTCTAGAAACCAATATTAAAAGGGGCGACCCGATTGGCACCACAACATTTATTCTTTGGGCTTGTGTCACACCTCGCTTGACCACAATTTATTCCTAAAGTCAGGTCATTTTAATAAGCAAAATCTTCTCTACTTTTGGCTGGATTTCTTCTCTCCAGACAAACAGAACTAATGACTAACGTGATATTCGGCTTTGCAGACAAGCTTAATGTTATACTATCTCTTAATGGAGGCAAATTAATGACTGGCTTTATATTTTACACCCCATCCTATTTACTAACCTGCTTACAACATAAAGAAAATGAAAATATTGTAAATACTCCTTCACACTTATTTCCCAATGTACAAATGTTTTATCTCATAACCAAATGCCACTTACAGATGTAAGTAGTGATCATCAATAAAATAAACTGACAGACCTACTGTATATTGTAAAAAGAAAACACCTTTTTTATTAGCTGTTTGGTTTATTTCTTGAGAGTTCATTCATCTTCCCAATGTCACCAAAAGACACATTGGCGGATCCTCTTTTCGCAGGTTTCACCTGTTGTAGAGAAAAGAATAAATTCAGAAATCAATACTGTATTGACCAAATGTGTTAAAAGAGAATGACATTTATGAAGTACAGAACTGTTGTTGATGGGCAGCCTAACCCACAGTTTCTGACACTTAAATGCTCACTGTACTCTCAATCAACGAAACCATCAAAATGAGAGAGAGAGCAGCCTTGTCAAAGTCATTTTTTCCTGCTTATTAAGGAGCAATTCTGCTGTGATGCTACTCTACAGTATGTCTTGCCTGTGCTTCTTCATCTTAGTAAGAAAAATGTTAGTTGTGACTCCCCGTCGTGCCCTAGCAACTCGGACTTAAGGGATATATTTCTGACAGTTACACTGTATGCAGGAGAGAAGGCTAACTTACCTGAGGCCTTTCAGCAGCTTAATGAAATCCCTACAATGTTATAAGACTCCTCAAAGGAAAAAAAGGTACAAGTACTAGCTGGCTATCTGCAAGATAAATGGATAGTGTCCCCAGTGTGTGGGAATGACCACATAATCTCCATTGTTACATTATGCTACTTTGATATGTAGTTTGCAAAATATTTTGTGAGGAAACACAGGAATAGGTATGATGGAATGGCCAAATGGCGGAGGCAACTTGATGGCTGAGGTCTCCAGGACTCTAAACAAATCCAAATCATATTATGTGATATCATCTACTGTTAAATTCTGCTCCGTACTTGTAAAATTTTTATTTTTATACTGTATTGAGGATTTGTTCTGTTCTGTGTATTGTATTGTATTGACCCCCTTCTTTTTGACACCCACTGCCCGCCCAACCTACCTGGAAAGGGGTCTCTCTTTGAACTGCCATTCCCAAGGTTTCTTCCATTTTTTTCCCTACAAGGGTTTTTTTGGGAGTTTTTCCTTGTCTTCTTAGAGAGTCAAGGCTGGGGGGCTGTCAAGAGGCAGGGCCTGTTAAAGCCCATTGCGGCACTTCTTGTGTGATTTTGATTTTTTGTGCGATTCATTGTGAATTTCCCCTTGGGATTAATAAAGTATCTATCTATCTATCTATCTATCTATCTATCTATCTATCTATCTATCTATCTATCTATCTATCTATCTATCTATCTATCTATCTATCTATCTATCTATCTATCTATCTATCTATCTATCTATCTCTATACAAAAATAAATTGTATTATATTGTACTGTATAGTATGATGCAAAATAAAGATTGTATTTAATTGGATCTTTTCTGACTATATTCCTTTTTTCCATCCCATCCCTTAGGTGGGGAGTGTAGTGTATTTTCTAAGGTATTACACCCCAGTTTCTTACTCACTTTGTGACACTGAGCAAAGCACTTAGCATTTCTGTGTCCCTAATGTAAAAAAGTGAAGGTAAGTCATCTTTAACTTGATCTTGTTAATTGTTTAAGGTAAAGGTGTCTGCCAAATGCGCTATAAGTGCCATAGGTGACAGGAAAGAGACTCATCTTTTGCCAGGCCATGAAACCACAATGGAAGGACTGCAGGACTAGAGTCACAACCTGGCAGGAACACCCTGTAATCTTCATCCCGGCTGGGACTGAGATACAGTGCATCCGGAAAGTATTCACAGCGCATCACTTTTTCCACATTTTGTTATGTTACAGCCTTATTCCAAAATGGATTAAATTCATTTTTTTCCTCAGAATTCTACACACAACACCTCATAATGACAATGTGAAAAAAGTTTACTTGAGGTTTTTGCAAATTTATTAAAAATAAAAAAACTGAGAAATCCCATGTACATAAGTATTCACAGCCTTTGCTCAATACTTTGTCGATGCACATTTGGCAGCAATTACAGTCTCAAGTCTTGTTGAATATGATGCCACAAGCTTGGCACACCTATCCTTGGCCAATTTCGCCCATTCCTCTTTGCAGCACCTCTCAAGCTCAATCAGACTGGATGGGAAGCGTTGGTGCACAGCCATTTTAAGATCTCTCCAGAGATGTTCAATCAGATTCAAGTCTGGGCTCTGGCTGGGCCACTCAAGGACATTCACAGAGTTGTCCTGAAGCCACTCCTTTGATATCTTGGCTGTGTGCTTAGGGTCGTTGTCCTGCTGAAAGATGAACCATCGCCCCAGTCTGAGGTCAAGAGCGCTCTGGAGCAGGTTTTCATCCAGGATGTCTCTGTACATTGCTGCAGTCATCTTTCCCTTTATCCTGACTAGTCTCCCAGTCCCTGCTGCTGAAAAACGTCCCCACAGCATGATGCTGCCACCACCATGCTTCACTGTAGGGATGGTATTGGCCTGGTGATGAATGGTGCCTGGTTTCCTCCAAACGTGACACCTGGCATTCACAACGAAGAGTTCAACCTTTGTCTCATCAGACCAAAGAATTTTCTTTCTCATGGTCTGAGAGTCCTTCAGGTGCCTTTTGGCAAACTCCAGGTGGGCTGCCATGTGCCTTTTATTAAGGAGTGGCTTCCGTCTGGCCACTCTACCATACAGACCTGATTGGTGGATTCCTGCAGAGATGGTTGTCCTTGTAGAAGGTTCTCCTCTCTCCACAGAGGACCTCTAGAGCTCTGACAGAGTGACCATGGGGTTCTTGGTCACCTCCCTGACTAAGGCCCTTCTCCCCCGATCACTCAGTTTAGATGGCCGGCCAGCTCTAGGAAGAGTCCTGGTGGTTTTGAACTTCTTCCACTTACGGATGATGGAGGCCACTGTGCTCATTGGGACCTTCAAAGCAGCAGAAATTTCTCTGTAACCTTCCCCAGATTTGTGCGTTGATGCAATCCTGTCTCGGAGGTCTACAGACAATTCCTTTGACTTCATGCTTGGTTTGTGCTCCGACATGAACTGTCAACTGTGGGACCTTATATAGACAGGTGTGTGCCTTTCCAAATCATGTCCAATCAACTGAATTTACCACAGGTGGACTCCAATTAAGCTGCAGAAACATCTCAAGGATGATCAGGGAAACAGGATGCACCTGAGCTCAATTTTGAGCTTCATGGCAAAGGCTGTGAATACTTATGTACAGTACATGTGCTTTCTCAATTTTTTTTATTTTTAATAAATTTGCAAAAATCTCAAGTAAACTTTTTTCACGTTGTCATTATGGGGTGTTCTGTGTAGAATTCTGAGGAAAAAAATGAATTTAATCCATTTTGGAATAAGGCTGTAACATAACAAAAGGTGGAAAAAGTGATGCGCTGTGAATACTTTCCGGGTGCACTGTATAATGAATGGATCGGGTGGATACCAGGAGCAGTTCACAGAAGGTGTCAGTGTTCCTCCTGGCTAATTCCAATCATGACACCCGCCAGGTTGCATGGGAATTGCAGTGAGGAAGTGCAGTCATGGCGGGGTCCTTGGTTGTCCCCAGAGGGCGTTGTCAGGGGAGGACAACACTGATTTGTTTCTACTTGACCCAGAAGGCCTCCCGACATGCAGTGACACTGGATGCATTCCCAGGTCTTACTTCATCATGTTAGAGTCGGGAGGCAGCGGGTGACACTCAGCTACAGTAGTGGAAGGTGAGGAAGACTTTATAAACATAATAATGTGGTGTTTTTGGCTGTGTGCACTGTAAAAAAGGTCTATGGAAATAAAAATCCATTATTTTAAACACCGAGTTGTTTAGGTGATATTGTGTGTGCGGTCTTTGGCTTAGTAGTATCCCCTTGTGGTTACAACATATTAATAATAATCAATATTACACCTAGGCAAGCATCTTAGTTGGGGGTAATAACGGGAAAACAGTGCTCAATGGCTGCAGAGATAATTCATTTCCCAGTGCATGTACAGTATCTATAGCTTAATAAGCTGCTGCAGACTCTGCATTCAACCTTGTATTTGTTGTTTTAATGTAATTCAACTACTTTCACCAGCAAGTGGGATCTGGGAGCCCAAAGAACATAAAAGCACCTGTAAGAAATGGTGATATTTTGGGGAGTGCGCACAAAGATGTAGAATGTGCTCTATGTATGCCATGTAGGTTTATGTAGAAGCTGCCTTAATGTAAGAGTTGTACCAGAAGCACCAAGATGAACTACACAGATTATAAAAATAACTAAAAAACAGGAATATAGTCAGCTAGTCAATGCCAGCATGACTGATGAATGTAAATTATTTAGAAGCAACGGTATGCCAGCACCATTAATGATGAGACAGTGTTACTCGAACTTAACATTCAATAATTCCTCAGATAATTCCAAGTAAAATTGATATCAACAATGAGGTCAGTAGAGAGTATGCATACCACAGACAACTGGAATAAAATTATTAGTTTTACAAATCAGCTCTTACTAAACCCAATTATTTCAGTTCTGGGGGGCAGGGGATGAACCCTATGTGGGATGCATTGGGCACAAAAGCTCTGGACGAGCAAGCACCCCTATCACTGGGCACACTCATGCGGTGAGCCTTTGCATACAATGCCTATAAAAAGCCTTCGCCTCTTGAAAGTTTTCTTGTTATATGACATTGAATAGATTTAATTAGAGTTTTTGACACTGATAAACAGAAAAAGACTCTTTAATGTCAAAGTGAAAAGAAATTTCTGCAAAGTGGTCTAAATGAACTACAAATATACGAAAAACAAAATGATTAAAAACATATTTACTCCTTTAATATGACACTCCTAAATTATAGCTCAGATCCTCAAATGAGTGTCTCCTTAGAATTCCAAGAGCAAAACTTAAAAAAAGTGGTGAGGCGGCCTTCTGCTGTTATGTACCTGAAATCTGGAATAGCCTGCCAATAGGAATTTGCCAGGGTAATACAGTGGAGCACTTTAAAAAACTACTGAAAACACATTATTTTAACATGGCCTTCTCATAACTTCACTGTAATTTAATCCTGATACTCTGTATATCCAATTCATTATAATAACTATTCATGGTGGCTCTAAAATCTGTACTAACCCCTATTCTCTCTTCTGTTTCCTTTTCCGGTGTCCTTTTGGTGGTGGCGTCTACTCAAAGCACCGTGATGTTCCTACATTGATGGATTAAAAGCCAGAAGTCTGCATGACCATCATCATCAAGTCCTTCCATGAGAACCCTAAATACAAAGAGGACTGTTTCATTTATGTTAGGCAGAATGCCCAGAGGAGACTGGGCGGTCTCGTGGCCTGGAACCCCTGCAGATTTTATTTTTTTCTCCAGCCGTCTGGAGTTTTTTTTTTTGTTTTTTCTTTCCCCCCTGGCCATCGGACCTTACTCTATTTCTATGTTAACTAATGTTGTCTTATTTTAAATTTCTTATTTTGTCTTTTATTTTTCTTTTCTTCATTATGTAAAGCACTTTGAGCTACTTTTTTGTATGAAAATGTGCTATATAAATAAATGTTGTTGTTGTTCTTAAACTATGGGTCGTAACCCATCTTGGGCTATGTGATGTCCGAATTGGGGTCACAAAGAGTTGTGATTCACACTAGCCCTTAAAGTTAGAGGGTCGCCCATGGTTTGCAGAATGTCTTGTGTTGTTCAAAAAGGTATGCCATTTGCTCTAAGACCTGAGTTGATATTTCTCCAAGGGTGACACTGTTCCTCAGGGATTATACTCAGCAGCGATTCTTCAAGGGGAACGCCCCCAAAAATAGATTTGTTTTCCAGTAAGACAACAACCCCAATTACAAAGCAAAGCTACACAGGTATGACATAAAAAAAATGTCAAAGTGAAAAGAAATCTCTGCAAAGTGGTCTAAATGAGCTACAAATATTAACAAAAAAAAAAACAAAATAATTGATTGTATTCGTATTTACCCCTTTTAATATGACACATCTATATGATAGGTTCTTAAACTATGGGTCGCAACCCATTTTGGGCCATGTGATGTCTGAATTTGGGTCACACAGAATTGTGATTCATAATAGCACTTAACAGTAAAGGGAACCTGCACCTTATGAAGGGATTTGTTTTCCAGCAAGACAACAACCCCAAGCACAAAGCAAAGCTACACAGGTATGCCATGTTCTGGAATGGGTGAGTCAGTGTCCAGATAACAATCCAATTGACAAAAGCTGGTCACTCACAATCACCATGCAACCTGACAAACACTGTGCAGTTTTGCTTAAAAGAAGAGGGAAAAATTGCAGTGTCCAGATGTGACCATCATGGCTGGCAAAGGTGCATTTACTGACTTGATGTTGGTGAAGAGTCAGTCAGTCATTTGCCAACCCACTTAGACCTGAACAGGGAGGGTGTTGGAGCCTATTCCAGCAAATGTAGGGAGCAAGGCAGGAACAAACCCTGGCCAAGGTGCCAGTCCATAACAGGGCAAACACACACATATCAATCATACACTATTCCCAATTTAGTACTGCCTGTCTCCACCTAAATACATGTCTTTGGACTGTGGGAGGAAACCAGAGCATCCTGGGGAAACCCCACGCAGGCATGGGAAGAACATGGAGCCCTGTCTCCTTACTGCGAGGCAGCAGTGCTACCACTGTGCCACCGTTCCGCTTCTGAACAGTTACATGATCAATTATTTTGTGCTTTACATTTAGAGTTAATTTAGACCACTTTATTATGTTTATGCTACTACAGTGCATCCAGAAAGTATTCACAGCGCATCACTTTTTCCACATTTTGTTATGTTACAGCCTTATTCCAAAATGGATTAAATTCATTTTTTACCTCAGAATTCTACACACAACACCCCATAATGACAATGTGAAAAAAGTGTACTTGAGGTTTTTGCAAATTTATTAAAAATAAAAAAATTTGAGAAATCACATGCACATATGTGAATTTCCCCCTGGGATTAATAAAGTATCTATCTATCTATCTATCTATCTATCTATCTATCTATCTATCTATCTATCTATCTATCTATCTATCTATCTATCTATCTATCTATCTATCTATCTATCTATCATAAGTGTTCACAGCCTTTGCTCAATACTTTGTCGATGCACCTTTGGCAGCAATTACAGCCTCAAGTCTTTTTGAATATGATGCCACAAGCTTGGCACACCCATCCTTGGCCAGTTTTGCCCATTCCTCTTTGCAGCACCTCTCAAGCTCCATCAGGTTGGATGGGAAGCGTTGGTGCACAGCCATTTTAAGATCTCTCCAGAGATGTTCAATCGGATTCAAGTCTGGGCTCTGGCTGGGCCACTCAAGGACATTCACAGAGTTGTCCTGAATCCACTCCTTTGATATCTTGGCTGTGTGCTTAGGGTTGTTGTCCTGCTGAAAGATGAACTGTCGCCCCAGTCTGAGGTCAAGAGCGCTCTGGAGCAGGTTTTCATCCAGGATGTCTCTGTACATTGCTGCAGTCATCTTTCCCTTTATCCTGACTAGTCTCCCAGTTCCTGCTGCTGAAAAACATTCCCACAGCATGATGCTGCCACCACCATGCTTCACTGTAGGGATGGTGCCAGGTTTCCCCCAAATGTGACGCCTGGCATTCACACCAAAGAGTTCAATCTTTGTCTCATCAGACCAGAGAATTTTCTTTCTCATGGTGTGAGATTCCTTCAGGTGCCTTTTGGCAAACTCCAGGCGGGCTGCCATGTGTCTTTTACTAAGGAGTGGCTTCCGTCTGGCCACTCTACCATACAGGCCTGATTGGTGGATTGCTGCAGAGATGGTTGTCCTTCTGGAAGGTTCTCCTCTGTCCACAGAGGACCTCTGGAGCTCTGACAGAGTGACCATTGGGTTCTTGGTCACCTCCCTGACTAAGGCCCTTCTCCCCCGATCGCTCAGTTTAGATGGCTGGCCAGCTCTAGGAAGAGTCCTGGTGGTTTTGAACTTCTTCCACTTACGGATGATGGAGGCCACTGTGCTCATTGGGACCTTCAAAGCAGCAGAAATTTTTCTGTAACCTTCCCAGATTTGTGCCTTGAGACAATCCTGTCTCGGAGGTCTACAGACAATTCCTTTGACTTCATGCTTGGTTTGTGCTCTGACATGACCTGTCAACTGTGGGACCTTATATAGACAGGTGTGTGCCTTTCCAAATCATGTCCAGTCAACTGAATTTACCACAGATGGACTCCAATTAAGCTGCAGAAACATCTCAAGGATGATCAGGGGAAACAGGATGCACCTGAGCTCAATTTTGAGCTTCATGGCAAAGGCTGTGAATACTTATGTACATGTGCTTTCTCAATTTTATTTATTTTTAATAAATTTGCAAAAATCTCAAGTAAACTTTTTTCACGTTGTCATTATGGGGTGTTGTGTGTAGAATTCTGAGGAAAAAAATGAATTTAATCCATTTTGGAATAAGGCTGTAACATAACAAAATGTGGAAAAAGTGATGTGCTGTGAATACTTTCCGGATGCACAGTATATGCATCAGCATTTCCCTTTGAGGTTAATAATGTCTATCCAATGTAAACCAAACTAAATCCACTGTGATTCAATGGTGCATAATAATAAATTGTGAAAACTTCCAAAGCAGGTAAATATTTTTTATTGAAACTGTATGTAATTCAGTCAGGAGTCTAAGCTTGTTCAGAGTAGTGTGTGTGCTTAAACAAACACACAAAGGAGATTTAAGCACTTCCTCAAACCAATGTTTTTTTATTCAAATCTGTCCTCTGCAGAGTAAAATATTTGATGTCTGCCTAGAAACAAATGTAGCATAATTACATTCCTCAGCCTGTCACATGCCCACTACATACATTAGCAATTCTATTATTTAAATTAAAATATTATCTTGAGACTTTATTTGAATGCAAGCAAAACTTTGTTACTGTATATTTTTTTATAATCAAACTGTACTTGTTTCGAAGTGTGCATTGGCAGATGTACTAGGATAAATGTGGCCCATTACATAGTCATCCATTTGCCCGTTTGCTGATCTGTGTTTATTTATTCCATTACTAGCACACAAGGAGATGAAGTCTATCCCGGCAGCATCAGGTACGAGGAAGAAAAGTCAGTGTACAGCATATCACAACAGTCTATCCCGAGAGACATTCGGGGTTAATTGTTGTGATGGATGGCCAGGGATTGTGCCCTACTGGGAGACCTGAAGTAGCAGAGAACCACGAGGAGGGCAATTTATACCCAGGGACATCAGAGGGCAGACTCCCTGGGGTTTGGGGCTTAGAAGTTCAAACCTTTTGGGATCCGTGGCCACTGCCAGGGGGCACCTGGCCAGCTCCTAAAACAAGATCTGCAGCACTTCTGCCACACCCGGAAGTGCTGCCTGAAGAGGAGCTGAATTCACGAACACCGCTTCCGCCACACCAGGAAATGCTGCCAGAGGTTAATCGGGAAGCACCTGGAGCACTATACAAGGGGCCACCTCACTCCATTCAAGGAGCCAGAGTCGGGTGGAAGAGGACGGATCTTGCGACAGGGGAGTGGAGGCGGCAGTGAGGGACTGAGCCTTGTGGGTATTTGGTGCACTGTGTGCTGTGCAGAAGAAAAATAATTATAATGTGCATTTGGACATCGTGTGTCTCAGTGTCTGTCTGTAGCCAGGCTGGTCTTCTACACTGTATTTACACAGAATTTCAACCACAAAGAGGTTAATCAAAGATCAACTTAAAGCCACTCATAAAGAAACTTCCAAGTAAAACGTTTATTTGCCTTTTCATATAGGTGTATTGAAATGATTTTGCTAATAGCAAACAACTTTCATGTTTGTTTTCACTTACCTGTGAATCATGATGCTTCCATCCAATCATGTACAAGATCTGAAATGTTGCAGGCACTGACCCATCTTCATTACCATACATTGCTACAATAAAAATACACAAAACAATTTTTATGAGAACAGGCCCTCAATTGCACTGTTATAGACAGCTATAAGTATCATCCTGCTATTGAATGAAAATTACAAATAACATTCAAAAAGAGACACATTTCACTCTGTTGGCTTCTCTCCAAACCTTGAAGTTGTGGCAACAAAGCAGCATAGAAAACAGAACCAGCATCCTCAAACCCCTTACTAAAATGAAGTCTGACAAACAACAATAAACTAGAACCTTTTATTTTAAGCATAGATCATCTATTATTTATTTTTAAACATTTAGAAAACCCACATAACATGAGAAAAAACAAATTAAAAGGAAAAAAGAGATTCCGAACAAAATTAAATGTAACGTGTACTAAAAGTGCAGGCACTAATACTGATTTTACGCTTTGTTTTTTCTGTCCCATTATGTTTTATTGCTAACTCTGTCACAGCCTTTGGAACTACAGACTTTAAACTGGCCAGTTAATTACATCTAAATTCACGCTATCACATCCTTTAAAATGTTTTCCTCAGTCGTCCATCCCATTCACCTTCTATTCTCAATGTATTTTTCTTATTTAATTGTCTGGAGTAGCAAAGTAAACGGGGGGTAATTATCTATTTACCATTCAAATAATTCAGTGAATTCTGTTCAAGACCATGCGGCTACGAATATTCGCTGAGGAATGAAAGGTTAATCACCCTTAAAGATAGGGTGAGAAGCTCAGTCATCCGGAAGGGGCTCAGAGTAGAGCCGCTGCTCCTCCGCATCGAGAGAAGTCAGATTAGGTGGCTCGGGCATCTGATCAGGATGCCTCCTGGACGCCTCCCTGGTGAGGTGTTCCGGGCACGTCCAACCGGAAGGAGGCCCCGGGGAAGACCCAGGACACGCTGGAGGGACTATGTCTCTCGGCTGGCCTGGGAACGAGCTAGAAGAAGTGGCCGGGGAGAGGGAAGTCTGGGCATCTCTGCTCAAGCTGCTGCCCCCGGGACCCGACCTCGGATAAGCAGAAGAGGATGGATGGATGGATGAATGGAAGATTTTTAAGTTTTTAGTAGTATGTGTTTAAAAAGATACACAAGAACAAAATCTGATGTTCAGCACAATAAGCAGATGTACGCCATACCTTGGGAGGCAAGTGACAAACAGAAGTGAATTACTCTTCCACTGTGTCATCAGGTAGAGAGGTCTTTTATAAACTGTATGCACCATTGCTTATGGACTCAATAGAGTCATCCACTGTGTATACTGTATGGTAATACAGTGGTTAGGACAAGTCAAAGTGGGTTCTGCTCAAGCTTTATAATGCACTAGGGAGGCCTTGCTTCGAGTTCGGTGAACAGTTTTGGTCTCCAGGCTACTGAAAAGACATAGCAGAACTAGAAGAACCACAGAGGATGAGCTATGAGGAAACATTAAATGAGATAGGCTCTCTTCTGGTTGCATGGTTAAAAACTCACACTTTCTTTGTTCCCTTGAGGTTGCATTATATGCATTGCACTTCTTGCTGAGTGCTCATTGGTTATCAGCTGTTGCACATACATGAGCTCTTCCCATGACTTAAGACAAAGTCAAGCCTGTTTGACTTTTCACTTTTGTCGTGTTTTAGCCAGGATGTGTTCGCAAGCTTATATTTATTTTCCTTACAGATGCCTTCTTTGTTCATAGTTATATATTACTTTTTATGTATTTATTGTATGTATTTTTTGCTTTCATTGTACTATTTTGTCATAATTTTGTATTTATGTACTTAAGTGTGTTCTCCTATATTCCTTGCATTTAGTGGGCGGAATCCCAAGGGACTTCCCCTGCCTTTAAAGACAGGCTGTGAATGTGTTTTGTGAGTATTGCCATTTCTTCGCTTTTGCTGCTGTTTTGATTAATTTCAGTATCATTTTTGAATTTTGAATTCTGGATAGTGTGTTGGGAATTGTTCACCTTAGGATTGCCTTTAGACAACTCATTTTTGCTGTTTTGAACATTTTCTTGTATTTATCTATTTAGTGAATAAATCCTGATTTGAGGGCGGCACGGTGGCGCAGTGGTAGCGCTGCTGCCTCGCAGTTAGGAGACCTGGGTTCACTTTCCAGGTCCTCCCTGCGTGGAGTTTGCATGTTCTCCCCATGTCTGCGTGGGTTTCCTCCGGGTACTCCGCTTTCCTCCCACAGTCCAAAGACATGCAGGTTAAGTCGATTGGCAATTCTAAATTGGCCCTAGTGTGTGCTTGGTGTGTTTGTGTCCTGTGGTGGATTGGTGCCCTGCCCGGGATTTGTTCCCTGTCTTGCACCCTGTGTTGGCTGGGATTGGTTCCAGCAGACCGCCATGACCCTGTGTTCAGATTCAGTGGGTTTGAAAATGGATGGATGGATCCTGATTTGATTTTTTAAATATTCTTGTGGGACTTATGAAAGCCAGAGTTTTTCAGTTCTCTCTCTTGTGAGATATTTCTGAGATATCTGAGATGCTCTTTTTATTTTTGAACCTTACATGTTTGTTCTTCATTTTTGGGTCCTGGACTGGTCTGAAGCCTCCCACTTACCTAAAGACGGGCTTGCCTGAGTAAGATCTATAATGGGGCAAGCCAGAAATTCTGGCTGAGTTTTGTGTGTCTTTTCGAAAGCTTCACCAGTTTCACTATTTTGGGGTGCCAGAATCACAATAGCCTAGGGATGTCAAACTACATAACTGCAGGTCTACGAAAGCATGCGTGACTGTTCTCAACTTTGTAAGATTATGCAGTTTAAGTCTATGACTAAAAATTGAAGGAAAAGTTGTGTAGTGTGACGCAGTCTTTAGTTAAGACACTGGAGCTGGTAGAGAGAAAAAAAGTTCCGAATTATTTAGCTTCTCCAGGCAATCCGGACAAGGTGATTTCTGTTTTGTCTAATTTTTAAATCTCTCTATTATAAAACAAAATCTTGAGACGAGACTACTGTCAAGAGATTTTTTCAAGTCCTGCCGACCTCTCAGCCATTTACAGTTAACAGCCCACGCTCACAGTCCTCTCATTCGTGTGAATGCTTTTGACAGACACAGTTCCTGAGCTCTCAGCTCTTATAAATTTTTACGTTTTCCTCACTTTAAATTCCCAATAAAAGAAGACTTATAATGTCCAAATCTTACTGAATAATTTCATCCCAAAGAGATATCAACAGAATAAATGAGTACACGGGCAATCCTAGCACTGAGAAACGATGAAGTCAAACAAATTAACGAAAAAAATTATTGATTGGTCACATGGCAAATTGGTTAAATGCGTATCAATAGACTATGCTGAAACAGTGGGTGGTGAGGGTGCGGAAGATGAAAACATCAACTTACAATATCCTGAAGAATATCTACAACCGTTAAAACCATCCGGTCTTCCACCGGCCGAATTACTGTAGAAAGAAGGATGTATTGTAATGTTATTGCGTAATTTATGTCTGAGTGACGGGCTATGCAATAGGACAAGATTATTTGTATTCAAAATTGGTCAAACAATTCTGACATGTAAAATTTTAACAGGCGACAAGAAAGGTAATGTAGTACAGTAATCCCTCACTTATCGTGGGAGATAGGTTCCAAGGCCGACCGCGATAATTGAATTTCCGCGAAGTAGGGACACCATATTTATTTAATTATTTAACGTGTATTTGGACGTTTTTAAACCCTCCCTGTATTGTTTACAACCCACCCTTTACTCTATTAATAACAGGGACAACTGCTAAGCAATATGAAATCGGTAGATAAGTTTACACTTACTGTATAGCGAAGTACACGTAGCTATATATGACGTGATGATGGTGATGAATATGCTGCACAGTAAAAATGATTACGATGAAGGTGATAATCCCCTGAATGCAGTAGCAAGAGCATGTTAATGCTGAATGAGTGAGATGAGACTTCCTGGTTAATGCAGCACTCCGTCGCTGAGCCAATCAGCAGCACACAGGAACTTAACTGCGTGCTCTGATTGGGTAGCTTCTCAGCCATCCGCCAGTAGCATCTCTTGTATGAAATCAACTGGGCAAACCAACTGAGGAAGCAAATACCAGAAGTAAAAAGACCCATTGTCCGCAGAAACCCGCGAAGCAGCGAAAAATCTGCGTTATATATTTAGATATGCTTACATATAAAATCCGCAAAGTCGTGAATCCGCAAAAAGTGAACCGCGAAGTAGCGAGGGATTACTGTACATCTTTTGTGGATAACATTAAACACTAAAAAAGATCTTGATATGCCATTCGTATTAAAATGTTTACAGTTTCCCATTAAAATAGCTTTTGCTATGACAATGAACAAATCACAGGGACAAACATTTGAAAAAGTTGGTTTATTTATTACAGAGAAAGAAACGATATTCACTCACGGGCAGTTATACGTTGCGTTGTCACAATGTAACTCCAAGAACTGAATCAAAATTCAGTGCGACATTGATGAAAAGTTAGTTCCAAATATTATTTTTACTGAAGTTTTCCAGTAAAAATTTAAGTTTAAAAAGTATTTGCGTGTTAATTTCAAAGCCAAACAGAACGAAAAGGTATAACGCAACAAATACCTCTAACGCAACATGGAAACTTAATTTTCTTTCAATTTATTATGTTTTACTATGGTTAATTACTCACCGTAATGTAAAATAGTTAAGTCTATTATGCATCTGTTTAAATTGTACATTCGCTTCCCCATACGAACACAAAATTTATCTGAAAAACACGGACAAAGAAGTTTTCTTGGATTTCTATATGAATCTGAAAGATCACGCTTGCATATATAGTAAACCAACATGTGAAGAATTGTCAGCGATAATAGTTTCGAAAGACGGAGATATCAAAGACAGAGTTGATATTTGTGTTTATCCAAAAGCACAGCACGATTGTCGCAAGCAGCACATCATTGAAATGACTAGTGTGTAGGGTCCACATGGGGGTTGGCGATCGAAGCGAGCAGGGGGCAGAGCCCCTTAGTATATTTAAATTTATACTTTAAATAACTTAACAATGTAAGCCACCGATTCTAAAGGTCAGTCCTGGTGCCCACTGAAGATGCCACTGAGCAAGTACTTCACAGAGATAACTAGCTCTCACCTTTGTATATAGCTGCAGCAGCCAGCATTGTATCTCTGTGCAGCATAGGTTTTCTGTTCCAAGCACAATTGCTTTCTCCCATTCCTAAGAAGGAGAAAACAGAATGAGCTGAGTGTGTGCAATACGCACCATGAATAACTGCAAACCAACAAAACCTACCTTGCAAATCCTTAATTACTTGAAACATGTCTGGATAATATACTTCAATTTCATCTATGTCCTGAAACAAAACAGTAAAAAAATACCAGTTTTCAAAATGTATTTAAATATTTGGCTGAAACCTTTTTGTATTCAGTATATCCTGAGGAATATGTTAAAAACATCTAAGCATTATGGCCCAACAATTCCAAATTCTAGAATACGTATGGGACACTTTTACATCACACATTCATCCATCTCGATCTGTTTTCATTCCAAGTAATGCATGTCACTAATTAAAACCACACATTAAAATAACCAGCACTGAAAAGAAGGCTGACATTAAGGGGACTTGGTATCTTTAGCCATCTATGCAATACTTTTTTTCTTAAATAAAGGAGCTGAACTGGAGGGTAGTGTGCTTTATAAGAAAAAGTACAGCTTTGTATAAGACCTCTTAATGCGAAAACCACTTTAATTGATAATTTAGCTTTATAACATATGTACCAAATCTAAATGTACTCATCTAGGGTGTCTTGCTACTTCTTATATGCTAACAAGCAAAGCAGAGCTGCACAGATCAAGACTTCCATGCTGGTCGGCAACATCACTGCACCAGACTTCTTTTCATTCTTGGGAAGTTAAACTCTTTAACACATTACAACATGGTTTAAACAGAGACAAGAGTTTTATAGCCAGATATGAGGACTGTTTGCATCTCTCGGACTGACACAGACAACCTGACTAAAGACCCACATTGTATTGAAAAAATCATCAGAAACTTCAAAAGACTTTGTTGGACAGTTATCTTATCCAAAAGATGCTGACTGTAGAGGTCTGTTCATTTTTTACATTTAAGATGTCTCACTTAAAGGTTTTCCAATGTTGTATACGTCCTTGTGTCTATATAAACACAGGGACTCCAGTTTCTGTATTACATCTTGCCTGAAGAAGGGGCCTGAGTTGCCTCGAAAGCTGGCATATTGTAATCTTTTTAGTTAGCCAATAAAAAGTGTCATTTTGCTTGACTTCTCACTATGTCAATAATATTTCAAACTGTGGTCTTTGATCTATTACAATTGGATACAACAGCTGTTAATATTAATGCAATATGACCTTTCAGTAACTAAATTATTAGCACATAATATATTTGAAATGAAATATGATTTGGTGAAGCCAGTAAAATTTAACATTAACACACAGGAAATAAGGACAATCATTACTCCCGAAGAACACACTTCAACATTCATCAGATCTTAAGGTCATAAAGCTTGTGAATAGGTACTTTTATGAAATGTGGTGGTCCTGACATTGTAATCAGAATGAACAGAGGATGGTTGGGATGCAACAGGTCAGGAAAGACTTTAAAATCTTTGTATTTCAATTTACAAAAGCTAAGTGAATCTAGTGCTGGGCGGTATGACCAAAATTCTATATCACAGTATTTTTCAAAATTATACCAGTTTCACGGTATTCGACAGTATTTTTTTCCCGTGCATGAGTGGATGTTAACCACATTTTCCACTGCAATTTCTGCAGTAGACTGGCTAAGAATAACCTATTCCACTGTCATGAGATTTCTACATTGTACAAAAAAACATTTTAATGCGCATACACGTATTGATACAGGTTTACATGACCCCATAAAGTGATAGTTTTCAAGGGGGTGGCACTAATGAAGAGAAGGAATGACACTGCATGACAGCTGCAGTCAAAATATAGAACCTTTTTATTGAACAAATTTTGCAAACAACTTAAACTATAATTTTGACAACATATTTTCAACCATCCAAAGAGGCATTTAGACAGTAAAATATCCAGAGGTGCTTGTCAAAAGTTGTATTGCACTGAACATGTCTTAGAAAAGGAATAAATAGTAAATATGTAAACCAACTACACTTTCTGTTAATGTTACCAATCTCTGTCCACTGACACATTAGCTATATGGATTGTAATGGCGTTGGTTATCTCGGTCCACCGCTTGCTTTTTTTTGTTGTAGGCAGTACCTTTGGCAAATGCGTCTGACTCAAGTGTCCTCTAGCTTTTTCAGTTTTACCTGAGGACATGGAGGGTGCCAATCTTAGTTCCATACATTCATGGTACACCAAAGCATGTTTGCGGCTAAGATGGTGCATCAAATTGTTCGTGTTGCCACCTCCAGCGACAACTTTAGCTTGACAGCATTTGCAGTAAATAGCTGTTTGGTCTACATCCGACCTTTTATAACCAAAGTATCTCCAGACAACAGACACGGCTCCTTTTTTCGGCAAAAGTTCTTCTGTGTCATTACGTTCAACTTTATCATCTGCTACAGCTTCAGTTTATAAAGGTTCTCTGTCCATTTTCATCACTCAATACCTCCACTGACACATGTACTCCATTGCATGCATGTTTAGCGGTGTAGCAGTGAAAAAGGTCCCCCCTTAAACAGTTTTCCACTGCACCACATTCCGAACGTTGTTTAAGCTATTTAAACTGGTATAAGAAAAATCCATATCATAACAAAAATAAAAAATGGTTTTCGGTATGAATCGGTATACCACCTAGCACTAAGTGAATTCAAATGATTTTTAGAAAAGGTGTACAAAACCCCCTATAACAGCACCTTGTCCAGGGAAGACAGACCACCATACCAGACCGTAACAGAGAGGATCAAACTTCTTTCAATAATGTACAGTACCTTTTAGAAAGTGATCATTATTTCTTATAAACACTGTACATATTAAATCGCTTAACCTAGTGAAGTGAAAACTAATCCATAATTTTTGCCTTACTGTAACCATCCATCCACTTTCGGAGCCTACTCTATTTATTCCATTACTGAGTCACACAGAGTTAGAACCAAAGCCTATTCTTGGAGAACCAAGTACACGGCTAGAATCAACCTTGGACTGGACACCAGGCCGTCAAAGGACATATTCACATACACTCCCACACTAATTAATCTGACAGATACATCTTTGGGAATGACAAGGAGATTGGAGTTCCTGGAGAAAATCCATGCAAATACAGGAAGAATGTGCAAACTGCACACAAACACTGGTCAGGCTAGGTATTGAATTCAGACCCAGTGGCCAAAAGGCACCAGCAGTAACCATGATGCCAAAATCACTTTAAAAATGGTAGAAAAAGTCCAGAGTAGCATGTATAGGCTGCAGGGTACAAGTTATCAGGAAAGACTGAAGGAGTTAAATGTTTTCACTTTAAGCAAATGCAAATTAAGAAGTGACATAACTGAAGTGTTAAAATTATTAATGAAATAAGTACAGTTGATCAAGACTGTTACTTTAAAATAATTCAACAAAAAACAGTGGCACAATTGGAAATTTGTTAAAGGTAAATTTCACAAACATTTTTCTCTACTAGAACTATAAACAAATCAAAGAAGTTACAAAGTAGTGTGATGGACACTAGGAAATTCAAAACTCAACTTGATGTTGCTTTGGAGGAATTAGGTGGATAGGATTGGCAAGTGCTGCTGGGATGACTGGCCTGCTCTTGACAAAAGTTTTTCTAATTTCTGAAAAAACATATCATAAATTAATGTTGTTTTGTTTTGCCTATTCTTACTTGTGAAATTTTGGTGAAAATCTTAAATAGAAAGAAGCTGCATCCTTATAGTGCTGTCCACTGACATTTCGCAAGTGTACCTTGTCATGTTTGACTAAAATATGACTTGGGATACACAGCTATGAGCAAATGTCAACATGAAACAAACAATGGAAATAAGAAATGAAACCCTTATCTCAGATCTATGTATGTATGTATGCATGTATGTATGTATATTTGATACAGCATTTACTGAAAAACCCAACAGGACCCAATTTGAGAATAACAGCTAAGAGGTCAAGTAGAACAGAAAAGAGGGGCTATGCATTTCTCCAGTCTCTTAATTTGACTAAGAAAAACAAGCAGCTCATGTTAAACACTACACATACTCAGACTGAAAGTTTGTTGTCATCATAGTTAATAAGCTCACACTGTTAAATGCTCTGCAGACTTTCTCAGGTACCTGGAGGGGGAAGCTCACTCTACATTCTACATATAAAGGACAAATAATGGGTGTTTGAACCTGTCTTGATCTCTTACCAATGAAATGCTTACTTTTAAACAGGAAGAAGCCAGCCAAATTTAAAAAGCATTAAACCGAATAAAAAGAGCACTAACTGACTGTTTAACATCATACCCTTGGTTTATTGTTATTATTGCATTAAGACTTACTATGTTTATCCTGGACCACTTTCTAACACCATCCCCTGGGTTTATTATCTTATTACTTTAAGATTGCTGAAGATTATATATTTTATGCTTATCGTTTGTTAATGATTATATATAATCATAGTTTGTTAATGATTATATTTTAGGCATATAATATTTAGGCTATATTAGCAAAAGATATCTCTACTTTTTAATCCTAAAACGCTGCTGCATGGGGGCTTGTTTTGCTTTGGACGTGCTCTGTCTCTAGGTATGTCAGAGGACCGAGACTTTGTGAAGTGGGGTCCAGCCTCATGTGGGGAGGCAAAATGGGGGGGGTGGGGAGGCAAAATGGGGGGAGAGAAAGAGAGCAGGCTATATCTAATCTATCCTTTTAATCCTTATAATTATAACTACCAACGTAACAATAGGCTGCATGTCAATAACTAGTAGGGGAATTGGAAATTAAGGTTAAAGCCGTCTCACTTCCAGTTAAGACTATAAAATAACATCAAAAACTCAGAATCAATATATCCATGATGGGACAGTTAACTTTGTGAGCTGGATTGTTAAAAGCCTGAATCACGAATTAAAGAGAAGGAATGTACTCTCTCACCTAACAGGTTTAAACGCTAAAAATAGTATTTTTACAGGAGATCCACTTACTAAGCAAGGATCAGTTCCGTCTACAAAAGGACTGGGCTAGCCAAATGTTCCATTCTAGCTTTACAAAGAAAACTAGAGGAGTGGGAATTCTCATACATAGAACAGTCATTTGTAGCATCAGATGTAGTATCTGATCTGGAAGGGAGATATGCGATGGTCATGGGCAACTTATTTAACTGTAAAATGATTTTGATTAATGTTTATGCACCCAATGTCGATGATAAGGAATTCATACAAAACGTATTTGCATCCATCCCCAATGTGAACACTCATAAAATTATAATGGCTGGGGACTTCAATTGTGCTTTAAATCCACTCTTAGATAGGACTCCTGTCACAGGGGAGATGACATCTAACATTGCAAAGATAATTACACAGTTTGTAACTGACCACAACTTATCAGACCCCTGGAAGTTTCTAAACCAAAACTCAAGAACATATTCTTTCTACTCACCAGTACATCATTGCTACTCAAGAATAGATTATTTCTTTATAGATAATAATTTCTTGCCTACGATTAAATCTTGCAAGTACGATGCTATTGTTATTTCCGACCATGCAGCTCTGATCTTGGAGCTAAAGTCACTATGCTCCACACACTCACCTCGTAGATGGCGTCTTAACCCGCTTCTATTAACAGACAAGAACTGTACAGAATTTATATCCAAACAAATCAGTTTCTTCCTAGAAACAAATACATCCTCAGAGGTTTCTGCAGGAATACTCTGGGAAACTCTAAAGGCCTTCTTAAGAGGACAGATTATTTCATGTCTTTCTCACAGGAATAAATTAGAAACCAAGAAAGTATCAGAACTAAAAAGCAAAATTACAAGAATAGATGAAGAACATGCCAGGCTTCCAAGTGAGGCTCTACATAGGAAAAGACAGGCTCTGTATTCAGAACTCAACCTCTTGACAACTAAAGAAACTGAACAACTAATTTATAAATCCAGACATCATTACTATAAGCACGGAGAGAAAGCTAATAAGCTTTTAGCTCAACAAATCCACAAGCAAGAAGTTCGCAATGCAATCCCAGTAATCACCAACACGAACGGAGACGAAATCATTGACCATAAAAATATAATGCACACATTTAGAGACTACTATAAATCCTTATATTCTACTGAGTTTAAAGAAGACAGCACACAATCTAATGCATTTCTGGATACATTACAGATACCACAAATAGATACTTTTAGTGCAGAGGAACTGGATAAACCTCTGGCGCTATCAGAATTACTAGATGCTATAAAGTCACTTCAAGGCGGGAAAGCAGCAGGCCCTGATGGCTACCCTGTAGAATTTTATAAGAAATTCTCTACTCCCCTCCTATTAGCAACATTTGCAGAAGCTAGAGACAATCAAATTCTACCTCAAACTTTTCGCCAAGCATTAATCACTGTCTTTCCTAAACAAAATAAGGACTTATTACAATATGCATCATACAGACCTATTTCACTTCTGAATAATGATGTTAAGATACTCTAAAAAATTATAGCTACAAGGATGGAGAAAGTGCTGCCTTCGGTAATATCACAAGATCAAACTGGATTTATCAAGGGTCAACACTTATCCTCCAATCTTCGACGCCTGTTTAATGTAATATACTCACCAAACAAAGTCAAACACCCCAGAAATATTATTATCATTGGATGTAGAAAAAGCATTTGACATGATTGAATGGAAATACCTTTTCACTACATTAGAGAAATTTGGGTTTGGCCCGAACATTTGTGCATGGATCAAACTACTGTATACCAATCCAAAAGCTTCAGTTTGTATCAACAACATTTGTTCAGACTACTTTAAACTAGAACGTGGCACCAGACAAGGATGCCCCTTGTCACCACTACTATTTGCAATTGCCATTGAACCACTGGCGGTTCACTGTCGAAATGCTGATCAGATAAATGGGATTATCAGTGATGGAATGGAACAGAAAATTTCTCTATATGCAGATGATATGGTACTGTATATATCAGACCCACAAAATTCTGTGCCTGCAGTCTTAACAGCACTTACAGAATTTCAAAAGATCTCTGGTCTCAGAATTAATCTGAATAAAAGTGTACTCTTTCCAGTGAATTCTCAAGCATATAATATTAGATTAGACACCCTACCTTTTATCATTGCAGATCAGTTTAAATATCTAGGGGTAAACATCACAAGTAAACACAAAGCTCTTTAGCAACAAAATTTAGCCATCTGTATGGAAAAAATTAAACAAGACATGCATAGATGGTCAACCGTTCATCTCACTCTAGCTGGAAGAATTAACGTTGTTAAGATGAATATTCTTCCTAAGCTTCATTTTTTATTTCAAAACATTCCAATATACATCAATAAATCATTTTTTAAGCAATTAGATTCAACAATAACCTCATTTATTTGGAACTCAAAACATCCACGTATCCAAAGAGCGACCCTACAAAGACCTAAGGCAGAAGGTGGCATGGCTCTACCTAACTTTCAGTTTTATTACTGGGCAGCAGACATGAAAGAATTTCAAAAACAGAGTTTACCGCACATGCATTTATTGGTTACTTTGTTCATGTATATATATTTATCTGTCTGGCTTATTTAAAAAGCTACATTTACCCCAGGAGTCAAAAGCGTTCTGTCTAGCCCTTGTACAAAAACCTAGACAAAAGCTGGGGTATCACCTTGGTAACCCCATGTACTTTTGGAACTGTGAGAGGACAATAGCACGACTTTACAGACAGGAGTCCAATGCAGAACTCTACTTACTTTTTTACTTTGTAAAAAAAAATTATTAACTGCTGATGATATAGATCGTTTTGTCTGTGCTGAAATTCCAAACAGAGAAACCTGTCCTGACCTCATTAAAAAGATTCAGCATATTGGGACTCGCAAGATTACAAATATTGTTTTTACAGAAGTTCTGAAATAAAAGTGAAACTAATGAAACAGCAACAATTCAAAGAAAAAAAAATCTTAAAAAAGTGTGTATCTGGAAAACCAAACACGGGGGTTGGCGAGCAAAGCGAGCAGGGGGCAAAGCCCCTAGTTATCTGAAAAAACAATGAATGAAAGGCAATGCCCTTCATAATTTTTGGAGCAAAAACACATTTTTGTTTGATTTACCCTTCTAAGCTCCACAGTTTAAAATTACAATTCAAACAGTTCAGATCTGATTAAAGTGCACATTGCAGACTTTCATTTAAGGGGATTTGCATACATTTCAATCACACTACACTTTTTCTACACGATCCCCCCATTTCAGGGCACCATAATGTTTGGGACAATTGCCGTCACAGATATTTGAGATTCCTCAGGTGAGCTTCATTGTTTCATCAGATAACTCGGCTTACTTCTACCCTTTGGTGTCTGTAATTGTCATTGTTCAACATGAGGACAAGAGCTGTGCCAATGAAAGTCAAAAAATCCAATATGAGGCTTTAAAACAAGACTGAAACCATTAGACACATCAGTAAAACTTAAATCAACTGTCTGGAATATCATGAAGAAGAAAGAACACACTGGTGAGCTCAATAATCACAAAGGGACTGGTGGGCCAAGGAAGACCTCCACTGCTGATGACAGAAGAATCCTCACTACGGTAAAGAAAAAGCCCCAAACACCTGTCCGACAGATAAGAAACAGTCTTCAGGAGGGCAGATGTGGATGTGTCAGAGAATCTGCAGAAGACTTCATGAACAGAAATACAGAGGCTACACTGTAATAGGCAAACCACTAGTCAGCCACAAAAACAGGAAGGCCAGATTGTAGTTTGCAATAAAGTACTTAAAAGAATTCTGGAAAAAGGTATTGTGGACAGACAAGACAAAGATGAACCTGATCAGAGTGATGACAAGAGCAAAGTATAGAGATGAGGAGGAACTCCCCGAGATCCAAAGCAGACCACATGATCGGTTAAACATGGTGGTGAGGATGTTCTGGCTAGGGCATGTATGTCTGCCACAGGTAGTGGCACACTTCTCAATGGCACAATGATTTCTGAGCCATATAAAAACCATCTGATCTGCTCAAGTTCCAGTAAATTCCTTCAAACTCATTGGAGACGCTTCATCCTACAACAAGATAATGATACAAACATACAGCTGAAGCAACACAGGAGTTTTTCAAAGCTAAAAAATGATAAATTCTTGAATGGTCAAGCTAGTCAGTCAATTTAAATGCAACTGAGCAGGCCTTCCATATGCTGAAGAGAAAACTTAAGGGGACAAGCAGCCAAAACAAGCAGGAGCTGAAGATGGCTGCATTAGAGGCTTGGAAGAGCATCAACGGAGAAGATCCTCAGCACCTGGTGATGTCTATGAATTGTAGACTTCAAGCGGTCATGGCATGTGAGGGACATGCGACAAAGTCCTAAACATGAGAGCTTTAACAGACTGGCCACTGCTGTGTCCCAAACATTTTGGTGCCCAGAAATGGGGGTACCATGCAGAAAAACTGTTGTCATTTCTAGATGGCGAGACTCAAATGTATGCAAATATGCCAAAATGAAAGTGCGCAATGTGCACTTTAAGCTGTGGATTAGACGGGTAAATCAAGGAGAAATGTGGTTTTGTCCCAAATATTATGAAGGGTACTGAAGATATCATTTGTAAAGAAAGAATAAAAAATTAATAAAAGAGTTAAATTATGGTCTGATTAAAACAGTAGCTAAAACAAAACCCATGTTTGCATGGAATAACAACTGTTTTGAGAAAGGCTGAGAAAAGGTTTGTTTTCCAAAAAACAAATGTTTAATTGAAATGCGTTATTCACCTGATCCATCTACAGATCCATCTTCTAAAGTAGCTTTACTTATTAAATGGTTATTGGGAGATGTCTTTTACTCTGGCATTAATTGTCACAAACCATGGACTAACTCTGGATGAAATGCTAGATAATATGGGGCACACTCACATTGTGCAAATTTAGAATTGTAAATCAACCTTATATACATATTTTGGAGTAGAACGAAAAAGGGAGTAACCACCTTATGAATTAACAGGCAGTTCAAAATATTTCAAATTGATAAAAAGCTATGGTTAAGGAAAATGTCAACTTACCACTGTGAGCATTTTGAATCCTGCAAGACCCAGAAGATTTCCAAGGTCTGTAACTGCAGTGTAGGGAGATATGTGAGGTGCAAAACCACCTTCTCTCTCTAATTCTGCAAGTTGCAGAGAGCATCGAAGCTCATACAGAGTGTCTCCTCCGACCATGGCACCAATAAACACTCCATCTGGCTTCAGAATATTATTTATCTAGAAAGCAACAACATATATTATTCAACAGAATGGATCTGAATTCAAATGAAAAAATGAAATATTATTGCCAGGCAACACAGTTGCTAGGAAGCTGTCTTCATGCTGAAGAAACAGAAATAGCAGCAGTAACACACAACACACTGAGCAATGTGCAATAAATAACTGTACCATAACCCATCATTTATTAACAGAATTCCATTTGCATCCTAACTACAATTCTCCCAACACAGAAAATGTAGTTGAAGCTTACTAGAATCAAGATTTAAAATGTTAATTGCTTAAAATAAAAGTCTTTAACAGGGCAACAGTTAATTCGGATTTACTGTACTAGTGTGAAGAGTTTCTCACCGCCACAATTTTGACAATAACCCAACTCCTTCAGTCATCTCACTCTATATAAAAGAAAATCCTGGAATGGAAAGCAAATGCAAGGCTACGATACGTGATAATCTCGAATGACATTTTAAAGACCCGCGAGACCAAGGAGACTTGCCACGGTGCGTCTCGCAGGGACCGTAAACATGAGACTTGGTGCTAAGAGATTGTCCCAGGGCCGTAGCAAAAAGGACAGCTGCTGTACAGGCTTTAAAAAGATCGAAGGGTAGCGTGACGGCAGCTACCCCAACCGAACGCAAGCAGCGTTATACATCCTGCAAGAAAGAATTCAACCACGCCTGGGGCCAGTAATAAAAGACAGTTATTGCTTTTACAACGTCACACAAGACCAGGCAGTGAGCCATCATTTAAAACAAGTCAACAGACCTCTAAACTAGCAGCTGTTGGATTGCTTTTGGCATGCAAGCATCATATGCTCAGAGCTCTTAAAACAACGACATGCAACAGGCAGAGGAGGCAGCTAGCAAGCAGCAAAACGACAGCAAATGATCCAAAGGCATATCCTTAGCGTACGTTCAGCCGCAACACCCTTCACAACACGAGCAGTATTATACAACTGGGAAGAAAGAGATGTAAACAAGTGCGGGGCAGGAAATAAAGAAACAAGTATTGTTTTTAAAAAAGTTTTTAAAGTAAAAGTGAAAATAATGCATATGTAACAATTCACAAGAAAATAACAATCTCTTTAAATTGTAGATTGCCTGCCTAAGGTAAAGTCATCCCTGATGAATGGGGACGTGGGAATGAGGGGTCCTTTCATCGGATTAGCGCTATTTCAGATGTGGAATGGCAAAATGGGGAGGCAGCTTGATGAATGAGGTCTCCAGGACTTAAAACAAATCCAAATCATATTATATGATATCATCTAATGTGAAATTTTACTCCATACTTCTAGAATTTTTATTTTTATACTGTATTGAGGATTTATTCTGTTCTATGTATTGTACTGTATTGTATTGACCCCCTTCTTTTTGACACCCACTGCACGCCCAACCTACCTGGAGAGGGGTCTCTCTTTGAACTGCCTTTCCCAAGGTTTCTTCCATTTTTTCCCTACAAGGGTTTTGGGAGTTTTTTCTGGTCTTCTTAGAGGGTCAAGGCTGGGGGGCTGTCAAGAGGCAGGGCCTGTTAAAGCCCATTGCAGCACTTCTTGTGTGATTTGGGGCTATACAAAAAATAAATTGTATTGTATATCCGGTAAACCAAAGACAGGGGTTGGCGAGCAAAGTGAGCAGGGGGCGGAGCCCCCTAGTATTGAACAAAATAATGTTAAAAACAGAGTCAACTGAAAATGCTAAGCAGGAAAGTACTTGGCACTGGCCATGCCACTTATGAACTTATTCAGCAGAGTGTATAAAATTACAAATGAACTTGCAATAAACAATGAAAAAGCAAATAAAAACCAAAAAGTACCTTACGCATGTCTGATCAATGGCAATGTCTTTGGCTTGTTACAATGCGATCCTGGAGTGTTGTGTTGTGCAGGAAGAAGCTGAAGTTATGTTTGATGTTATCTGTTGATTTTGTCCCCTCAGGCATATTTGTTGTGAATCAAAATAATGTGGGCTTTATTTATGTTGTAATCATGCATAGGCCTTCCAGTGAAAATCCAGTGGCCTACTGCTGAATTTGTCCAGGCATTGCAGTCTGGTTATTTATAGTGCACATTCTAATACTCACAGCTACTACTTGTAATAGATGAAACACATAGGTCAAGAAGGCCCTAACTGGAGTGTATTTTAATGGTATTAATTAAGTCAGCAATTAATTAAGTTGGCAATATTAATGCAATTCAAGTTCTAGTACTTGCTGTATGATTTCAGCTAAGAATCTGAGTGTAAGCAGGCAAAACCAGTGTTGAAATTACACACTGTTAGAATTTTATTACATAGATTTCCATCCATCCACTAACTGATTACCCAGTGGCTTCGCTCACTGAGTGTAAGGGAAAAAATAAAATGCAATCTATAATTTATTAAACAGTAAAACATTAACATTTAAGAAGTAAATATACATTGTGCACCACTGGAGTGGTTTCGGGTAAACTACATTTTAAAGGCGCTATAACACAACATGTAAGTAGTACTAACAGCAGCTAAAATGTATTTGGATCATTTCTCGGTAGCAGATCCCGTGTGAAGGGCACTACACGACCGCTGTGGTATAGAAATTATATTTTCTATTTGATCGTCCAAATTTCTGCCTTAAAATAATTCATCACAAAAGCAACCTTGAATGTTGCGGGGTTTTAGTGACCTGAACTCACCTTAAGGGACAGTAAATAGTTGTGCAGGGCAATTTACAAACAGAGTCCTGCTTCGATGGCACCGATTTCACTCATTCACAAAGTTTTCCACTATACCAGGAGCCAAAGGGATGCTTGAAGTGTCATAAACAATGCGAGAAGAGAGGACGCTGCCCGAAACTGCGAAGCTCTCGACCCGGCGGAGCAGCCCGACATTCCGCACCTGCCAGCGTCCACTTTGTTCTCACGACCCCTCGTCTTCACATTGTTTACAGCTCAGCACAGTTAAAAAGTAGAAAGACGCAAAGCTGTTTCCTCATCTCTTCTACTATCAAGTACTACCAACTAAAAAAAAGTTACAATGTGGCAGTTTCCGTGACAGTCATGTGGACGAATGGTTATACGTAATTTCCATATCATTTACATTTACATCATTTAGCAGACGCTCTTATCCAGAGCGACTTACAACAGTGTTTTGTTAGTTTTTTTCGCATACCCCTTGGGGTCAGAGTGCAGGGTCAGCCATTGTACAGCGCCCCCTGGAGCAATTACAGGTTAAGGGCCTTGCTCAAGGGCCCAGCAGAGTAGGATCTCTTTTGGCACTGACGGGGATTCGAACTGGCAACCTTCGGGATACCAGCACAGATCCTTAGCCTCAGAGCCACCACTCTGCCCATATCGCGTGGTCACACATAATTTCCATTTCAAACGCGAAAAGAATTTTATATATATAGATTTATTGAAACCCCTCATACCAATTCAAGGTCACAGGAGGACAAAGCTCTTTCTGGTAGCATTGGAAAAGCTGAAAAGTGCAAGATACTTCATAACAGCACACTCATACTAATACTGAGCCAATCTAAAGCTGACCATTAGCTGATCTATGTGCCAGGAAGGAAGGAAGGACAGGCATCCTGGCCAGGATAAAGGAGGGATTCTTGCACAGCCAGGAGGCCATAATGGAGGAACTGGGTGAATGGGCACACCAGGAACAGCTCATTTCCTCAAACGACAGGTGGCAGCGTTCCTCAAGGCTGAACCCGACTAAGACACCCACAGGGTGCCGTGAGAGTTGGAGTCTGGAAACACAGCCCTGTCAGGGTCTTTGGAGCACTGCATGACACTGGAAGCATTTTCTTGGTCAAATTTAAGAAGAGAGCCTGCCAACTCACTTAATAAAGTCAGACTCGGGCGACAGCAGGCAGCACCCTAAAAGAGGTGGAATGTGACAAGTGCTATTTGTGCATTTTGGATGGTCATTGTATGAAGAAGGTGTCAGAACCAAATAAAAATCTTTTATTTGAACCCAGAATTGTTCTTGTGCATTATTGTGTCTGTGGTTTGGGGCTTAGTGACGCCCCCTTGCGGCTACACCAAGTGTGCATATCTTTGGATTTGGAAGGGGGGAAAACAAACAAGAAAGCAAATGCAAAAACCAGATAAAAGCACAAATCACACACAGTAAATGATCAAGCTTGGATTTAATCCCAGATTTCTAGAGTTGTGAGGCTACTGCTCTAACCTCTGTGACACCACATATTTATTTTATTATATAAGACTGACAGCTTTCTTACATTTTGTAATATATTAATGTGCTACAAACTGTCTTCACAAGGGTGGTTTACCTGCTTTAAGGAGCCTGGAAGATCATTGACCCAGTGCAAACTGTAAATAGAAGAAACAAAATACAAAACACATTTAGAAGAAATGGATTTGTACCTTTCGGATGATTATAGCTATTATTGTAAATAGTGCAATTACAACAGACTTTCAGGCAAAATATGTTTTGCATGTATTCTGAATGAGAATGCAGCCAGCAAACAAAACAACAGGATAATCCCTAGAAATGAACACAAAAACAAAACCTTTACATGACAATCCTCCTATTGTTCTCAGTGGACACTGGAGATGAAAACAACTACCCACTAATTTGTTTAAGCAGGTCTCCTGTATATTAATTTATGACAGCAGCAATGAGTTAGAAATTGTTTACTGCTCAGCCTCACGGAGCCACGTTAAGAGCGGATAGGTAAATGCACACAATTATGCTGGCAATCAACAATAAAGAGGAAGAGGCATGCTGCGCTAACACCTGGAAAAACAAAAAAACAAAAAACAAACCCAGGCATCCTTCTGAGAGTGCACCATCCATAAGCATTATCTTGATCATTACAATACTATGAAGCAAGGGTCTTTACAAAGCAAAATGGGGGATAACTTAAACAGGTATTCAAATGCAAGTGCTCTTCCCAGCACTGCTCTTAATATGTTAAAATTCAATGAAGTGCCTTTAATATATCCCAATGATCTAGTTATTAAAATAAATTACTAAAATATGTGGTGATTGGAATTTACTGAAAAAAAAAATTGATCTATAAAAAAAACTTCTTACTTCCATATAGAGACAACTATACAGCTCCAACATTAAGGGAAAAGGGAAAGTAATGAAAAGAGGAACCTCAAGCTGCTGACAACAAGATCAAATGTATTCTCTTTGAAGGGAAGGAATTCTTCATCTGCTAAAACTTTATGGGTGGGAATATCCATCTCTGCTGTCATTCTCTGTAAAATCAACAAAGTAAGATTTCTGTTTAAAAGTGGCAGACTTTGAAAGCTAGAGCAGTCCAAATTTCACAGGTTAATGAAATATGCAGATACTCTGCTCTGATTTAACATACCACTCTGAAGATGTACCTGAAAGCTTGACCTTTCTAGACAGTGTCATGTGCGTGTGCAGTTTAAGGGCCACCAATCCAGGGGGGGGGGGTGACGCTGAGTGATTACTTTTTCTCTTTTCCTCCCTCTGCAGACTGGAAGACTGACAGCTCTCCTCCACCAAGGTCACTTCCGGTGTCCATCCAGCTGGATGCACCTCCACCTGGCTGGCTGCCATATGACCGGAAGACCCACTATCTTGTGCAGTCACAATAGGACTGCAGTCTGACAAGAGTTGCTCTTGCATTTTCATGTGCTTTATTTTGAAGTGCAATTTTTTTCAATTATAAAGGACTTGCCCACGGATGTCACAACATTCTGAATGTCTCTGTTTATTTTATTACAACAGTCAGACATTTTCAGTTCACCACTGATCAAGTTTGGATGCACAGAGTTCAATTAATTTCCAGACATCTCAAAATATCAGAATACTTTTCGAAGAGGAGTATTTTAATTTTAGTTTGTATTTCTAAAGAGTTTACTTCTGGTCTAGGCAAACTACAATGAAATGCAAGTGGGATGCCAGACCCAATTAAAGCACAAGAAACCCACTCTTTGTTTAGACAACATTACTTTTTACACTAAAAAATGGCAATCTCCATCTCCCATTTTTAAACTTGTTGAACCTAATTCACAATCATAGGAAGATGGACTATATCCAAGAAGCATCAGATGCAAAGTAAAAATAAACCCTGGGGTTGGCACTAGGGGTTAACTAATGAATACTTTGCTAATACTGTATAGTACATTAGTTGGTCAATTACTAATTTGATTAAATAATTAATTTGGGAAGTTAAAAACGCAATGTTACATTAATAATTTCAAGGCTGGTTTTGACAAAAGTCAATATCAAGGGGTGAAAGACCCAAACCATTGTTAAGTGCAGACATATGTTGCCTAGAGTATATTGTTTGCTTTTATCCACTAGATGGCAGCAAACCCCATGATAATATGATGTTATTTCCTTAACAGTTTTAGAAAAATATTTGCTCTTCTAGTAAATTTTATAACAGATTAAATAAAAGAATCGGAAAGTATTGCTATAAAACTAAATCCAGTACATTCACAAGTGTTTTTTTCCGAAGTGGTGGCGAAGCATTGTGAAGTAGTGGTCATTAATTCTGTGTCATTACTCCATGGAACAGAGTTGCAATTCCATAGCCATTTTTTTTATTGTTCATCCTTTTTTACCTGTGTGAGTTTTTCTCTGGGTACTCCATTTTAACTCTCATATCCCAAAGGTGTACTTGTTGCTCTAATCTGCAGTTTGGTAAATTTGCCATTTTACAGTATATGGTCTTTTTATAGAAGTTTTAAATGCTAGTACCCACAGAAGAATCTCCGAATGTTGTTGATGCAATTCTTGAATGAGTTTTAATTTTAAAGGGAAGAAACAGTACCATCTGCGGTGGGTTGGCACCCTACCCAGGATTGGTTCCTGCCTTGTGTCCTGTGTTGGCTGGGATTGGCTCCAGCAGACCCCCGTGACCCTGTGTTCGGATTCAGCGGGTTGGAAAATGGATGGATGGATGGAAACAGTACCATTGATAACATTGAATTATCAAATTTTAATTTGTGTTTAGAAGGTACTACTATGGTAAAAAAAAAATAACAGCTATATAATATCAATACACACACACATATAATAATCTCTTTCTGTTTAAAAAAAATGATAAAAGAATAAAGTAACTTATGCAAAACAGATAAACACAGTTACACCAATAACATTTTCTTTAAAATTAAAATAAGTTCTACCCCATTTTGATATGAAATAAGATTGTATGCTTTGAAATATAAACTATATAATAAAATTAATTTCACTATGAAATTTCAATTTGGCAAATATTAAGATAAACTGTCATTATTTTCTTGGTGCCCAACTTTTATAATTTCTGCTTGAACATATTAATTAGTTCTATAAATACAACAAACTAAAAAGATCTCTGTGTAAAAATGATAACTTAAAAAATGGTACCCACCAAGGCCTTTTCATTAACATCCACAAGGAAAAGCGTGTCAATGGTTTCCTAAAATGAAAAGAAGTTTATTCCATTACAAATACCATACATATAAATGCATTCACCTAAACAAATATGCTAGTAAACATATTCATTTTTGTGAGGGATGGTCAAGATGTTGAGTGCTTCTGCTGAAAAGTATACATTTTTAACTTTCTAACTAAATATTACCTGCTTAATAATGAAAGAACAAATGAATGATGTGGTGTAAGTGTTCATCAGAACAGTTTAAATTGTATGTAAGTTCTAACCAAAGTCATTTCAAAAAGAAACAATGTTTACATTGTTACAACAGTTATAAAGGCAAACATAAATGAACTACCTTAAGTGATAAAGCTTTTGACTGAAAATTCTGTATACAGTATACAGTGTCTTGTGAAAGTATTCATCTCCATCTGTGTTTGTCCTGTTTGTCCTGCATGGAATTAAAATGGATTTTTGACAGTTTGGCACCATTTGATTTATACACTTTAAAGGTGACACAGACAATAATTTACACAAAAAAAAACACAGAAATCAGGAGTGTGCATAGATAATCACGCTTCATTGTGGGAATGGTGTTCTCGGGCTGTACAGTGTTGTATTTGCGCCACACATGGCGTTTCCCATTATGGCCAAAAAGTTTAAATTTAGCCTCATATGACCAGAGTACCTTCTTTCATGTGTTTGGAGAGTCTGACACATGCTGCAGGGCAAACTTCTAATGTGTTTTCTTATTTTTTTCTTTAAGCAATGGCTTTTTTCTGGCCACTCTTCCATAACGCCCTGGTCTGTGGAGTGTTTGGCTTAAAGAGGTCCTACGGGCAGACACTTTAATCTCCGCTGTGGATCTTTGCTGCTCCTCCAGTGTTATCATTCGTGTCATTGTTGCATCTCTGATTAATGCCCTCCTTGCATGGTCTGCAAGTTTTGGTGGCTGGCCTTCTCTTGTTAGGTTTGTAGTGGTGCCATCTTCTTTCCATTTTGGTATAATTGATTTAATGGTGCTCCATGGGATATTCAAAGTTTGGGATTTTTTTTTTATCCCGACCCTGATCTATACTTCTCCACAACTTTGTCTCTGACCTGTTTGGAGTGCTCCTTGGTCTTCACATTGGTTGGTTAGTGGCGTTGCAGAGTCAAGGGGGCTTTCATAACAGGTCAATTTATGAAAACACCATGTGAAACTTTGATTGCACAAATGTGGATCCTAAACAACTAATTATGTGAATTATATAGCTTCTGAAGTTAATTGGTTGGATCAGATTTTATTTAGGGATTTCATGGCAAAGGGGATAAATACATATGCACTGACAACTTCATTACATGTTTTATATATCTATAACACATCCATATGAGTGATCGCAACCTGATTATTTGGGTGGTTGCATACCAGGTAACGCTTGTATTTGGTCGGCCAGCTGGCAAACATCTGCCATGACCTCTCACAGACATACTAAACAGTACCTGCCAAACAGTACAAAGAGTACTCGACATGTGTTTCGCCCTAATTCTGGGCTCATCAGGCATACACACTCTACTGCACTCCCTCTCGGGAATCGAACCTCGGACGTCAGTGCTAGAGGCGAAGCCCCTAACGTTGCGCCACGGCGTGTGGTTCGATCTAATAAATTAACCACATGCCGTGGCGCAACATTAGGGGCTTGGCCTCTAGCGCTGACGTCCGAGGTTCGATTCCCGAGAGGGAGTGCAGTAGAGTGTGTATGCCTGTTGAGCCCAGAATTGGGGCGAAACACGTGTCGCGTACTCTTTGCATTATTTGACAGCAAACTATTTCAACTATATATATACATACACACACACATACGGCGGCACGGTGGCGCAGTGGTAGCGCTGCTGCCTTGCAGTTAGGAGACCCGGGTTCGCTTCCCGGGTCTTCCCTGCGTGGAGTTTGCATGTTCTCCCCGTGTCTGCGTGGGTTTCCTCCGGGCGCTCCGGTTTCCTCCCACAGTCCAAAAACATGCAGGTTAGGTGGATTGGCGATTCTAAATTGGCCCTAGTGTGTGCTTGGTGTGTGGGTGTGTTTGTGTGTGTCCTGCGGTGGGTTGGCACCCTGCCCAGGATTGGTTCCCTGCCTTGTGCCCTGTGTTGGCTGGGATTGGCTCCAGCAGACCCCTGTGACCCTGTGTTTGGATTCAGCGGGTTGGAAAATGGATGGATGGATAGACACACACATACATGCATACACATATATATATATGCTGTTTATTACAAAATATTAAATCTAGACAGTTATTCCACTAGTTAGAGTTTTAATATACTGTTTTAAAAAGAGTCACTGATTACATCTAAAAACTCCTGTTTTTGTGTTAAACCATTTGTAAAGTTATCTCGCTTAATATTTGGATAAGTGAGGTCTTCCTGGTTACAATATCTCCCTCTAAATATGCTTTTTCAATATAATTAAAATTATGTGCATTAAAACTATTATCTGCACTGTGAGTTTATAACAGTTTCCTAATTTAAGTAATCTATCCGTAATGCTTCCAAGTTGAATCCAAATATTCTAAGACATGGCTTATCATCCATTTGAAGCAGAAATGCAATTCCTCTTTTACATAAATGACAACTCTCCACCTTTTCAATTTTAGTGATCTTTCCTAAATAATGTGTACCCTGTTTATATTATATTTATTACCATCCCTCTGATTTAGCCCAGTTTCTGTTTCTATTGTAACATCATAATTATGTGCCACTACATACAACTCCAGACTCAGTTATTTCATTCTAGCTACACTCAGCATTAAGATAAGCATTTTTTAATGTACTTTATATTGGCATTATTGAAATTTCAGTTATTTTGTGTAAAAGACGCTATATAGGCGCCTGACCCGACACAGACTCACACCAGGAGGCACGTATAAAAACAAAAGAACTTTTTATTTTCTTCACCTGTGGGGCACGTCTTCCCCGTGATCCCCACAGGCACAATACAGTCCCCAGTACACAAATAAAGCACTCAAAACACACTCTTCTCTGGCACCACCACTCCTCTTCCTCCTCCTCCATGCTTCATCCTCCTCCTCCCGACTCTGGCCATCGAGTGGTGGTTGCTGGGCCCTTTTATAGTCCACCCGGAAGTGCTCCAGGTGGTTGATTGCCAAGTTCCGGCTGCGCTTCCGGGTGTGGTGAATATGCTGCCCATACGGGCTCAGGAGTCCCAGCTCCAGCACACCCTGGCGCCGCCTGCAGGACCCAGCAGGGCAGCACCCAACTCCAATTCCCATGGAGCCCTGCGGGAAACCGAGGCACTGCTTCAACCCAGGGTGGCAGCCATCTAGTGTTCCGGGGGAGGTATTGCACAGTCCATGGCTGCTCCCCCTGAACATATAGCAAAGGGGCGTCCCGGCTGTACGCTACACTTGTATATATAAATTTATACCATTGTCCTTTTCATTATGTAAAATTATAAACCTGGCCTATTCTAAAGTCCCTGCCATCAATTCCCTAGGTTCAACTAACTTACTAATATGTGCCACCAATAAATTGGTGACCCCTTGGTTCAGATGTAGCCTACCATAGCAGTACAGGTCCCATCTGTTCCAGAAAGTGTTCCAGAAACCTATGCTCTCCTAGCCTACACTAACATATAAGCCACGTGTTAAACCTTCTAATCTCCTCGATATTGCATGGCACAGATAGAGCTTCTGAGAAGACCACCTTGTCAATTCTAAGCCTTCGTTTCGCACTTAACTTTTTGACTGAAGATCACAGAACTGGCATCCCACACATAATTATATTATTTGTTCCAGTGTGGAGAATAACCACTGGACCTACTCCCACTCTGGCCAGGAGCCTATTTACTGGACTGTGGAGTTCTCAGACCTGTGCATCAGGGATATAACACACTATTCAAGACTTTGTCCATTAAGAAAAAAAAAAGACTCTTAATACCCCTAATAATATGAATTCCCCACTGCGATTTATTCCCTCTTTCTGGGGACTGATTTCATGATGATCCATTGTGGCTGCTCATTCCTGCTTACCACCTCAAAATTATCAGAGTCACTGTAATGTTCTGTCAGATCCTGTAAATGAATGAACACATCCAACTCTGGGGTTGATGCCTCTGAACAGTTTGCAGGGATTACCTTGCACTTCTGTCCAACAATGATCCATAAATCTCTACCTATATGGTGTGGATTTTCCTTATAAGCCAATTTAGGGTTCAAGTTTAAAGGAACTATAGTAGTTAATACCGAACCTCTCTGCACAAATGTATTAAAATAACATTTCTTAAGATAAACTTAAATATTTATACATGCCTTCTTTCCATTGCTCTTCATTTACTTTAAGTTGCCTGTCAAATAGGTCTTTCTCTGAACTGAACTTGAAGTTTAATATTTTTCAACTTGAAGTTATTTCTTTGCAATCATTGGTGTACATTCATTTGCCACATTCATTCTAAAGTGAAGCACATGTTATAACTTTTAAAAGATATCTAGCCTCCTCTTGCCTTTTATAATGTAGATGAAGGGTTACCAGGAACTCTAGTGGTCCTAATGTGTGAAGCCTTAAAAATTACCAAACATGTCCACTTTAAAGCAGCAAAGATTTTAATTTAAGAAAATGTGGCTTTTGTGTTTCTGAGACATGCTTGTGACAATCTAAGTAAACTGGAACTAATACATTTTATCACAGCTTGCTGGTCGTAAGGGAAGGATATATTCTTGCTCGTATGTTTGTTTGCAAGGGGACATCGAGGGTGGAATTATGACAACTCCCACCCTTTTTGCTTACCTATATTCTGCTTATTTTCCTACTTTTGCTTCTGCCATTGTGGTTCTTCAGTGATTACGTTTTGTCGTGGCTTATAACTGCAGACAAAAGTACACTCAAATGATTATTTTGTCTTAAATTGTGGCTATGTTTTTGCCAATTACATTCTATGTTTCTGCACTGGCAATCGGAAGGTTGCCGGTTCGAATCCCGTAAATGCCAATAGGGGCTCTGCTCTGTTGGGCCCTTGAGCAAGGCCCTTAACCTGCAATTGCTGAACGCTTTGAGTAGTGAGAAAAGCGCTATACTGTATAAATGCAAAGAATTATTATTATTTTCTTATTTTACATAGACTATAGAGTGAGATTCATGCCAAGTGGCAGTGTGAAGGTGAGTGGAGTTTCATTGAACTTTATAGATGTAATACATCTGATTATACTGCAATGCATTTTTAATAAAAGGACTAGATTTTTAAAAAACCAAGTCACCTACACGTCACACTTTCTAAGGAGTGTCACATGCTTGCGCAATAAAAAAAATACTAAGAAAATGAAAAAGGCAGATTATGCGATAGAGCTCAACAACGATGAAACAGACTGAAGCACCGCAAACCAGTTACCATATGATGAGTCTCTCTTGCTGAAGATACAGTAATAAAAGATCTGAGGACAGTATTTCTAAGAGAGAAATTTCACTGAAACTAATCAATCCATAATGTGCAAACTCTATGAAGACCCAGGTACTGTGAGGTAGGAATGGCATCTCTGCGATAGAACTCTGCCTTATGATAAAACATCTGTACAAAAAGTACTAAACTTCAACCTCATTTAAAATAAATGCATGCCTATAATATCTATTCAGATCTTTTCACTTGATTACAATTTTCCTCTCGCTTAAGCACCAAAGCACATGTGTGCATTATCATACAGGCTTTAGTAGGCAATATATTTGCAGAATAACTAAGTAAAACCCCAGAAAGTGAAAGAAGTGATAATAAGTTGGATTTTTTTCAGATATTATTGTCTGATTATCCACAGAACAGAGACAGTAATTCATGTCTGAATAATCACATTATTGAATAATGTCAATAATGGTGATTGTCGATAACTTTCCAAAGTGAATCCATGTCCCTGTGTCTGAAAGTGTGCTTCAGACAAAGACAATCAGCGAAATGAAGCATGGAGCTGGTCACCTTTGAATTTCACAAACACGTTTTGCTTTTCTTCCTTCTTAAAATGACATTGATACACTTTTTTTGCAATATGTATGCAATCGCAAAACACATATATCAATACTTGATAACACTTTTGGCTTCAAAAATTGATGTATTCAGCAAGTTGTACAGATTTTTTTCACAATAGAACCCCAGTGCCCATAAGGTCCATTATAAAATGCAAGTGTAGGCTAAAATTTTAAAAATATGGTAAATTTTAGAAGGTAATTTCAAGGGCAAAGTACCGTGTATACTCGCGTTTAAGTTCTCCCACGGATAAGTTAGGGCTCAATTTTACCGTATAATTTCTGATATTTTATAATGTCGGTTGTATAAATTGAATGTGTAAAACTCACGCTATTGGTCCAAGAGATTATGATATGCTAAGGCCCACCTGAGAGAGTAACCACAGAGCACACTGCCTTTATTTTCTATGTATTGTGGCTACGTGACCATACAGTAATACCCAAACTATTGCGAAGCAACTTTTGCACTGTTTTGTGTTTTTTGTATCTCACACCTTCATACACCTTTATCATAAAAGCACCCCTTATCTACGATGGAGCGTTCGATTAGAAGAAAATATGAAGCTGGTTTTTAATTAAAAGCCGTTGAAGTGATGAAAGAAATTGGTAACTGTGCTGCTGCAACAAAATTCGATGTCAGAGAAACTGGTGTGAGATTGGAAGAGACAAGAAGATGTAAAAATAAATAAATAAATAAATAAAATTAAAAAAAAATTTAAGTGTTATATTTTTGAATGGGCGTATAGGTCGGGGTCTGATTTTATAATCAATTTTTTGGGTTTCAAGACCCAACGTATATGCGAATATATACAGTAATATACACCATGACTATGAACAAATACCTTTGACCTGAAAAATGACAAAATTATCCTTAAACTTTACTTCTGTCTGTTTCCCTAAATGACTACCTTTCTTTTTAGCCCAATGCTGCTGTTTTTACACTACCTGTTTAAATGTATCCCTGAATGTGGTCTTTACACTTGCTTTCTCTTAGCTTCTTTTTGGTGTACCTCCTTTGGAATAATTAATAAACCCATTGTGCTGCTGAAGCATTCACACCAATTTAACATATAAACTGCTTACCTTATTCAGATGTTGAACTATGTGACTCCTACCACACCCTATCTCCAAGGCTAGAGGGAAAGTCCTGAAGACAGAAAAAAAGATGGTTTTAATTTAATTTAACATAGTGCAGTCCGATAATATCGTATACTGAAATACCTACTTCATGTGAATAAGCTATGCTGCATGGCTAGGGTTCCAACATTAAACCTAAACAAAGGACTGTCCACGGGGTGACAGATTCAGAGACCAAGTTCCACATGTATTTTAGAATCCAGCAACAAGGCCCAAATTGGTTTAATAATTCTAGCAGACTGTCATCTAAACCACGCTAGGTTTTTAGCCCAAATATGACTGGATTGTGAACCCAAGATCATTAAACACAGTGATGCTATTGAAAAGAAATTAAGAACTCACTATGAATATGTCATTTTACCATTTAGTCTTGAATATCATGTATTATATTTTCCAATTTTTTGTACATGAAAATCTATCACGGTCACTGTTATATATGTATGCATTTTAAAAAATGAAGTCACAGCAGAGTTACTATACAGAAATAACTTAAACTGATGCATCTTTTACTTCCAAAACATACTTAGAATGGAAAAGAAAAGATTTAATATCCTACCTCGCAACATCAAATATTCTGTCTGCAATTCTGCTGCCAACCTAAAAAAAGAACAAAATAAAATGGATCTTTGGAAATAGTGCCTGCTGCTAACGATGGGTCCTTGTTGATTTATGGCTTTGTGGACCTTCATATTTACAGATTACTGAAAATTAATATTGTAGGCAGCAGTGAAGATTAAAGATTTTCTGTTGTCACTGTGGTTCGTTTATTTAATAAGCTTTGCACTCATATAAATAGATTCCTTTATATACATTTTTTATTTCTGATTATTATTACTATCAATATGTTACAGTGCTCACTTTTATTATGCATTGCTTGTCTCTGTTTTCATTCTTATTGCACAGTATATAAATCCATAAGAAAGTATTTCTTTGGTTCTGCCTGGAGAAAGGCCAAGAAAATGTAATGTTTTATACAAACATCTTTTGTAAAGGAGGGACAAATTCCTAGTAAGACACTAATTGATTTATTGTATGAAAACAATATTATCCTAACATTACAAAACATTTTACTACATCTTGGCATTTTGAGACTCCAGCACTGCTGGATCCTGGACACACTGGAGAATCACATTTGGTTAACTAACTCATCCCTGGGACTGTTCAGTTGCAACACTCCATAATCTTCCACGCTCCAAACTTCTGCATGTTCCGACAACATGTGGAGAAGATGACAGCCAGAACACCTCATGTGCTCCAGTCATCGCTGTAGACTTATACTATGGGCCCCCCCAAAAGAGACTGCTGGTAGATTTGTATGCTGAAGGATTATTATTTGTGCTGTGATTCATCTGTGTTATCCATGTGGTTATTTTATCATTGTTGTGGCTGTGAAGTGGCACCGTAAGCAGAATGACCTTTCCGTGGTTTGATTCATAGCACTGAACCTGGTCCATCTGAGAATCTAGCATTCCTTGCCTGGATATCACTATCACAAAATTCTTTACCCATAAAATTTTTCTTTCTAAACATTGAGGCTACTGAGATCTTGTGAAAACTGCCTTCACCCTGCCATTAAACTTCACATCCCTCTTCTCTGCAAAATGCTATTCAGTTTTATGGAGCCATCTTCAGTTCACACATGCCTTTGGCTCCTTTGCCATTCAAATGACGTGCTTTGTAATGTACCTTGGAGTGGTGCTCGAAAACTACTATTAAACTCTTTTTTGATTTATTAACACTTTATTCCAAGCTAAATAGGGATCTTTTCCCAGTTACTTTACAGAAATGAAACTCTTAATTATTTATCTGTCTCCTTTAATCTCTCCTTTGCCACAACAAACAGTATCAAAGTAAATGTGCTCTATTGTGGGCTACTATCCCATTCAAAGTAGTTTCATGCTCTCTGTAAAAGAAACTGAAAAATTGAGCTATGAAAATGAATGAATGAATGAAAGGATGGATTGGTTGGTTTTAAGTTATGACTGATCATTAACTTTAAGGACAGCAGGGTTGGGTAGTGTTTAGTACTGCTGCCTCGTGAATCCAACATCCTGGATTTGAATCCTGTCTCTGGTACTGTAATTGTTTTTGTGGAGTTTGCATGTTCTTGTTGTGTATTTGTGCATGGGTTTTCCTACCACATCCCCAAAGATGGGCAAATTAATTTTGTCTAATGTGTAGGTGTGTCCATGTCTGTGCCCTGTAATGGGCAGGTGCATTTTCCAGGGTTATTCACTGATGCTCCCAAACCTTTCCTACTGTGTCAGTGCTAACAGGACAGATTCTAGTCCTCCGTGACCCTGAATTGGATTAAGTTGGGAATGCAGTTGTGTATTAAATTTAATGCACACCTTCAAGCATTGCATGTGTATGCAATGTATGTTTTGCAAAGTGTATAATGCAAAAAATATAATGTAAAATAAAGCCTAGCAAATCTTTTTGTAATATTAAAAATCATTGTAAAAAATTAAGTGTTTTGGACTGCTGATTATGAAAATAAGACACAGGCCTAAAAAAAAAAAAAAGGCTAAAAGTGCTTACCAATGTTACTTGATAGTGAGTTCAGATGGAATACAACCACAAGCAAGCAATGTAGCACAAGTTATGTATGAAAAATTCTGTGTTTAAGATACGAGTTATCTCTTCTATTTTATGACACAATGGCAACATGGGAAGTCACAGCAATATGTTGGGAGCACCCAATATCAGGCTGGAATGCCAGTCCATTACTGGGCGCACTCACAGAATACCAGCACATCTCAGACAATTAATTAGATTGTAATGCGATCGTTGAAATACACTCATTCATAAATTTAAGGTCAGTTGTACTGCTGTATTGCACAAAGGTAAAGGGGTTCTTTCTCTGTGACCTTCATGTCTGACCATAATATAATAAATAACACTACAGCAACTTGTAACAGACGTTAACACTCTAACGAAACAATAAGCTGTCTTCTCAATATTCATACTGAAATGAAAACCACACTTATTTACTTGGCTTCCTCCTGTCTTAAAGATGACTAGAGTAAGTTGATTGGAGACTAGAAATTAGTTTCAACTAATGAGTGTGATGGGGTGAATCCCCTGTTCTGCAACAGGTTGACTATCTCTCCCAGGTTAGTTCTGGCCTTCCAATGTCTTTGGCATCCTATTCAAAAAATACGGAAGCAGAATGTTTCTGGTAATTAAACTGAAAATCCATCCATCTCCTAAACTGGATGGCTTTAGGTTGCAGGTAGCTACTGTAGTGCCTATCCCAGCAAGCACAGTGCGCAATGCAGTAACAGTCTGTGGACAGGGTGCCAGTCCATCGCAGGTTGAAAACGCAAACACACGGGCCAGTTTAACATTGTCAGTCTACATAACGTGCATGTCTTTGAACTGTGGGAGAAAATGTGAGAACCCCCAGAAAACCCATGCAAACACGGGGAGAACATGCAAACTCCATTAAGGTATAAATGAATCCCGGTCTCCCTACTACGATGCTACCACTGAGCCGCTCATAAACTGCAACATTGTTAACAAGTATAAAACATTCTATGAAACCCTGCGTTTTCAGCTAGCGGGATGAAAATATGATTAAAATATGTTGATTGTAAAGAAGTCTCTGCTTGCCACTATGTGAAAAGTACAGAAAAAAGTCCCATCGAAAGTGATCCATTTCATCATATACCTCGTTTCTTAAGTAATCGTATTTATCAGCATCTACCAGAGCCGATGCCCAAGCCTTTTGTTTCCTTTTCATGCTTCTATCAAAAACGTTCATTGAAGCGCTTGATGAGCCTGTCCTTAAAGCGTCCATTGTGACACTTGAAGATGTCCTTAGAAGAGGTGTCCTTTGGCGTCCAATAAGATTTAAACACCCGCCGAAGGACAGCATGCGAGTCAGCCTGCACACTTTACTCATGTCGAAAAAGATGTACATTTTGTCCTTATCAAGGCCGATTCATACACACTGCAGTCCACTTAATTGCCATCCTATTCCAAGTTTCGGATCACTTTTCAAGTCTAATAAATAAAAAAAACATAATTTAGTAAGCGAACACTCCCAAGTACTGTGTAAAGCTGGCAACCATATCTTGTTTGACCCTTTTGATTCGCCGTAGCACCTGGGCGGGCCTATGTTGCACAGACGGATTGTGGGAGACGAAGCACGTGGGTTACAGTCAGATTGTAGAGGGCTGGTGATACCAGGGTAAGTTAATGTTTATTACTGTACGCGATATTAACTTTTGCTTTTTTCCTTTATTAAAATATGTGAAAATTGCACCATCTGATATAGTGTTATAACTATGTTTTTCGGTTAACAATTAAACACAGTTGGCATGAATCCAATCGGCATGGAGATAAATTAAGTTTTTTTTTTTAGTTTGTATGCTTTTCTGCAAGGTGCTTTCTTTCCTTACGGCTGGTAGCCTTATTGGTTGAAGCTGATACTGTAACCGTGTTTAAGAACGATGCCTGTCTTGCGAACATGTATTCTGTATGTGCAGTTTTATGAAGTGAAACGTGACAATTGAACTAGATTATATAAAGTCAGACACGTTCACGTAACATTACGTACTTGAGTGTTTTTAAGGCTGTGTAGTACTAACTCCGACCAAAGTGTATCGCTGTGCACTGACAGATGCATAACAAAAGCAAATACAGCTCCCTGAATTACGGTGTACTGGTCCTCACTGTTAGGGCTCTAGAGCAGGGATCCTGAAAGGTTGCGGTGGGTGCAAGCCCTCTTATAATAAAGAGTTTTATGTAGAAGTCAAACATTGCTATTAATGAAAGCATCATTTACTTATGTGACTAATTTTTTGCGTCCATTCCGCTGTGTTGAAAATTTCCACAAGTGTATTTGGAAATTATCAAAAAAATTAATTTACATGTACATTTGTAGTTATTTGCTTAGCAGACAGTTGTGTGCAAAGCGACTTAAAAAAAGAGGTCAGCATTATTAAGTAAACCTCAGTCTGCGCACTGTTTAGGAACAAGTGTTACAGGACACTGGTACAAAACTGATCATCACAAGTTTAGAGCTCAAAACAAAATACAAGCGAGTTGCAGTTCCTAGGTTACAAAAACCTGACAGCCGGAAATCCACCAAACAAGCACCTAGAGAGAGTCAGACTTACAAATGGAGGTGGACAGTTTGTTTCTAGAACTAAAAGGTACACATAAAAATGTCTGGCGTGAGATTTGATACAATGCAGAGATTGCATCACCAAATGCTATTCAGTAGCAGACCTGACCTGAGTGGACGAGAAGTAGCATAAGGCCTCAGGTGTCTCCATATCCAGTACTCTCCATAGTATTTGGGACTGCACTAGATGGGTGAATTAAAGGCTTGGCAGAGCTATACCAGAAAAGATCTTTGGCACCTGGTGATGTGTATGACTCACAGACTTCAAGCAGTCATTACGAGCAAGAGATATGCACAGAGCTCTAAATATGACTGCTTTAATAGACCTGCCATTGTGGTGTCCGAACATTATGGTGCCCAGAAATGGGGGGACGATGTAGAAAAAATGTTGGCATTACTAGATGGTGTGACCAAAATGTATGCAAATCATTTTAAATAAAAGTCTGCAATGTGAACTTTAACCACGTCTAAATTGTTTGATTTGTAATCTTAAACAGTGGAACAGAGGGGTAAATAAATCAAGGAAAAATCTGTCTGTCCCAAACATTATTGAAGGGCACTGCATATATGTACTGACACACTGACTCCTCTGTAGGAATGCATCAAGGATTTGAACTTAATATGTGCATCTTATCTTTATGAAACTGATCAGAAAAGAGGAGTTGAACAGCAGCAATTGAGAAAGGTTGCACTTTCACGTGCAGGTCCGACTCGCCCCAGTTACCTCATCAACTCCCTGCGGCTGCATAATCGCGCCAAATGGGTTATTTAAAAATCTCAAATGACTGACACGGCCAAATGGGTTATTTAAAAATTTGCCTTTTCTTCTGAGCTGCGGACCCGCTATATCACAGACTCCAGTTAGGTTTTTAATTCGAAACCAGCTCTTACTGTTAATATATTATTTAATTCAGTGAGCTTTTGAGTGTTCCTTTTCTGTCAAATCAGGTATTTGTAATGTTGTTGATTTTCATTTTCTGAAAATGGGAAGAGGAGGAGGTTGGGTGTGTGCACTGATACAGCGCATTGCCACACCCACCACATGACGAACCACCTCGGCATCCCGAATTAGGACACGAGTATAGACATGCAATGGGTGACCCCTCAGCACCACACTAATTTTAATGAGTTTTTTTTTTTTTTTTTATATAGTGGTTGGAGTGCCAATCCTGCCACCAACCCTCAAGTTGTAGGACCTGTTTGCAGGGTGTTAAAGCAGGCAGACACAGCAGGGGCATCCTCAGCCCCAAAGAAAGTGCTCGGAGTCTCGGGACAGGCCGCAGAATCAGGCTTTATTGCATGGCACACGTACAGACTCAACTCAGATGGAACAGTGAGCCTCCAGCTATAAGCACCTTTCACATTTATTACAATTCTTATCATTTAAGCCATTATTCTAACTCATCTGATTCCTAACATTCCATAATCCTTCCTCTTATTAATTCCACCAATAATTCTTAGTTAAGATGATGTCAAACCCTTCTCTGTCTATCTTCTCTGTTTGATAATGACTATTCTTGCTTGCTACCATTATTTGTAGCCAAAGAGTTCACATTTCCTCTCTAAGCGAGGGGGCCCATCCTTCAGCTGTCTTGCACATCTGACCTTTGGCTTATGAAATACTGGTGTTTTGTAGCTCATACAAAATAATAAAGAATATGTAGACATGAATCTTTGTAATCCTAACACATGTGTAATGTTTAGTATAAAACAATGCTTACTTTCCCATGTGCTTATAATACTTTTCTATAAGGGCTGGATGCAGGTTAATGTCCTACCCAGGACGGAGCAGTGGCTGGTTAAGGGTCTCACTCAAGGGCCCAACAGAGTGGAATCACTTCTAGTATTTACAGGGTTCGAACTGGCAACCTTCTCATTGCTGAGCAGATCCCTAGCTTCAGAGCCACCACTCCATGCTTTCTGAGAATATTAATCCCAAAATTTGTAGACTGGAGCAGATCATTATATCTCAGTCCTTCAATTTTTCTTTGCAGATATTTTATTAAGTAGATTTTATTTGTTGAATAGACGCATGTGCAAAGGGGAGCAAGTTAAATGTTTAGCTATTCGCTTGCTTTGTATCTCATTGTTAATTTGCATCTTGGTAATGAAAAAGAAGCTGTTGAAAGTCTTGCTGTTAAAAAGCATATCAAATTACAATTAAGACAAAAGAAAGCTCAGTTAGCAGTAATTGTATAATTTTTAAGAAAGTCACTACAACAAAAAACTTGTCATGTTTACCCTAAGCTCTTTGCACAGCACGCCATCAGAGAGAAATCTTTCCTCTAAGTAGAACTTTTCAAATTTGCTTCTTGAACTCCTTGTTGTGTCTGGTTCTTGCTGGAGTCCATCTAACAGGCCTGAATACAGTAATCCCTCCTCCATCGCGGGGGTTGCGTTCCAGAGCCACCCGCGAAATAAGAAAATCCGCGAAGTAGAAACCATATGTTTATATGGTTATTTTTATATTGTCATGCTTGGGTCACAGATTTGCGCAGAAACACAGGAGGTTGTAGAGAGACAGGAACGTTATTCAAACACTGCAAACAAACATTTGTCTCTTTTTCAAAAGTTTAAACTGTGCTCCATGACAAGACAAAGATGACAGTTCCGTCTCACAATTAAAAGAATGCAAACATATCTTCCTCTTCAAAGGAGTGCGTGTCAGGAGCAGATCATGTCACAGAGATAGAGAAAAGTAAACAAATCAATAGGGCTGTTTGGCTTTTAAGTATGCGAAGCACCACGGCACAAAGCTGTTGAAGGCGGCAGCTCACACCCCCTCCGTCAGGAGCAGAGAGAGAGACAGACAGACAGACAGAGTTTGTTTTTCAAGCAAAAATCTATACGTGCCCTTCGAGCTTTTAAGTATGCGAAGCACCGTGCAGCATGTCGTTTCAGGAAGCAGCTGCACAAAAGATAGCAACGTGAAGATAATCTTTCAGCATTTTTAGACGACATTTTTAGACGAGCGTCCGTATCGTCTAGGTTTGCGAACAGCCCCCCTGCTCAATCTCCCTACGTCAGGATCAGAGAAAGTCAGCGCAAGAGAAAGAGAAAAGTAAGCTGGGTAGCTTCTCAGCCGTCTGCCAATAGCGTCCCTTGTATGAAATCAACTGGGCAAACCAACTGAGGAAGCATGTACCAGAAATTAAAAGACCCATTGTCCGCAGAAACCCGCGAAGCATCGAAAAATCCACGATATATATTTAAATATGCTTACATATAAAATCCATGATGGAGTGAAGCCGCGAAAGGCGAAGCGCGATATAGCGAGGGATTACTGTACACTGAAAAGTCATGACATCATAAAGCTTCCAAGTTTGTCTTTAAAAATGAATGCTTTTAGCACAGTAGCTGAAATGTGTTTTTTTTTTTTTTTTTTGCATTATATAAGTTGCAAAATATTAATGGCACTTTTTTTTATAATTTCATCAGGTTTCCCTTTTTTGAAGTGTAAAACATGGCTTCCAAACAAAACATGAAAAAAGATGAACGGTTCAGCCGTGTGATGAAGGACCCACGTTTCTGGGAGATGCCAGAAAAGGAGCGCAAAGTCAAGATAGACAAGCGCTTTCAGTCAATGTTTTATGACAAAAAATTTAAGCTAAAGTACACCGTGGACAAAAGAGGCCGGCCAATCAATCATACCTCAACTGATGATTTGAAGCGCTTTTATGCTTTGTCGGATTCTGACATTTCCGAACAAGAAGACAAAGAGCAATGTGAAAAGATAAAGAAAAAGAAAGTAAGGTCAAAAGCAAAACAAGGAAGTAAAGAGGAGAAAGCTTTGTCATTATCGGGAGATGATGGAAGGAAGTGCAGGGTGACAAAAAAGAACCAGCTCTCAGTGATTGAACGCAAGTCATCAAAATTGACCAAGCAAGCCAAAGGTGAAAAGGCAAAGGCAGAGAAAACACATAAAGGGATCAAAGTCTTCTCTAAAGATCAGCATGAAGATACCATGCATGGCAAGAAAGCAGCACCAGCAGATGTCCTCCCAATTGCAGGCATTGATATAAAGTCTTCTGCTGAAGAGGATACAGAATCAGGTCTGTAATTTAGAAATACTTTGTTGACCAAAGTGACACATGATTTAAAGATAGAGTCAAAATATAAATAACAGGGAAATGTGAAACATTTGGGTGTTGTCACAGTGCTTGGAGACATCAGTTGAGAATTTTGCCCTTGGTGACTCTTTTGAAATGATTAATAGTTAGAGCTGATAAGACAGAAGGGTTACCATCAATATTATAAGAGCAGAAGATCTTGTTATAAAGGAGTCCAAAATTGTAATAGAACATGTTATTGAATGAGGAGAGGGGGGTAACTTAAGTAAATAAATGTTCATACCTCGTGAGAGTAAGCATTAAGAAGAATGAAAATCTGGAATACTTCAAGATTTGATGTAAAATCAACAGAGAACTTCCATTCTGTGAACACTGGACCCAGTTAGGTGATAGGGATCATTTCACCATCTCATGGTGGTTCGCAGAGTACTTACATGGTCCTCAAAGTATGATTTCAAATTCCCTTCTGGATTTTATTGAATAAGGTAATTCAGGCATTCACAGGTGAAGTGAGTGAAATATAATGTAAATAAGCACCATATACGCTTGTCTCCAGATCTTAAAGAGTGTAGTATCCTTTGTTTTGGTAGAGCTCATTTTATGATAAATACAAGCTGAAAGCGCTAACTTTATAGATATGTTATAGAGTGGTTCAGCCAGGGCTGTGGAGTCTGTAGATAAATTCTTCGACTCGGACTCCTTAGTTTCCGGTACTTCTGACTTTGACTCCGACTCCTCTGTATTTAATATGCTAATGTATTTTCCATGTTGATTGAAGGACGGCAACATACGTCATTTAACCACAGAACTACTGGCTAAGAAGCTGACTCTACCGTATTGGCCAGTTAAACAAAAGTGAAAAAAATGAAAACAATAAGGTTTTATTTATTGTTTTTATCAAGTGGCTTTAAAGTAGTAGCATGCATAAAAGTCAGGAACAGGAACTTTACCAGTTTAAAAAATATAAACCACATTCTTTGGTAGTTTTAAAACAAAAACAAAGCTTTACTACATGAACAAAAGAACAAAAGCTGGAAAACAGTTTATATATTAAACTTGGAATACAGTTGTAGAGTAGAATAGCTGTTAAATACAATCCAAAATTAACTCAATGCAGTGTTCTAAGAAACAGAATTGCTTCTGCCAGATCTTCTTTCATAGAAGCTCTTAAATCTGACTTGATTATTTTTAGAGCTGAAAATAGTCTTTCAACACTGACTTGGGTGGGTGGCATTGCTGTTACAGTTCTAGCCACATCACTAATAATCTCTGGATCAACATGGATGGCTTCTTGTACAGTCAGTTTCGATGAATGATCATACTTTTCAACTTCTTTTAATTCTTTAAAAAACTCCTGCTGGAATCTCTTTATTTGGACATTTATTGGTCGTTTATCTTTTCCACATAGGCGATATCGCTTTGCTTTTGAAACTTCCATTTTGTTCAAGTAGAAATCAAAGTCTAATTCTTCATTTGAAGAGGATGATCCTGAGTTACCAGTGTTTATAGCTTCATCCAGTGGTGGTGTTTCAGGTAGTAGTAATCCCTTCATGCGAACTGCTACATCAGAGAGGGCGTTTTTTCCGTAAGGAATCTGGTCCCTGTTCAACAAAATTCAGCTCATTGGATCAACGTAAATAGCAGCTAATAAGATTTGATTATCCAGTAAGATACTCTCTCTTTTCTTCATTGAAGATACGATGCCATCAGCTATTAACCCTCCACTTTTGTTCAGGCAATATATCAAGCTCTTCCATTCCAAGAAAAATTTACTGGGTGTTAAATCTTCATATTGCAACCTCTTAGTGAGAGTAAAGAGGTAAGAAAGTAGACTTTCCAGTTCTTTTACTTGTGCCCACTGGTTTTCAGTTAATAAAACATTTTCATTGTCCAGTTCTTCAAGGAAGTCATTTAGTTCAAGCAAATGCTTTACCATCAAGTAAGTGCTTCCCCAGCGTGTTGTTTGATCCAAAATGGCTCCTTTTGCTGCATGTCTTTTCAAAGTGGGATCTGTTTTGGAGGCCCAGGCTGCAACAGTTACTTGCCTCAATTTGCCAGTTAGAGTAGCTGCATGATGATCTTTCAATCCATCTCTTATTGCAAGTTGTAGAGTATGAACAGCACAATGCATATGTTGAATAGTAGTAAGCTTAGATGCTTCTTCAGCAGTGTAATCCAAAATTTCACTATTGTCTTCGGTTTTGCTTTCTCCAATACTTGCAGAACTGTCTTCCTCTAATATCTGTTTGTCACTTTCTTCATCTACTTTATTCATTTTCTCAATTGTGCTTAACATATTAGAAGCATTTCTGTCACAATACATAGAATCTGTTCCTTTTTAATTTCAAAATCTTCTAGAACAGGTTGTATGCAAAGTTATGCTAAAGTTCACCCCTTTGTGGGAGCATATGTGGAGAGTGCAGACAGAACCCCTGAACACACATCAGGCCATAGCACACACCAACATCTACATCATTACACTTGTTTACACTCAAAAGAACTTGTTAAACACATTGTATCTGAAATAAAATGAAAACACTTTTTGTAATGTACCATAATCCAGATTACAATATGTGAATGTCAGGTTGTATAATAGCTCAGCAGAAGTTCACACTAGTAGTAACACAACTGTGCACTGGGTTTTATTCTTACATCAGATAAGTACTTAATTATGACTATTGTTTGTGAAATGGGACATTTGAAGTAACTGTATTTTTTTTTCATTAAAATTTAAATTTATTTGGAGTTGGAGTTGGTACATTTTTGCCGACTCCGACCCCAACTCCAGGTACCCAAAATTGTCTCCGACTCCAACTCCACAGCCCTGGATTCAACCAGAGGGTTACATGGATAGAAGTGGGATTTGAGACTGTAGTGATATATCCATTTCTTTAGCTGTGTCATGTGCGGTTTCAGTGACATGCTTAGTGCTTCAGGACAGTATGCAGAATAAAATAAGACAATCTTTGAATTGAGTCACTGTTGTGTAAACCTAATGATCACATTTTGGCAAAAGCTAAACACCAATGTTATCTTTATCTACAGCATAAACACGAGCGTGTGGAATACAGGTAGAACGCTAAATGCAAAGCAGAGAGAGAACTATCAAATATCTACTTCTTCGTTTGGCATAAATGTGCAAGTGTTGTGCCATCTGTCTACCCAATAGGATAGCTTGTTACTTGCCCAGTTTAGAAGTACAATAAGGCATTCCCTTTCTTACCTCTCATTTCTCTCTCTTGATTATTTCTCCTCATCATGCCAGTGAAGGCTTTAGTCTCTTTCCCCAGATTTTACCTGATTCTAGACACCAGAACACTGAGTATGAGAGTTGTCTTTATATTCCAGTATTTGCTACAAGATCAACAGACTAGAACTCTCCTTAGTGGCCCCAGGTCTCCCTGCACCTGTAATTCTTGTCTTTAAAAGTGGTGGATCTCCAGAGCAGCCTTTCTGCTGCCCACTCTTTTTAAGATGCAGTGCTCTGTTTGCGGGCTTTCCAGCTGTCCATCTTCTTTGACCTTGTCCTTGAAAGAGCAGTCTGGTGGCTATGTGCTGTCACTGATCTGGTGTTACTGCTTTTTGCCTGCTTTCACTGGTCTCAGTAACTTTTTCAAGAGTCCAAGAGTAATGAGAACGGAAGAGTAAATGAGAATTGGAAGGATTGTTCTAGTGGCTGAAAGTGCCAAAGTAATGCCAGTTTGCTATGTGGATTAATACTGTATAAGAAGACAAGTACAAACAAAGTGAATTATTTGAAAGGTGAACTGTAAACATTGACATAGATACTTAGACATAGATACTATTATGTAGACACGAGGTATTGGGAAATGGCAAGCTTGTAGTTTTCAAAACTGCAGTACTTCCAGGTTTACCAGTGTAGGCAGGCAGCTCCTGAACAGCTCCATTTGGTTAATAATGCTCCACTCTTTTTGTCTTAAGAAACAGAAGCTGATGAAGATGATGAATCGACAGTGGGTACATCATCAACTGACGAAGAAGGAAGTAGTGTGGAAGAAAATGACTCCCTTGAGGCTGAAACCACTGAGGATGAGATTGATGAAGAGGAAGATAGTGATTCTGGAGAAGAAAGTGACTTTGGTCCAGATCTGGCCAGAGGGATGGGAAATATTGAGACAAGTTCTGACGAGGATGAGGAGAATGACATGACTGAGCTTCTGCATGCTGAAGAAGAGATTGAACATGACTGGGGAGAGCTTTGGAAGGATGCTCCACGAGGAGAAGATGTAAGTATCAGAGGAAATTTTGTTCTGTATGTTTGGTTTCTACAAGTTGGCACTTAGCAGTAAGTGTTCATTTTAAGTTACTTTATTTCTCTGGAAAACTGAAGCAAAATATGAATGTGATGTGGATTTGTTAACATTATATCGGGTGTTATCAAAAATCAAAATCAATCAAAATGTAATTCTAACAGACTTTGTTAGACGTAACCCAGACAGCATGTAATCAAACCCAAATGTTAGTCTGTTAAATCGGGCACCATTCTGAGTGCTATGTTGAGAATTTCTTTTCTTATCTACATAGGTGACCAGACGATTAGCATTATGTAACATAGACTGGGAGAGGCTCAAGGCAAAAGACCTGCTTGCTGTCTTCAATTCTTTCAAACCTAAAGGAGGCATTGTGTATTCTGTCAAGGTATTTATTTGAGATATTCCACAGTTTATAGAAAGGTGGGCCAAATCCTAAATTTGACTCAAAATGTTGTCATTCAGTTAAGTTAATTTATAGCACCCTTCCCAGAGTACAGGATTAGTGCACTTTCATAATTTTTGCAACTATAATGCTGTAAAAGTACATATTCTTGAAATATTTGCATACACATTCTTACATAAATATGATTAAATATATAAATGGCATGCTAATCTCCATTAATGTCAGAATTGAGATGTGGTGTGTTGATAACAGAGAAAAGGACAATTAAACACCACTTAACAGCAATTGTGGTAAAAAAAAAAAAAAAAAAACCTTTCAGGTGTCAACGGTCATTTATAACACACAGTTGTCTCTTGCAGAAATAGAATTTGTTGGGGCTGTTGACTAGCATACCACAGGTAAAAAGAAGATACAAGTTGTACATTTTGATATGCATCTGTTGTTATTTGACTGTCTAAAACTTGTCCGTTATTCTGCACAGGTTGTGTTAGTCACTTTCATCAACAGTCTATTGCTAACCAACCAAAGGGCCGGGCTTGGATGGATGTGTTTTGAATGTTAGGCAATCCTCCATGCACTTGTGACACTGCTGTGTTTGAAACCCCATGCAGAGTTGCTGCATACATACAGTGCCCACATCCACGCTGAAGTCTAGTCCACGTAAATCTATGGTCTTGCTCATTCCTCTCTTTTTAAATGCACAAATGTGCATGGCCTTTTGTCCCTGGTACTTGCCTACCTGCTACAAGTTGTTTTGACTGCTCATACTTTATGCTGTTGACACTGATTGAGTTGTCTTTTTCTTGGTGTGTGTGTATCTCACAGATCTACCCTTCAGATTTTGGAAAGGAAAGAACTAAGAAGGAAGAGCAGCAGGGACCTCTGGAACTGGTGACTTTGCCTGAAGATCCTGATGAAGATAATGAAGCACAGAGGTTTTTTAATTATATTTACACGTCTTTATATTTTTATTTTAATGGACTCAGGTCAGAGTACAAAATGACTAATTCCTAAAGCTAAGCATGGACCATGGAGTTGGAACTTCTCATTGTGAGTCTGTTTCACCATTTAGGGCCATGGTTGAAAAGTGGTAAACAGAGTATTGGGGTGGGATTGAGGATTAGAGGGTTATGGTTTTGCACTGTGAGAATTGCCAGCTGTGTCTTAAAGTAACAGAATAGACCATGCCCCAGCCATGCCAAAAGTGCCACTTCTTTTAGATAAGTAACAAAGTCAGCTTAAGAGTGTTATCAACCGTGATAAAAAAGATATATGAAAATTTCTACGGGTGTCTCATTTCTACTGGTATACTGCACAACCCTCTGCATCCAATCGTAATGCCTTGTGTCAGTTGTAGGTACTGGAAAAATTAGCAGCAATCAATGACGAGCATGTACTTCATTCAACATTGATTGCATCTCTTGCCACCCTGTTCTGAGCTTACTCAAACCAGAAAGCAGATGTCCTGCTGTTTGTCATGATGGGTACTAAATGTCTCTGTTGCTTTGTACATGCAGTGTTCCATTCCTCACTTCGCGTTTAGTTCTTCACATTTACTAAACCAAATAAACCATGCATTAATATTCCTGTAATTTTTAATTCTTATTACCAATACAAGTAAAAATCTCAAAATAGTTTTGTTTGCTGTTTTTTGTGAAGTCATGTGCAGTTCTTAAAAGATACCGAACATGAAGTTAAGTTACCCTGCAGATATTCTTCAGCTTTAGAAAAAGTTTAACTTATCACTTCAGGAAACACATAAACAGTATTTGACAGTTATGATAAAGTAGAAGGCCCAACAAAGAAAATTAAACTTTGGATACAAGGAATTGAAAGCAATGCCTTGTGTTTGATAACTTAAAAATGAAAATGAAGCAGAAAAGGGAAATGAAGATTACAATTTTAACCAAATAAATCTTATTGTAAATAATCATTTCAAAATGTAATTAGTTAAATTTGAAGACTATTTTCATAAAAGTAAGAACTCAGGAAAGGTTTTCTTTGAGGGTTCTGGATCCATTTAATGTTAATGAACACATAAAGGATGATCTATCTATGAATAAAGACGATATGTTGACTTATTTTTCCTCATACGTTATATTAAAAAAAAATTAAGACTTGTTTATCTTCTTGATATATGTTTGGTAAAAAAAATCACAGTGAATGTGTATTTTTAAGAGAGTAAGCATTTAAGTTTCTAATCCAGTTTGCATTTACATGCTTTTGTGAAGGTAGATTTTCGGCTGTTTCTGCAATGAAAACAAACAAGCAAAATAGGCTAAATGTGACACCTACAGTACATTAAAGCAATCTTCAATAATTCTTACACCAGATGTTGTTAATTTGTGTCACACAATGGCAGCACAAACTTGAAAAAGTTCTTTTTATTACATCTTTTTGCATAAATATGTATTTTTTGTATATAAATAATTTTTTGACTAGAATATTTTTCACATAACGTTTTACATTTGCAAAGGGCTTCAACCATTCAGCATTTTGTTTGCTTGAGGCGCTGCAATCCCAAAAAGTTTAAGAAACACTACTGTAGAATGTCTGCTAGTAATACAAATACTCGGCAATTAATTTCATGTTTAATGCTGGTGCTTAGATGTTGGGAGACAGGTTTCAGATGTGCAGCATGCGCTCTGTTTGTAACTAGGATTCCTTTTTTCCATTCTTGCTTTTTTGATCTGTGCTCTGGCTGATTCTTTCTATTTTTTTTTTTTGTTTTAAGCCATTTCAATTCAATGTGTGCAAAAAAGGGAAAAAGTTCAAATTTGAGGAATTTGAACATTGGATGAGGCGTACTTTATTCAGCTTGATACAACATTTACACGAATATGACAGTTATTAGTTAATGCATAATTTGTTCGCTTAACTTCCATGTAACACACGACAAGAGTAAGTGGTCCATGTAAGAAAGGACCACACTTACAAATTTTGATCATTCCTATGCTGAGTAATTCTAAATACTCCTTTTTTTTCACTTTTTCTGAACAGCACATCACTGCTCTTTGCTTTGTTTTGTTTACAAAGTTGTTCAACACACATTCAGTATGTTGTAAAGCATTGCATATTTCGCTGCATTTTTTTCTGCTTTTTCTTTTTTCTGGCAGTGCAGACTCCAGTAAGACTTCTATAATGCCTGCTACCAAATACAGTGTAGGGCCATTAAGCCGCCGGCCAGTAATCCGCGAATTCGCTTAAGCCGCGCAAAAAGCTTGGATCCCAATTTTTTGACACTATGGATCGTACGGACCTAAACATGGCCTCTCAAACACTCGAGACAGGTGTTGACAGCTGTCATTTTGGCATTTCGAATGTCTGTGATTGACATACTATGCACTATCACGGATTAAATATTTAAATGCTGGCTTATAACTTCAAAGAGGTATTTATAGAAGATTAGTCTTTTATTTATCAATAAACAATAAAATAACTTACAATGAAATTCAAATATTAATCTGTTTTATCCACGCTGAGTGTCAGCGTTATGGAGGCCGCCATTGTAACCGATTCACACCTTACAATGCTACAAAGTTAATCCGCGGTAAATCCGCAAAAAATCGACTCATATTTAAAGTATTATTTTTAATTCGAAAATCTGATAAAACTTGAAATTGTATAAATATGAGTCACAAACCCAACGTAAATCACTTCAGTTTCTGAATCTATAGCGAGCACATCATATTTGCTTTAAAAATTTTTACGTCATGAGTAATAAACGTAAACACGCTTCATATGATGTTCAGCAAAAGCTGGATGTCATCGAAAGAATAAGAAACGGCGAAACTCGCATTAAAGTAAGCAGAGAGTTAGGGGTACCTGAGTCAACACTACGCGGATGGATCAAAGATGAAAACAAATTAAGAACATTTCTTGATGAGCTTGATGAAGGTGGTTTAAGACGCAAGAGAGCCAGAACAGCAAAAGATCCAGAATTAGACAAAGCAACTTTTAATGCATTTTGTGAGGCTAGAAACAATGGTATCCCTATTTCTGGTCCAGTCATCCAAGCGCAGGCAGAAAAATTATACAAGGAAATTCATGGTCCCGATGCAGATCCTGAGTTTACAGTTTCAAGTGGCTGGTTGAAAAGGTGGAAACAGCGACACAGCATTTCACAAGTAAAGATCAATGGCGAGATTAAGTCAGCAGACACTGTAGCAGCAGAAGAGTTCATTCCCAAATTTCAACAATTCATAGAAGAACAGCAGCTAACAGAAGAGATGATTTACAACGCTGATGAAACGGGCCTTTACTACAAAATACTGCCTGATAGGACTTTAGCCATGAAGAAAGACAAGACCAGCAAAGAAGGTTATAAACAGATCAAAGACAGGGTGACAATGTTATTTTGCTGTAACTGGACGGGTCATCACAAGCTAACACCTCTTTGTATTGGCAAGTTTGGATCCCCAAGATGTTTCCACAACATCAACATGTCATCATTACCACTGGACTACGATCACAGCAAGAATGCCTGGATGACAGCAGCAATTTTTGAGAAGTGGTTTCACCAGACGTTCATCCCTGATGTCCGTAGGCACCTTAGAAGCAAGGGAATGGAACCACAAGCATGCCTACTTCTAGACAACTGTCCAGCCCACCCCCCTGCAGAGACGTTGAAGTCCAGAGATGGCAAGATTTTTGTTTATTACCTTCCAAAGAATACAACGTCCAAGATTCAGCCTCTAGATCAAGGCATCATTTCTGTGTTCAAGGCCAATTATAGACGGGAGATGATAAAGTCCATGGTTGAAGAAGATGAGAGTGTCCCTATGTTCCTGAAGACTGTAAGAATTAAAGAAGCACTGTATTTGTCTGAGTCAGCCTGGGGAGCAATCAAGCCTAAAACAATTTAAAATTGTTGGACTAAAGCCCTTGGAGGTCCCATCACAGAGAACCCCACTACTGTTGAAGAAGACGAAGATGAAGACTTCCTAGGTTTCAGTCCAGAAGAAGTACAGGAGGCAGAACAGAAGTTGATGTCGGCTGTCCACTCAAGTGTACCAGTACAAGAAATCCTTGCAGCATGGCCCACCATAGATGATGACATTCCAATAGCATCCTCCATTTTAGCTGAAGAAAACCACAATGAAGATGAAGAAGAAGATCCTGTCCCAGTACCTCCAACTAGAACCGCTGATGATGCAGATAAAGGACTTGAAGTGGCCTTAGAGTACTACGAGCGTGTGGGGGATAAAGTAAAGACACTACAGCTGAAGTCTCTCATAAGAGATGCCAAAATGAGAGCTTCTAGGAACAAGAAGCAAGCTGACATCACCTCGTATTTTACTAAAAAATAAAGACTGTAACTTGTTATTGTGTAATAACAACTATTATATTACTGTATGTTTAATTTTATATTGGAAATAAAAAAAAAAAAAAATTTTATTAAAATGTTTATAACATTGTTAATGTATTAATGTGTGATGGTAATAAAAGTGCTTGCGTGTGATTTCGTTTATATGTCAAATAATTACTATTTTAATACTGTATTGTGCCATGCAATGTTACGAATAAATATTTAGTAATTTTTATGAAAAGATGTGAAATAAAATGTTTTAAATGTATTTGATACGTTTTGTTATTCTTAAATAATAATTTATTATTAATTTCAAGACTGTTAATCACGATTTAATATGCAGCACGCAATATCGCGATCGTGAGACTACGGCGCTACTTTCAAAATGGCGACTCGCGGGTCAACACGTGAGAAAGGATTGTGATCAAAAATTTATTTTTTCATTATTTATTGTAATTTATCCATTATCAAAAAATATTTAAGCTGCGGACCACCTAAGCCGCGGTTAAGCAGTTTGGACCCCAGTCACCGCGGCTTAATGGCCCTACACTGTATCACCAGAACTGTACTGTTGAGTAATGTTGGATGTTAGAAAGTCAAATGTTGCTTAAAATGACCTTATGTCACTATGCCTGGTTTTACACGAAATAAGAACACCATACTCTAAAAGACTCCGCTACTGTCAGTTACTTTGTCACTTATCTATGCTCTAAAGTGTTTTTTTTTTCTTGATAACTTTTAATGTAGACTTTACAGAGAAAAGATGCGTGAATATCAATTCAAGCGGATGAGGTATTACTATGCAGTTGTGGACTGTGATTCTCCTGAGACTGCCAGTAAGATATACGAGGAATGCGACGGACATGAGTATGAAAGCAGCTGTTCTGTAATGGACCTCAGGTATAGGAAAAAATGCAATTTCTATAACTTAATTTTTTTTCTGAGAGGAACCCTTTGTGTTACATGACCATTTCAATGGCAGTGACATTTTAAGTGGTTAGGCTTAAAGTGAATCTGGTGTCTGACAATGAATAACAGCTTTGTGGGATATAGCAGGACACATTAGAGAGAGACAAACAACTAATGAAAATGTAAATATTACAAAACAGGTTGTAGTCAAAACACATAATAAGTTTAAAAGAAAAAACTGTAATAAGGACTAGGCCAAACACAGTTAGTGAATTAGGATATTCTACAAAGGATAGACTTACTTGGCATTCAGTGATGCTGCTTGCAAACATGAGTTTTAGTTAAGAAAAATAACAGTGTGATCATGACAGGTGTATGCTTTGAGGATCTTATGCAGAAGCATGAAAAAGCAGCATTGCTATGCTATGCTTCACCACCTCAGGCCAGTTATCTCTGTTCTGATTCTTCTAGCCAACCAAGCTTAAAACCCAAATACTAGAAAGACCGTAAGGTTTCACTTTCAAGGTTTGTACTAGTCTTTAAGTTGTTTTTTTTTCATCTCTGGCTTTTGGAAGCCTTTTGATTTGTCTCTGTGGGTTAGGACCGTGCATGTCGACTTGAGGAGTGCTCTGTCCTAAACCTGACATGATCCCAAGACAATTCTGCATGAAAAATGCGTAATAATGAGACAAAAGGCTAGTAGGCTTGTCTAATCACCTGAATGGCAAAGTAAAAAAAATCAGAGTTTCAGTCTTCTAAATAATGCCCTTTTTTTTTTTTTTTTTTTAAATTATGTAAATATATAAATAGGTTACAGGTGTGAACAGTATATAATAAATCAGTTTCTTATATGTGTTACTTTGTTTGTGTGACTCATGTTAGAAGTATTTCTTTTTATTTCACAAAAATCACATTGTGTCTCAGTAATAAAAATGACTATAGCTATGTAAATGAATAAGAAGAAAGGATGAGGATAACAGTATAAGTGAGTAATAAATGGAAATAATAAATCTGAAACCTTTTCTAGCATAGGTTAAAATGGCTTAATTGAAAGTCTTTTGTCTACTAAAAATATAAGCATTATTTAAATCACATAAATGAAAACATTTGTGGTTGTGAATAAATGAAGTGCAGTTAGGACACAGGGGTTTTTCTTTGCCTAGAAATTAAGCCTGTAACTTATCTATTAAAATTCACACATTATTTGAAGTGTGCATGGTCAAAAGTAATGAAACTGTGGTTTTCAATAAATTTGGTGTGAGTTCAAAAGTTAGGACACAAGATACTTTCTTTTGTGAAAAATTTAAAATTTGTGACTGGTTTGTTTAACAGTTTTTGTCTGCCATTGCTCTTTTTTCTTCTGCATACCCCAGGAGTCTTTGATCTTTCTGTATTTATCTTACTGCCTGACTTAAAAGAACTAAAACCAGCCAGGCTCATTTTCCATGTTGAAATCATGGGCCTGCTAGGGGAGCAATAATGAAGTTTTTCCAAGTCAAAAGTATTACTGAAGAACTAAGTGTGCTTCTGCTGTTTAAAATCACTCTAATTACTGTTATGGTTTGTCTCCTTTTACAGGTTTATTCCAGACGATGTTACTTTTGATGACGAGCCAAAAGATGTTGCTGCAGATGTTGATCTGGCTGCATATACCCCAAAATATTTCTCCTCATCGGCCACAGCAACATCAAAAGTAGGAAATCCAGAGCACTTGTTAACTTCATAATGTTCAATTGCCTATAAATAAGAGCATGTGTTTATTTTCATTGCCTTTTCTTCCTTTTTTGTCAAGAAGATAAACCAACACAGGAAAGAAAAGGCTTCTAATCGTAGAGCATTGGTATAAGGGATGTAAATGACACACATTTCTTACTGTTGTCTGGTTAGTTAATTGTCAGTCATTTGATACTGAATTGAGGGTACCACCTCTAGATGTTGTCAAATTGAGGTGTTTTTCTTTCATTTCCATTTTCATTTCTTTTTTTTTTAGAAGGTGGTTGTGGGTAGTTGGGAAATGGAGATATTAACTGTATGCAGCTTGCCTTTAACTATTTATGCTGTGTTCCTGTATCTCTCTTTATTCCATCTCCACCACACAAGATGGGTTGTGTTGTGAATGTGGTGAAGCCATTGTTCATGGATCACTCATGGAATAAATTGTTTTGTGGATATAATATTGTGAAAAAATATAAACTATGTGTCTAGCACAGTTTTTCTCCTATAGATATATCTGTGTGTTTTGGGTCAAACTCCTGTTTTTAAAATAAGGGTGGAGGAGTCCCAGACCAGCTGCAGTTAGGAACATTTCCTCATTGGCTTAGTAAAGTTTTTATCTAATTGAATTTAATATTCCTGCTTTTTTATGAATCTGCCCTTGTAAGCATTTAACTATACAGCAGGATCATGGGTAGTTTGACAATTAATTCCTGTAGTATAGATAAATACCTGAACCTATGCTGAGTGATGATGCATATGATTTGAATTAGCCCACCCCAAGTAAAGCTGCCGTTTTAGCAGTCATTTCAGAGCAGATTTGCTCTTTACATACTTAGGTTGCCAATGAATGTGCCTCACGTGATATGTCCAAGTACCTGGAGAGAGTAAACAGGCAGCCTGTAACTCGCTGTTTAATGACATTCCTGATTCAATCCCTGTTGAGTTTACAGTGTTCTCATTATTTTCTTTCCTGCTCAAACATATTGCATTCACACTGTAAGCCATTTACTAAACTGTAGTAACATTTCAAACCTCATTTATACTCACACTAAAAAAGAATGAAATGATAAGGAATGCATTTTCAGTTTTATGATGAGTTTCAACATGACAGATAATTGATGAATCCATTAATAATTTTCATTCCTGATTTGAATGGGATTTCTTAGGGACAGTTGGAAGTTTAATTTATACTTAAAATCATAAATTAAAGTCACAAATATGCAGTGGTAATTGGTTGGTTGTTTATGAGTGAGGACAGTGGACCTTATGCAAACGTTTATCACAGTAAGATAAATTTGTGTGTGAATATATATAGAACACTAGAAACATTTTTATGAGAACAGGCCATTCAACCCTGTAGAGTGCACCAATCCATTTACCTAATTTCTCCAAATCAACAGCAAGTCGAGTTTTGAATGACCATATGTACTGTATATGTGTACATCACCAGTCAAAAGTTTTAGAACACCGTCTTTTTTCCAGTTTCTGCTGAAATTTAAGCAGTTCATTTCATGTTCAAGTGGTGCAAAGGTAAGTAATAAATTGCCAGAGGTTTTAAAAAGTTTTAGGTTACCAAAAACTGAAAAATAATGTAATTTTCAAAGCTATACAAAAAAAATTCTTTTTAGGGAGTATGTAATGGGTTATTACAGCTTTTTTTTGCAGACATTGAAGCCAATTAAGCCTTGAAAGTTTATGCAAACAATTTATATCTAATGTATATCTATCTGTCTGTCTTATAGTGCTTTCATATTCTCATTCAATCTGTCTGTCTGTCTATTACAGTAATCCCTCCTCCATCGCGGGGGTTGCGTTCCAGAGCCACCCGCGAAATAAGAAAATTCGCGAAGTAGAAACCATATGTTTATATGGTTATTTTTATATTGTCATGCTTGGGTCACAGATTTGCGCAGAAACACAGGAGGTTGTAGAGAGACAGGAACGTTATTCAAACACTGCAAACAAACATTTGTCTCTTTTTCAAAAGTTTAAACTGTGCTCCATGACAAGACAGAGATGACAGTTCCGTCTCACAATTAAAAGAATGCAAACATATTTTCCTCTTCAAAGGAGTGCGCGTCAGGAGCAGAGTCTGTCAGAAAGACAGAGGAAAGCAAACAAATCAATAGGGCTGTTTGCTTTTAAGTATGCGAAGCACCACGGCACAAAGCTGTTGAAGGCGGCAGCTCACACCCCCTCTGTCAGGAGCAGACAAAGTGAGACAGAGTTTGTTTTTCAGTCAAAAATCAATACGTGCCCTTCGAGCTTTTAAGTATGCGAAGCACTGTGCAGCATGTCATTTCAGGAAGCAGCTGCACAAAAGATAGCAACGTGAAGATAATCTTCCAGCATTTTTAGACGAGCGTCTGTATCGTCTAGGTGTGCGAACAGCCCCCCTGCTCAATCCCCCTACGTCAGGATCAGAGAAAGTCAGCGCAAGAGAGACAGAAAAGTAAGCCGGGTAGCTTCTCAGCCATCTGCCAATAGCGTCCCTTGTATGAAATCAACTGGGCAAACCAACTGAGGAAGCATGTACCAGAAATTAAAAGATCCATTGTCCGCAGAAATCCGCGAACCAGCAAAAAATCCGCGATATATATTTAAATATGCTTACATATAAAATCCGCGATGGAGTGAAGCCCGCGAAGCGCGATATAGCGAGGGATTACTGTATATAGTGCCTGCATATTATCTGTCTGTCTGCTATATAATGCCTTCAAATTACCTGTCTGTCTATTAGCACATTACTGTTGTACCATATAAGATATAAATATTGGGTAAATCCAAGTTAATTTTCCTAGCCTAACTTTGCTCTGCTTTGAGGAGGCTAGCAGTATATGGCCAAATGGATTTAATAGGAAGTCTCAGTGTTTCATCATAAATGTATTAACGGTGCAGTATATTTGAAAATGTATACTTTGTATGTCCATCCTTATATCCATTTTTTACTGTACTTATCCAGTTCAAGGAATGCAGAGGGTCCAATGCAGTTTAATGCAAGTTAGCACTCTGTCCTGGACATGGTGTTTATATGTAGACCCACACTCACGCACCCTGGGACAGTTGAGAACTGCTAGTGAAACCTGCAATATTGATCTTGGTAATAGAGAAGAAAAACTAGAGTAATGGAAAAGAAAAAAATGACAAATTGGGGGGATGCACACAAGTAGTGCTTGAGCTAAGATTTGAGCTGAGAACTTTGGAGCTGTGAGGTAGTACTCCAAACCGCTGTGGTAGTATGCCAACCTGCTTTATATATACAGTACTGTGCAAAGATTTTAGGCAGGTGTGAAAAAATGCTGTAAACAAAGATTGCTTTCAAAAATTGAAGTGTTAATCATTTATTTTCATCAATCAACAAAATGCAGTGAATGAACAAAAGAGAAATCTAAATCAAATCAATATTTGGTGTGACCACCCTTTGCCTTCAAAACAGCATCAATTCTTCTAGGTACACTTGCACACAGTTTTTGAAGGAAGTCAGCTGGTCGGTTGTTCCAAACATCTTGGAGAACTAACCACAGATCTTCTGTGGATGTAGGCTTCCTCACATCCTTCTGTCTCTTCATGTAATCCCAGACACACTCGATGATGTTGAGATCAGGGCTCTGTGGGGGCCATACCATCACTTCCAGGACTTCTTGTTCTTCTTTACGCTGAATATAGTTCTTAATGACTTTGGCTGTATGTTTGGGGTCGTTGTCCTGCTGCAGAATAAATTTGCGGCCAATCATACACCTCCCTGATGGTATTGCATGATGGATAAGTATCTGCCTGTATTTCTCAGCATTGAGAACGCCATTAATCCTGACGAAATCTCCAACTCTATTTGCAGAAATGCAGCCCCAAACGTTCAAGGAACCTCCACCATGCTTCACTGTTGCCTGCAGACACTCATTATTGTACCGCTCTCCAGCCCTTCGACGAACAAACTGTCTTCTGCTACAGCCAAATATTTCAGATTTTGACTCATTAGTCCAGAGCACCTGCTGCCATTTTTCTGCACCCCAGTTCCTATGTTTTTGTGCATACTTGAATCGCTTGGCCTTGTTTCCACATCGGAAGTATGGCTTTTTGGCTGCAACTCTTCCATGAAGACCACTTCTGACCAGACTTCTCCGGACAGTAGATGGGTGTACCTGGGTCCCACTGGTTTCTGCCAGATCTTAGCTGATGGCACTGCTGGACATCTTCCGATTTCGAAGGGTAATAAGCTTGATGTCTTTCATCTGCTGCACTAAGTTTCCTTGGCCGACCACTGCGTCTACAATCCTCAACGTTGCTCATTTCTTTGTGCTTCTTCAAAAGAGCTTGAACTGCACATCTTGAAACCACAGTCTTCTTTGAAATCTTTGTCTGGGAGAGACCTTGCTGATGTTGTTGCTGTGCTCAATCTTGCCATGATATGAAACTGTCTTCCACAACCTCACCTTGGTAGCAGAATTTGGATGTTCCTCACCCAGTTTTAAGCCTCCTACACAGCTGTTTCTGTTTCAGCTAATGACTGTGTTTCAACCTACATGTGACATTGATGATCATTAGCACCTGTTTGGTATAATTGGTTGATCATACACCTGACTATAATCCTACAAAATCCCTGACTTTGTGCAAGTGTACCTATAAGAATTGATGCTGGTTTGAAGGCAAAAGTTAGTAACACCAAATATTGATTTGATTTAGATTTTTCTTTTGTTTGCTCACTTTGCATTTTGTAACTTGATAACAATAAACAATCATTATTTATATTTCTGAAAGCATTCTTTGTTTACAGCATTTTTTCACACCTGCCTAAAACTTTTGCACAGTAATATATATATACTGTGTGTGTGTGTTTATTTTGTCTAGGTTTACTAAACAATTGCATTAGTTAGGGTGCCATGGTAATCTAAGTATGGTTTATTGCAAGACTTTGCTAAATAACAGTCTCAAGCCATTCCAATGGTTTTTGTAATTTTAAAAGATAGTGTGGACTGTAGAGGGTGCTCACAAGCCATCCCTGGCCAGAAAAAAAGAAGTGAAGGCCAAAAATCATTAACATATAAGGGTGAGGTTTTTAAGGAATAATTGTATACACAGGGAAGAAGAAAAGTATAGCAAATGAAAAGTAATATGACAAAAAGATTATGTCATTTTTGGTTCTACCTGAATAATTGTAACTCCACACTTCCATATGTGGTCATTGTTTGCATTACCCACTCAGATAACCAAAAGTTCTCCCTTTTCACATTCAGTGACACTCCTTCATGGTCTTTCTAGCGTCCCCTTTCTCCCACCAGTTAAGTCCTTGTTCATCAGTTTTCCCAACTCTAGATTTGGCAAGATGCACTCTAATTGTGCGTTTTAAGCCAAACACATACAATTCTGTGAACTGCTTTTGTGTTCTTCTCGCTGCCATTTAAATGCCCTGGAACTGTGTTTAAGGAGCTCCCTTGTAGCACTTATGGGCCGTGAGCTATTAAGACTTTGTGAACCTCAAGTTCGGTACCAATCATAGTTTATTGGGCTCCACACCCACTTTGCAGGCAATTAGACTTGGATTGATTTTCATTTTGATTGCTTCATATTTTCTGATAAACAGGTGGAACTCACATGGGATGAAACGGACCACGATCGTGTCACCTTGCTTAACAGGAAATTCAAGAAAGATGAAATTCTCTCCATGGATTTTAATGCATATCTGGCTTCATCCAGTGAAGATGAAGGTGTAGATGATGATTCAGTGGATGACAAAGAGACACAAGGTGAAATATTTTGTAACATGTGAATTAGATATAAAGAACTATTTACCATATATGAGCAAAGACTACAAATTTATCAACTGGTGCTTTATCCTCTCATGGTTTATTTCATCATTCCTGTGAATGCACTTGAAATATGTAAAACAAGTAAAATAGTTGACTAATTATTGTCTTGGAAAATGAAATGATTAGGCAGTAGTATATAACAGTGTGGAAACTGTGGCATTTCAGGCTTGATAACAAAGCAAGTTACGCAACATATTTATTTTTTTATTCCATTTATTTTTTATCTATCACTGTTTATTGAGTACAGGGTCAGAGCACTCAGGGCACACATTTATAAATATACTACAGCAACAGTAAGGTTTATAATCACAAAAATTGGTGTGAAAATTTTGAATAAAACACAATCAAATTCATGTTAATTTCCAGCAAACATATTTCAAGATGTGGCCTGATGATTACAACAACTACATTTAAGAACATTCTCGGAAAAGCTAAACTTCTGGGGCCTCATGTATAAACGGTGCGTACGCACAGAAATGTTGCATACGAACCTTTCCACGCTCAAATCGCGATGTATAAAACCTAAACTTGGCGTAAAGCCACGCACATTTCCACGGTAACTCATTCCTTGGCGTACGCAATTTATCCGCCCGGTTTTGCAGACTGGCGGCACCCAGTGTCAAAGCAGTGCTACTGTTCCTGTGTGGTTACCCTTTCTTAGATCCACATCCACGGCGGCGGCTTTATCAAATACACTGAAATTAACTGCATATCGTTCATAAATTTAATGCATCTGATTGTAATTAACCTGTAACAATATAATGGTCCACAGAATGGTCAAACTACTGTTCCTGTGTGCTCATCCTTTCTTTCTTAGCTCCACATTCCTGACGCGGCTTTATAAATACACTGAAATTAACTGCATATTGTTTATTAGTGTAATACATCTGATTGTAATTAACCTGCTGCAATATAATGGGCCAGGGAATAGCCATAGTATTCCAAATACCAGAACTGCTTTAGCGTTGTTACGCTCACTGCATCTTGTTCTTCTTTTTGCTGTTCCCGTTAAGGGTTGCCACTGCGGATCATTCTTTTCCATATTACTCTCACTGCACCACTCGGAGTATTTATATCACTGTATCTGAGTGTGAATCACAGCAGCAGATGATCGGAAAGAGAATTATCGGTATACAGTTTCAAGTACACACTACCTCAACCACGGCAAAAAGCGTCAAACCCTTTCCTGTACAGACCTCGCGTTTCAGAAACAGTTTCATCCCAAGAACTATAAACGCACTCAATCACCTCACTGTAAACTTGCACTACAGTTATAATATTGCACAACCTGCGCTACTTTATAAAGCGCGTATGATGACAATATCATTTTTAAGATGAAATGCAGCAAAATATGTTGCTTATAGTATACAGATAAAACTTTAACTTCATTTAAATAATCTGTATTGCTAATAATTAAACATGTGAGGACACGGTGCCGCAGCGCTAGCTAGTTCACGGATAGCTCCTGCCTTGCGCTGTATTCTTGCTGGTGCTGACGCGACACTGGAAGGATAGACGAATAGAATAATTAAACATGTACTACGAAGATATTTCAATGTTCCTTAAAAGTTTTGAAGAATCGGCGTTCTAAGCTTACAAATGGCTTCACGTCTATTACAGAGCTGATTGTGTGGCGATTGGAGAAAGAAAAGTATGGACAGGAATTGGAGGTTAGAACGTTTGAAAGAGACAGTACTTCTGTAATAAATTATTTCATCGAAGGTCACACATGGTGCAGCAAGCCTCTTGCGTGAGATATGAACAATCACTGCGCCACCGTGTTCCCATGTTTAATAACATGCTTTCATTCCTATCATCATGAAAATGATATCACGTATACATCTCAGTATTTTAATTATTCAGAGAGCTGTAATATCTCGAATGTAATGCATTCTGTGTCCTGTCGGAGAAAGAGAAAGAACGGAAGCACGTAGTGATTCACACACACAGAGCACATAGAAGATCAAACACAGAAAAAAAGCATTTAACATGCTACTTGAGAAACTACGGTAGTAAAATAAACGATTTTAAGAAATTTCGAGATTAAAGTTGACATTTCGTGCTTTTTTCCCACTGTGTGCCCATGCTTTTTGTTTGTACCCTAATACGCTTTCATATGACACTCAGACGGTGGGCTACAACTCGCCTTTTCACAGCGACTTTGATATGTGATTTCTTTTTTATTTCGGGCACTGTGCGACTTTGTGAATTTGATCTTTCGAGTTTTTCCGATACTCTGTCACTCGATCAACTTTCTTTTGTTGATTATACCACTGTTTAAACCAACAAATAGTACGTTTTTCCTTTGCCTCCACTTGGTATTCGCTGAAATTCTTATATTTTCCCCTGTGCTTTTCACATTGTCTTTTCTCAGAAGGCTATTTATATTGATTTGCATATTCAAAGAGGCGTAATTCTGGGAGGAGTTGGGGCGGGACAGAAGGCGTGTGCACGTGCGTTACTTTTCACGCAAATCGGGATTTATGTAGCGGAAGAACGTGAAAGTATGCGTGCGCACAGATTCCTGCATCTGGATTTTTCTGTGCGTACGCACAATCCCGCTTTTGTGCTTACGCCATGTTATAGTGTGAGTTCTACGCACGGCGTTATACATGAGGCCCCTGGTGTTTGAATGTTTGTTATTTGTAAACAGGAGAAAACCAGTTATCGTGAACTTGACTGTCTTTACTTCCTTCAGCTTTTGGGTGTTCTGTGGTTTCTTACCACATATAATGAAGTCTGCAATTGTGATAAAGTAATAATAATAATAATAATAAATAAGTAATAATACATTTTATTTATATAGCGCCTTTCCCATGCTCAAGTAAGCTAAACATTTTTGATAAGTAAAGATTTCTTTATTGTTAGCAGTATAATGAATGGTCTTTGTATTATATTACACACACTTGAAAAATACTTCTGAACGGAAAATAAAAAACAGCTTATAATCAGCATAAATTCATTATATAGTGACTGACCATGCTCTAGATGCCAGAGGAGTTTGGGTTATTGGGTATGAAATCTTCTTGCTGTTTTTGGGGACTGTTCATTGGATGTATAGTTCTGAGACACTCAAGATAGTAACAAAACTTTGATATCTCTGTCTCGGAGCTATTTTGCCTTATAATAAATTGTTTTCAGGTCATTACTATAATTTAAAGGAATACTCCACCCCAAGAAGATAATTATTGTAACTCTTACATACCTGTGTTGTTTGTAGCAATGACAGAGCAAACATGTTTAATTTTCTGTTTTCTTGTGGATTCAAGTAATTTGAATTTTATTTCATGGACAATTTGGTACTGTTTACTGTTGCGTCTGTTGAAGCCCCTTATTTAAGGAATTTTGTTGTAAAGAGATAACAGAATGTCGAAAGATTTGCAAGAAAAAGGACAGCACCTGAATGTCAAAGAGAAGTAGAGGTATTGCATGTGCCAGCGTGGATTCTTAGGGGCCATGGGAGCAGACTTGGGGTGCACACCATGTATCAATGCTGTTTGGCTTTAGGTCTTTGGTCAGAAGCAGCAGCAGCATAAATGAGGAAGAGAGCTCAAGCTCAGAGAGCTGCAAGCCATGTGGAAGCATGAAATATTTCCCAAGAACATTAAGACTCTTTCATGCAAGCTACCTGTTAGCAAGGTGTTCTGATCCTTGAAAAGAGAGTGAGAGCCAAGGTGGAAAAATCAGGGGGTTTCAGCAATTCTTTGCTCACTAGAACACATCAAAGTTAATGTATGGGATTATTCAGAGAGAGAGAGCAGGCAGCTAGAGAGCTGCTCTGGGGAGGAGGAAAGAATAAAGTGATGTTGATTAATCAACAAATTATGAAGTTTGCTTTCAGCAGTGGCAATATTATTTTGGTAACTTTTGTCAAAAATACCAACCTATATTTTTATACCAATAATTAATGACACATTTTGGGCAGTTTTTTCTTTATCTTTCTCTGTTCTTCTGCTTCAGACATTTATCAAGATAATTGTACAACTCTTGTTTTTAGAGAAAGAATAAAGAATAATACAAATCATTAAAAAGCACTCAAAGTATAGAAATATAATAAATGCTAATGTTTTGATATGAAAGGGAGGATGCAAGACAGATGAGACAGGCAAACGTAACACAAAAGAGGCTGTTCGTAGATAATGTTGACTGGCGTTCTTCATCTTCAATCCTGAAGTCTCCATGTGGCTGCAGGTTATTTTGCTTTGGGCCCTCTCCCTCCATAACCTATCATCTATGGGGGAGGAGAGAAAGTTTACATTTGTCAAAGATTTCGATCTCCAGTTTTCGACGGATCACAAAGTTTTAGGGTCCCCTGATACCTTAAAGATTGATATCTCAATGATGAGTGTTTGTGTCACAGTTTCCTGAGGACGGTCTAGAGCTACAACGGCTGGATGGAAAAATACCAAACTCAAAACTTAAGCCTGTTATGAGATAACGATGTGCTGATTAGTTTTTTAAGTCAAATCGTGCAAGAGAAAGAGACACTTTAGAGGAACCTTCAAATAGCGTAATTCTGCAATTAATTCTGTATTCTTCTCATCAATTGCTATCGTAATGACCTATTTTATGATCAGAAAGATCAGCATCAGAGCGGTAAATAATTACAGAAATGTTATAGAATAGTTTGGGTAACTTGGTTCCTAGAGCGCAAACCCTACTGACACTCATATCCGAATTTTTTCCAAATAGTTTCACAATCAGTCTGTCATTTTACCTCTGTTTGATCTCATTTAATTAGCTGGTCTTTTTTCTTTTTTCATATTTTGTGTTCAGAAAAGCAGAACAGTGTGATATTCACATTTATGAGAAATTTAAAAATATTTGTATTTTTGCCATAGCTTTAAATGCTTGGCTCTCTTTTGTTGTTTTCCTATTAATTTGGCTTTTTCTTTGTAGTTAAATTCCTTAACTGTATCCTCGTAAAGACAAACAGCAAGGTAATCAGGCACCTGGGCAAATGGCACTGAATACTAAAAGGCTGCATATTCAAAAAGACTTGGGGCTGTAATTGCTGCCAAAGGTGCATTGACAAAGTATTGAGCAAAGGCTGTGAATACTTATGTACATGTGCTTTCTCAATTTTTTTATTTTTTAATAATTTGCAAAAATCTCAAGTAAACTTTTTTCACGTTGTCATTATGGGGTGTTGTGTGTAGAATTCTGAGGAAAAAAATGAATTTAATCCATTTTGGAATAAGGCTGTAACATAACAAAATGTGGAAAAAGTGATGTGCTGTGAATACTTTCCGGATGCACTGTATTTTACCATCAGACCCACTAAATTTCTCTTTATTAAATAATGGATTAATTATTACACCCAGTGACTCAGTAGCTTTTTTGAACCACCTTTAACAGCAGTGAGCCAAAGTAATAATTTTTTGTATAATCCTTTATATTATATTATAGAAATTTTGGCCAAATCCCTTTTATAACACTTCTTCAGCCAGTTGATGTTTCAAGATGGTCATTTATGTACAACCCTACTAAAGTCCCACAGTAGCCTCCCAGTGGTGTTTAAGGAATGGTCTTTACTTGACCATTCCAAAATGTGAATACTTTTCCTTTTCTTTTTTTTAACTAGAAAGGCTGACAGTTTTCCCTCTGAAACTGAAAACGATGTAGAATGAGCTACAAATAAAGTACAACATGGCAAAGATAACCAGTACACTCCAGTGCAAGTAAAGTTCTTAGCTGTAGATCTGTTGATGTTCTTAGGATTGTTGTCTATTTCATAATTCAATTTCATTTCATGCTTTTTTTTTTTTGGCTGGAGAAATGGTCTTTCATTTTCCTGTAAAATACTACTAATATCATAAAGAGGTGTCATGATGGACTCAGTAACTGCAAAGTATCCAGGTTGTTTGGATGTAAAACAAGTCTAAGTCTTCACCCCACCACTACCATACTTGACATATGGTATGAGGGTCTTCTAGTGATACACTTTGTTTTGTTTATCCAAAACCTGGAGTTGTACCTATTTTAACAAAAAAAACAAAAAAAAAAAACTCTACTTTGGTGTTTTCTGTCTAGAGGGTGCTTCAGATGTTTTACATTTTTTTTCACATCCAAGTTTGCAAATCTAAGATGTGCTGCTATTTATTTATTTTTTTTATATAAGAAACGGGGCTTTGCCTTCGTTACCATTACAGCTTCCCAGAGTAACGCATGTTTTATCTGTTCATTGAATTTGCAGGGAATCTTACAGTTGGTTAAGAATGGTAACTGTTTTGAATGTTTTTAATTTTTGAACATTTGTAAATAACCTCAGTGTTAAAGGATGTGCTTCAAATTGCTTGAAAATGGCCTTTAATCCTTGTTAGACTGTCGAGTATCTACAGTTGCTTTTCTTTTTACTTGGTATTATGTTGTCTCAAACCTGAATATCTCAGCCTAAAGTACTAAATTTTCTTTTTTTTTTTTTACAATATATCGATGGTCTAAATCATTTATGATCATCAAGTTATCAGTATACCTAATTAGCACTACCTGGTTCTAATTACTTTCTTAACTGGTGTAGAAACAATAACAGTACATTTGTTTTTTTTACTTATGGTTTCTAATATTTTCTTTTTGCTTTGTGCAGATTGATATGAAGCTCTTTTTTAATACCTAAGACTGCAAAAAAAAAAAAAATGTTTTGATTGTCCCCTAATGTTAGATTTATCTAGTTATAAAACCAGGTTCAGAGGACTAGATGGTAGCTGGTTATGTCCCAATACGTATGTAAAACATGGTTGACTTGAGTTTTCACAAGACTGTAATTCTTGACAGATACATTACCAAGTTGGTCATCATTCTTCAGCCCAGCTGTATTATGATATGTCTTTATTTGGCAGAAGATAGCCAGAATACTCAAGGGAAATATACAGAAATGAAAAGAAAACTTGACAAGTGCAGAATGAAAGTGTATTCTTTAGTCTCAGCTTGCGCTGATGGCTTCTGGCTGCCAGAATGTAATCATAGCATTAAACAACTTCAACATATCTTATTTATAATGGGAAAAAAAAACATATTTAGGTCTTTCTTGATTGCATTATGTATGTATATAGACTTCTGAATGGTAGAAAGGATTGTAAACCTTGAAAATAATTCTTTATTAAAATTGTCTATCACATTATAACTCTTCTTTACCAGATCGCTTCTGAGTTTCTGGCCCACAGAGGATATTTTTCATGTGCTGTTGTTTAGCATTGGTTATTGTGATTGTTTTGGACACAAGCAATTGTAATTTCACAGACTGCATTGAATTTAGGGGCCTGCCTGGCATTTCTTTGACTTTGATGTTACATTACTTGCTTTTGGCATTGCCTTTGTGAAGGGTACGTGCCAAGCCATTCTCTTAAAAAAGATCAAAGCAGTAGTATATAAAATCAAGGCAGTCGTAGATGACTATTTACAGTATTACATTCCTTTATTTGTATTTTTGACATATTCACAAATGACTGAACCCTGTTCTCTTGCCAGGACTGTCTCTGCAAAAACTGTTTTTAGTATCACATAATCTTCCAGCGGCAAATGAAAAGTCCAAGATAAATTCCACTATTAGTCAGTAACTTTATTTGCCTTGGAAAAAAAGTTCACATTTGTTCAGCTCTGCAGATATCACATCAGGATACTGTTGATTCAAGTTGGAAACATTTTCTTTAATATCTGGCACATTTTGTGTTTTCAGTAGAAAAGATGGATGGTGCTGAAGTGGTACAGAACAAAAAGCTGGGCAAAGCCAAAAAAGATGATGAAGAACAGATATCAAAGTACAGAGACCTGCTAAAAAGCATCCAAAACAAAGAGAAGACACACAAGGATATTGATATGGAGATGCAGATTAAGTGGGTGCCAGGTAAGCCCTACCAAGTACACACGTGATTCTAGTTATGGGGAGGCACGATTTACGGTTGTTTGCCAGCTTGCTAGAGTTTACAGAATTGTAATCAGTAAAAATATTCATTTAGTGCCACATTACTGACATGCCAGTGTTTCAGATGGCAAGAAAGTTTTGATACCAGCTATTCCTGAATCCATTTTTAACAAAGTTATAGAATATGAAATTGGAAGAAGTGCTGCCAGTTATAAACTGACAAGAAAATTGTCTGATGGTCACATTTCAGAAGGATTAAAGGTTGCAGGTTTTCAATTTATTTAATGAATTTAAAGTCAGCTACCTTTATCCCAATACATTGTTAAAATATATTAGATTTACACTTTAAAAACATAGATAAAATGTATGTGGGATGGTTTAGGGGCTCTTTCGGAGTATTTTTTTTTTTGAGAAGAAAATCAAAAGTTTGTTATTGAGATGGTGGCACATTGACACAATGTTTAGTGTTGCTGCTTCTTAGCTGAAAAGTCTTTGTTTCAAGTCCCATTTATTTTTTTTCTGGTTATTCATGTTTTTTCTTACTTGTTTCTCACACATGCCTTTTATGTTAAGTATTAACTGGAAATTGATTATTGCTTATTGGCTAGGGTTGTGTGATATATTGGTACCTGAGAAGTTCCAAAAAAAACAAATTGTAATACTGTATAGTACCAGCATTTCTGGATTTTCTGTACCAGAAGTAACCATCAACTTTTCTGTCAACCCTCTGCCCCCAGCTCCCTTCACTTGACACACTTGCTGTTGCAGTTGTGTGAAAACGTCTGTTTTGTAATCTTCATGAAATGAAAGCACATAATTCCACATGATTGGAACTTCATGGGGGACCCATCCCAAACCACTTATTGCTTCAACACGATCAGGACTTCACATTTCACAGGCAAACCAAGCCTTATTGCTCTGACAGGATCGAAACTTCATGGCTCCAAGTAGGTTGCAGTGCGTAGTGTGGTAAGATTGTGCGGCACATCAGGGAGGTTGGAGTTGGATGGAGGGTTTTCGAGTTATCCCTTATTTGGTTTAGAACTGTTTTGGTACCAGTAGTAATGTCCGAAAGTTGTTATCGATGCCAAAGTCAGTATTTTAGTACTGATCCACCATTGTTAATGGGCATGGGCAAGAATATGCCCAGTTCTACCAGAATAGTGTTTAGCAGCTCTGTGTTTTTAAACTGATATGAGCAAAGACAGAAATTTAATGAATGGGTAAAGAATGTATTTGTTTAAAGTTAGATTAGATTGGATTATATTAGCAATCTTTATTGTCATATATACTTTGAGACCATAGTGAAGTTCTTGTGCCACAGTTGCGGGGAAGGGGTTTGAGGGTGTAGGGAAGAATGTACAGGAAATAATATACAATAAGACAATAAGGTGATGTATAAATCAATAAAGTAAATAATAAAAGTAGCAGAAGATGAATAAATATAACAGTGAGAGAAAAAAAAAGTAGATGGTAGGATTTAGCTACTGAGAGCTTAGTGACCTAATGACCTTTGGAAGATGATGTCCCTGGAGTGAGTGGTGAGGTTCAGGTAGTGTTTTCTAGAAGGTAGAAGTGAAAACCAAGATGAGATGGGTGGTTGTCATCAGGGTTTATGGATTCAGCTCTTATCGGTCATCTGGTTGAATAGATGTCTTTGGAAGGTCAGCCCCAGTGATTTTAGAAGCTGTGTGGACAGTCCTTTAGAAAAGCTTGTGATCCTGGCAAGTCAGGTTACTAAACCACACTGTGATGCAGCCAGTCAGGATATTTTAATAGTGCAGCAGTAGAAGTTCACTAGTGTTTTTGTTCCCACTAGGGCTGGGCGATATGGGCAAAAAATAAAATCTTGATTTTTTTTCACTGTTATGGACAATTTTCGATTTTAAACTGATTTTTTTTTTACATGAACTCAAGACAAAACAGATCTCAAAAATAGTCTCCTTTATTTTGAAACTATATGGAAACTACAATAACAAAAAAGCAACACTTCAGGGGTGTTATTTATTATTTAAAATTAAATTTTTATATAAAATAAAGTATACAATGCAAAAAATTATTTAACAAATAAACTGAAATACATTTGCATAAAATAAAGCACCTTGGGCAGGCAATAACAACATAAATTATAAATAACAAATAAGAAAAGTCGTCATAAATCAACTTGAGTGAAACAAAAAACGTATGTTTTCAGGGCTGCCAGCTGTCACGCATCTGGCATGACACTCTGACTTTCAGACTCCCATGTCAATGCAAGAAATCTTATGGCAGATCTATATTATTCCATTATAAACATAATATTAGCTACATCAAAATCGTTGGGGTATTTTGCAAACCCTACTGACTGTTTACAAGGTAATGAAACTGTTACATACATGCAAATGTGTGTGCAGACTTCTCACCTGCGACAGCTGACCAAAGTTGTCAACTCTGTTTTATTTGAAATGAACTGTAAAATGCACTGTTTTCAACTGAAGTGGCTTGTCATTCCATTTGCGTTGTTACTCCAAGAAATATACAACAAACATGAGAAAAACATTACATGACACGTTTTATATCTTTTCGAAATAATAAGACCGCCCATACCCAACTGTAATAGCAATTAAAGCGATCAGTTCTTTTGGTATTTATGTTAAAGAGAGGCTTACTGGTGTGGGATTATCTAAACCAATACTTAAATAAATTAGCACTAAATATGTGACAAACATGACTGTATTAAGTGTTTTATGGCTTTTTGGTGTGACAGCATCTCTGCTATTGTGAGGATTACTGACTGTCTCATTGTTTTCTTGAAGGGTGAGTGAGCGGTATGGTATTGCGATGGCTCATTAACAAAAGCGAAAGGTGTGGTACGTACTGCTTGCGGTTAAAGGTGGTCCCGGTGTTCTGAACACCAGCGGTTCTAGTGTTAATTGAGATTTGCAATAGGCCCAGTAGGCTATACAACCCTCTTACCTATGTCGTTGTGCAGCACTGAAGGTGATTCCACTGATTGACATTCAAGGCCTTGAACATACTTGTCCCAACATTGGTGGTTATGCAAACCATTTGGTCTTCTGTGAGCCAGGGATTCTTTCAGCCCTTGAGCTATTATTTCCCCCTGGAGGCAGACACTTTTCAGTGCCCAGTCCACGTCAATAAAATGAATTGTCAGGCTCTTGTAAGGCTGCATGGTTCTGCTCATCCAGAGATCCATTGTGGAATAAAACAATACTTTTTCCAACTGCACGCCGATTTTTACCCCCATGTTTCATTGTACAAATGGGGCAATGCCACCTCCACAAAATATTTGCAGCTCGGTATTCTGTACTTGGGGCTTATTGCTTTTAGCATTCTAACAAACCTAGGCTTTTTTACCGTATAAACGATCACCATGTCTTTACAGATATGAAATGCCACTGCATCTGTAATGTCCTTCCACCTCTACCCGTAACATATCCCGTGTTCGCTCCTTCCTCTCCTTCTCTAATGCTGAGAAACTTGTCCATGCTTTTATCACATCCCGCATCGATTATTGTAATTCCCTACTGGCAGGTGCCCCTTCTAATCTTATATCACAGCTCCAGCTTATTCAAAACTCAGCTGCAAGAGTCCTTACTCGAACCAGCAGCAGCGAGCACATCACACCCATCCTGCTCTGTCTTCACTGGCTCCCTGTGTCCTACAGAATCGAATATAAAATCCTACTAATAACCTACAAAGCTTTAAATAACCTCGCACCAAACTACATCAGTGACCTCCTCCATCACTATGTGCCTGCCCGCCCACTAAGGTCCTCTGATTCTGGTAATCTTGTTGTGCCCCTCACTAATCTACACTCCATGGGTGACAGGGCCTTCAGCTGTATAGCGCCCAGACTCTGGAATGACCTACCAAAATTAATCAGGTCAGCTGACTCCATGAATTCCTTTAAAAAACAACTCAAAACTCATCTGTTCAGGAAGGCTTTTAGCTCTATTTGACTTTATTACCTTTCTCTCAGTTTACATCTCTGTCAAGATGCCAATGTAACCTGTATGTGTGTGCTAGACCATCAATTATGTTGTCTGTTTTTTTCAGAATTTACTGTCTTAATCTTCTTTATTTATTTATCTGGTTTGTACAATGCTATATACTGTATATTCTGCCGTTCTTTATTATATTCTGTAAGTGCCTTGAGCATGGGAAAGGCGCTATATAAATAAAATGTATTATTATTATTATTATTACCCTGTCTTGTCATACGATGTGACACTGGAAAACGAGGAAGCTAAAGTTGGCTTTTTAGAACATTTGTTCAGGGAATACGATTACAGCTAGCATTGGAATTTCGGCAGAAACACATTGCTCCCATGCCGCTGGATGCCTTTGTTTCAGATGCTGGGACAGGTTTGTAGTGCTGCTACTTTATGTTTTAACAGCTTTTTTACAGACCTTGCACCGCACTGTGGTCTGTTCCACCATGACTGAAGTAACATGCCCTTGTTTTGGTATTATTGCGTCTTCTTCAGCCGTATATGTGCGTTCATTAGTAGCAACCATTTCTCTTCACTGGTGTTTGTCTGACACGTAGGTCTCTGTACACGTGCAGACCCGGAGGTCTCTGGGGAAACAACACCAACATCCACTTGTATTAACTAAGAAAATTACAGGTGCAGACTTGTGTAGAAGGTATTGTGACAGGGAAAGCATTAGATTAGACCCACTTTTTCGATTTAAGCATTTTTCATATTGATTTAAAGCAAAAACTCGAATTAATTCCTCCTCAGGAAAAAGCCTTTTAGCTCCTTTTTGAGAATACAGGTGGTGTTGACGGACCACAAAAAGCAGTGTGTGGTCTAGACACCCAGGAAGCTGCTAACTGTCTGGAGAGTGGGGCCGTTGATGTAGAGTGTATTGTGATAGTTTTTGTTCTTTCTGAAGTCAACAGAGATCTCCTTTGTTTTATAGACATTCAGGGGGAGATTATTGTTATGTACCAAATAGCCAGGTCTTTACCTCCCTCCTGTGGGCAGCCTCATCATTGTCGCTGATGAAGCCAATCAAGGTGGTGTTGTCCGTGAACTTGATGATGATGTTGTTGATGGTGTTGTAGCTTTTCTACATACCCAGCCACAGATGGAGCTGCTCAGACCAGGGTCTCCGAGGTTTAAGAACAGGCTGGGAGGAACGATGGTCTTGAAGGCAGGGCGGTATTCAGTAAATATCACAGGTGTTTTTCTTTTTCAAATATCCCAGAGCAATGTGCAGGGCAAGGGAAATGGCATCATCCACAGATCTATTATGCTGGTATTTGCAAAGTAGCAAATCCAGACTAACAGGGATGTTATGGTTAATGTGGGTCATGACCAGTTTCTCCAGACAATTCATCACCACAGAGGTTAATGCGATAGTCAATAGTTATACAGGCAGGAAACATCAGATTTGTTTGGCACAAACACAACTGTGGATTTCTTGAGACACTGCAGCACCCCACACAAAGACACTGACAAGTTAATAATGTCAGATGTCACTATACACCTGTGACAGTTGGATGTCACATGCCTTCAGAACTCAGGACAGGATGCCATCTGGGCCAGTTGCTTTGCAGGGTTTAACCTGTTTAGAAGGTTTTATGCATGACACCCTCTGTCACGTGCAGAATGATTTGACATGTTGGCCTTTGTCACCTTTGGAACGGCTCTGAGCGTGATGTGTGTGTGTCCATGGGCACAGCTGGTTAAGTTTTGTAGTCAGTGATCACCTGTAGGCCTTTTCACAGTTGATTCAAACTGCTGCTGCTGAAATTATTTTCTGCCAACTGCATTGATAGTCCTCTGTAGCACATACCTGTAGCTCTTGTAGCACTCTATGTCACTGGAATTAGAAGCAGTCTGCACCCACAGGCACATTCAAACAGCGCTCTTCATCCAAGGCTTCTGATTAGGGTAGGAGCATACATTATGGATAGGCACAGGCAACTTCATACTGATCCTAACGTAATTTGTCATCCAAGTCGGAATTCATCCAGGATCTCGGTAGAATCTTTAAAAACTTACCCATCTTTCAAATCCAAATGGCTGGGAATCTGAGTATAAAGCATCATTATGATATAAAAGCTTTCTGGGGGCCTCCACATTCCCTCCTGTTGTACCCATTTGCTGAAGAGTTTACTAATGTTCAGCAGTCTGGCCAGGAGAAAGCAGCTACTGAAAATGGATGGGTGCATCTGTTGTGCTGCTTGTCACCAATAATAATAGCAGCTAGTTTTTCCTGTGGCAGCTAGTTAGTTATTTATTTATTTTTTGATAGGCTGCCTGTTACATATGTAGAGTAGTGATTTTTTTTTTTGTTAGACAGACATACCATAAAACCTTGTCATTAGTAACTTTACAGGTGGTATTTCGTTACTAATAATGCTTGTGGCACTGAAACCCTTAGGTATTATATTCAAACTCTTGCACAAACCTTGCAAAAATTGCGTAATGGTTTCAAACTTGTAACAGATGGTTTCTAAATTACAGAGAAACACTGCTACCATTTACGCTGGGATTTCTTAAGCTTTTTAGTTGTGTCCTGGGATTTTGGTTAAATCTTATAAAAGCAAAACTATTTCCCCTTTGTAAGTCAAGCCAGCTCACAATTGATGTAGTGCAAACTTCCTAGAAAATAAAGTAAATTTCAGACGTAACATAATCAAGAGAAATAAGCAAATAATAAAACTAATTACATGACCAACACATTACATCAAACAGGAATAAAAAATGTCCCATGCAGCTATATATATTATCTTTGGTTAAGTTAATCTTTGTCGGCACTCGGTGATCATTGAACAAATGTCCAACAAGATGAACAAGTAAAAGAAAGCTTTCCACTCACCAATTCAGTCTGTCCTTGGGCTGGATATAACTTTGTAAATTTCAATATACTAGTTTCCATATTTTCTTCCAAACTGACAAATAATCCAAATCTGACTGATGTGAGCTTTAATCCATAATACCATACTGAGCTTCTTAATTTTAACACTTCCAGATATGTCCCCATATGCTCCCTATAGACGGATTTTCTGTGGTTAGTGTTTTCTACCTACACTCATCATATGAACAAGATATAAGGAACTGGAAATGCTGGACAGAAAACCATATATTTCATATACGATATAAAGTTCATGACATACTGATGTTGGAGGTTCAGCTGCACACTGGTGGCCCCGGGAGCTGTTAATAGCTAAAAATTTCACAGGTCCTGTCAACTAGAATTCAGTAGAAAGCAGAAAGAACTGAGCACATGGATTTTTATTTGCCCAGTAGTTTGTAAACACCTATCTGTAGCTAAATATTCTCAGGCCTGCATTGCAAACTCATGTCAAGCTATCTTCAGTAAAAATATAATTTTTACATTTTTCTAAAATATAATGGACTTTTATAAGTTTGGGCATCTGTGATCTTTGCAAAATATAAAGTTGATTTAGTATATCATGCAGAGACAGACCTGATTCATGTTCTTAATCCTTATATAGTACATAGGTTGGAAGGTTGCACATCTAGCCAGTTTATTTTACATTTCGCTCATCAGTAGTCTTCTTCCTGGTTGTCTCCTGCATGGATCATCTAGTGAAATATACCATTTGTTTTATAGGCCTTAAAGAGACAACTGAGAAGCTTGTGAAGCAAAAATTAGAAGGAAAAGAAAAACTGACACCATGGGAAGAATTCTTAAAGAAGAAAAAGGAAAAGAAACTGCAAAAAAAGAAACAGGGAAAGAATACGGTGAGAATATTTTATTTCCTTTTTAGCTGGCTTGTGATTTACAATTACATTTACATTTTTTTTCTCAAACCATAGATCTGAAAGATTGCTCTTGAATGATGTTAATAACCGCTTTTTCTCGGTGGCCTTGCAGTACTTTAACTGAGTCTCTTCAGCCAAGATAAACAATATTATGAACTGTGAATGATTAAACAAAATACACTTTTTGTAGGTCCACCCAGAGCTGAAGCTTTGATCTTCAGGCCCGATTCCATGAAGGGTGTTGTCAGATTGTTATTTACTGTTGGGAAGTAATTTGCTTCAGCAAAATATGCTCGGCTTGGATTAGTTTCTAAAGGTTTTTGTTGTTGCCTAGAGTGTGGGCTAGAGTAATATGATTAATATTTTTTAAGGGAATTAAAGTTTTGGTCCAGATACACAATAGATTCTTCAGATTTGGCAGAGAACATTTAGCTTCTTGGCTTTTTATGCACTACTTTTCAATAAAAAATATAAACACTTCCCAAGAAACTTAATTTTTCATGGATTAATAGAACTGGAGCAGTTCATAATGAGTATAATTGTAACTTTTCAGGACAGTTCCCAACTGCATTTTACGATGTTGACTGTTAAGTTGTAAATTTGGAACAGTCATAGATATTTAAGTTAGGAAACTTAGTCCAATTATGTAGGACTTATCTATTTCAATTAAAAATCTTGTAGACTGTATGTTCTCTTTTTAATATATTATTAATCCAGATCTTATTCCTTTCCTGTTTTTGTAATTCCTAAACTGCTTCTCTTGCAAAAAAGTGGAACATTATGTACCTTGTAGAAATCACAGGGTGTATTTCTGTCTGTTCTAGATCAGTAACATTGCTTGTTGGCGGTAAAGCTGACTGCTCTGGCATTTATTTATTTACTTTTATTTATTTTACTCAATGGTTTCACCAAATCAACACAAAATCACAAATGGTACAATACAATTGCTTTCATATTCCTATATCTGGCAATCAACATGACTGCCTGTTAATCTTCTTATTGTTATAATACCCCTGGAAAAACTGTTCAAAGGTGTTAAAGTGCTTTCAACAACAAAAATGTTATTATGTGTAACAGAAACAGGTAAACACCATTACTTCAACATAAACACAGTATTAAAAGGTATGTCTGGTGTCCACTTCTGTACTCATGCATATTTACTATACGTGCTTCATGTGATATGTTTTGAAACAGTCACAAATGCACATATGCAATGTTCAAGTAGATTCTAGTAATATTTTTTCTGTTGCTTGCTCATGACAGGGTAAAATGTCAATGCCTGATTTTCACAATGGATGCCACCTATTGTTTTATTGTAGGCTTCCACTATGCAAGGCTTAGTGACTTACACATTTCCCCAGACTTGAACAGTGACAATTGCTGCATTGTTAACAGTGCTTGGGAGGCAGATGTCTTCCTTGTCCTTCTGCTTGATCGCAATCATTTTGCCTTTTTGCCACATAGCCACTGTACTACGCTACGGCATGACACATACACTCAACTGGAGTCACCAGCCATATCCAGGCGGTTTGATCATACAGTGTCGTGTGCATCAGTTTTTCTTTGATGTAAAATCTCAAGTAGTTCAGGCAAGGTATAAAAACTGTTCATCGTTGTACATTAACTTAGGTCAAGCAAAGAGGCCGCTAGTGACAGCACAAATGATGTAGCTACGCTGCCATCCTACTTGGTCCCTCTACTGGTGTAAAGAACCAAGTTCCAGATGTACCCAGAGCTTGCTTTGCACAGCATATAGAATTTGATTCCGTTTAGGTTCAATGTATTATATCCACAACAGCATTCACTTGTGTCCCATGAAATGTTTGTCAGTACTTACGTCATGATCGGGAACATATACCTTCTGCATATTTTTGATGATTGCCTGATAAGTATCCCAGTTTGTACAGTTTCAGTGCTGGGTGATTGCCTTCATCATAGTCATCATTATTAGTGAAATTTAGGTTTTTCATAATGAGTAAAAAAATTACACTCATAATTTTGCCAAAAATGGGTGTCTTCAACACCTAGTTTATGGACCAGTACCGTCTCTGGACTGGTATATCCATTATGACTTGCATTATCAGGAAACTGAAAAACACCCACATGGCATCTGCAGTGACAGGCTGCCAGTAACTGTGAGAAGCAAATGGTTAACATGACTTTTCTGACACTGCCCAGCAGAGCGATTCATTTGAACAACTATTTTCTCCACCAGACTATCATCAACAAATCTTAAATAGTCCAGATAATCACGATGAATAGACAGCAGGGTTACCTATAAATGGATGTGCAGGTAAAAGTGCATTATTGTCAACAGTAGTATTAAGCCAACACCAAACACAGACATCACTGAAACTTGGCCGGTTGGAATATACTGAACAGTTGTTTTCACTGTCTGTGTCAGCATATAAGGACCGCTTCACTTCATCCTCTCTATCACTTGATTTGAGCAGTGGTTCTGTTTCAGTTTGTTCTAAAACTGACGTTACGGCTTTTATGTGTGATTGCAGTCCCTGCCCCACACATGAATATTAATAAGTTACCATAGAATTACCAGGATGTGGCAGATTGCATAGAAATATTAAAATTTTTGCAGCATGATGTTATTTCATCCACTAGATGATTGAGGAATATTGTCCTGAGAATTATTTGGGCTTAAAATTGTAAAGCAGATCATTACACATCACCCTGAATCCATCTTAGGCTTAACCATATTTACAATTCTTTGCCCAAGTCATGCATGGGTTAATGCCAAGGAGGGCAATTACTTTGTTCTGTAACTTTATTTTTGTTTGCATAACTTGTTCATTGGTTCATCTGCTGAGTTAACCATTTAGTTCATAGTAAATTAACTAATTGGTCATTTTAGCTCTTTGTGTACTTAATAACTGTTAATTTATTATTTTCTAAATTTTCCAAACCCATATATTTTAGTTGTAGAGTTATAGGAAAGTTATAGCCCATCAGAGCAGCATTGAGTGCAAGGTAGAAACCAACCAAGTCAATCACACTCACTCAAACTGGGCCCACTTAGAGTTGATAATTAGCCACACACACACACTTGTTGGGAATGTGGGAGAAATAACAGGTTACCTGTAGATGTAAGGATTAAGGTTAATCCGTTTAGTGAAGATTCTAAAGAGTGGCTAGGACCACCTAGTGGAGTTTTATCACATGGATGGATTGCCATCTCTGTGGAAAGAGCTAAACCTTTAACCCTCCCAGAACTAATAGTCTACCAAATAAAATGGATTTATTTGTGTTTTTGCGGTACTTTTGCAAGTTAAAGGTCTGTGTTTCATCAATTACATATTATAGAATATTGTTTTTATCACAGGTACACCAGAAACACTACAAATAAAATTAAACATCCAGTACTGACTGTGTTCTAAGTATGCTTTATTTTTGTATGAAACATAAGGTCCCATTGTAGCATTAAAGTGAAAGAAAAAAAACTGCTTTCAGGCAGTAATAAATCCTTGTCCTAATTACTGTTTTCATAGGTTTCGCCTGAAGAACAGATCAGTGATGATGAGCTGCCTCCTGATGTTGATCTTAATGATTCATACTTTGCTGAAGAAATAGGCCAACTGGGTAAGTACATGTTTGTTTATATACAGAAGGGGAGAATGATGGAAGTAGAACATCATGAACTTATATTCATATAGATGATATATTTACAAGTAAACAGAAAAACTTACAATGTAGTCAACCATTACATTTGTGCTTCCCAATTATGTATTTTTAAAGTCTTTTTGTTTTTATTATTATGCCTAGAATTAAATTATGTTCCTATAAGGATTTATGAAGGTTTTACAATATGTAGGTTACAATCCCAAATTTTAAGTTATTATTTTACATTGGAGTCATAAATAATAAAAAAAATCTTAATTTGAATAATATCTAAGCTGTTCATATTCTGCATAAGCATACACTGCAGTTGGGCTTCTTTTCCATTGCAGTTTCTAGAGCCCATTAGACTTTGTCTCCATGCCTGTTGGTATATTCAGGAAAAACATAACCTGTATGTACTAGATGGGATGCAGTGCAGTGCAATGTGGAATGTGGTAATCCCAGGAAACTCATTCTTAGGCTTAGAACCCTCTGTATAAAGCTTTTGTGCGAGACGGGAACTAGTAAGGCTTAGTCAATGGATATACTGTGACGTGTGAGGCTGAGTCTCAGTACTTTAGCAAAACCAGCTTCATTCAGCTTGAAACAGGAACAGCAGAGTTATTTATTGCAGCTTGAGCTACCACTCTCCTATACACAGACACAGCAAACAAGCATAGTTGGGGCCAGGTCAGTGGCCAAGTTATACTGTTCCCTGCATTTATAATGTTCCTTGCAACACTTATCGGCAACAGGCGCATATAGCACGATATCGACTGGCATGTAATTGTTTCCGCAGCATTATGCTGCTGTGCTGCGAAACTGTGGTTGCTTCAGCAATGGACAAGCAGTCCTCCACAGACACGGTAGTCATACTTTGGCATGTCGTCCTGTTTTGGTTCCTAAAAGAGTTCAGAAACCACAATACGAAACACTGACCAACATAAGAACCAAGTAAAAGGGAGACTTTAAGCAAGACTAAATTCTTGTGTATGCTAAAACAGTTAAACTGTGCAGTTTTATACATAAACAGAAGGGAGAATGTGTAAAGTGAAATTAATAATCAGTCATATTTGTGCACATTGCTAATGATCTTTTTTTTTGGGAAAGTTATGCAAGTATCTCCACCCACACTACAGTGTAAAAATGCATGTAGCAGGTCTTTCTTAAATAGCAAAACAAATCAATAGTATAATATTTTATTTATCTTTAAGGAACAGAATTCAGAGTATTAGACAATGTTGTTAATATACATCTTTGAAGCTGGGTATGTATAAGATCTGTATATCTTTAATTAAAGTCATCAGGAATGTAGAAATTATTTTATCGTCCTCGGTATTCTAAAATGACTCATTGACCCAGTTATTTCAGAAATCACAACCATTGAACTACCTTTAACATTTCTAAAAGTTAAACTATATAAACTATCCATCCATCCATCCATTTTCCAACCCGCTGAATCCGAACACAGGGTCACGGGGGTCTGCTGGAGCCAATCCCAGCCAACACAGGGCACAAGGCAGGAACCAATCCCGGGCAGGGTGCCAACCCACCACAGGACACACACAAACACATCCACACACTAGGGCCAATTTAGAATCGCCAATCCACCTAACCAGCATGTCTTTGGACTGTGGGAGGAAACCAGAGCGCCTGGAGGAAACCCACGCAGACACGGGGAGAACATGCAAACTCCACGCAGGGAGGACCCGGGAAGCGAACCCAGGTCCCCAGGTCTCACAACTGCGAGGCAGCAGCGCTACCCACTGCGCCACCGTGCCGCCCTATATAAACTATTTAACTACAAAAGTTAAATTTTGCATTAGCATCTTAAATAAGGACAAAATTATTTTTCTGTTTTCAGGTTTTAATCCAATAGCCTTTTTCAAAATGTATTTGACAGTTAAAAATTCACTTTTTTTTTTATTACTGCTAGTACCCAGTATTAACAAAGTGCCACTTCCTTGTTGCCTTTCTTATAGTTGTGGGATGATTTGGGGATTTTTATGGGATAAGAAACCCCCCAAATACCTTTAATAATGAATTTAAGATTTCAGTGCTTTTTCAAGTTGCATTACTCAGAATGTTTCATCCATCCATCCATTATTCAGCCCGCTATATCCTAACCACAGGGTCACAGGGGTCTGCTGGAGCCAATCCCAGCCAACACAGGGCGCAAAGCAGGAAACAAACCCCAGGCAGGGCGCCAGCCCACCGCAGGCAGAATGTTTCATGCATTATTAAATACAATCAAGATATAAAAACTTAGTTTTACATCACTGCAAGAATTGACTTATCCTAATTAAAAATCATAAAAGTATACAATATATATAATATATACTTTGATTATATACAATATAAATAAATGTAATATAAACAGTGCATCAATGGTTTGTTTATATTTCCATTGTACACACAGAAGAAAAATAATTTTAACTTAATACTTTACTGCATAGTATAATTTCAGTAATTCACCAGATATTTCTGAAAATATTTATCTTGAAGAAGTCTTCTCATACAATACTTTAGTATAGTAGCATTTTACTTTTTGTGGATTTTGTGTAAAATACTGGTCCCATCATATCAAATAAAGAATGCACTTACAAGAAAAATCACGTGCAAGAAAAATGTTTGTATACAATAATAAAATAAAAATTATAATAACAAAATAATAATATAATAAAAATAATGTCAGTATAAATGATTGAGGCCCTTGTATCAGCTTACCATATCCTGATGTAACAGTAAGGTAGCAAATCATACTAAAATAAACTCAGACCATCATGGGGAAAGCTGAAAATAACATAACTAGAATGGAAATTAAAGACCTGCTGCCTTTTTGGGTCTGCATAAAAAGGTTTGCAGTCCCTCTGTACCTGTGCCACCTACCATTCAATTTATCCCCATTTTCTTTCTTGGTTTCTTACTATTTTTTTCTCTTTACAGGCCCTAGCCTCTATTCTGCCAGGCAGTAAAGCTTTTGCCTCACCTTCCTCCTGACTCTGTACTCGGTTATCTTGTGGCTCAGAGGCAGGTTTAAAAATTTTTTTTTTTTTTTGTTCTTTGTTTCACCTTATACAATTTCTTGTATTAGGAATTTGGTAGTTTTCGCATACCCCTTGGGGTCAGAGCGCAGGGTCAGCCATTGTACAGCGCCCCTGGAGCAATTACAGGTTAAGGGCCTTGCTCAAGGGCCCAGCAGAGCAGGATCTCTTTTGGCAGTGACGGGGATTTGAACCGGCAACCTTCGGGATACCAGCGCTGATCCTTAGCCTCAGAGCCACCACTCCGTCCTGTACCCAGTGTCACTTCTGTCCAAGCACGTGAATTACTTCAGTATTCCATTTGCTACAAGATTATTAGTCTATAACTACCTGTGCAAAACATTAAAAAGAGAGCATACGAAGATGAAGCAGATAAGTTTGTGGAGTCCGTTAAACTATGCCCAGTTTTCCTTGTCATTCCCTGACACCCTAGAAAAAATCTTGTCATACAATGAGCAGCAAGATTGTTCTGAGGACAACAACGGGAATCTGCTCAGTCAAGAGGAAATAAATAAATAACAATGGTGAATAACAATTTATTCCTACAAAAATGTCAGCCTAGCACACAACCTATAGGTGATCTTGCTTTACCTAACCAACTCTAGGCAAGCTGGAATTAGGCTGCCTTCCATGTTGACTGACTCATACAAGCAATTACAATTAACAGCACCACAACCAGAACAGATGTCCTCTGCATCTTGCTCTGTCATACCCACCACCTGTATGTCCACTGTCACTACATCTATAGGCCTTCCTCTTTTCCTCTTCCATGGGAGCTCCATCCCTAGCGTCTTTCTCCCAGCATATTCAACAGAGGAGATAAGACTAAATTTAAGGCATGGGTGGAAGCCTAAGTCACAGTGGCTCAGTAAGGATCCACCAGTAACAATATAGTCTCTGCACAGTTGCAGACGTTCTGACAGCTTACTTTGTGACCAAATTCTGTTATTCTTATCACAGGCCGATATCAAACACTCACACACCTTCATGCTCTGGGTAGCATTAAGAGGTGAACAGTACCATGTAAAATAGGGAAATGGCCACCGGGTACGATTATACAAACCATGGAGTTAGCTACACATCTGAATCAAGTATGAAAAAAGAGAACTTAGAGTTAACAGAACCAATTAATAAAAAAAACATTGTAGTGAATAAATCTCAGTGTCAGACTAGAGAAAAAAGAAGCTTGCTACCCTAAACCAATTATGCATCATCAGCTTTACTGATACCTTTGTTTTGACATTCCTTGTATTTCACTTAACTGCTAACTTTATGTGGCACGGCAGGTACTGGACAGAAAGCTAGCAAGAAGAGCAAGAAAAAAGAAGAAAAAGATCCAGAGGAAGTTGCTGAGATAGAAAAACAGAGGGTAATAATATTCACTGAGTAATAATATAATACATAGACAAAATAGTAGAAAAGGTTGTCTTTTAAAACCCTGTTGTTGCAACCTGTTCATCACTGCTCCTTGTGATTTAAGTCATTCTTGATGTTTTGTATACGTATACTGAATGACGATCATGGCTATTGATACTGAAGTAATGTTCCTGCCTTTTAATATGTTCTGTAATTATAGGCAGAAATGACTTTGCTGATGATGGATGATGAAGATGAAAGCAGAAAGCATTTTAACTATGACAAGATTGTAGAGCAGCAAAATCTAAGCAAGCAGAAGAGGAAAAAATTGATGAAGCAAGAAGAACTGTTAGAAGAAGACACTTTTCAGGTTATAAGTCTATCTGCTTTGATTTTATTTATTTGAGTTCTGAACTAAACTGTAACTTGCAGATATTATAGTTTAGTAGGTTCGGAGGGGAGGCATTGTATTTGCTTTTCTAAAATAGGTGATATTCAGTATAAAGATGAACTTCTCCACACAAAAGGTTGTCATGATCTTGAACAAATGACCAGGTTACACAAGACCTGATGCTTTGGTTCAATTCACAAGAACCATTGTTAAGGTAATCTGCAAGGCTAGCTATTCAACCTGTTAGGTAGCTGGCTTGTTGTCTCTGCCAAGATAATAGGTTTTTAATTAAAAAGACCCTGGTTGTAAACTACTTGTCAAGTAAGCAGAGAGACAGAGAGCAACATTTTCAGCTTAGAAACGTAGTGACAAATTAGATACACCTAGGCAGAAGAGAAACTATTCAACCAGCTATGATCAAATTTCCAATGGCTGGAAGAGTCGTTGGAATGCAAAGCTCAGAGGATCATCCAGCCTGAATTTTTAATGTAGGATTTTTATTCTAACAAACATCATCAGTTTGTGCTATGATTCATGTAACTCACTGCTAGTGTGTCATTAAATTTTGATTTAGTGGCATTTTTTGGGTTTACCCATTTTGGCCAGTTGTCTTCCAAATCCTTTTTCTCTACTTCCATAGTCTTAGGTTTCCTTCAGGGTAATTTATCACACGTAATTAGCAAACAATCAGCTAACTTTATTCTATTCAGGGTCATATAGCGCCAATGTCTGTCATGGCTGCACTGGTGTAACACATGAACTAATCCCAGATTGGGTACTAATCCAGTACATGGGAGTAATTAATGATACATGTTTATAATAATAACACAGTCTAACCCAAAATAACCTAAATAAACACTAAACTAGATCCTTGTCCCTTTTACAGTCCAGAAAAACATCCTTTTCTCAACCTGACCAGAGTTTATTATAGCATAGCAAACCACACCATTCAAAAAACTTTTTTCATTACAAGCAAAACATTGAGTATCTGTAGAAATGCGCAGCAATTAGAAAGTGTAGAGAATAAATGCCAGGCATACCAGGAAATTACTGACAGATGTGAATTTAAATGTGCATTTTGGAAGAGTATATTGCTGCTTGGGGTGAAAATAGCACAAGTGAGAAGATGTGTTTTCAGTTGACATTGTGAACAGGAGGGCAGGTGGAATGATGTGAGCAGAGATTACCTCTGGTTTTCTGCACATTTTGTGTGGCAGCGCTTATACCTACAAATGTTAATATAAGTAGCTTTTTCCCTTTAAAAGTTAATTTGGATTTCTTGCAGACAGTTTTTAGAATCCTACTTAATTACTTCCAGATAGTCAGTAAACCCAGTCGGATTTCCCTTTGTGTTTCCTGCATTTTCTTTTTTAACTAAAGATATGTCTGCTCTAATAAATGCAACATGTTATGATTAATACCAAATGAGGCAAAAAGTATTTCAAAAGCTATTTGAAGCTTTAGAAAATAAAAGGAACCAATTAAATCTAGTGCTACACTGTCAATTTTTATATTTCTTCACTGAGGATATCTAGCTACACAGCCTTTTATTTTACATCTTGCAAGTTATTATCCCAAAATAAGAATGTATGATGTTTGCCACTGTCTGTCATGGCACAAAAATAAGTGATGACATTGCCTGCGCACTTCTAAACTGTGTGCGGATGTCCACATCACTTTGTAGGAGGATGATAGTGTAAAACTGCCAGGCCTGGCTGGAACAACAACTGCACTGCTGTCTTTCCTTATATGATGTAGAACACCCATTTATTTTCTAAATGGCCTCTATGATAAATGCTTTCCTGCACTACCTCTGTGTCCTGGTATCCTATTCACTTTGTCATGAGCAAATATGTTGTCATTTCCTAATATTAGAAGAATTTTATGACTGGTTGAAATCTGATGCCGCCTTCTCTTAACTTTTTTCTCAGGTTGACGTGTCTGATCCCAGATTCAATGCCATGTATACTTCTCATCTTTATAACTTGGATCCGGCAGACCCTGCATATAAAAAGACAAGAGGCACGGAGAAAATTATTGAAGAAAAACTCAGAAGGAGGGAACACCAGCATCAGAGCCAGGAAGGAAGCCAGAAAGGGATGGTCAGGAACAAGAGACAGTTGAGTGAGGAGGAGGAGGAGGAGAAGAGCAAGGGAACAGTGCCTGTTCAGACAAAACTTGAGCCAGGCCTCTCAATGCTGATTAAATCTATCAAAAGCAAAACAGAACAGTTCCAGGCAAGGAAAAAGCAGAAAACCAGTACAAGTTAAATAAGGAGAAAAAAAAAGCTCTTGCTTTCAAAGCATTGTTTGAAAGTCTAAGAAGTTTGTCTTCAAATTATGAAGAACAGTTTGCACCTAAATCTTCATAATGTTAAAATGCCTCTAAAACAATATGCAAAGTAAAAGTGATGTCCTAAATTGGTCCGTCAGTCTGCACTGTGCATATCCCTTAGGCGGACAGACATTTTTGAGTAATTTTAAGCAGTTCTGGAAGATTTTTGTCTGAAAGCTTGTTAAAAAAATAATCATCACTCATATTGCCAGAACATGTTTGTTTCATGGTGATAATCATAGGCAACCCAATCACTTGTATTGGATGAAAACAGGGGATGCACACTAGCACCAGGAAGTAGTGCAGATTTGTGGGGAATCTTGACAAATAAATGGGATCTTTTGTGTCTACCTTCTACAAGACTTTGTATGAATCAAGTGAATTTATAGCATAAGTAAAATATTCTTCATTATTTTTATATAAATTGGCATTTCCCATATATTTTATTGCTTCACTTTTTTCTGAAATTGGAAGCTTAAACGTCAACTCAGTGCTTATATTCTGGGACTTATTTTTAATATAATTATGTCTCTCTGTTTCCTGTATGTATAAACTGTTAGGATGTCTGTGGTATTGATCACGGCCACACCAATATATCTGCCTGATATTTAGTCTATACTTATGTACTGGTATTGGTTGAACTTGCACCAATATTATGATGCTAAAACTCTTTCAAGTAAAGCACATTTACAGTATGTGATTATTACTCTATTATAAAAGGCCTCAGTTTGAAAAGCCGCTGCCCTTGACTGATCTGCATGACTGTAACAAATTAAGTGTTAACAATGTATGTGCTAAACAGTTCTATATGCTTTAAAATAGCTACGCTTTGCCCACATTCATAATCTCTGGGACTGACAATGAGGCAAATTTTATAGATAATCCATAAAGGGAGTTGTAGCTCTGAGGCTAAGGATCTGTGCTGGTATCCGGAAGGTTACTGGTTCAAATTTCTATTACTGCCAAAAGGGATCCTACTCTGCTGTGCCCTTGAGCAAGGCCCTTAACCTGCAATTGCACCAGGGGTGCTGTACAACGGCTGACCCTGCACTCTGACCCCAAGGGGTATTTAAAAAACTGACAAATTCCTAATACACGAAATTGTATGAGGCTAAATAAAGAGCAAAAAAAATTTATTAATTTACATACTGTTACACTTGGAAGTTCACAATCTTCCTGTTAAAAATGCTGTAGTTTAATTTTTTTTCTATGTTTTTCCATTGTTTTCAATTCTGCCAAAATGGCTGCTGCATAGCCTAAAGATTTTCAACTCTATAAATAAGATTTTCTATTTTTTTCAGATGTCAGACATTTATCTAGTAAATCCTGTAGAGTTTTCGCTTTCAAATGGTTATACATTTGTCTCTGTATGTGCCAGGGATTGCTTGTCGGAGTCCTTATACAGTGAGAGTTTGCAGATAAGCATTCACCATTATTCCACTGTCTGTGTTCTTATCAAAGTGAAGTGCAGGCCGTTATTCAATCTGATTATTGAACTGCCCAGCTTCTCAGCTTTCAGAAGAACAGTGGTTTCTAAAACATAAAGACTCACCTTCGTAAACTGCAGTGATATCTTGATAAGACAATTTGTTAGTAAATGTACGCCAAGCTGATTTTTCATCATTTCAACAACTTCCAAGCAGCTGTTTATTCAGGATAAGTACTGTTTTTAAATGTCTGATTTTATGATTGGTACTCTAATGTTGTTTATGTTATTGAAATGCATTCAAGTGCTATTTCTTTTGCGACAGTCACTGATTTAATTTTCTAGCCTACTGTCTTGGATTGTTCTCTTTTCTGCTCCTTTGTGTTTATCTTTAGAATCCACTTATATGGGGCAACACAGTGGCACAGAGCTAGCTAAGGAGACAGGGGTGTGTGTCCCCTGTTCTGTCCCTGTCTGCATTAATTTCCTCCAGGTGCTCTGGATGCCTCCCATAGTCCAGAGACATGCAGGTTAGGTGAATTGGTGTTGCTATGTTAGTCCATGTATGTGTGTATTCACCTTACGTTGGATTGGCACTCTTTACAATTTGTTCCTGCTTTCTGATTGATGTTTGCTGGGATAGGCTCCAGCTGCTCTGTATAACTGGGTTATGAAAAAGAAAATGAATGGATGGATCTAGTAATACGAGAGGTTCGTGTTTATCTCATGACAAGTGAAAGTCAGAAATGTGCACATTTTAATGGGCCACTAACCACCCCGTTTAATGTCAAAGTCCAATTAAAAGAATTATAATAGGTTCTCAGTGGTGCTAGAATAAAAAACAGGCAGGCACTCGACTTTTCTACTTTAGAGACTCTGTTGGTCTTAGTACACGGACGTCCAACATGCTGGAATTCTGCTTCTCATCTAACGTTATTCTTTTCAGGGATGTAGATATTTATAGGGTGGAGTTTCTGCATAGTTCTCAGTCACCCACACTTGGCAGCTTCATGGCACTGCAGAAGTAAAAAGAGATACCATTAGTGTTGGCACCCCATCACACCCAGGAGCGGCATTGCATGTGTCAGCTCTTATTTCAGCAGTCATAATAAGTGCAAATCAAATTAGTAAAGCATTTAAACAAAGTATAAATAAACTAAGTTGGCAAGCACAGTCCTGGTTGTGAAACATTATTAACATACATTAAATGGTGTATTTTATACACCGATATACTGTATGCAGATAAATATATTTCAGTTTAAATAATTTCATTAATGCATGCATCTCTTAGTAAATATTTGTGTGCACTGATTGATTAATTCAGTCATTAATCCCCAAATGTAACCAGAATTGAAAAATATCTATTTGATAATTGTGACTTGTGAGCCCAATTATAATAATAATACTTTATTTATATAGCTCCTTCTCCATGCGCAAAGCTCTTCACAGAGTCTCAGAAAGAACAGCAGGGTATATGTGACATTGGATACAAATATTTTCAGCACAGAACACTAAAACAGATAAATACAGGATATACAAAGCATAAATAGAATAAAACAATAAAGCTGAGTAAAATACTAAATTCAGTTACTAGAAGAAAAGCCTGAACAAATCCCATCATTTATGATATCACACACACACACACACACAGATTATCCTAAGCATCTGGACAGAGAGGCAAACTGAAAGAAGGAGCAGAATGTCAGGTTAAGTTAAAAGCCTTCCTGAACAGATGAGACTTAAGTTGTTTTTAAAAGAATGAATGGAGTCAGCTGATCTCATTCATTTAGGGAGATCATTACAAAGTCTGGGTGCTATACAGCTGAAGGTCCTGTCACCCATAGAGTGCAGGTTGGTGAAGGGCACAACAGGGTTGCTAAAATCAGAGGACTTTAGTGGATGAACAGGTGCCTAGTGACGGTGATGATCTCAATTGTAGTTCAGTGCAAGGCCATTTAAAGCTTTGTAGGTTATTGATAGAACTTTAAATTCAACCCTGTAAGGCACGGAGCCAGTGAAGGTGCAGCAGGATGGGTGTGATGTGCTCACTGTTGCTGGTTTGAGTAAGGACTCTTGCAGCAGAGTTTTTAGTTAACTGGAGCAGTCATGTAAGATTTGAAGGGGCACCTGCCAGGAGGGAGTTACAATAATCGATGCAGGATGTGATAAAAGCATAGATAAGTTTCTCAACATTAGAAAAGGAGAGGAATGAGTGAACATGAGATATGTTACAGAGGTGAAAGTAAGAAAGTTACTTGGTTTATGTGGGTGGAATAAGAAAGGGAGGAATCAAAAATGACACCAAGATGCCTTTTTAGTCTACATGCACCTGAAGCAGGACAGTTTCTTTTCAGCAGGTTTCAGTGATTAGGGCAGGTGCAGTGTTCACAGATAATCAAAAGTTCTTCCCTTTGATCAGGTTATGTTTATTTTTAAAGTGTGCAGTACGCAGTCTGCACACACGACACACATTTATATGCCCAATAGAGTTTTTTAGGAGATTTTTCAACTGTAGATGGTTCACCGTAAGTTGACTGTCAGACCAGGGGCCTCATGCATAACGCCATGCATAGAATTCACACTAAAACATGGCGTAAGGACAAAGGCGGAAATGTACATACGCACAAAAAACTCCAGATGCATAAATCTGTGCGTTTGCCAACTTCTACATTCTTCCGCTCCATAAATCCCGGTCAGCGTGAAAAGTAACTCATGTGCACGCCCCTGCTGCCCCACCCCAACTTCTCCCAGAATTACGCCTGTTTGAATATGCAAATCAATATAAATAGCCCTTAAGCTCAGCATACTGTGAAAAGGCAATGGCAAAAGCTCGGGGGAAAATAGAAGAATTTCAGCGAATACCAAGTGGAGGCAAAGAAAAACTTACTATTTGTTGGTTTAAACAGTGATATAAATAACAAAAGGAAGTTGATCGAGTGACACAGAGTGTCGGAGAAACTTGAATGCTGAAGTTCACAAAGTTGCACGGTGCCTGAAATAAAAAATAACTTGTCAAATATCAAAGTTGCCTTGAAAAGGTGAGTCGTAGTCCACCACCTGAGTGTCATATGAAAGCATATTTGGGTACAGAGAAAAAAAAAAGGCACACAGTGGGGAAAACAGCTCGAAATGTCAACTTTAATCTCGAAATTTCCACTTTAATCACATAGTTTATTTTGTCATTAAAGTAGAACATCATAAACTTCATCTTTAAATCGTTTAATTTACTAGTTTCTCAAATCCCATCATAACTATAGTAGCACGTTAAATGCTTTGTTTTGTATGTGTTCTTATATGTGCTCTGCATGTGAATCACTACGTGCTTCTTAAACGGGCTTTCTCTTCCTCTGACAGGAGGTTGATTAAGTAATTTATTGCAGCAGTACTGTCTCTTTTTTAACCTCTAGTTCCTGTCCATCCTTTTCTTTCTCCAAGTAACCAATTGCCACACAATCAGTTCTGTAATAGATTTTAAGCCATCTGTCAGCTTAGAAGCCAATTCTTCAAAACTTTTAAGGAACATTGAAATATCTCGTAGTACATGTTTAATTATTCCATCCATCTATCCTTCCAGTGTCACGCCAGCCGCAGCAAGAATACAGTGCGAGGCAGGAACAATCCCTGAACTAACTAGCGCTGCGACACCGTGTCCTCACATGTTTAATTATTAACAATATAGATTATTTAAATTAAGTTAAAGTTTTATCTGTATAATAAACATTTTGCTGCATTTCATCTTAAAAAGGATATTGTCATATGTAAATACGCTATTTATAAAGTGGCTCAGGTTGTGCAATATTATAACTATCGCAAGTTTACAGTGAGATAATTGTACTTATAAGTACAAACAGTTCTACAAGGAGCACTTGATAGACTGATTGAGTGCGTTTATAGTTCTTGGTATGAAACTGTTTCTGAACCGGGAGGTCCGTACAAGAAAGGCTCTGACGCGTTTGCCGTATGAGAGCAGTTCAATAGATAGCATGGCTGAGGCAGCATGTGCTTGATGCTGTATACTGTTAATTCTCTTTCCGATTAGCTGCTGTTGAGCTGTGATTCCACACTCAGATACAGTTATATAAATATTCTCAAGTGGTGCAGTGAGAGTAATATGGAAAAAGATGATCCGCTGTGGCAACACCTAACGGAAGCAGCTGAAAGCAGAAGAAGAAGAAGGTGCAGTGAGAGTAACAATGCTAAAGCTGCTATGGTATTTGGAATAGTTTGGCCATTCCGTGGACCATTATACTGTTACAGGTTAATTACAATCAGATGCCTTAAACTAATAAACAATATGCGGTTAATTTCAGTGTATTTATAAAGCCATGTCAGGGATGTGGATCTAAAAAAGAAAGGGAAACCATACTTGAACAAAATCACTGCTTTGACACTGGGTGCCACCAGTTTGCAAAACCCAGCGGAGAACTTGCGTATGCCAAGGTTTGAGCTAGCGTGCGTGGCTTTATACCAAGTTTAGGTTTTATACATCATGATGTGAGCGTGGAAACAGGGTTATGCAACATTTTTGTGTGTACACACTGTTTATACATGAGGCCCCAGGTTACTGAGATCACCTCTGACCTCAGCAGTTTAAAATTTCCGCCCGTACCTTATGAAGTACTGGATTGGTTTAGAAATGTGACACTCAGTGAATCATCAAACTGTTCTGTACCAGTTTTAAGCAAATTTCTCTCATGGTTGTCTCCAGACATATATATTACACATCTGGCTTCAGCAAGACTAGGTCTTAGGAGAACATTTTTTTTCCAAGTGCCCCATGATGCTTTGCAAGACCAGCGTGACATCACAGAAAGGTATCGGCCATGTTCAGAACTTTCACACATACCAACTGTAAGATCGTTGCAAATTTGGCCATTTGTAAGTTGCAAGCATACTAAGAAAAAAAACTGCTGTCTCAGCTACATCCACTGAACAGTGCTGCAGGCTATTTTTTCCCGGTCTCTAATTGCAATTGTTTTATCCACTTGGGCTCTTCAATTGCAATTTCAATTAAAAATGGGTCTTGTAGTCACAAAGATTGAGAAACACTACCAGATTAAAAAATACAAAAAAACTTAACAGTGGGCGGCACGGTGGCGCAGTGGGTAGCGCTGCTGCCTCGCAGTTGGGAGACCTGGGGACCTGGGTTCACATCCCAGGTCCTCCCTGCATGGAGTTTGCATGTTCTCCCCGTGTATGCGTGGGTTTCCTCTGGGCGCTCTGGTTTCCTCCCACAGTCCAAAGACATGCAGGTTAGGTGGATTGGCGATTCTAAATTGGCCCTAGTGTGTGCTTGGTGTGTGAATGTGTTTGTGTGTGTCCTGCGGTGGGTTGGCACCCTGCCCGGGATTGGTTCCTGCCTTGTGCCCTGTGTTGGCTGGGATTGGCTCCAGCAGACCCTCGTGACCCTGTGTTCGGATTCAGCGGGTTGGAAAATGGATGGATGGATGAACTTAACAGTATTACAAGTACTGACACTGGATTTACAGTATAATACTGATCACTGTGTACTGACAGCACCACATGAAATGCAAATTAGCAGTGTGCTCAACAGGGATCGTAAAACAAGCCCTAAAGGAGGCTTACCCCTCCCATCTCCCCTCATCCGCAAACAGAGGACACACTATGAAATAACAAAACAAAACAAAGTACTGTATACAGGGGGTTTCTTTTTTCTTGAGGGAAGAAGAAAGTGCAGAGCATCTTTGCACAGATCTCTGGGAAACAAAAAAGATGCTCTGCTATGTCTGGAGACGTGACTTCAAACAATGGAACAAGCGTGTCCCAAGCTGCTGCTTCACTTAGTGGCTAGGCCAATGTGTACCCAACATTGGAAGTCTGTAAATACAAGGATCGATATTTTTTTTCCTTATTACTAATTTGCAGCTGTTTGTTGTCTTTTATTTGTGGCATTCGTTCCCTCTGCGTCTTTTGTTATTTGAGGACCGGTGATGCAGTGGTTAGCACTGCTGTCTCACATTTCAGATTGCATATGTGGACACAACAATCAATATAGACCGTCAGGGACAGATTAAAGACCATTGCTCAATTATAATCAACTCAAAACTAATTCAGTTCCTCCACTGACTTCAATTCATCTTTTAGATGAATATTGCAAACTTGTTTGTGTCCTCGTATGCCACCCAAAGACATCGGTGCCCCTCTGATTCAAATGTAACCCATTACGACAGAACAGGTCTCATCTCTTTCAAAAGGAGTCATTTCCCTTACACCTATACCCCATTATCCTACACCAAGGTTTGAGCCACACGTTAAGCCTTCTGATCTCCTAAATCTTACCTGGACTGGCACATTGCAAAGGTAGATCTTTGGAGAAGACTACCTAGTCAGTTCTGGTTCTCAGCTTGGCACCTAACTCTTTAAATTTGGATCGTATTACTGACAGACTACCCTTTTGTATGTCATTTGTTCCAACAAGGACAATGACAACTGGATGCACACCTGCTATGGCAAATAGCCTATTTATCCTTCCAGGGAGGTCTTCCACCTGTGCACCCAGAATGTAACACACTTTGTGGGACTCTCTGTCTCTGGAGCAAACCCCTAATGATTGTGTTCCCCACTATTGCAACCTCTCTTTTTCTGGGGACTGGTTTTGAGGCTCCTTATGCCTGTCTACCACCTCAAGGTCTTCAGAGACAACTTCCAGTTCTGCAAGAACCTGAAAATAGTTTACCACTTCCAGCTCTGGGGTTGATGCCACCATATGCACATCCTTCATGTTTGTAGAAATGTCATGAAAAATATTTTTGAAAGACAGTTGGCTTATCTAGAGCACCTGACCTTAGAGATCTTTTCCTATATAAATTTAAAAACTAAAATCTGCTCTATCTGGCAGTAGATCAGATATGTATGTTTGTAGCTCTCTGGCAAGTGGGACTCCACTTTCCTCCCCCTCCTGCTGCCTTACTAGCATGCCTATCTGTGTTCCCTCATTAAGCCATACCTCCTGCTACCTGAGTATGGTCAAGTCAATAAAGGGACCCCTCAATACCCTAGTAGGGGGGAGTTCCCCAGACAACATCATACCAGAAGAAATCTTAAAGAGAGTCTATTCCAGAATGAAGGTTACATTCACCCATTAAAGATGTGTGTGACCCTCTGGTGCCTTCAGCAAATTCAAATGGCAAAGCAAAAATGACCCCACTGCCTCTTGCAGAAAAAAAGAAGGATCATTTCTTAAAGAAAGATGTTTGTGAAACTATCAACCATAATAAAGTGTGGTCTGATAAACTCTTCATATCTTGAAGCATCTGGTTCATTAGGATTAGGTTTAGGATTCAATGATGCATGAAAAACCTAAGAAACCACAAACTCAGGCCTGAGAGCACTGCCTTCAGTCACAGTTGTCATGCTGCACTTCCCTGACTGGCAAACATCTGTGCCGGAATGCAAAGATGTCTTCTTCTATTGACGTGTAGCACTTTCATCTCATGGGCGGGAGGCCTCTTTGACTTTAAACGGGAGATTTGCGACCACTAATTCAGAATTCAGGCTGGCTTTCTTTATTGGTGGGTCACAAGGTTCAGTTTCAACATTTATGTCTGGCGGTGAGGTGAGAGCCAGACCCGATAAGAAACTGTATACAAGTTCATTTGAAGTTGTTCATATCTTGGAGTTCTGCACGGTGTTACTACCGCCTGGTTTTCGTTGGATGTAAAGTCTCCCGTAAGTGGAAGCTGTAGGGTTCGGGAACAGAGAATGCGTTTGATGATTAGATTGAAACCACTCTATCCTCGGCAGCTGTTGGGGGTTCACAGAGGAAAAATAGAAAAGAGCACCACTAAGAATGATCTAGAATACAGGTGGAGTAATTTTTTGCTGGCTATTTTTTATGATTTTTTTATCAGTGCTAGCAAAACACATGAAGCTCCACTTCTGTTAGGTCTGTCCCACTATAAAAGACTAGACATAAACAACAGTAAACACTCCATCCATCGTCTACAAACACTTGATTATGAATTCTGAACATGTATGTACTGTGTCCTGGGGGATTATCAATAGATGGGTTCGCAAGTTGAACAACCAAAAACTCTGGCTTGCAGGAACAAGTTCCTCCATGAATTTTTATAAAAATTCAGAATTTATTCACAAAAAACAAAAACTCAAAAAGCAAAGACAGGAAGCAAAAGGATCTGCCACCAAGGCAATTGTAAGCAAATACATCCCACAACACTATCCAGAAATCAGAATTCCAGACACAAAAGAGTCAAAAAGCCAGTAAATACAAAGGATACGAATGGGACATATGACATTGAGGCTTCAAAGCGTGTATCGCTAGTGTTAACCTTGACTATCTCTCAGAGTTGGAATTCTGTGTAAAAATGGTTAAACCCGAGTGTCTCTCAAGTTAAGCTGTATTGCTTGCATGTACAATTTTACGTCCAAACAGCAATCAGGACAGTATTCTTCTGCCATCTGTTTGATAACATAACATCATAACATCTAGCTGCAAAAAAATCATGAATATTTCTATGCGTTTTGCCACTTTAAGATAACTCTTAAATATTCACGAGTGGGGCGGAGCCTTCAAGCAAAAACACACAATGGCATGTAAATGAAAACATGAAAACTCAATTTTAGAACGAAATGAAAATTTACCCGTTTTAAATCAAGCAAGGGTGATGTCGATGTGAATTGGTCATCAGACGTCGATTACGGATTGTGAAACTGATGTATACGGCTGAGTTCGACCGATCTGTCATGATGGAGGATTGCAGAAATCATCGGGTTGAGGGGTCCTTTCATCGGATTGGCTGGCCCAGCGCTGTCTCAGCTGTGGAATGGCCAAATCAGCTTGGTGGCTTGAGGTCTCCAGGACTTTGAACAAATCCAAATCATGTTATGTGATATCATCTACTGTTAAATTCTGCTCCATACTTGTAATTTTTTTTTACTTTTATACTGTACAGTGGAACCTCGGTTTGCGAGCATAATTCGTTCCGGAAACGTGCTCGCAGTCCAAAGCACTCGTATATCAAAGCGAATTTCCCCATAAGAAATATTGGAAACTCAGATGATTCGTTCCACAACCCAAAACTACTCATATAAAAATGATTAATACAAAATATAAAGTAAAAATACATAAAACAAATTAACCTGCACTTTATCTTTAAAAAGAATCATGGCTGGTGTGAGTGAGATCCTAAACTGTTGTGGGATTCCACCCAACTGTACGACACGCGGAAGAGCGTCCCAAAGCAATCACAGTCTCCCAGCGCTGTAGCAGTTCACCATAAAAGCGAATCCGAAAAGATTGCGGACATGCTATAAGCTCCTGCCGTTGAGGGGTGATACAAGGAACAAGGAACATTATAAATGTGCAGGGCACAGAATTACTTGGCCACGACCCTGCCTGACTGCTGTGTCTGTATAGGAGAGCGGCAGATCCCGCTACAATAAATAAACCGCGCTGTTGCTGTTTCAAGCAGAATAAAGCTGGTGTTGCTAAAGTACTGAGACTCAGCTTCGTGTTTTGGGGTGCAAGATGGGGACTTGCACGTCACAGCACACGCACACACACACAATGCTGTAGTAAACAGTATACGCTCGTACGGATGTTGTCTATATGAGTGAGGCACGCCGACTCAGACGGAGAATAGGAGACGATTACCCACAATCCCGCAGTGAGAGAGAGAGATGAACCATCAGCTCAGTTGTGATCACATGACGCTCAGCAGACAAAGCGTATACATACTACTCGTATTGCAAGACCTCACTCGTTTATCAAGTCAAAATTTATTAAAAATTTTAGCTCGTCTTGCAAAACACTCGTAAACCAAGTTACTCGCAAACCGAGGTTCCACTGTATTGAGGATTTCTTCTGTTCTGTGTATTGTATTACATAAATACAAAGAGGACTGTTTCATTTATGTGAGGTCTCGTGGCCTAGGAACCCCTGCAGATTTTATTTTTTTCTCCAGCCATCTGGAGTTTTTTTTTGTTTTTTCTGTCCTCCCCGGCCATCAGACCTTACTCTTATTCTATGTTAATTAATGTTGTCTTATTTTAATTCTTACTTTGTCTTTTATTTTTCTTTTCTTCATTATGTAAAGCACTTTGAGCTACATTTTTTGTATGAAAATGTGCTATATAAATAAATGTTATTGTTGTTGTTATTGTATTGCCCCCCCTCTTTGTGACACCCACTGCACGCCCAACCTACCTGGAGAGGGGTCTCTCTTTGAACTGCCTTTCCCAAAGTTTCTTCCATTTTTCCCTACTGGGTTTTTTTGGGAGTTTTTCCTTGTCTTCTTAGAGAGGCAAGGCTGGGGGGCTGTCAAGAGGCAGGGCTTGTTAAAGCCCATTGCGGCACTTCTTGTGTGATTTTGGGCTATACAAAAAATAAACTGTATTGTATTGTATGTGCCTGATGAATATGATTGTGTGAAGCTACAGCGTGGCAAAAGAGCCAAGTTGAAGGACAAGACAGATGCTAGCCGCTTATGTGCAATGCAGTAACTGTCAGTGTTCATGTCGGGAAATGTGGAAGTCACTAAGTCTTGTGCTGTGGTAGCCTACAATAACCCAATGGGTAGTGTCCATCGTGTGCATCAGACACAGACAGTCTACCCTTTCATACACAAGCAACAGAAAAAGAAATTTTAAAATGTGTGCAAAGAAACATGCTTCTACTGCACCGATTACAACATCAGGCTGTGCGGTTCAAAACATCATACAGAGGATGCGAACTCTGTGGACACTAGACAGACCTTTCTTACTGTATTTATGTTGATGTTTTGGTATTTAAGCGTTTCTCTTACGCATAATAACATTTTTTCTTGGAAAAAAAAACATTTTTGGCTTGTTTTTCTTAGATTAAACATAAGAAGGCTAGTGTAGCCCACTGTTTTAAAGCAGTGTACTGGAACTTATATCAAAGTTTTATTATCACGTGATTGATGACAGGCGAAGCTTCAAATGTCACTAAAGCACCTAACTGCTTCAAAGCTTGGTGCTCCTCTATATGTATGAAAGGGGATGCGATATACAGAGACAAGGGTGAAGTAAATATGGAGTGCTCAAGTGTGGAAGTTGTCCGACAGTAAAGTAAAGACTTGCCATTTAGGTGGATTGGCAATACTAAACTGGCCCTTGTATGTGGCTGGTGGGGTGTATGTGTGCGTTCGTTTGCCCTATGATGGATGGGGGTGCCACCCAGGGTTTGTTCCTGCCTTGCACCCTGTGCTAGCTAGCTATCCCCCACGACCCTGTTCAGGACCAAGTGTGTCAGAAAATGGCTGACATCACTATGGGGCTGTCATCAGCCTGGGGATGAGTTGCCAACACTCTTAAATGGCATTCCATCATAGAAATGACTGCCAGAGCTGATAAAAAACAGCAGGGCTACCAAAGCTGCAAATTAATTCCAACGAGTGTAGCAACAACAGTTTTGTATAAATAAAGACTGAGAAACCATTGGCACTGAACACAGGTGAGCAATGGTGCAGTGTTACAATATTTATAATGACAGCCAATTACATTTTTAGGACAGCATATTCGAAAGAAAAAATGCCAACCATACTAACATGTTGATTTATCGCAGCATTTTAATGACAACATAATTATCATTCCCTGTACGATCGGTGCCAGAGCTTGGTCCACGTTGCCGGCAGTAAGTCGAACCCGTTTCCAGTGAGAGTTGGACTCCGCCAGGGCTGCCCTTTGTCACCGATTCTGTTCATAACTTTTATGGACAGAATTTCTAGGCGCAGCCAGGGTGTTGAGGGGGTCCGGTTTGTTGGGCTCAGGATTGGGTCACTGCTTTTTGCAGATGATGTTGTCCTGTTTGCTTCATCAGGCCGTGATCTTCAGCTCTCTCTGGATCGGTTCGCAGCTGAGTGTGAAGCGGCTGGGATGGGAATCAGCACCTCCAAATTCGAGACCATGGTCCTCAGCCGGAAAAGGGTGGAGTGCCCTCTCAGGGTTGGTAGCGAGATCCTGCCCCAAGTGGAGGAGTTCAAGTATCTCGGGGTCTTGTTCACGAGTGAGGGAAGAATGGAGCGTGAGATCGTCAGGCGGATCGGTGCGGCATCCGCAGTAATGCGGGCTCTGCATCGGTCTGTCGTGGTGAAAAAGGAGCTGAGCTGCAAGGAAAAGCCCTCAATTTACCAGTCGATCTATGTTCCTACCCTCACCTATGGTCATGAACTATGGGTAGTGACCGAAAGAACGAGATCGCGAATACAAGCAGCTGAAATGAGTTTCCTCCGCAGGGTGTCTGGGCTTTCCCTTAAAGATAGGGTGAGAAGCTCAGTCATCCGGGAGGGGCTCAGAGTAGAGCCGCTGCTCCTCCACATCGAGAGAAGTCAGATGAGGTGGCTCGGGCATCTGATCAGGATGCCTCCTGGATGCCTCCCTGGTGAGGTGTTCTGGGCATGTCCAACCGGGAGGAGGCCCCAGGGAAGACCCAGGACACGCTGGAGGGACTATGTCTCCCGGCTGGCCTGGGAACGCCTCGGGATTCTCCCGGAAGAGCTAGAAGAAGTGGCTGGGGAGAGGGAAGTCTGGGCATCTCTGCTCAAGCTGCTGCCCCCGTGACCCGACCTCGGATAAGCGGAAGACTATGGATGGATGGATGGACATAATTATCATAAGCTCAATATGAGCACATAGAGCGTTTATCAACTTTAGTGTAGCGGCCAGAGTCTTGTATTGCAAGTGCGCTTCATCCACCAGCTGCCTCGAGCTGCATTGAGTTCTATAAACCACCAGATGTCACTGTTTTTAAAACTTTGAAGTTTCTGATTTTTTTGTCTAGCACAATGAGGAGAAAACTTCAGAAGCTTCACAGGGCTTTCTTCACTTATTACTAACAAAGAGTAAGAAATAGCAAAAAACTCACCAACCACCAAGTGCTTACAATGTACCGCACAGAGACTGCAATTCTTATGAGTCTTTTTTTATGGGGTGGGAGCAGTCCCTCAACTAAGATTGACAGGCGTCCCCACCTCTTGGAGGTCTACCCACAAAACACAAGGGACATGGCAGAACAAGCACTCACACATAGAAACCAAAGAATAAGCAAAATTGATCAAAAAATACATAATTGAATAAATAAACATACATAACAACATCAACACAAATGATAATAAATAAAAATAAACTAAATGGTCATAAAAGCAATTTAAATGGAAGCCAGGGTGGTGACCCAGGCTTTAACGTTTGTCACAACTTCCACAAAGAGCCATAGCAAGGTTTGGGGCAGCCACCTGTATATTAATTTCCTGGCTTCAAAAATAAATGACAGCACCGATGTGCACAAACTGGAGTCCAAAATAGAACTGAGGGAATAGGGGAAAGGTGGAGGTTTTTAAAGGTCAGGATAGGAAGTAACGTCAAAGGGGCCAGGATCGGAAGAGTCTTCAGCCATAGGCTCGTGACATCAAGGGGGCCGGAGCTGGCAAGGCCTTCCTTTATAGCACTGTCGGGCAACCGGCGTGGAATTTTCTAGGGGCGCCACGAAAACTTTTGTTAAATATTTAAAATTGCTAGTGATTTTGAACTTTTGGAAGCCTTTATCTCTGTGAGTAAGGTTTTTCAACACTTACGGAAATGAAGTGTAAGAAACGCGAGATACTTCAAATGATCGACAAGGAAATGCGCGTCTGTCTTTCGAAAGTTGATCCTCGCATCAGTCTCATATGTGCTGAAAAACAATCTCAACGTTCACATTAATTAAATTTAAGATTTATCCTTTGATTCCTTTATTAATAAAATGTCTTTCAAACTTGTAAAATTAACTGTTTTTATTGGCGATTGTCCATAGATTGTGTCATCACGACTTTATTTATGGGCAGTCCCTCAGGTGCGTCGCGAAAAATAAATTTTTGGACTTAGTGCGCCGCAACTCGAAAAAGGTTGCCTTTTGCTACTTTATAGGTCCGGACCCGGAAGTGACATCAACAGGGCCAGGTGGAACTTCCCGTGAATGGTCTGTAGGAAAGCGAGAAAAAGAGTCCGTGCACTCTGCCACATCCTGGTCAGATTCAGAATTTCCCTTACTCAAGCCCTTTAGCTGCCTCCTATGCGCACGTGGGTGACACCTTACAAGGACATTAATAAATGCCTGCCTAGTTCTAAAGAACTTTCAAATTGTCCCCAGTAAACTAAATTCATTATTTAATCTCTCTATTATATAAAAAAACCCTGCAACGAGATGAAACTTTTTTGGAAGATTTTTTCAAGTCACGCCCTCCACTCAACCATATTCAGCCACGCACATGGTACTCTCACCTCTCATTTGTGTGAATGCTTTTGACAGACAGTTCCTGCTCTCTCAGCCCTTATTATTTTGAATGTTTTCCTCACTTTAAGGTCCCAATTAAAGAAGATGTATTATGTCCAAATCTTATTGAAGAATTTCATCATAAAGGGTTATCAACAGAAAAAATGAGTACACGGGCAATCCTAGCACAGAGAAACGATGAAGTCAAATGAATTAACGGCAAAATTGGTGATCGGTTACACAGCAAATTGGTTAAATGCGTATCAATAGACTATGCTGAAACAGTTGGTGGTGATCGTGCAGAAGATGAAAACATCAGCTTACAATATCCTGAAGAATATCTACAACCGTTAACATCATCCGGTCTTACTCCGCACGAATTACTGTAGAAAGAAGGATGTATCCAAGAAAGGTAATGAAGTACATCTTCCACAGATAACATTAGACAACAAAGGAGATCTTGATATGCCATTTGTATTAAAACGTGAACAGTTTCCCGTTAGAATAGCTTTTGCAAAGACAATTAACAAATCTCAGAGCCAAACATTCGAAAAAGTTGTTTCATTTATTAGAAAGAAAGAAATGAAATTCAATCACGGGCAGTTATACATTGCGTTGTCATGATAAAAGTCCAAGCACAGAATCAAAATTCAATGCAATATTGATGAAAATTTAATTTAAAAAATTCTTTTTACTGAAGTTTTTAGTAAAAGTATAAGTTTAAAAAGTATTTGTGTGTTAATTTTAAAGGCAAACAGAATAAAATCTTATTATGCAATGAATACCCCTAACGCAACATGAAACATAATTTACTTTCAAATTATTACGTTTTACTCGTTTTTAATATGATTAATTACTTGCTGTAAAGTAAAATAGTTAATTCTATTATGCATATGTAACAATTCCCATGAAATAAAAATCTGTTTAAATTGTACATCTGCATCCCCATACATGAGCGGCAGAAACACAAAAAGGCTAGCGTGTAGCATAGGCACAGGGGTTGGCAAGCGAAGCGAGCAGGGGGCAAAGTCCCCCATTTTTTCTCTAATTTTCAGTAATGTTTAAGTAGAATACGACATCCTTTTCTAAAATTGTTATGAGCATGAAAAATGTCAGGGTAGAAGTACAGTGCCAGCTATCACAAAAGATTGTTAACTGGACAGTGACATCCGCTCACGTGATCCCCCAAACAGAGCTGCTGGATTATTGTGAGGCCAAGGATGTTTGATAAATAAGTGAAGATTTTTTTTTTCCAATAAAATATGAGCAGTGAACATTTCCAAAATAAACATGTGACTCAGTGTGTTGTGGTTAAGAGTCACAAACATGGCGAAAATGGGTGTGAGGCCACCAAAGCAAGCAGGACCTTCACCAGCCTTCCCAGATCAGGTCCATCCCGATCCAACTTATTCCTACTGCTAACTGCTGGTTTCTGGCGTATGACACCTCAAAAATGGGACACTATCTTAAAATTTCAAAATGTAAGAAAATATTCCAGACATATCTCAACCAATGCCACAAGGGGGTGCTATGATTGGATTCTGCTTTATATTGTTTGTGTACTTAATGATGATGGTCTTCTGGGTCTTTCTGGGGTTTTCTGACACAAGGAATCCATTTCCGCAGTTTATTTCTTACTAGAAAGCTTTACAAAAAAGTAAATCATTTTTCATGTTATCATTTGACGCCATTTTGGGGATTTTGCATCGTTCATTACCTAGGTAACATTTCCCACAATTCACTGGGATAACATGACAAAAATGTCATCAGTACAACTATTTAACGATCGCCCCTTTTAGTTCTAATTTATCTGAGATTGGATTAAGACCTTGTAACAGTTGAGGTTTTGATCGACCTCTCGAACCCTCAGATAGTACGCCAAACACGAGGTAAAAGTCAAAGACTTTTTATTTTTATGATAATTATGTGCACTAAGCACCCTCCACTCCACACTATGCATACAATAATCAATAACCAATAATCAATAATAAAGCACAATAAACATTCCTCCTCTCCCAGACACTTTGCCACCCTTCCTCCCAGCTCTGCTCAATGTCTGGGCTTTCCCAGAGTCCTTTTAAACTCCCTGACCCGGAGGTGTTTCTGCCCAATAGTCCACAAGTCCTTATTCCTTTCGGGTCAGGGTAAACAGTCCTTATCTTCAACCTGGAAGTACGTCATCTCTCCTGTTCACGTGACCAGGACGTACTTCCAGGTTATAGGGCACATAAGAGTCCGTGAGCCTCCCTACAGCGACTCCTGGTGGTCCCCAAGGTATCCAGCAGGGCTGTGTATAAAAACTACAAAGTCCATGAGGCCCTGCTGGAATTTGGGGCACGTCCATGCTGTCGGGAGAGCTCCTCCTGGTGGCCTGGGGGTGAGGGCCGGAAACTCTCGCTGGCCATCCATCACAGACCTATAAATTCTTTCTGGTTACCAAACTTTGTGTATCTCTGATGATGTTTTTTATTCCAGACCTTTTTAAAAATCTTAGGCAGAACAGGAAGAGGATCACTGTAAAGCTCCGGCTTATGCAGAAAAAGGCAACTAAAGAATCTTTATAAATGGAAGATTTATTAATCAGAATAGAAAAATATAACACAAATGCTCAAAAGAGCAAAAATGATTTACCATAAGGAGATGCAATCCAACAACTGAAATATCTGTCAAAAACCAGTAAATCCACAAGAAGCAATACATAGAAACGACTCCAAACAATTTCAGTACTCGACTGCTGAGTCTCACTTCTGACTGGAAATAAAAGGCCAGAAGGAGGAGTAAGCAGTCATGCCATCATGGAGGCCCCGCCTCCTGGGGCTCCACCCACAAAACACAGGGAACAGGACCACATTTAAAGGGACAGAGCACAAATAACAAATGAGAAGTGAAACTAACAAATAATATAAAAACAGGAAAAATAACTCAAAATTAACCAAAGAAAAACAAACAATTTACTATACAGGTATAATAAAATTCTACAGTCTGTATTTCCAGTCTCTCTGAGCCTTCTGATTGGTCAGTCTGGCTTTGGTGACGAGACAAAAGAGGAAGTGTGAGTGTGCAGCGCAAGTGAGCCATGCTGAGAGAGACGCCTTCACAGATGGCAAGTATAAATTCGAACATGTGGTGAGAAAGCAGCCTCACAAATAATGAAAGAGTATGAGAATCCGACTTTACAGGAACGCGCTAAAGACACAGGACATGTGACGGTGTGGGTTGGCTCGAAACTATCGGTTCCTTCTGTTTCTTCGATAACGTTACCATAATGAGACAGACTGTTGAGGACACATGCAGCCAGACAAAGGGGTAGGTGCAATAAGGTGGCAAAGTGCTTTTATTTAAAGCAATCCCAAAACAAATCATTGTCCAAATTAAAGTGAAGTGCTCCATCCATTACAAATGAATAATTCTTAAAATAACTGTGAATGTGGAGGTTAAATTTCACATAAATAAATCCATAAAAATGAGGTTATAACATGACAGGAATCTTCTCTAAAAATCTCAGTCCCTGGTGCGTCCCTTTAAAATTGACATCTTTCCGGCATACTCTGCTCAGGTCTCACAGCATCCGGCCTTGCAGGGGAGTCCTCAACAGCAAACGTGTTGCTCCTGCTCATATGCTCAGCGGGTGAAACCTTCAGCCCCTTCGAGTGCTGGCTAAACGCACTCTCCCAGGGCTCACATTCCTCCCATTGCACTGGTTCTCTCGCTTGCTCCTGACCTTCTCCAACTCTTTTCACGTTTTCGTCCGCCTTTCACTTTTCCCATCTTCGTCCCCACTCTGTCCCGTGCAGGCTCCTTTTATACTCTGCAGCATCATTGAGACTCCAAACTGATCTGGGGACAGCCATCTCCTCAATTAACCATGGAGTGAAATGCACTTACACACACCCACGCCCAATTGGCACCTGTGCCTTCTTGGGGCAAGATTATTTATTTAAAATTAGCCACGTATTGTTAAGCCATGGACCTTCTATACCACAGGACACCAGTGAAGTGACCAGTGACGACCATTCAAATTTTAAAATCAATGCGATAGTGTAACATAAGTTTAATATGTCACTGTCTTCTGTACAAAAATATTTTATAAATGTACTTTTCTTTCTACTCACATGAACAGTGGACACAGATTTAGCCCAGGGGCTCATCATTTAGAACTGCTAGGCAAGCATTTTAAGACAAGACAAGTTTAAGGACAACTGCAAAATGGACAGTCAGACTGATGACCTTTGTATAATATTTCTGTGTGTCAGAGTCAGCATGAAACTGTATCCTCTCTTTGCCTTGTTTGGAATGGCGTGATTCACCTAAGTGGGGGCCTGCACACGAAGAAAGAGCATAAAAGCCTTGGAACATTGCCCGGCACACCTTTGAAGCCGGTGGAGATAACATCATCCGATCCTGAAAATCCTTCCAATGCAGCGACGAAAATGGCAGACTTTACACATTGAGCTCCCACTCCCAAACTGGGTTCTTGTCATGGCTTCCTTCATCTGTTATGCAGCGTAAACCGTTATTAAAGAAAGCTAAGTTATTTCTCCTATGTGATTTCTTACCGCCATATCACTAAGGGAGGGGAATCACCTTTTTATATTATCATCTTATATATAATTTGCCTGCCTCCTCACTCACTCACTCATTCACTCACTCACTCACTTCCGAAGCTGAATGCGCAGTCTCCTTCTGCGCACTCACTGACGTCAGTCCAAAGCCAGATGTGCAGTCGCCTTCTGCACCGCTGCCTGAAAACCTTATGAGACCGAAATCCAACCTCAACATCGCGGCAGGCGGCGGATTTAGCCTACGCATTATACAACTGTCTTCAACATGTACATTCATGACTTAAACACTTCAAAGTTCGTCTCACCTCCAACTTATACTAATGCCTCTAAAGAGAAAATTTGCTTCATCCGACGAACGTCCGTCCGAAGCCGAATACACAGTCGCCTTCTGCGCATCCAACCCCAACATCGCGGCAGGCGGTGGATTTAGCCTACGCATTATACAACTGTCTTCAACATGTACATTCATGACTTAAACACTTCAAAGTTTGTCTCACCTCCAACTTATACTAATGCCTCTAAAGAGAAAATTTGCTTCATTTGACGAACGTCTGTCCGAAGCCGAATGCGCAGTCGCCTTCTGCGCATCCAACCCCAACATCGCGGCAGGCGGCGGATTTAGCCTACGCATTTCGAGATTATTATTCTGAAATCCCAAATCCTTCCGCCCAGGTGTAGGATATTAGCCCCGATCACAGCCAACCCTCACACTCAAAATAATACGTAAGAACATATTATTATTAAGTACTTTCAGCGGGCAAGTGATGTGAAGGTGCAAGTTAAAGATGGGCCACATCAAAGGAAATTACTACCAAACAGTGAGAGTGTCTTCACAGAAAATGTAGTCTACAGAGAGATGTTACAACTTTAGTTGCATACTGACAGGCCTCCAGTATACAAACAAAAAACGTCATAGATAGCATGCCGTTTTTAAGTGTACGGTATTTTTTGCTGTGATAAAGTCATACATATCCCAAACCTCTTAGTTAATTATCATTACTTACATCACTTTCTTATTTATTTCTTACTTATCATTTGTTCTTCATACACTACTGACACAAACTCGTGCCCGTTTCATCTTACGTTGTCGAAATGGGCTTTTTGTCTAGTATCTATATAGTTTCGGGTTATGTAACACGCCGCAATTAAAAAAGAACTCATTTCATCAAGGGAGCTAGCGCCTCCTGCTGGATACAGATAGCCGATAGGAAGCCAGTGAAAGGCAGCTAATAATGTGCTCACCAGTGTACCAGTGAGAAACCTAGCGGCAACATTCGGGACCAGCCGCTATCAAGAAAGGGCTCTCTGACTAATTCCATGATGTAAGGAATTGCAGTAATCAAGCCTTGAGGAAACAAAAGCATGAATGACCTTCTCCAAATCACTATGGGATAAAAAAGGTTTAACCCCAGCCAAAGATCGCAGCTAATAAAAACTCGTGTGAACAACGGCATTTACTTGCTTCTCAAAAGTAAAACACTCATCCAGTAAACTGTCCAGGTTTTTAGTAAAATTTCTACGGTAGACTGAGAAAGAATCAAGCATTGTGTCCATAGCGTTGAGAACATTAGGAGTTTGAAAGATAAAAATATCAGTCTTATCTTCATTTAGTATGACAAAATGTAACGCTAGCCAAAGTTTTCCATCATCCAAACAGTTCATAAGTGGCTGAAGTGGTTGAACAGTCCCCCTGCTTTAAAGGAAGATAATTCTGTGTGTCATCAGCAAACAGGTGGAATGAAATATTATGCTTCCTAAAAACAGAAGCCAGTGGTAAAATGTATAAATGAAAAAGAACAGGTCCAAGAATAGACCCTTGTGGTAAAACCACAGGTAAGAGGAACAGAACCAGAGACACACTCAGCTACACTCATAGCGAACGTTCAACCAGACAGATAAGATTTAAACCAATCAAGTGCAACACTCTGGATCCCAACATACTGTTCTAAACGAGAAATAAGAATTTGACGATCTACCATGTAAAATGGCACAGAGAGGTCAAGCAGAAATACAAGCGCACATTGGTCCTAATCTGTTATCATTTAAAACTTTTAAAAGTGCTGTGATAAACTTTATCGCTAGCCTGAAAAACCTCACCGATGTCATTTGAATCAAGGTACCCATTTGTCCATAATTTGACAAAACAGTAGGGTCCAAATTGGGCTTTTTTACAGTGGCACACTTAAACTAATGAGGAACAACCTCAGAAAAAAGGCTATTATTTATAATGTCTAAAATGTGAACCCCTGCCACATTAAAAACCTCTTTGAGAAAAGATTTAGTTAATATATCAGTAGGGGATAAAGAAGGTTTTAAATGATTAATCAATTTCCCTAAGGTGATCAAGCACACAGAAGATGACAAGTGACAGGTGATGAAATGTGGGGTTTAACTGCCTGAATTTTATCAATAAAAAAGTTCAAAAACTCATCAAAAACTTCAGAAGAAGCCTCAGGGTAGCAGTAAATGCAAACAGGATTAAGAGTACTGTCGATCATTTTAAATGATACATTTGGACTAGGATGGCACAGTGGGTAGTGCTGCTGCCTCGCAGTTAGGAGACCTGGGTTCGCTTCCCGAGTCCTCCCTGCGTGGAGTTTGCATGTTCTCCCTGTGTCTGCGTGGGTTTCCTCCGGGCGCTCCGGTTTCCTCCCACAGTCCAAAGACATGCAGGTTAGGTGGATTGGTGATTCTAAATTGGCCCTAGTGTGTGCTTGGTGTGTGGGTGTGTTTGTGTGTGTCCTGCGGTGGGTTGGCACCCTGCCCAGGATTGGTTCCTGCCTTGTGCCCTGTGTTGGCTGGGATTGGCTCCAGCAGACCCCCGTGACCCTGTGTTCGGATTCAGCGGGTTGGAAAATGGATGGATGGATTTTATCAATAAAAAAGTTCAAAAACTCATCAAAAACTTAAGAAGAAGCCTCAGGGTGACCCTGTGTTAGGATATAGCGGGATGGACGATGACTGACTGACTGACATTTGGACTATGACTGTTATTAGCGATGATGTGTCAGATGTGTCTGGTGGACTCCCAGAGTGGCTTAAAGTGGAGCAGGATAAACTGATTGTAATGGCCGCCAATACCACACTACTAGCACGTGGACTTATCCTGCTTAACTGGAAGAATCCTAACCCATCATTTATAAGTCAGAGGATAACAGACGTTCTACATCATTTAAAATTGGAAATAATCAAATTCTATGAGGATCTCTTCAAACCCTTTTCAGAACATGCAAGACATAAAAAAATTAGAATACGTTTTCATTTAGGGGTTGAAAATTGTGTTTTGTTTTTTTATTTTCCCTGCTCTTGGCTCTTCTGTCTTTCTCTCTTGTTGGGGTTGATTTCTTGTTCTTTTTGGTTGTTAGATTTTTTTTTAATTTTCTGCTGTTTCAATGTTTTTTTTCTAAAGATTAATTTTTTAGAACATTCGAACAATCTAGAAGAGATCAGGCCATTCATCCCAACAAAACACACCACTGCTGCTTTTGAAGTTATTCATGTAATTTTGAAGTTATTTGTTATATAAGTCCTGCAAATTTTATCTGATGGATTGTACACTGCTCCTTTCTTGAAATAAAATTAATCTTCTTCTTCTTTCGGCTGCTCCTGTTAGGGGTTGCCACAGTGGATCATCTTCTTCCATATCTTTCTGTCCTCTGCAACTTGCTCTGTCACACCCATCACCTGCATGTCCTCTCTCAGCACATCCATAAACCTTCTCTTAGGCCTTCCTCTTTTCCTCTTCCCTGGCAGCTCTATCCTTAGCAGCCTTCTCCCAATATACTCATCATCTCTCCTCTCCACATGTCCAAACCAATGCAATCTCACCTCTCTGACTTTGTCTCCCAACCATCCAACTTGAGCTGACCCTCTAATGTCCTCATTTCTAATCCTGTCCATCCTCATCACACCCAATACAAATCTTAGCATCTTTAACTCTGCCACCTCCAGCTCGGTCTCCTGTTTTCTGGTCAGAGCCACCGTCTCCAACCCATATAACATAGCTGGTCTCACTACCGTCCTGTAGACCTTCCCTTTCACTCTTGCTGATACCCATCTGTCACAAATTACTCCTGACACTCTTCTCTACCCATTCCACCCTGCCTGCACTCTCTTTTTCACCACTCTTCCACAATCCCCATTACTGTGTACTGTTGATCCCAAGTATTTAAACTCATCCACCTTCGTCAACTCTACTCCCTGCATCCTCACCATTCCACAGACCTCCCTCTCATTCACACACATGTATTCATTCTGTCTTGTTCCTACTGACCTTCATTCCTCTCCTCTCTAGAGCATATCTCCACCTCTCCAGGGTCTTCTCAACCTGCTCCCTACTCTCACTACAGATCACATTGTCATCAGCAAACATCATAGTCCATGGGGACTCCTGTCTAATCTCGTCTGTCAACCTGTCCATCACTATTGCAAATAAGAAAGAGCTCAGAGCTGATCTCTGATGTAATCTCACCTCCAACTTGAATGCGTCCGTCACTCCTACCGCAGACCTCACCACGGTCACACTTCCCTCGTACATATCCTGTACAACTCTTACGTACTTCTCTGCCACTCCTGACTTCCTCATACAATACCGCAGCTCCTCTCGAGGCACCCTGTCATATGCTTTCTCCAGGTCCACAAAGACACAATGAAACTCCTTCTGGCCTTCTCTATACTTCTCCATCAAAATCCTCAGAGCAAACATTGTATATGTGGTGCTTTTTCTTGGCATGAAACCTTGAAATAAAATTAATAAATTAAAAAAAATAATAATAACAATGGGCGGCACGGTGGCGTGGTGGGTAGCGCTGCTGCCTCGCAGTTGGGAGACCTGGGGACCTGGGTTCACTTCCCGGGTCCTCCCTGCGTGGAGTTTGCATGTTCTCCCTGTGTCTGCGTGGGTTTCCTCCCGGCGCTCCGGTTTCCTCCCACTGTCCAAAGACATGCAGGTTAGGTGGATTGGTTACTCTAAATTGGCCCTAGTGTGTGCTTGGTGTGTGGGTGTGTTTGTGTGTGTCCTGCGGTGGGTGGGCACCCTGCCCGGGATTGGTTCCTGCCTTGTGCCCTGTGTTGGCTGGGATTGGCTCCAGCAGACCCCCGTGACCCTGTGTTCGGATTCAGCGGGTTGGAAAATGGATGGATGGATGGATGGATAATAACAATTGTGACAGATGGGGTGCCACTGAGGCCCAAACCATGGCTACAACTGACATCCATCCATCCATTTTCCAACCCGCTGAATCCGAACACAGGGTCACGGGGGTCTGCTGGAGCCAATCCCAGCCAACACAGGGCGCAAGGCAGGGAACCAATCCCGGGCAGGGCGCCAACTCACCGCAGGACACACACACACCCACACACCAAGCACACACTAGGGCCAATTTAGAATTACCAATCGACCTAACCTGCATGTCTTTGGACTGTGGGAGGAAACCGGAGCGCCCGGAGGAAACCCACGCAGACACGGGGAGAACATGCAAACTCCACTCAGGGAAGACCCGGTAAGCGAACCCGGGTCTCCTTACTGCGAGGTAGCAGCACTACCACTGCGCCACCGTGCCACCCTAAATAGCAGGCATTTGAAGCAAAAATAATTGTCAATACATGGCATTTCTGGATGAAAACACTTTAACAGGACACTATGAATCTAGATGTTAATATAAAGTTAATTTGATTTGAAACTCACTCTTCAAAAAATCAGGGTGTCACCCTTTCAGGTGTTTAGCCGGGCTTGACTTCTGCTCATGGTTCAAGGTCCACGAAGGTCCAGCCTAGTTACTATTTATCTGTTATGCTCTGTGTTATTATATTTCACATAACCTACATGAGAATCTCAAGGCCAGAAGCTGGTGTTGTGGTTGATGTTGGTCATGCATGCAGATACCATCTGCCTTCAGTACCATCCAGCCATCTCTGTTAAGGGGTAAACTCATAGATTTGCAGGTCGATGAGCCTGTGGTGTCCTGGGTAATGGACTACTGTTGGTCAGACTGCAGTTTGTGAGACTCAAGGGCTGTGTCTCTGATACAAATGTGAGCAACACTAGAGCACCACAGGGAACAGTCCTGTCTTGTTTTCTCTTCACTCTGTACACCTCAGATTATTAATATAACAGCAGGTCATGACACTTGCAGACATTCTCAGATGATTCTACACTTATGGAGTGTATTGATAAGGGGACGAGACAGAGGAGAGGAGTCAGGGGGAGAACTTTGAGAATTCTTTGCATCTTAACATCAGCAAAATCAAGGAACTGGTTATTGACTTTTGCCAAACCAAAGAGTCTCTCTGTCCAGACACTATTTGGGGAATGGATGTAGAGGTGGTCCACTCCTACAAGTACTTTGGAGTCTACATCAATGACAAGGGCAGAGCAGACATTTTTTTCCTTAGCAGACTGCGTTCCTTTAATGTGGGTGGTTGATATCCTTTACATTTTCTATAACTCTGTGATGGCCAGTGTGATTTTTTGTGCTGTGGTGTGCTGGGCTGGTAACATCACTTCAAGAGAGGCCCACAGAATCCACATTCTAATTTAAAGGACAGACTCAGTTATGGGATGCACACTGGACCCTGGAGGTCATAGTGAAGGAGAAATGAAAACAAAACTAAGTGCCATTACGAACAATGCTGCACACTCTCTGACACACAAACACTGAGGACTTTCAGCCAACAAATCATTCAGCAGGGTGGCACGTTGGCGCAGTGGTAGCACTGCTGCCTCGCAGTTAGGAGACCCGGGTTCGTTTCCCGGGTCCTCCCTGCGTGGAGTTTGCATGTTCTCCCCGTGTCTGTCGTGGGTTTCCTCCGGGCGCTCCGGTTTCCTCCCCCAGTCCAAAGACATGCAGGTTAGGTGGATTGGCGATTCAAAATTGGCCCTAGTGTGTGCTTGGTGTGTGGGTGTGTTTGTGTGTGTCCTGCGGTGGGTTGGCACCCTGCTCGGGATTGGTTCCTGCCTTGTGCCCTGTGTTGGCTGGGATTGGCTCCAGCAGACCCCCGTGACCCTATGTTCGGATTCAGTGGGTTGGAAAATGGATGGATGGAAATCATTCAGCTGAAGTGTGTCAAGAAATGTGACTGGGGCTCCTTCATACGAACACCAATATACATACATTACTTCTCACTGTGAGTATGGCTGCCAAGAAACAATTTTTCTTTCTTTTTAATTTTCTTGCTTTATAGTCATTCAGGTGTTAGTTCAGACCTAAATGACTGTGTAAGTATTTATTTATTTGTTATTTACTTACTTATCTACCTATTGATGCATTTGTTTATTTAAAGAGCTTCCTGTAAAAAGGCAAATCCTCCCTGTTGTGATGTGAAATTTTGCATATAAGTTGATAGATATTTTGCATGTCTTTATTGGTAACTTGTAACACTAATGCCTATCATTGATAAGAACAGCAATGGTTAGATGGTTAAGGACCCCTTACCTCCCTTTTAGGACTGAGTCTCTTTGAATTTTATGACAGGGTTGGGGGAAGCGCCTCAAACAAGTTTGACCAATATTTCTCTGCTGAAGTCTCTCAGTCAACCCCCTCAGGAAAACCAGGCTGCCTAACTGCCAAGCTTTACCTTAACACCTGGTTTGGAGGGCAGGTATGAAGGTGTTCTGTCCCCCTATTGGTCTGAAGTATGGCTGTTTGGAACTGGCTTGTATCAAAAGCCTTTAAGTACCATGACGCCCTATTGGCTCTAGGGGTTGGACAGAAAACCCATACATTTGCTTGCTTTACCCCTCTCTCTCTAACCAAGTGATAATGGAGCATCTTACACACCATGAACTGAAAAGGACAACATAATGAAGAGCACAGCTCGGCAGCCATATTGAGATAGGCATGCGGCCTGTTCTGAAGAAAGCTGACCAAAAATGAGGACTTAACTAGAGACATTTTAAGTAACTAACAAGTTTGTATGCCGCCTGAAACTACACATCACCATGTATCAGGTTGTATGGTGGCCAATATTCAATTGTTTAACAATATTGCTTATTGTTATTATTTATGAATATTATCAATAATGAATTCTTTTACATGTAACTTAACTCCTGTTTGTCTTTTACTACACCTAATTGCCTGAGGTTATACATGTAGAAGGGAAGGTGGGGAGAAGTTATAAAGTACAATACAGTGATCCCTCGCTATATCGCGCTTTGACTTTCGCGGCTTCACTCCATTGCGGATTTTATATGTAAGCATATCTAAATATATATCACAGATTTTTCGCTAGTTCACGGATTTCTGCAGACAAGGGGTCTTTTAATTTATGGTACATGCTTCCTTAGTTGGTTTGCCCAGTTGATTTCATACAAGGGACACTATTGGCGGATGGCTGAGAAGCTACCCAATCAGAACACGTATTATGTATTAAATAAAACTCCTCAATGATATATGATATGCTTCGCATACTTAAAAGCCCGAATAGCACCTATTGATTTTTGATTGTTTGCTTTTCTCTCTCTCTGTCTCTCTCTCTCTCTCTGACATTATCTGCTCCTGACTCGCACTCCTTTGAAGAGGAAGATATGTTTGCATTCTTTTAATTGTGAGACGGAACTGTCATCTCTGTCTTGTCATGGAGCACAGATTAAACTTTTGAAAAAGAGACAAATGTTTGTTTGCAGTGTTTAAAAGTCCTTGTCTCTACAAGGGTGTTATTTCATGTCTAGAGGGCTCTAATAATGTTAAAAAATGTATTTAGAAGGTCGTAAACAGGTTTTCTATGCTCTAACTGTGAAAATATTCAATTTATAAATAAAGAATCCTACTTCGCGGAAATTCATTTATCGCAGTAGAGTCTGGAACTGATTAACCGCAATAAACGAGGGTCGACTGTACAGTGGAACCTCGGGCCACGAACGTCTCGGACCACGTACAAATCGGGTTACGACCAAAAAGTTCGCCAAACTTTTGCATGTGTTCACGACCAGTTTCTCTTCCAGTTCGTACACACCAATGATTTCTGCACGTGTTCAGTCTCTCCCTGTGCATTCCCTGTGCAGCGAGCGAGCGAGAGAGAGAGAGCGAGTGAGAGAGCATGAGAACACGAGTGAGCGGGAGAGAGAGAGAGAGCGCGAGCAAGTGAGAGAGAGAGAGTGCGCTAGCGAGTGAGAGAGAGAGCGAGTGAGAGAGCGTGAGAACACAAGCGAGCGGGAGAGAGAGAGAGAGAGAGAGAGTGTGAGCAAGTGAGAGAGAGACTGTGCGAGCGAGCGAGCGAGAGAGAGAGCGAGTGAGAGAGAGAGACTGTGCGAGCAAGTGGGAGCGCGAGCGAGCGAGAGAGCCCAAGCAGAAGAAGTAAACATTTAGTTTACTATTACACTGTGCATTCTATGGTATAATTAACTATTTTTGTGCTTAAAAATCTTTAAAAAATATATATATTTACATACAGCTCATACGGTCCGGAATGGATTAATTGTATTTACATACAATCCTATGGGGGAAATTACTTCGGGTCACAACTAAATCAGGTTGCGATCAGAGTTTTGGAACGAATTACGGTCGTGACCCGAGGTTCCACTGTACCTTATAAACAGTTGTAAGTCTGGGAGATTTGAGGCATTCTGACAAAGGCTACCTATTAATAAGTCAAAAGGGGAAAGGAGAGTACTCTACCAAGACAAAACACCCCCGGGGGGCAAATAAAGTTCTGTCACCTAGACAAGAGTTTCAATGTACTCTGTACATGTAGTAATAAATCTGAAGTGAACTTACTTTTCTATGATAGGAAATCCTTTGTTGTTTTAAAAAGCCAACATTGCTGTCCACATCAATACCTTTATGAAATCGAAAATTATGTGCTTTCCATGGAGTGTCATGTGCATGTATGTTGTGATGGAAGATCAGGGCCCTTACCTGGCCAGGACGCCTTCTTAAAGGAAGGACCGAGGGAGCCTACCCTGGAGCACTTGATGGCAGCCACCCCGGGTTTGCAGCGGTGTCTTCGATTCCCACAGGGCTCCACGGGAGTTGCAGTTTGGCTCAGCCCTGTTGGGTTCCATGGGAGCGGCCAGGGGCGCTACAGAGCTCTACTTTTTGTTGGGCTTCTGCCACACCTGGGAGTCTTTCTGGACCTCACTGAGTTCTCCCAGATGCAGTAATAAAGGAGCCACCCATCTTCAGTCAAGGAGCCAGAGTCGGGCAGGAGAAGTGAAAAGACAAAGAGAAGACACAGTGCTGTGTGTATTGCTGTGCTTTATTGTACTGTGCTGTGCAGGTGGAAACGTTTGAAAAGTGTTTCCTACTAAATAAAGCCTGTGTATTGCTGGACTTGTGTTTGATGTCTGTCTGTGTCAGGTTAGGGGAGCTGGTGCGCCCCCTGGTGACCACAATGTTAAAAATAAATACTAAAGAAATTACAAAAAGAAACATTATGTGATAGAACTAAGCCACAATGAAAGAGAATGGAGCACAACAATCCAGTTATTTTTTATTTTGATAGCTGTGACAGTGCAGGGTGGCTCCATGATCCTTGGTAGCTCATAAGAGCATCCTGAACCCGGAACCATAGATAATGTACCCAAGGAAGAGCTGGGCAAATGAGGACACACACAGTCAGCAAGTGATTGGTGCAAAGTGTTGAAGTGCTTATATGTACAAAAAAAAAAGAAAGTGTTCAAAAGTGCAGTGCTCCAACAATACAAAAATACAATAAAAAGAGAAAAGTGGAGGTTAAAATACCCAATAAATAAATCCATTAAAAACAAAGTTTAAATCCCAGGCAGATCTTCTCTTAAAACCAAATTAAAGCATGAGCTCAAGCGCGTGCAGAAGGAACTCCGAGTCCAGCTCAGGGCGGCGAAGGAGCAGTACAGGAGAAAGTTGGAGCAGAAGTTGCAGAATAACAGCACGAAGGAAGTGTGGGACGGGATGAAGATCATCACTGGCTGCAGCTCGAAGCGGGGTACCACCATCGAGAGAGACGTGAAGAGAGCAAACCAAATGAACAACTTCTTTAACAGGTTAGACCATCCTAACCCACTCTCACCTCGAAGTACTGCACCCTCCACACATCCTTCTGCTGATACCAGCATAGGAAAGACATCCACACTCACAATTACAGCAGTGCAGGTGAACAGAGAGCTGAGGAGACTTCGTGCCAGCAAGGCAGCGGGTCCAGATGGAGTATCGCCATGACTGCTGAAGGCCTGTGCGCTGGAGCTGGGGAGTCCTCTACAGCACATCTTCAACCTGAGCCTGGAACAGGGGAGAGTCCCGAGGCTTTGGAAAACATTTTGTATCACCCCAGTCCCAAAGGTACCATGTCCTAGTGAGCTGAATGACTTCCGGCCTGTCGCTCTGACGTCACATGTGATGAAGACCATGGAGCGGTTGCTGCTTCACCACCTGAGGCCACAGGTACGCCACGCCCTCAACCCTCTGCAGTTCGCATACCAGGAGAAGGTGGGAGTGGAGGATGCCATCTTCTATATGCTACACCGATCCCTCTCCCACTTGGAGAGAAGCAGTGGTGCTGTAAGAATTATGTTTCTGGACTTCTCTAGTGCCTTCAACACCATCCAACCTCTGCTCCTGAGGAGCAAGCTGACAGAGATGGGAGTAGATTCATACCTGGTGGCATGGATCATGGACAATCTTAAAGACAGACGTATGGTATGTACGTCTCAGGAACTGCAGGTCTGACATCGTGGTCAGCAACACAGGAGCGCCGCAGGGGACTGTACTTTCTCTAGTCCTGTTCAGCCTATATACATCGCACTTCCAATACAACTTGGAGTCCTGCCACATGAAAAAGTTCGCTGACAACACTGCTATCGTGGGCTGCATGAGGAGTGGGCAGGAGGAGGAGTATAGGAACCTAATAAAGGACTTTGTTAAATGGTGCGACTCAAACCACTTACTGTACACCTGAACACCAGCAAAACCAAGGAACTGGTGGTGGATTTTAGAAGACCCAGGCCCCTCCTGGACCCTGTGATCATCAGAGGAGACCGTGTGCAGAAGGTGCAGACTTATAAATACCTGGAAGAGCAGCTGGATGATAAATTGGACTGGACTGACAATACTGATTCTCTGTGCAAGAGAGGACAGAGCCGACTATACTTCCTTAGAAGACTGGCGTCCTTCAACATCTGCAATAAGATGCTGCAGATGTTCTATCAGATGGTTCTGGCGAGTGCCCTCTTCTACGCAGTGGTGTGCTGGGGAAGCAGCATAAAGAAGAGGGACGCCTCACGCCTGGACAAACTGGTGAGGAAGGCAGGCTCTATTGTTGGCATGGAGCTGGACAGTTTGACATCCGTGGCAGAGCAACGGGCGCTCAGCAGGCTCCTGTCAATCATGGAGAATCCACTACATCCACTAAACAGTGTCATCTCCAGACAGAGCAGCAGCTTCAGTGACAGACTGCTGTCAATGTCCTGCTCCACTGACAGACTGCGGAGATCGTTCCTCCCCCAAACTATGCAACTCTTCAATTCCACCCGGTGGGGTAAATGTTAACATTATTCAAAGTTATTGTCTGTTTTTACCTGCATTTTTATTACTCTTTAATTTAATATTGTTTATTGTATCAGTACGGTGCTGCTGAAGTATGTGAATTTCCCCTTGGGATTAATAAAGTATCTATCTATCTATCTATCTATCTATCTATCTATCTATCTATCTATCTATCTATCTATCTATCTATCTATCTATCTATCTATCTATCTATCTATCTATCTATCTATCTATCTATCTATCTAAAGCCACAATGCCTCCTTTCTGAAAACTGACATCAGGCGTAATCAACCATAACATAGCTCGGGTCCCTGTTGCCACTTTAAGCCTGCACTATGTAGAAATGACAACACTTTGTCTAAATGGTCCCCTCGTTTCAGGGTACCATAATATTTGGGACAACTGACATCACAGGTGTTTGTGATTCCTCAGATGGGTTTCGTTGCTTCATAAGATAACTCAGCTTGCTTCTGCCCTTTGGAGTCTGTAGTTGCCATTTTTCAACATGAGGACAAGAGCTGTGACAATGAAAGTCAAAGAAGCCATTATGAGGCTGAAAAACAAGAATAAAGCAATTCAAAACATCAGTAAAACCTTAAGATGACCTAAATCAACTGTATGGAATATTAAGAAGAACAAAACACACTGGTAAGCTCAGTAATCACAAAGGGGACTGGTAGGCCAAGGAAGACCTCCACTGCTGGTGACAGGAGAATCCTCACTATGGTAAAGAAAAAGCCCCAAATGCCTGTCTGACAGATCAGAAAGACCTCAGGGGGGCAGATGTGGATGTGTCAGAAAATCTGCAGAAGACTTCATGAACAGAAATACAGAGGCCACAATGCAATATGCAAGCCACAAAAACAGGATGGCCAGATTGTAGTTTGTGAAAAAGGACTTGAAAGAGCCGCAGAATTCTGGGAAAAGGTCTTATGGGCAGACAAAAAGAAAACCTGCATCAGGCAGGAGCAAGTGTGGAAACGAAAAGGAACTGCCCAAGATCCAAAGCAGACCACCTCATCTGTTAAACATGGTGCTGGGAGTGTTATGGCTTGGGCATGTATGGCTGCCATAGGTCCTGGCACACTTCTCTTTACTGATGATGGAACTGCTGAGTGCAGTGGCACAATGAATTCTGAGGTGTGTAGAAACATCTGATCTGCTCAAGTTCAGTAACAGAATCCAAGCTCACTAGACGTCACTTTATCATACAACAAGATAAAGATCCTAACATACTGCTGAGGCAACACAGGAGTTTTTGAAAGCTAAAAAATTGAATATTCTTAAATGACCAAGCCAGTCATCCAATTTGAATCCATTTGAGCAGGCCTTCCATATGCTGAAGATAAAATGTATGGAGAAAAGCTCCCTGAAACAAGCAGGAGCTGAAGATGGCTGTATTAGAGGCTTGGGAGAGAAGATCCTCAGCACCTCATGATGTCTGTGAATCGCAGACTTCAAGCAATCATTACATGTAAGGGATATGCGATGAAGAACTAAATATGACGGCTTTAATAGACCTGCCATTGCTGTGTCCAAACATTATGGCACCCTGAAACAGAAGGACCGTGTAAAAAAGTGTTGTCATTTCTACATGGCATGACTGAAATGTATGCAAATCCCCTTACGTGAAAGTCTGCAATGTGCATTTTAATCACGTCTGAATTATTTACTTTGTAATTTTAAACTGTGGAGCAGAGGAGTAAATCAAGGAAAAATGTGTCTTTGTCATTATGGAAGGCAATGCATACAATGTCATATATTGTGGCTGCAATAGAAAATATTTCTTTCCTCTGTTCTTTTACTTTGACTATAAAGTATTCCTGATGGCCCTGCCACTGATTCAGATTTATGCTTTGTTCTTTACTCACTCCATTTTTGTAAGACCTCCCGTAAAGGTGAAGAGTGGCCTTTGTGTTCAGCCCAATTAAATTTAATAACCCAGCTTGTATTTCAGTTTGGAAAAGGAATGACAAATATGACAGAGTTACATGCAGACGGCCTGCTTTTTCCATCTGGTATATGTCTGTTTACCACTTACCAGTGAGGCGTAGCGTGTTACCCAGAGCTGCCATTCAGTTTAAATAATGGATGTGGGCTTGCTTTGCTTATTGCCTCTGCATCACCATCCAGTCCAAACTCAGCTCGTTGGTATTCATTACTAATGCAAGAATGTTTGACATTTTAAAGAGAAATGACTACAGGTTGCAAACACACGTTTTTGATTTTAGAAGAGCAGACATTGAAAAGAAACATTACTGGCATGCTTTTCATTATCCTTGTCTTGCAGAATTACTTTCTTAACAGTTTCAGGGCTTTTGTTGTTTCAAAGTGCTTTGATGCAGATCAAGGGTGTCCCAAGTTGTTGATGGCATGAAGTGACACATAATGACTTCTTAATTGTAGTCTTCCACAGCAGAAACAGCTGCTAAGATGTTGAGATGTTTTAATGTGTATGATTAACTTTTTTATTCTTACCTGGGATGCAGTGCCTTTAAAAAGTAATAATGTTCTTGATTTATTTTTACATTTTATTGTTTTACAACATCAAATCAGAATTGATATAATTTGCCTTTTTTAAATGATCAGCAGTAAAAGCCACATAAATATCAAAATGAAAACAGACCTTGGCGAAGCAGTCTAAATTAATTACAAATATAAAACACCAGATAACCGATCTCAAAAGCATTCACCCTCTTCATGTCAGTATTTAGCAGACGCATCTTTGGAAGCCATGACAATCTTCAGTCTTATGTGCTCAGGGACTTCATGTATAAATATTGCGTACGCCCATTTCGACAGTCACATCAAGATATATAAAAACTAAACTTGGTGTAAAGCCACGCACATTTTCACGGCAGCCTCATACCAAGCATACACACTCTTCTGCTTTGTTTTGCAAACGGGAAGCAGCCATCTGTTTCTATACAGTTTCCCTTTCTGATTCATATTCGCATCCATGACACAGGCTTTATCAAATACACCAAAGTTAATTGCATATTGTTTATAAGGCACTTGATTGTAATCAATCTGTAACATATAATGGTGCATGGAATGGCCAAACTATTCCAACTCCCATACTGCTTTAGTGTTGTGAGAAGACATTGCAAGTGGAGGAATTAGAAGAGAGCGTGTATTTACAGATCATATTGATTTCTTGTCTCATCATGATTAATGGCTTCCAAGTCGATTTTGATTTCCAAGAGCTATCCTCTTGGAGCTGTGTACTGAACTGACTCCAGCTTTACAAAAGCAGACTTTGAGGAATTGTGCTCTACCTGCTCCTTTGCAAGTTCTGTCCACTCTCGGGTTTTTAACCATAAGAGCTTTCAATGTGAACTTATTGACCGATTGGGTATTTCATACACTTCACAGAGTTGCGCCATGCCAGCTGTATAGGATGGTATTATCCGCTTGTCATGCCTATATTTAAGATTTCCTTATGTTGTGGTTGAACTGCAAAACATCAAAGCTCAATTCGCAGCAACATCCGGTTCTCCATATGTAATTGGAGAGGTCAGCTGCACACACATTGCTATTGCAACGATGCCGGACAAGTTACATTAGCCAGGGATGAATCACCAAAAACATGAGCTGACATTACATCAAATATAGCTGGAGAAACTATAAAAAGGTAGCTCTGTACAGTTGCAGGTACTTTTTCCAACTAGTGTGGCAAAAGGCAAGCAGTCCTTTTAAGGATAGTGAGTCACCTCAAAGTAAAGAGCAGAGAATCGGTCCGTTGTGGCACTTGGTGCCATTGCTACACTATAAAGGCACCTTCAGAGAATGAATTTGCTTATGTAAATAGAAAGCATTTCCACTCTATTAATGTGAAAATTATCTGTGATGACAATATGTGTCTCATTAATATTGTGGCGAGATGACCTGGCTCAACCCGTGATTCATTCATTTTGAGAAATAGTAGTGTTAGAAACAAATTTGAAAATGTTTTTTTGAGTAATAACTGGCTTCTCTCTAAGTTAAGATATTTAATATTACCCTTTAGGTCAAAATTGTATGTTATCTGTATGATGTATCCATATAACATCATTTCTTATGTGACAGTGGGTACCTGCTGAAGACTTCTCATCCTGCTCGCCAACCCACTGACTGAACAAGAGCTTCGTTATAATGACCTCCGCTGTCAGGCTCAGGTGCTGGCAAAATGCTGGTTATACAGTAAGTGTCTTGCCAATAATTACAGCAGCTCACTGCTCAAATGGTGTGAGCCCCAGAGTTCCGCTACCTCCTCCAGTGGTGCTGACACTCATATTGTGGGCTGTGACTTGCCTTTTCATGTCAGCTTTGATATTTGACCACTTCTTTTTTATTTTGAGCACTGTGCAGCTTTCTGAACTTGAACTTTTGAGTGCCTCTGTCAGTCTGTGCCACTCCATCAATTTCCTTTTGTTGTTTATACCACTGCTTAAGCCACCAAACAGTATGTTTTTCCTTGCTGCCACTTCACTGATTAGGACTGCCATTTCACACTCACTGAAATTCTTCTTTTTACACATGCTTTTGCCATTGTCTTTTAACAAAACCCCGAACGAGATGGGCTATTTATATTGATTTGCATATTCAAATACGCAAAATTCTGGGAGGAGCTGGGTTGTTTGCTATAGGCTCATGTATGTGCATTAAAATTTATGGTGATTGGGATTTATTCTCCTGATTGGATTAAAGTCACTTCCAGTTAAAAAATCAAGGACTTCTCATACAGTTAGGCCCATAAATATTTGGACAGAGACAACTTTTTTCTAATTTTGGTTCTGTTCATTACCACAGTGAATTTTAAATGAAACAACTCAGATGCAGTTGAAGTGCAGACTTTCAGCTTTAATTCAGTGAGGTGAACAAAACGATTGCATAAAAATGTGAGGCAACTAAAGCATTTTTTTAACACAATCCCTTCATTTCAGGGGCTCAAAAGTAATTGGACAAATTAAATAACTGGAAATAAAATGTTCATTTCTAATACTTGGTTGAAAACCCTTTGCTGGCAATGACAGCCTGGAGTCTTGAACTCATGGACATCACCAGATGTTGGGTTTCCTCCTTTTTAATGCTCTGCCAGGCCTTTACTGCAGCGGCTTTCAGTTGCTGTTTGTTTGTGAGCCTTTCTGTCTGAAGTTTAGTCTTCAACAAGTGAAATGCCTGCTCAATTGGGTTAAGATCAGGTGACTGACTTGGCCATTCAAGAATTTTCCACTTCTTTGCTTTAATAAACTCCTGGGTTTGACTGCATTTAGCTGTATTTAAGCAGACAGTATGTCTCTGAACACCTCAGAATTCATTCAGCTGCTTCTGTCCTGTGTCACATGACCAATAAACACTAGTGTCCCAGTGCCACTGGCAGCCATGCACGCCCAAGCCATCACACTGCCTCCACCATGTTTTACAGATGATGTGGTATGCTTTGGATAATGAGCTGTTCCACGCCTTCTCCGTACTTTTTTCTTGCCATCATTCTGGTAGAGGTTGATCTTGGTTTCATCTGTCCAAAGAATGTTTTTCCAGAACTGTGCTGGCTTTTTTAGATGTTCTTTAGCAAAGTCCAATCTAGCCTTTCTATTCTTGAGTCTTATGAGTTGCTTGCACCTTGCAGTGCACCCTCTGTATTTACTTTCATCCAGTCTTCTCTTTATGGTAGACTTGGATATCGATACGCCTACCCCCTGGAGAGTGTTGTTCACTTGGTTGGCTGCTGTGAAGGGGTTTCTCTTCACCATGGAAATGATTCTGCGATCGTCCGCCACTTTTGTCTTCCGTGGACGTCCAGGTCTTTTTGCGTTGCTGAGTTCACCAGTGCTTGCTTTCTTTCTCAGGATGTACCAAACTGTAGATTTTGCCACTCGTAATATTGTAGCAATTTCTCGGATGGGTTTTTTCTGTTTTCGCAGCTTAAGGATGGCTTCTTTCAAATGCATGGAGAGCTCCTTTGACTGCATGTTGCCCGTTCACAGCAAAATCTTCCACATGCAAGCACCACATCTCGGACTTGCCCACACCTGCCCATGAAATAGCCTTTGAGTCAATTGTCCAATTACTTTTGAGCCCCTGAAATGAAGGGATTTTGTTAAAAAAATGCTTTAGTTGCCTCCCATTTTTATGCAATCGTTTTGTTCACCCCACTGAATTAAAGCTGAAAGTCTGCACTTCAACTGCATCTGAGTTGTTTCATTTAAAATTCATTGTGGTAATGTACAGAACCAACATTAGAAAAAAGTTGTCTCTGTCCAAATATTTATGGACCTAACTGTAGGTGAGTTATTCTGTCCATCCCAGTTGTCATTCCTTGAATCATAGGTCTTTGTACTTGCTTGAGTCCATTTCGCACCTTCAAGAAGTTTGCAAAGGAGGCTCTGAAGAGATCAACTCTAATTCATACTTTTGTTTTCAGATGAAGTATAAGATTCTGGTACTAACTAGAGTTCAGTGGCTTGGTTTGGAGTGTAAGTGGGAGTTTTGTGCAGCTGGATGTCTGTTAAATCTGCTGCCTTATAGGCCTGGTCTGCCACTGAAGTCTAGCAGAATTGGCAATGCCCTCTTTGTTCTACAGTAGTTTTGTAAAATATAGAAATATGGAGTATGGTGTATGTTATAACTCTAATTACCATGCATTTTCACCTGAGCAAGATGAAAAAAATGTACAAGGTATATGGTATTGTTTGGACTTGTCGGGTGGCACACTGCTGTACAGCCTCAACAAATGGCTTGAAACATGGATGGCCTCAGGACGTCAATACAATGGCAATTCAAAAACGTTTGGATGTTGTATGTTTAATCTAAAGAGATGACTATTGGAACATTGATATTTACTTGGCAAAATGATTTTATTTTTTTTAAAGTTCGATATGAGCGTTCTTTATTAATAGCTCTCTGCATACAGCTGGTGTCAATTCACCCTAGCAGTGGTCTGGGCGCTACATGATGGCACATTGCTGTTGCTCTCTCCACTCAGTTGCTCCCACTCTTGCTTTTTTTTTATTTTATTTTTGACTCCCTCAGAGAAAAGTCAAGCAAAATGACACCTTTTATTGTAATCTTTTTAGTTAGCCAATTAAAGGTGTCATTTTGCTTGACTTTTCTCTACATTCATAATGGCTAACACGGTACAACACCCTAGTACTACTGACTCCCTCAGAGAAATTGAGATTCAGGACTTTGGTCAAAAACAACTCAAGTTCACGTTTAATTAAGTTTTCTTTTCTGATTTTTTTGTTTTGTTTTTCCATTGTTTATAGGAAAGAGATCGCTTAGGAACATGGGCAGAATTCTATGGCTAAAAGCACGTACAAATACGCATAGTTTCAAGTTGATTTGAGACTTATAAAGGAACTTGGGGTGGCACGTGGCACATATGCTGTTTTATAAATCAGATTTTTTTCTTGTGTTCGCTGTTTTTGTCCTTTGAATGTAAACAAAATTCTAGTATGGAATTTAAGCAAGGTTTTATACATGAGGCCCCAGGTGTCAGATTGATAAAACATGCATATGCACAAAATGCAGAATGACATTTTTGTATGCAACTTTCTGCGCAAAAAGTCAGGATTTATGAAAGAAAACTTGACAGGAGAACATGTGTATATTTATGGCAACACTTCAGAGAAAGCGGGAAATGATGACCCTCTTGATCAAGTACAGAAACACAGCCATATCAACTAAATGACAACTCAAGTGTATAATAATTCATATTACTGTGTTGTTCGTATAATGTACGTTGATGTGGCATACATATTAAACATAAGTGCTGAATATGATGTACTGACTGTATTGTAGTTCCCTTTAAAGATGGTCAATGCTGCTTATTTGTTTTTTTCTTTAGTTTATATCGGCTGCCTGCTGTCACTTCTCAAGGAACTGGCTGACAGGTCAGGAATATCTCAGTCAAGCTTCACTCCATCATACCTGCTGTGCTGGAAGACATTAACTTACCGATGAGGCGTTACATTCAGCTGTCAAATAACATGGGTGCATATACATAAAACGTAACACGCAATGGGTGGCACGGTGGCGCAGTAGTAGCGCTGCTGCCTCGCAGTTAGGAGACCTGGGTTTGCGTGGAGTTTGCATGTTCTTCCTGTGTCTGTGTGGGTTTCCTCTCACAGTCCAAAGACATGCAGGTTAGGTGCATTGGCAATCCTAAATTGTCCCTGGTGTGTGGCTGTGTGTGTGTGTGCCCTGTGGTGGGCTGGTGCCCCGCCTGGGGTTTGTTTCCTGCCTTGCGCCCTGTGTTGGCTGGGATTGGCTCCAGCAGATCCCCGTGACCCTGTAGTTAGGATATAGCGGGTTGGATGATGGATAGATAACACGCAATCCAACATAAAAAAGAAATTTGCAGCAGCGCCTGGCTCTCCTAATGCAATTAAAGCACTTTAATTCGCTCATGGTGCAATAAGGGTACCGACTGAGAATGAAGCTGCTTTTGTTAACTGTAAGCTGCTACATTCCAGTAATGCACCAGTCACCTCTATGTCCCGGGACAGCCAGTGATTCATTTATTTTGACTCAAAGTAGCCTTGACAGATGTGATGGTGCTGTATGTGGTGGCTGGCTTCTTGGTAAGGTAACTGGCTGAACCCTCAGTGTTTCATATGGCCTGTACAATTTATTTAATGACACTGATGTCATTTCATGTGCCAGGTGATAATGGTGGCAGCTCAGAGAGTAATACCTTATGCCTTTCCCCAGCCTACCAAATGCAGACGAGAGGTGCTAAAATACCCCGTATGCTCTTGCACGCACAGGTGCACAGTGCAGCATAGGACTCGATGTATCAGGAGGGAGGCTGCTCTACCAGCCAACGAAGCTTTGCAGCATCGTAATTGCATATGTGAAGGATTGATTAATATAGTTAATATATAGCTGTTTTAGGTTGGCACCAGGGAAGGATTCAAGACGCAGTTCACGTTTACACATTTACAAGATGATTTATAAAGGTAAATTGTGTACACATGTGCATATGCTCTTAAAAATAATGGCTCTGTAATGGAACTGCAGTGGGTTGTGTGGTTCCTCGTTGAACTCTTGCTTGACAAAGGACCACTTCTTTCTGGGAAGGGATCTTTGCATATGAAATTTTTCATCTTCTGAAAAGGTTCCTAATATGAGAAAAAACAAAAATCTTTAATGTCTAGTAGGATAGCTAGTAGCCGGACACTAACAGAATAAGAAAACCTGAACTTAGCCTGTGCTTACTCTGCTTTTAAAACCATACGCACGTTTGAATTTTACAAATCTATTATCAGCTATTCACAATTATTTATTAACCTTGTTATGAACCTAAACCAGTGATTCCCGAGAGTTTCTATGCTCACACCCATTACAATTTTTGTTCTCAACCCCCTACAAAAGTAATATCACATTTAAAGATGGAGAAGTGAAGAGAAGAGAAGTTTTTGAACCACAAATTGAACTCCGTACAGTACAGTACTGTGAGCAGAGGCGGCCTTAGCGGTGTGCAGGGCCTAGGGCTGACCATCTCCACGTGGGCCGGTTACTTCAAACGCTGTTACCGTTATGTTTGGACTGTATAAACGTGCACACGAATTTAATAAAAATAATGTTAACATACACCGGATTTTCTCATTATAGTATTCAGCCAATTTTTTGTAAGATAACACACGGACTTTATTAAAATATAACTGGAGAATATAACTTGACAAATCCACTTGAACGGGACACACAGAACTCAAAAGTGGGGCCTCCTTAGGCGCAAGGGGCCTGGGGCGGTCGCCCCACTTGCCACACGCTGCTCTCGACAGTGAGTAAACATCCATCCATCCATCCATTTGCCAACCCGCTGAATCCGAACACAGGGTCACGGGGGTCTGCTGGAGCCAATCCCAGCCAACACAGGGCACAAGGCAGGAACCAATCCCGGGCAGGGTGCCAACCCACCGCAGGACACGCACAAACACACCCACACACCAAGCACACACTAGGGCCAATTTAGAATCGCCAATCCACCTAACCTGCATGTCTTTGGACTGTGGGAGGAAACCGGAGCGCCCGGAGGAAACCCACGCAGACACGGGGAGAACATGCAAACTCCACGCAGGGAGGACCCGGGAAGCGAACCTGGGTCCCCAGGTCTCCCAACTGCGAGGCAGCAGCGCTACACTCTGCGCCACCGTGCCGCCCAGTGAGTAAACAATAGAACTAAAAAAATTTGTTTTTTAAATTGCTGCATAAAATGTACACATAAACGGAGCAATTTACCTTCCTACATATCAGTAATCTTGTAAATGTGTCTCCCCTGAAGCATAGATACTCAATTGATTATCCCAGGAAGTATCAACCACTGCAAGGAAATGACACACAATCAACAATAATTCTTAATAATAATAATTCTTTGCATTTATATAGCGCTTTTCTCATTACTCAAAGCGCTCAGCAATTGCAGGTTAAGGGCCTTGCTGAAGGGCCCAACAGAGCAGAGTACCTTTTGGCATTTACGGGATTCGAACCGGCAACCTTCCGATTGCCAGGGCATATCCCTAGCCTCAGAGCCACCACTCCGTCCTACAATGCGGGATCAGGTGGATTAGATAGCCCTACGGGTGCCATTAAGAAACGGAACACAGACGACAACCTTTGTCTCCTGCACTGCAGTTCAAAAACAGATGCTCCGCACAGTTAATATTGCTGAGCTACTTCACAGAGAGATGAGTATGAGTGTAAGCAGCTGGTATTGCATCCAATTCACTCCCCATCCCCAGACACCGTTTCACAATCAGGGTTTGCACAGAAGCCATTTACTAGACCCAGCCCTTCTCTACAGATCATTGCAAGGTCCAAATTATCCAGACTCTTGGAAAAAAAAATCATTTGTCTTTTCGCAGGCTCCGCCCACCGCAAAGAACCCGCGAGAACGCGCATTTCTATCTCTAACTCACAGGTGACAATTGCGCGCGCAATGATTGATTATTTTCATACAATAGGACAGGGGCACTGAATAATAAATGACCTACAAATTATGGCGCACTGCAAATAACCGATTGCTCCACCATAAAGTCGGACAACGCACCTAGCTCACTTCTGGCGAATCTCAACGCAGCCTTCCTCTTCGTCTCAGACCCTGAAATGCCAACTGGCGCCCACTGGGCATATGTGGACATCCCATGGTTGGAAACCCTTGATCTAAATTTTTATGGGGGGAATCTTTAGGTGGATAGTTCCCATACGGCATTACCCTAAAGAACCACTCCGGTACCTTTATTTTTTAAGAGAATACGCCAGGTTTTATAAATCAGATTTTTTTTGGCATACGCATATTTTCCTGCTCGAATCCACGGAAAGTTTTATAAACGAGATCCCAAGATAGTAATACTTGTTAATGGAAATCTGATCGTTTAATTGGAATTTTATCAGTGTTAAAATGACAAGAAACTCAAATCAGCTATTTTCTTAAAAACCAATTGGTTCTTAAACTGCAAATATTATTTATGGTATTTCTTTAATCCAGTTAATTTTAAAAATCCGCTTTACAGTTTGACAATCATTCCACATTGATTCTTGGGTTTAGCAAGTGTAATTTTTTTCTAATACAGTCAGATTTATAAATAAAGTTGCACAGAACTTTTCTTAACCCCTTTACAATACTTTCGACCATCTAAAGCCAGAGAGGTTTATACAAAGCGAGGAATGCCCTCTGCTTTTGATAACAGAAGATAGCGTTCCAAAGATAAATCGCTGATTAACCATAAATCAAATCTTTTAATTTTTTTTTGAAAATTGGCAGAAAAACTGAACTGACTAGATTTTCATAGTCATAAAATGCTACCCAAGTCATCATTCCATTGAGTTTTAGAAAGTTTCTGTGCACGTTGTATAATTTTATATTAAATCGAAAAGCAGGTGGTTCGATTGTCTCGGGAGCATTGTTTAAATGTACAGTAAAACGAAGATTGGGGATGTTTCCCGCTTGGAGTTTCGTGGACGTTATAAAAATGTACATTAAATGTAATATATCCCCTTGGCATTTTGTGTGCAATTATTAAATGAACAGGCCATTAAAAAACAGGACATCTTTGTAAATTTACATTTATTTGGCAGACGCCTTTATCTAAAGCAGCTTACAACATTTGAGATATAATTGGTTACATGTCATTTCTTTTTCCAATTGGAGTGCCGGCGGGTGAAGTGACTTGCTCAGGGTCACAAAGTTTCAGTGGCATGAGTTGAACCCACCTCAGGGTTAGAGATCCAAATCCTTAAACACCTTGCCACACAGCAGTGCATTAGAAAACGAGACATCCGGTCAGTGGCGTAGCCGTAGCGTGTGTGTCAGCCGTTCCTCCGCCTCCTTATTTAGGTATGATTCAAATTTTTACAAGATATTATTATTATTTATTTATGGGCGGCACGGTGGCGCAGTGGGTAGCGCTGCTGCCTCGCAGTTGGGAGACCTGGGGACCTGGGTTCGATTCCCGGGTCCTCCCTGCGTGGAGTTTGCATGTTCTCCCCGTGTCTGCGTGGGTTTCCTCCGGGCGCTCCGGTTTCCTCCCACAGTCCAAAGACATGCAGGTTAGGTGGATTGGCGATTCTAAATTGGCCCTAGTGTGTGCTTGGTGTGTGGGTGTGTTTGTGTGTGTCCTGCGGTGGGTTGGCACCCTGCCCGGGATTGGTTCCCTGCCTTGTGCCCTGTGTTGGCTGGGATTGGCTCCAGCAGACCCCCGTGACCCTGTTTGGATTCAGCGGGTTGGAAAATTGATGGATTATTATTATTTATTGTGAAATTTTGCCGACCCCTAAAAGGGCCGCCCCTGCCGCCCCCACTACGCTACGCCACTGCATCCGGTTATCCTACATAAAATTCATTTGAAATCCTCCTTCTTCATCTTTTCCAACTTCTATGTGGTGTCGGCGTGCTTGATCCATTCATTTGACAACCAGACACTTCAAATAAAGTGCGCGTGCACGGCCGCAATGACGTAATTTTTGCGCGCCGCCTTTTATTGCCCGCCGGCGCCATAAACGATGAACCCGGAAGTGATGGGAATTACGCAGCGGGTTTCGGAGTGACAAGCGGGTTTAGTAATACGGCCGGTGATTTGAAATTTCCACTGACAGTACAGGGCATAGTAATGATAGAGAGAAGGCCAGTAACCAAGTGTGGTTTTCGACTGAGTTTTTTAAAGCAAAGGAATTGTTCGTCGCACATGACGTTTGCACCTCGAGTGAGTAAGTCTATCTGTCTGTCCGTCTCGATACTCGCTCGCTACAAGGCAGGCGATGATTTTCGTGAAGTTGATGGAAGATGTAGTTACAGTGCATTAAAAATAGAAGTGCATGAAGATGTCGTTTTAATATCTGACCCGTTTCCCAAGTAAAACGAAGATTATTAAGTCTACGGTGTGTTTTTGTTACCAAAGGATTAACAGTGATGCCCATACCTAATATATACAGACGTTAACCAAAAATGACCAAAACATACCTCCCCTCATATATAACACTTAATGTTTACCTTACCTTTACCCGTTGTAGACACTGCCAGGTGCTCGCTTAGTGGACTGCCCTCGTAACCTGATTTCTGTTGTTAGTAGTATTTGCAGTTATATAGTATATAATTGTTATATATATTATTATTTAAAATTAGTGATTAAATTAGTAAAAAAATGCAATTTTGTGGGCTGCCCTGATTTCGCATTTTATTGCCTGTCCCTTTTCCGTGTGCACGTTGTTAAACAGCTGTGGATGGTCACTAAGTGGCTTTCAGAAAAGGTTTGGCATGCTGCATATTGTAAAAACTTTTAAAAATGTACAGGATCAGGATTGTCACATCTGCAGAGTACAGTGAAATTCTTGTGGTGTGCTTCGTTGTTAGATTTCAAATAAAAGAATATTTGTTGTATGCATAAAATTTTAGTGGTTTAAGAGAGTGTGAGACCCAGAAAAGACTACATAATATTCTGCTAACTTGTAAATACATTAATTTTTACAACTTTTGTTTCTGTTATGAACAATATATGAGTTCTAATGCTATTAACTTGTGAGCACATTAAATATGAGTCCCAGTGCAGGCTTTATGGAATATTAGACAGTGCTGCTTTACAAGTCTAGGGAACTTGGTTTGGAAGTAGACTCGTCCCTGTTTTGTGTGCTGTTTGCATATTCTGCCCATATCTGTTGGTACCCCTGATCCAATGTTTTGTTTTTTCTGTCATATGCTATAGATATCCACGTTTTGGTAAATTGTCCAGATGTGGGTGAGTATTTGAGTATGCTGTCTGATGGATTTGTGTGCCATCAAGGGCTGGTTTATGCCTTGTGGTCAGTGTTGTTGTGGTTGGCTCAAGCCTCTGTGGTCAGCGCTGTTTTGGTAAGCGTAAGCGTCTGTGATATTTACTTTGGATTAGAAGAAGATGTAAATTGTTATACAGTATGTGGCAAGTAGAAGTTGAAGGGGAGATAATTTTCGAGGCTTTTATTCCAATGTCAGCTTGCTTGAAAGAGAACTTTTGTAACAGGCAAAAGATACATTAAATGCATCTAGATACTGTTCTCTAACACCACATTATGTTGGCTGATAGGTTTGTTTCTAGAAGATTTTTCAGACATTTTATTATAATGAACGAATGACTGAGAACTACACCTTGTTCAGCTAACACACAGCTCCTTGTTGTTGTTGTTCTTCTTTCGGCTGCTCCCATTAGGGGTTGCCACAGTGGATCATCTTCTTCCATATCTTTCTGTCCTCTGCATCTTGTTCTGTTACCCCCATCACCTGCATGTCCTCTCTCACTACATCTATAAACCTTCTCTTAGGCCTTCCTCTTTTCCTCTTCCCTGACAGCTCTATCCTTAGCATCTTTCTCCCAATATACTCATCATCTCTCCTTTGCACATAATGCAATCTCACCTTTCTGACTTTGTCTCCTAACCATCCAACTTGAGCTGACCCTCTAATGTCCTCATTTCTAATCCTATCCATCCTCGTCACGCCCAGTGCAAATCTTAACATCTTTAACTCTGCTATCTCCAGCTCTGTCTCCTGCTTTCTGGTCAGTGCCACCGTCTCCAACCCATATAACATAGCTGTAGACCTGTAGACCTTCCGTTTCACTCTTGCTGATACCCGTCTGTCACAAATTACTCCTGAAACTCTTCTCCATCAATTCCACCCTGCCTGCACTCTCTTTTTCACTTCTCTTCCACAATCCCCATTACTCTGTACTGTTGATCCCAAGTATTTAAACTCATCCACCTTCGTCAACTCTACTCCCTGCATCCTCACCATTCCACTGACCTCCTCTCATTTACACACATGTATTCTGTCTTGTTCCTACTGACCATCATTCCTCTCCTCTCTAGAGCATATCTCCACCTCTCCAGGGTCTCCTCAACCTGCTCCCTACTATCACTACAGATCACAATGTCATCAGCAAACATCACAGTCCACGGGGACTCCTGTCTAATCTCGTCTGTCAACCTGTCCATCACCATTGCAAATAAGAAAGGGCTCAGAGCCGATCTCTGATGTAATCTCACCTCCACCTTGAATACATCCGTCACTCCTACCGCAGACCTCACCACTGTCACACTTCCCTTGTACATATCTCATGCCACTTTTACGCACTTCTCTGCCACTCCCGACTTCCTCATACAATACCACAGCTCCTCTCGAGGCACCCTGTCATTTGCTTTCTCCAGGTCCACAAAGACGCAATGTAACTCCTTCTGGCCTTCTCTAAACTTCTCCATCAACATCCTCACAGCAAACATTGCATCTGTGGTGCTCTTTCCTGGCATGAAACCATACTGCTGCTCACTAATCATCACCTCACTTCTTAACCGAACTTCCACTACTCTTTCCCATAACTTCATGCTGTGGCTCATCAATTTTATTCCCCTGTAGTTACTGCAGTCCGGCACATCCCCCATATTCTTAAATATCGGCACCAGTACACTTCTTCTTCACTCCTCAGGCATCCTCTCACTTTCCAAGATTCCATTAAACAATCTGGTTAAAAACTGCACTGCCATCTTCCCTAAACACCTCCATGCTTCCACAGGTATGTCATCTGGACCAATGGCTTTTAAATTTTTCATCCTCTTCATAGCTGTCTTTACTTCCTCCTTGCTAATCCGTTGCGCTTCCTGATTCACTATCTCCACATCATCCAACCTTCCCTCTCTCTTGTTCTCTTCATTCATCAGCCTCTCGAAGTATTCTTTCCATCTGCTCAACACACCAAGGGTATAAAATTTAAAGGCTGTCATTCTCAAATTACTGTCTTTGTGATGCAGGTTATTTCTGTATGCTCTCAGGACATGCAGAAGTTCACATTTTTGCATATTCTTAAAGGGTGCAATTCCACGTATAAAGCCATCATTGCAGGCATGTGACATAACACATCAGAGCTGCAGGGGGCTGGAGTCTGTCCCAGCAGCATAAGGTACAAGGCTAGAGCCAACTGTGAATGAGGCACCATTGCAGCAACTATTTAAACATACTAACTCATACTAGATCTGTTGAGTCAACATTCTGAAAGCAGTTTAATCCATTTCAGGATTGTGGGGACAGGATCTTGTCCTCTTAAATGCTGAGATACCATGATTTTTTCTGTGTTGCTCCAAATTGTGGTCAGGTTCATCCTGGTTGCTTTATTTCACCTTGAGATGTGACTAGAACTTGATTGGAATCCACCTGTGGCAAATTTAATGGGCATCATTTAGAAAAGCACACGTGCACCTATGTATATAAGGTGTCATAAATGACACTGTATGTCAGAACAAAAACTAAGTCCTGATGTCCAAGGAACACTCTGCAGACCTCCATGATCAAATTGTGGTGAGGCATACATCTCAAACCAGCTTAATCCAGTTCAGTCCGGTTTGGATTGTGGCGACAGGATCTTATTCTAGCAGCATTTTTAGATAGGAAACAGCTGTGGGTAGCTGTGGTTTTCAAATGCCTGTTAACCAAACCTGCCTGTCTTTGGGGATATGGCAGCAAGAACACTATATACAGTTGTATGTTATTGTGAATGTTTTGCATGATATGTATCATCCATCCATCCATTATCCAACCCGCTAAATCCGAACACAGGGTCACGGGGGTCTGCTGGAGCCAATCCCAGCCAACACAGGGCACAAGGCAGGGAACCAATCCCGGGCAGGGTGCCAGTCCACCGCAGGACACACACAAACACACCCACACACCAAGCACACACTAGGGCCAATTTAGAATCGCCAATCCACCTAACCTGCATGTCTTTGGACTGTGGGAGGAAACCGGAGCGCCCGGAGGAAACCCACGCAGACACGGGGAGAACATGCAAACTCCACGCAGGGAGGACCCGGGAATCGAACCCAGGTCCCCAGGTCTCCCAACTGCGAGGCAGCAGGGCTACCCACTGCGCCACCGTGCCGCGATATGTATCATTTTTCTGTATTTATTTTTTGTATTGCATTTTTGTCATCTGCTCTGAGGAGATAAACAAGTAACAAATTTAATTGCACTATGTACACAGGACAGTAAACTTGACTTGCTGTGAAATGATGGGGCTAAGTACTCCACTGTCTTTGGCCAATTTAGAATCACAAATGTACAGTACATACATCTGTGTCATGTGGGATGAAATTGAGAGTATTTATAAGGAATACCACAAAGATGTTATGAGAATGTGCAAGCTCTGCACAAGCAACAACTGGGTGCAGAATTTGAACCCAGAATGATAGATCCACTTGAGAGGGTTAAATTGTTTTAATACAGCAAAGGGTCCGAATATCCAGGCGAATTTCCTGGAAAATGTTTGGCAAACAAAGGTTCTGGTGAACATAGTCTAACCGCTGCAGCAAATTTTGCCGATTAATGCTAGTCTATAAGCACTCACTTTTAACTGCAGACTAATTTAGACTTGTGCTGGTGATTGTTTTAGAAATGCAAATTGTGAGGTGGTTTCCTTAATTTTTTCACAACATTGAGTGATTCCATTATATTTTTCTCTACTTGGTTTGGAAAAATATTCCATTAATTAAAATAATTTTATTTTTTGAGGTATGATTCATGAAGCCAGATTGTTCAGCTATTAATCAAATATTGTTTTGGGTTATGTCTGTGATTGGTCTGATTGCAAATAGAGTAAAGAAAACTGTGTGAATATCCTCTTAAGTGTGGTGATTCCAATAATTTTTGCCAGGGTTTTATAAATATTCAGACCTTTTGTTGTGGCACTCCAGATTGTGGTCAGGTGCAGCCTGGTTGCTTTATTTTGCCCAAAGATGCAACTAGAACATGATTGGAATCCATCTGTGGTAAATGTAATTGAATGGGCATCGTTTAGAAAGGCACACATGTACCTGTGTATATAAGGTGTCACAATTTACACTGTATGTCAGAACAAAAACTAAGTCCTGAAGTCCAAAGAACTCTCTGCAGACCTCCTTGATCAAATTGTGGTGAGGCATAGATGAGGGCAAGGGTATAAAACCATTGCTAAAGCTTTGAGTGTTCCCAGGAGCACCACAATAACTGTGAAATGGAAGAAGTTTGTACCACCAGGACTCTTGTAAGAGTTACCCATCTGGCTAAATTGAGTAAATGGGCAAGAAGGGGCTTGGTCAGGAAAATGACCAATCACCAAGTGGTCACTCTGAAAGAGCTTCAGAAGTCCTCCACTGAGATAGGAGAACCTTTTGGAAGGGCGACTGCCTCTCAGCACTCCTATCAATCAAGTAAAAATCACACTTGAGTTAAAGGCATCTGACAAAGTGCTTGGATGTTGCTAAATGGCATTGAAAGCATTCTGTCTGACGGCATTAGGGAAATATTCTGTGGTCTGATACAGAAATTGACCTGTTTGCACAGAACTCTGTTGCTTATCACTTACTTTATTCCATCTGTATGATGGAGCATGGTTGTGGCAGCTTAATGCAATGGGTTGCTTCTCAGTCCCAGGGACAGTGAGACTAATCAGAATTGAGGGAGGGATTGAATGCAGCCAGTTACACACAGGTCCCTGAAGAAAGACTTCTCACAAGTGCACACCACCTTTGACTGGGTCGACGTTTCACCTTTCAGAACGACAATGACCCGAAGCATACAGTCAAGACAACGCTGACATGTCTTTGGTACAAGTTTTTTTTTGTCCTTGAATGGCTCAGCCAAAGCCCAGATTTAAACCCCATAGAACAGGTGTGGAGGGACCAGAAAATGCCAGTTTACTTACACTTCTCATCCAATCTAGTGGAGCTTGAGAGGATCTGCTAGGAAGTAAGGAATAAAGTAACAAATCCAGATTTGCAAAGCTTGTAGAGACTTGGCCAAGAAGACTCAACAGTAATTGCTGCCAAAGGAACCTCTGCAAAGTACTTAATTAAGGGTCTGAAAACTTTTGAATGAGAGACTTCAGGTTTGATTTTTCAGGAAAATTTGTGAATCTTTCTGAAAATATTTTCATTTTGTCATTATGGTTTAGTGAGTGTAGTTTGATGGGCAATAATGGCATGTATTAGTTTAAAATACTAAAAAAAAGTCTACATCACAATAAAGTGTGCAGGATCCGCACTGTATGTTCTTTTAATTGTGTAAACAAAAGACCCATTAAACTACAACTGTTCAAACTGGGATGTTTTTGTGTTGATAATGTGATTAGCCTTTAAATTGAAATATTTTCTGTATAAAAAATGTAGGCAGCTACACAACAGTTTTTCAGAAAAATATTTTACTCATCAACGTTTGACTCATTTCTGCAACAATAATTCATGAAAAAATGTACTGGGTTGGTTACAGAAATATACATTACATTATCTCTTTTTGAACTTGTGCTTAAATGCTGCATAATGTATCCTTTAAAAATGTAATCTTACACTACCGTGGCTGTTCGTTTGCCTGTCCAGAATTTTAAATCACTAGTAGCTTACAAACCGTTTCACCTATTGACCTGAAATTTGGTACACATATACTACGTGATGTCTACTATCTGCTTTCGGGGTGATGATTGACCTCCAAGGTTATTTGTCTTTTTATTTTATTTTATTGTAGAATCAACTCTTGGCAGCGGCCACCAGGACAGCCGTACGGCGCATGCGTAAGGGCACCATTCTCATTCCCTACCACCTTCGCGGTCACTTCCACTACCTCTTCAATCTGCCTCAAGAATGATTTAAGATGAAAAGACTTAAGTGTCAGCATAAGTGAAAAATTAAGAAAAACGTACTAAGTAATTGCAACACAAAAACTGTCTTAATCAGTTTTAACGCGAAAAGATGCCGACGGAAGAAGAGACGAAGTGGGCCTCTAGGGTGGAGAAAACAAGAGCTGCTCATGAAGTAGAAAGCACATCAACCTTTGAGCAAATGAATGCTAGCTGTAGAGAGAAAGAGTATGAAAACTATAAGTCAAGTGTATTCACTGCACATAATCGTGCAGTACGCCGTTACTGGTTAGTTTATAGTTAAATACAAATTGATTTAGTTTGGCCATATGATTGAGCATTGCATGTGATGAAATCTTACTCTGTTCAGAGTTGGTTTCTTCCTTCTGCCTGATTTTGAAAGTACAGTTCCTACCCACCCTCATATCTGGCCTGCAAGAAGATTTTAGAAAAGGGTGAATGCAGTAAAGATTTCTGTTCATTCTGTACATCTCAGACTATACGAATAACAGCAGGTCATGTCACTGGCAGAAATTCTCAGATGGTGCTGTACTTATGGGATGTATCGATAAGAGGATGAGACAGAGGAGTCAGGGGAAGAACTTCATGCTTGGTGCAGAAAGAATTGTCTGCAACTTAACATCAGCAAAACCAAGGAACCAGTTATTGACTTACACCTCACCAAAGAGTTTCCAGGCCCAGTCACTATTCAAGGAATAGATGTAGAGGTGGTCCACTCTTACCTGAAGCATTTGCATTTAATGAGTGCAGTTTCTGGTATTTTTTTTTAACAATGTAAAGATTTTATTCCATATAGAATTGAAATTTATTTAAATAGATTTTTTATTGAGTCACATAATATGCTGCATTAGGTTTTGACAATGGTATCAAATTTCAGTACTGTTCTAAGCATTGTATCTAACTTGGAAATTTTGGTATTGTGACACATATGTTGCAAACCTCTGAAGCAGTGGTTCTCAGTCTTGGTCCTGGGGACCCACTGTGGGTGCAGGTTTTTGTTTCAGCCAACTTCTGTTTTTAATTGGACTGCTAGCCTAATGAAGTGACCAGTTATTACCCAGTTTCTGTGTTTTGGAGTCAATGTAAAAATTGCTAAATTAAGTTTGGCAAAGAGCAGCGCAGTGGCAGCACTGCTGCAACGCAGTTAGGAGACCTGGGTTTGCTTCCCGGGTCCTCCCTGCATGGAGTATATATGTTCTCCCAGTGTCTGTGTGGGTGTCATCCAGGTACTCTGGTTTCCTCCCACAGTCCAAAGACATGCAGGTTAGGTGCATTGGCAATTCTGAATTGTCCCTAGTGTGTGCTTGGTGTGTGTGTGTATGTGTGCCCTGTGGTGGGCTGGCACCCTGCCCGGGGTTTGTTTCCTGCCTTGCACCCTGTGTTGGCTGGGATTGGCTCCAGCAGACCCCCGTGACCCTATAGTTGGGATATGGCGGGTTGGAGGATGGATGGATGGAAGTTTGGTAAATTTTTATTAAAATGTGCTAAGCAGTTCTATGGGGAGTGTATTTTTTACTATTTTACAATATTTTTATCCTGATTTTCATTGTTCTTTTCCAGGTTTTCTGGTTATTTAAGCCATTATTTACTAACTAGCTGAGTAAGCATGTGCTGTAAAAATCGGCGTCAGTAATTGAAAGGAACTACTCTGGGCATCTCTCTCCTAGGAGTAATTGTTTTGTCGATGTGCTCGCATCGCTTGTGCATTAGCGGTGGGAGTAAAAGGGATACCGTTTTGCCGATGTTAGTGGCTAAGCAACTTTGTCTTTCTTCTGAGGTTTCATTTTGCTGAAATGCTGGCCTTGCTTGTGTTATTAGCGGCTAAGCGAGTTTTCTGTTTCCTCGGAGGTGGAGCCTTTACCCCGACTCCACCTCTCACTTCCAGGCTGGACAGACACACACACTCCCATGCGTAGATGTTTATATATAAGATTAGTGGGTCTGATGCTAAAGTAGATGCAGCCTTTCATTATTCAGTGTTGTTTTCCTATGTGTCTACTCTGCTTCTTTTTAATTGTCATTATTAGGATACAACGAAAGAAACAATCTACACAGAAAAAGGTCAAAATAATAAAAAGATGAGTTAAGCATTTAAATATATTGGGGAAAAGAAACTTCTGAATATATGGTAAATGTAGAAGTCATACTATTGCGCTTTTCTGAATGTAGAATAAGAGAAGTGAAAAATGACCAGCTGAATTAAATTAGATCAATTATTAACATGTATTGTGAATCTGGTTGAAACAAAATCCTGCAACCACAGAGGGTCCCTAGGACTGAGTTTGGGAACCTCTGCTTTAAAGCCAAAACAACACAAAGGATGCAGAAATACTGTAAGCTAAAAATGGAACCTTTATTACCAGAACACACGGGAAGTGGTGAATAATTCAGAAAAGGCAAAACAATCAATGTGCTGCTCATCTGGGCTTAAATTAACAAGTCTTTTATCTTGCCGTTGAGGTGGCTTTAAATCCGATCATAGGGTCATCTCTGGAGTTGGGAGTGGAGTTTGACTTTTTCCCAAGGACATGAGTTTGAACTTCTTTTAATGGCTTCAGTTTTCCCTGCACCTCTGAACCTTCCAGTTCTACTAAGGGGAAAGATTCACAGGACTGTGCCCATGTACCTTCTAGTTTCCTGGAGGTATTGTCATCAGTGTTCCATCATTGGTCTCCCTCTCCACCTCTGGCCCCAGCTTTGATAAGTTTCAGGTGGCCCTGACAACTGCTTGAATGCCTACTCTATAATATGCCAGAGAGCACTGAATTCTTTTTTCCAGGTTGGCTGTCCCTCATATACTGGTGCCCACCGCATGTTGGCATTTATAAGCTGCTCAATGCGCATGCGCACACACACACACACACCGATGACATGCTGCCTCATAGTGGCTCCTGTATTTTCACACTGGCATACTTAAGACCTCTTATGCTGTTGCCAGCGTGTTTCACTCTGTCAGTCCTGAAAGTTGTCTGAATGACTGATTCCTACCTTATGTCACTCAGACAGTGAGCTTTGTCCATGCTTCCTCTTGCCTGCTGTGCAAAACCTGACAATATTATCATGTTTTACAAGTTATATAAAGTTTACAGTAGATGATATTTAAGCATAGAATGAAATATTTGTTTTAAAATATGTTGACAGTTTAACAAAGAACAGTAGCTACACTGCATAATATCACTTACTGTGTTACTGCTTTTAAACCTGACTTAAATGTTTATGTGAAACAGCAAAGACAGTGTGATGTTTTAGATAACAATTGCACCCTAGCTTTCTCATGAAAAAATTATCTTTATTTGTTAAATATTTATCGTAATCGTAAAAATCTGAGATCTGAAGGCTTAATGTTTGGACTTTTGTTATACTCTTTGCTAAGAAATTCTAAACCTGTTTTCATAATGCTTCAAAAGTGTCTCTCTTTTACTTTCTGTGTTTCACAGGGTAAAGCAGTTATATATTAAATTTAGAGTACCCTCTATTGAACATGTCATGATGCTGAGATTCTCTTCTGGTCATGGAGAAAAGTACTGATGCACCTGATGTGCAGGAGTTTCCATCCATCCGTTGTGTTGCTGTTAATGCTCATGCCAAAGAAACAAGAAATAGTGATGAAGCCAAAAATGGGAAGGCCATGGGTTTTGTGTTGGTGCACGCAGGTATGTTTACTACTTTAAAGTATGCATAAAACCCACCTCTGACTTTGAGTGGGCATATGAAGCATAAAGTGGATATCAAAAAGCTACACACCCTAATTGGTTTAACTTTTGTTTATGTAATATTTGAAATTAAGCCAAATCATTTCAGGCTTTTTTTCTTTTCGCTAAGATCACAGAAACCAACAATATTTAATTGAAAAACCGATGGATACTGGGGTGGGGCTGAAGCCTTTTCTGATAGCATTGGGTGCAAGGTACATAGGGGACACGGTCCATTTCAGGTTCTGATCACACAGAAACCCATGCTTGGAGTCAACAGTTAATCGAAAATATATCTTTAACTTGGAGAGAAACGTGTGATCTCCACACAGCAGTTTGGAGTGTGATTTCAACCCAGGGCAGTGGATCCATGGGTCAGCTGCACAAACAATTTCTGTAACTTTCCAGGCAGAATGATTAAAACTAAAAGAACTTTCAATGTCTTTGGTTGCAGTGTGCTTAGTCTTTGCCACGTTGATAAGGGTATGTGTGTAGATTCAACCAATCATATTTTAATTTATGTACAGTCATTATGCAGTTTCCATTTGCTTCCAGTTAACATCATTTGGACTGATTGTGGTCAACCCTAAATAAAGTCACCTGTTTCTGTGGGATTTTCGGAAAGCTTTCTCTGTACTATGGAACCAAAAAACAATCTGTTTTAACATGGAAAGGCTTTTGGGGACACCTCTCCTTGAAGCACAAATCTCTTCAAATGCACAGCTAACCTCTGTCACTGCTTTAGTTTGCCTTTTCTTACACTTAGCAACCTTTGGGGATGTACAGGTCATAGCTACAATGCAGCTGCACCCAGGGTTATGGTTTCCTACCTTTGATTAGCATTGCTTCTTCAAATTTCACGTAAATACTAGTCATTGAAGCCTGCTTTCTTGGGAGTGTCCTCCTACACCCTAAATGATCTAGCTGAGAGTAACATACAGGCAGGGAGGCTGGCTTAATTAGTTTTACTCTTAATACATTATTAAAATGGCTACTGCTATAAACAAAAAACAAGCGGAGTATGACTTGGATTGTTTTGTAATTCTGTAAGTAAATGAAGATCAGCAGATGGTGTCCAGAAAGCGTTTCTCTTGTAGTTGCTTGAGAAGTTTTTGTAGTATCGCAGAGTTCTTGGTTTTCCTACCTCCTCCTTTTTCCCTTTTTAATCAACTCATTTGTCTCACAGTTATGCTTAGGTATGGTCCTTTTATCCAGGGCTCCTGAAATAAAAGTCCTGTTTTGTGAATCATCTCTGACATCAGAAGCAGGAGTCAAAAGCACATTATCATTGCATAGCTTAGAAATATGTTTATGAAATGATACTTGTATTCTGGTAGCAGTTTTTCATTAAAGGCTACGTTAAAATCAGTTCTTATCTCTTATTAGCAAAAACCTGCACAACTAAGTAACATCTCCCAGCAGCAGACTGCCTAAAACTCTTGACTTTGTCTCGCAGAGCTTTTTACATTTTTACTTAAGCTAATTATCAAAATAGTCTGGTAACTGTTAAGAAAACATAAAAGAATTAACAGACAAGGGTTCTTCAGAAGCCAAGTAATATGAGTAGCTGTTTTAGCATAGAAAAGGAATGAGTTGTATTTGTTTGGTACACTTTTTTTAATGTTACAAGAATAGTTCTTCTTTTACACCATTATCAAGTTCACAAAACATCAACAGTTTTAAGAGCAGGATATATAACAATTTGGTAGGCACTGTATAGAATATTTTAAAACATGGTGATATTCTTACCAGTAAGTGGAAAAAATACCGAACCATCTTGACAGCTATCCAAAATTAATTCATGGGACAGGGAATCTCATTAGTGTAGATACTAGATTCTCAATGACACTCTTAAAGACTCAAGAAATTTATGGTGATCACTAGCCATTGCTTACATAAGTTTTTTTTTCACAAACACTAGTAATTCTTTGCATTTGTATAGCGCTTTTCTCACTACTCAGAGTGCTCAGCAATTGCAGGTTAAGGCCCTTGCTCAAGGGCTCAACAGAGCAGAGTCTCTTTTGGCATTTGCAGGATTCGAACCGACAACCTTCCGATTGCCAGTGCAGATCCCTAGCCTCAGAGCCACCACTCACAAACATTAGCTATGGAATAAGAAGGCAGAGGCCATTTCTTACAAAAAGGAACATCCAAGCATGTAAAAAATTTAGAAGATAAATTCAGTCTCTAAAAACTGGGAAAATATGTTATGGATTGATGAGACCCAGGTCGTACTTTTAAAATGTATGTTTTCAAAACATTCTCTGTACTTTAAACTCCACTCTTTTTTGTTCCATTTCTCTTTTCTTGTATCTTTTTTTTTCCCCTTATTTTGCACTCCCCTTTATAGGCTGGGGGGCTGTTGCAGGTGCGATCGCTTGATTGCTTCCCTGGGCTGATTATAAGGCAATAGGACTGCCCACATGTGCATGCAAGGCAACGCAAAGACTGCTGACCACCTCACACCAACCCAGAGACAGGGTGTCTTTGGCAGACCACGTGCACCTGCTCCCAATCTCCAGTGCAAACACGTTCATTATTTATTAAAATGGTCACTCTTTTTGAGCCACAGAAACGCTATACCACAGAGACTCTGTTATAGTCTGGAGGTGTATAACCAGGGTTGATAAATGGAACAAATCATCTCATTCTCTTCTTCTTCCGGCTGCTCCTGTTAGGGGGTTGCCACAGTGGATCATCTTTTTCTATATCTTTCTGTCCTCTAGATCTTTCTCTGTTACACTCACTACCTGCATGTCCTCTCTCACTACATCCATAAACCTCCTTTTAGGCCTTCCTCTTTTTCCTGGCAGCTCTATCCTTAACATCATTTTCCCAATATACCAAGCATCTCTCATCTGCACATGGCCAAACCAAAGCAATCTCGCCTCTCTGACTTTGTCTCCCAACCGTCCAACCTGAGCTGACCCTCTAATGTACTAAGTTCTAATCCTGTACATCCTTGTCACACCCAGTGCAAATCTTAGCATCTTTAACTCTGCTACCTAACAGAGTTAGAGTTAGAGTCAGGTCCTAACAGGTGGCGCAGTGGTAGTGCTGCTGCTTTGCAGTAAGGAAACTGTGGAAGATTGTGGGTTCACTTCCCGGTTCCTCCCTGTGTGGATAGCGCTTTGAGTACTGAGAAAAGCGCTATATAAATGTAATGAATTATTATTATTATTATTATTACCTCCAGCTCTGTCTCCTGCTTTCTGGTCAGTGCCACTGTCTCCAACCCATATAACATAGCTGGTCTCACTACTGTTCTGTAGACCTTCCCTTTCACTATTGCTGATACCCGTCTGTCACAAATCACTCCTAACACTGTTCTCCACCCCATTCCACCCTGCCTGTACTCTCTTTTTCACCTCTCTTCCACAATCCCCATTACTCTGAAGTAATGATCCCAAGTATTTAAACTCATCCACCTTTGTCAACTCTACTCTCAGCATCCTCACCATTCCTCTGATTTCCCTCTCATTCCCACACATGTATTCTGTCTTGTTCTTACTGACCTTTATTCCTCTCCTCTCTAGAGCAAACCTCCAACTCTCCAGGGTCTCCTCAACCTGCACCGTGATATAATCCCACCTTCACGTTGAATGCATCTGTCACTCCTACTGCAGTTTTCACCACTGTCACACTTACCTCGTACATATCCTGTACCACCCTTACATACTTCTCTGCCTCTCCCGACTTCCTCATACAATACCGCAGCTCCTCTCAAGGTACCCTATCATATGCTTTCTCCAGGTCCACAAAGACGAAATGCAACTCCTTCTGGCCTTCTCTAAACTTCTCCATCAACACTCTCAGAGCAAACATTGCATCTGTGGTGCTCTTTCCTGGCATGAAACCATACTGCTGCTCACTAATCATCACCTCACTTCTTAACTGAGCTTCCACTACTCTTTCCCATAACTTCATGCTGTGGCTCATCAATTTTATCCCCCTGTAGTTACTACAGTCCTGCACATCCCCCTTATTCTTAAATATCGGCACCAGTACACTTCTTCTTCACTCCTCAGGCATCCTCTCACTTTCCAAGATTCCATTAAACAATCTGGTTAAAAACTCCACTGCCATCTCTCCTATACACCTCCATGCCTCCTCAGGTATATCATCTGGAACAACGGCTTTTCCATTCTTCATCCTCTTCATAGCTGTCCTTACTTTCTCCTTGCTAATCCGTTGCGCTTCCTGATTTATAATCTCCACATAATCCAACCTTCTTTCTCTCCCGTTCTCTTCATTCATCAGCCTCTCAAAATGCTCTTTTCATCTGCTCAACACACTCTCCTCGCTTGTGAGTATGTTTCCTTATTTATCCTTCATCACTCTAACCTGCTGCACAAGTTTCTCAGCTCGGTCCCTCTGTCTAGCCAATTGGTACAGGTCCTTTTCTCCCTCCTTAGTGTCCAGCCTCTCATACGACTCAGTATACGCCTTTCCTTTAGCCTTTGCCACCTCTCTCTTCACCTTGCGCCTTATCTCCTTGTACTCTTGTCTACTTTCTGCATCTGTCTGACTATCCCACTTCTTCTTCGCCATCCTTTTCCTCTGTATACTCTCCTGTACTTCCCCATTCCACCACCAGGTTTTCTTTTCCTTCTTCCTCTGTGCAGATGTCACACCAAGCACCCTTCTTGCTGTCACTCTTACTACATCTGCTGTAGTTTACCAACTGTCTGGTAATTCTTCACTGCCACCCAGTGCCTGTCTCACTTCCTTCCTAAACTCAACCTTGCAGTCTTCGTTTTTCAACTTCCACCATTTGATCCTTTGCTCTGCCCTCCCTCTTCTCCTCTTCTTATTGATCTCCAATGACTCAACAGTGGTTTAAACCATTCCTTCCACGCAGCATTGAAAAAGGCTGTTAATCAGTACACCACTCTGAGTATCCAGTTCCTTTAGCATTTGCAACTTAATCTTCTCCACCTCTGTAGCGCTGAAGCTTATTTAGCTTTTTAAACCACTGTAGTGATGTCATCTGCAGAAATGCACTTGACCCTAACAAATGTTTCTGGTATTGCCTTTCTTCCCTCAACAGAGTTAGTGCATCATTTTGAGTTCTGAATTCCTGTCTCTAAAAGGTTCATATCCATCCATCCATTATCCAACCTGCTATATCCTAACTACATACTCTGAATATTTCTTAACAAACAAAACTCAATGATTCTCTCTTCAAAGTTCAGAATTTTACTTGGGAAACCCTTTAGTTTAGTGGTGTAATCTCCAGTTTTTCAGCATTTAACTAGGCACTTGTGAATCTCTCCATTTCAGCTTGGCGCCTCTCCTATGAGGAATCGTTCCAGAGTAAGAGAAGGACCATTTTTTATCAAGTAGTTTCCTTCCTGATCAAACAAATATCTATGTCATGAAACTTTTGCTCAAATGGCCAGTTTCCGTGCTAAGTTCTAGTAAGATTTTATCTGTCCCACACATGAGTGCCGGCCCACTTCAAGCACTGCTTTTGCCACTAAATTTGTTCTCTGCAACTATGAGAAACAAAAATTTAAAACATTGAAAAACAGCATGCAGGTATACATGCCAATGGTTAATTGTAATGTGGCACACATTTTAAATGCTTGTACACATGTGGAATTGACACTCATATCTCAAGTATGCACGCACTTTAACTGGCAAGCAGCCTCTTGGCTGTAGAACTCTGCTGATTGGACAACATAATGGAAAAATATAATGACATTACATCTCTGTAGTAGGTCATGCAGCAGTTCTTTTTATCTACTGTGTACTTAAAATTAACAGTTTAGCTTTACTCTTCCCTTTATAGTTTTACTTTGTCTGTATTTTTAACAATCTAAATTATTTTTAGCATCATGCGTAATAAGCCATTTAAAATGTAGCATCAAAGAAATGTATTAACAAATCCTGTATTTACTTCTTTCTCAGAGAGCTGAAGAGTTACAACTTTTATTTCTTATCTTTTGATGTAGGTGCTGGCTATCACTCAGAGTCCAAAGCAAAAGAATATAAGCATGCTTGTAAGAGGGCATGTCAAAAGGTAATTGAAACAAATTCATTTGTCTCTGTTTCTTAGGTTAGAAATAATTTAAAAATACCATTAAAAGAAATACTAACTCTTGTTTTGTGATTGGGCTTTTAATTTCAATATCATTACACAAGGTTCATCAGATAATGAAAGTGGATAGGTGGCTTAAGACACAAATTTCAGCTAGTTTTGTTATGTACAGTACTTCATTGTTGATATATCAGCTTACATTTATTTCTGCTCTCTCTTGTAGTGCTCACTTTTAAGGAAGTGATTGAGAGAATAGTTATTGTTGCGCATAGTATTGTGCACTGTACATATTAGTAAAAGCACTACTTGTGCACTAGTATGATTTGAAGAGCAAAGGAAATGGCCATGTGCAATAAATATGAAAAATGTGACTCTCTGCAGAGTCTTGCAGTTGTGCTGCAAGCTGTTTCCAAATCAGGTGGTAATCTTTCCTGGCAGAATACTTTTGATGGTGGATGTGTAGAAGTTCTTTTGTATCTGGAAAGGAAGCCTGAATTCACTCAATAGGGGATGTGAAATCTCTTTGTAACCACAGTGTTACATAGCAGCTTTTTCAGCCTGTTAAGAGTGAGTGGGGGCACTGTTGTGAAACTTTTCTTGACAATTATCCCTGACTGACTGTAGCAAATATCAAATGAAATCAGCATAATTTTCACTGGTTATGTGGGCCTTTTTTTGGCATATAATCGAATCATCATCATAAAATCATAAGGTTCATCCTCAGTTATGAAACACTTCTTAAATTTCTCCCACTTCAAATTCTTTAGCCCAGGATTCACCTTGGAACATTGAATACTCTGATGCTCCATTCCCAAAGTCATTATTCTGGATCATGGTTATTTTTTTTTATTGAAAATGGATTCAACTGAACCATTATAATTTGCTTCACAGTGGTAACATTTTCTTCTGTTGTCTGTGTCAAAGGCCAGCCAGACTTTGGGAAATCTTTGATTGATGTTCTTCTACAGTGGAATTCTTCAACACACCTCATGACTCTGGCATGTGTTGAGGGCTGGACGTAGTACATTTTGGCTAGGAGAGAATGACTCTTCAAAGCCATGTTACCTAGCCTTAAAATTTCACAGTGCTTGATTTTGAGGTTTTTAGATAGATAGATAGATAGATAGATATATACTTTATTAATCCCAAGGGGAAATTCACATACTCCAGCAGCAGCATACTGATAGAAAAAAAATTAAAGAGTCATAAAAATGCAGGTAAAACATACAATAACTTTGTATAATGTTAATGTTTACCCCCTGGGTGGAATTGAAGAGTCGCATAGTGTGAGGGAGGAACGATCTCCTCAGTCTGTCAGTGGAGCAGGACATTGACAGCAGTCTGTCGCTGAAGCTGCTCCTCTGTCCAGTGATGATACTGTTCAGTGGATGCAGTGGATACTCCATGATTGACAGGAGCCTGCTCAGTGCCCGTCGCTCTGCCACAGATGTCAAACTGTCCAGCTCCATGCCTACAATAGAGCCTGCCTTCCTCACCAGTTTGTCCACGCATGAGGCATCCTTCTTCTTTATGCTGTCTCCCCAGCACACCACTGCATAGAAGAGGGCACTCGCCACAACCGTCTGATAGAACATCTGCAGCATCTTATTGCAGATGTTGAAGAACGCCAGCCTTCTAAGGAAGTATAGTCGGTTCTGTCCTCTCTTGCACAGAGCATCAGTATTGGCATTCCAGTCCAATTTATCATCCAGCTGCACTCCCAGGTATTTATAGGTCTGCACCTTCTGCACACAGTCACCTCTGATGATCACGGGGTCCGGGAGGGGCCTGGGCCTCCTAAAATCCACTACCAGCTCCTTGGTTTTGCTGGTGTTCAGGTGTAGGTGGTTTGAGTCGCACCATTTAACAAAGTCCTTGATTAGGTTCCTATACTCCATATATGTTTTTGGCATTAATGTTGACTTATTTCTAAAAGAAGAAGTGTTTAAAGTATGCAAAATTGTTAAAAATTATTATTTCGCCAGATTAGTGTGACAGGGAAGCCAGTGGACATGAATGTCTTAAAGAGCTGGCCGTGGATATAACGGCTAATGTACGGACTTCAGTGATCGTGTTTTAGTAAGCCCTTAATTGTAGCACTAAGAGGTGTGTAGACAACATTTTAAGCCATCTTGTAGAGTTCTTATCCACTAGTAAGGATAAGGTGGCTTGAAGGTTCAACTGTCTTTTTTTCTTTTGACTGGCAGATGTGAAAAGTATCTTTGAGGTACCCTGGTCAACTAAAATTTGCACTTTTTCTTCAGCTTGATACATCTTATTGATGGCATGAATGTATCACAAAGATTCTATTGGTGCAGAGGGTTTGAGACCTGCTGCAGTTGCTGTGTCATCTATGATGAAAAATAGTTGCATGCTTTTTTGCACAAGAGTAAAATCTGTGCAACAGTAGACAAGTTTAATATTTACATTTTGATCTTCAATACCAAAGAGTTGTAATAATTACTTCCACCTTGCATAAATGTTTTAATCAGCCTGGATTCATGCTGATCTCTTTCAAGGTAGCCTGGGCAGGAGAAATTCTTCAGGGTCTAATTTTCAAGATCAGGAGTGCAACTTTTAACTACAAGTATTGTGAACAACAAGTCTAGTTGGTGTTCTGAAGACTTTGCATTTCTTTTCTGCATTTGAAGAACAAAGGATGCATAGTGTTGTTCATTGCATTGCTGGCCACTCACCTATTCTTGGTACTCCTGTAACCATCATAGATGAGATCTATACTTGGTCTCTGTCCTACTAGACTGCACACACAACTGTGTTTGCTATGATGGGAGGGAACTTTGCATTTCAGTTGTCTTGATTTTTGACTGTCTGCTATGTCCCTCACCTTCATGCCAGCCGTAATTGTTCATATTGAATCATGTAATATAGTTCTTTGGATACTATGAAGTAGAGGCCTGGAAGTTAGTAATCAGCCTTTGATTTTTATTTCTTGTTGAATAATGTGTGTTAAAATGTCAATTGCTCTTTTCAGGCAGTTGAAAAGCTTAAGTCTGGCGCACTTGCAGTTGATGCAGTAACAGCAGCTTTGATCGTTTTGGAGGTAATTGATATTAATCTTACTGTATGTATATATTCAGTTTTTCTCTTACTGTTTAACATGGGTTGTTCCTCAGTAACTTAATTTCTGATAATGTTTTCTAGTGAAATAATTAAAAGATTTACTACATTATATCTGTCAATTTGCTTAGATCAGTTTGTTACTTTTAAATGAAAGTTTTTTTCCTTTTTAAATTGTTAGAGTATAAAAACAAAAACTAGTATGTTACCAAAAAATAAATGTGAAAAAATATTTTTTAATTTGCAGGATTCTACTTTTACCAATGCTGGGACTGGTTCCAATTTGAACCTGTCAGGGGACATTGAGTGTGATGCAAGCATCATGGATGGGAAGTCCTTACATTTTGGTGCAATTGGGGCACTTAGTGGTATGCAAATTAAGATTAACATTTTCATTATTAATGGGAGGGTAAATGTTTCCACAATTCCATCATCTACAGTCTTAAAAAATGTCATACGTTTGTGGCAATAATTCATTGAAAACAATTGCAGATTCTCCATTGTATTTTAATATTTTGGTGAAAATAATGTAAGACACACAGTTTGTCATGTCTCTTTTTTTAATAGTGCCTGCTCTAAGTATTGCTGTATGTGACTTTTTAGTTTTGCCTGTTGGAACATTTATGACAGTTTTCATGAATAATATTGATAAATATTATCTAAATTTTTAAATAAAGGTGAGGAAAATTTTTATGAGGGATGATCAGAAATCTTGAGCCTGATCTATTAAGAAAAACATTGGTAAAAATATGTTAGAGACAAAAATCAAAGAAAAAATAAGCATTTAAATATCAGTAGCTCTCTTTGCTTACTGTGCCACCATAGTGAAACAAGCATAATTGTAATTAAACTGCATCTAATCTAATAAAATTCATTAGTAACGTATCAGTGTTTTCAATGTACGTACTGTATATTCTCTTTTTTAAGTGCATTTGTTTATAATTCAGAATGCATGTACTGTCGTCTCATATCTTTTTTTTTTTTTTTTTTTTTTATGTGTCCTCTTAAACATGTCAGATCCCAGGGGATCAGTTTTGTTGAAATCTGATACATCTATTGTTCAAGGAAATCTGTTGGGAAAGTTTAATGCCTAATTGCGATATTTTTTGTAGAAGGTGCTGGAAAACTTTTTGAAAATTCAAAAACTTGCATATTGACATTTTCATTAACTATTACTCTTAAAACAGGCAGACATTCTCTGCAACTTCAGTAGTTTAGTTCAGTGCCTGAAATTGACCTTACAAGTGGTTATTTTAACCTTTATGACCACTCCTGACAGATAAGTCTATCCTTTGTACATGTTAGTGAAATGATGGGAGGGGTGCATGTGAACCACTATCCCACATTGTTGTTTTATTGCAGAAAAAGAAATAATTTTGCTTTTTAGAGGGCACTTTTTCTTTCCACTCATTGAAATTCAGGGAGAATTTTAGAAACAAATGCTGGAAATATACGAAATATGTAGAATACATTTTTTTTAGTCTTATCAAAAGCAGAAATCGTTGCAAATTGGGCACTGAATTAATTAATTTTTTCTTTTTATTAAAAAGACATTGTCAAAAATACAAACAATATATGGAAACATTCAAAAGAAAACATGTTTTATATATATCAGTGGCACTGTAGTGTATATGATATTTTGAATCACCAATGGTGAAAGCCACTTGATAGCATAGTTCCGTGCTACAGTTTCCACATTCATTTTACTAATGGGACCCAGTTTAATACGTTTTTCTCTAGTTCATTTTTGAATGCCCACTGTTGCTACAGGTTTTTGTTCTAACCAGTTTCACAGTCAGTGATCTCATTATTTAATTAGCTGGTCTTTTCATATTTTATTTTCAGTACAAATCCATATTCTTGGACAAAGTACTGATGGCGATGTTCAGTAATTTATAAGCAGGTCTTCATGATGTGAATCGTGGTGCCTCCTGTGACATGGTCACTAACACTCATTTAATACAACCTAGCAACCATTTAGCTACCCACTGAAATTCAAAAATGGTGGTGTAATGAACTTAAGAATAAAAAAAAATAACATTTTACTCAAAAGATTTTAATTAAACACATAAATGAAAGTCAAACTTTTCAGCTTTCAAAATGCAAAATGAAAAAATGTATCTCAGGGAAAACAAATAGTACGGTGAGATCACAGAGATTTTCAAATTCTTAAAATATAAATTCTTGCTTCATTAAAATTTAAAATTTATCAAACCCAGTTTTACAATTTGTGAATTGATATCAAAATATAGAAACTGGTATATATCAGCTTACTTACAGTGCTGTGTAAAAGTTTGGGCACCCTTCTGAGGTTGCATGATAATTTGCTCTGTCTCCATGAGAGAAGATTACAGCAATATGCCATTTTTTTTACTAGAGAAATGTTAACAAGGGGATGTTTATCAGACTGAAATTCTCAATGTAGCATTATTGAGTTTTATGAAATAAAATAAAATTTAAAAAATGGGATGTGCAAAAGTTTGAGCACCCTTTTAATTGCATTAATTTGAAAACTTGTAGTCAATGCTGACGGGTTGCAGCACAAAATTGCTTTGATTAGCTCATTAGACCTTAAACTACAAAGACAGATGCAACCAAACATGAAAAGGGTTATTTAACATAGGTAATTGCTAGTTATGCTTGTCCTTGATTCTTTCTTAGAGAGTGACAACATGGCAACCTCTAAAGAACTCTCTACTGACCTAAAAACTAAGATAATTTGTTGTTATGAATTAGAAGTGTACAAGAAATTATCACAAAGGTTTAGACTGTCTGTCTTCACAGTCAGAAATGTAGTTAGGAAATGGAAGGCCACAGGAACAGACCTTGTGAAGGAAAAATGTGGTAGGGCCAAGAAAGATATCTGAAGGCTCAGCCGAAGGCTGGTTAGAATGGTCACAGACCACCTCCAGAGAGCAACAAGAACATCTGCCTGCTGATGGTGTCATTGTACATTGTTCCACACTCCAGCACACTTTGCACTGGGAACAGCTTGGTGGAAGGGATATGTGCAAAAAGCCTTTTCTGAGTGCTCACCACAAGAGGAGTCGCATGAGGTATGCAGAAGCGCATTTGGACAAGCCAGAAACATTTTGGAAAAAAATGCTGTGGACAGATGAGACTAAGGTAGTTATTTGGTTACAACCAGAGGCGCTGTGCATGGTGAAAAAAAACACACAGCATTCCAGGAGAGGAACTTGCTGCCTACTGTAAAATTTGGTGGAGGGTCCATCATGTTATGGGGCTGTGTGGCTAGCACAGGTACTGGAAACCTTGTTAAAGCTGAGGGCCACATGAATACCTCCCAGTATCAGCAGATTCTTGACAACAGTGTTCAAGAGTCAGTTACGTCGGGGTTGTATTTTTCAGCATGACAATAATCCAAAGTTCCTTTCAAAATCTACAAGGAATTCATGCAGAGGCACAAGTACAATGTTCTAGAATGGCCATCCCAGTCCCCAGACCGGAACATCTTTGAAAATGTATGGATTGATTTGAAGCAGGTTGTCGGAAGCCATCAAATCTGACTGAACTGGAGGCATTTTGTATGGAAGAATGGTCCAAAATACCACCAGCCAGAATTCAGGGACTTGTCAGTGGCTATAGGAGGCATCTATAGACTATTATTTCAGCAAATGGAGGCTCCACTAAATATTGATGAGATTATTCATTTGGGGCACCTGCCTATTTTTGTTTAATTGCACATTAAATTGGTTCTGTTAGTCCAATAAAAATATTTCACTGCTGAAATGTTGCTGTCTCCATAAGGTATAAAATATGTTAAAATGAAGTTGCTGCCTCAAAAAGCTGATACAGTGATTTTTATCAGGGGTGCCCAAACTTTTACATAGCACTGTATTTAAGTTAGGAGTTCATTTAAAAGCAGAACTTGTTTTGAAAAATCTGTAGCTAGAATGGGTCCCAAGGACTTCACTTGAAAAACACTGATTTAGCTGGTGAACTGCTGGTTCCTTTGTCAATTGCCTCTCATTACTAATTGGCAGCTGGTAAAAAAGAACAAGCACTTAAAACATACTGTAGCAACTTAGAGCAAAAAGAAGCATTTAAGAGATTCCACCAAACAATCAGGTTAGCTGAAATGAAAAAACAAGAAACAATTAAAACCAGAATTGTGCAGCGTATAACAAAAAGAAGCAATTAAGGATTGGAAATTTTAACAATCAGGTTAGCTGAAATGAGCCACAAAAATGTTGTTTAAGCAAATTCACTTGCTTGTGTTCCATTTGGAAAAAGAAAAAGAAATATAACCAATTCTGTCTTAAGTGTTCTAAGATGCTTTGGCTAAATAAATAAATAAATGTAAATGTAATCATGCAAGTAAGGATTTCACTGTGCTGTGCACACATGACAATTATACTAGTACTACAACTACTATTAATAATACCTTACTTATCTCATAATATATAATAGAAAGAGAATAATAATAACGGATATTATTTTGAAACTTGATGAGGAAACCTGTGTACACAGTGGCCTACTCAGAAAATGGGAAAAAATAACTTTCCAAACCCCCTTTAACCTGTGGAACTCATGGGAAAAAAAAATCTAAACAATTACTACTTAAAACATGTCATTGTTACTAAAAACATGGTAATAATTTTGCCAGGCTATTCTTAAAAAAAAAAAAAAAAGGCAAAAAGTGTTTCTGAATCCTGTTACATAAATGTATAAAACTACCGAATAAGGAGAAGTAAAAAAAATATGTATTATTTATAAGTAATTTAATTTCTGTGATTAAATAGCTTACATTTTTCAATAAAGTGGAATCTGTTAAATCTTTACAATGTGGAAATACTACAGTTCAAGATTGAAATCCAATTAGTGGAAAGTAGGAGTAAAGATAGTTGTAGCTCCCTTACAGTTTAATGAACTCCTGTCCATTTTCTGAGACTTTCCAGACTTAACATTTCTTTGTGTTTCCATTTTTCTAGCTAAGAAATGCAAAACAAAAGACTGGTTAACTTAATATATTAAATTAACATTTTTTGCTAGTCTGCAAAAGACTGCACTATTTAATCACAGGTAAACTGATTAAAAAACAGGCATACAATAGAACCAATTGGAATTTCTTTATACTGTATGTTATATTCATTTCTCCACCTGTATGTAATTTTGATCATGCTTCTCTACACCTACCTGAAATTGTCTTAAAAAAAAAAAAAAAAATCGCAAATGTGCAGAGTTGTCCTTTCATGTGGTGTGCTTATGAATTTTCTTTTTATGTGTTTCATTCTATGTTTAGGAATAAAGAATCCAGTTTTGGTTGCAAATCGACTCTTGAGTGAAGCTCAGAAAGGGAAGCTGTCTGCTGGCAGGATTCCTCCTTGGTAATGACTATTTTTTTTTTTTTTTTAACCAACTCTCCTGACGTTTTATTTTATGTTTGAATTTTATTTGTGCGGCACTATTTATAAAGCAAGATGTATTTATACTGTTTACTTTTTCTCCTTCATTCTGGACATATAAGTGAATACCCAATTGTTTTGTTCTTGAAGCTTTTTATTTGCTTAAATTATGTAGTATGTAATATGTAATTTGCTGAACACGCTTTTTGACATTGAAAACCTCTTTCTGGAGAGCAAGATACTAAAAAGTTCAACCTTCGCCGTTTGCATCACTGTTTTCATAAAGCAAAGCAAGTTAAGGCATTCTTGTTAAGAGAAGAGTGTGCAAGAGAAGACCCCGAACCCTGGATTGTCTAGAGAAATTCTGTAAAAAGGAATGGTCTCAGATTTCCAGCTGTTATTTCTCCAACCTTATAAGATGTTTTAAGAGAAGTTTCATTGCTGTTTTATTGGCAAAGGGTGGTTATACAAGGTATTAAATGCAAGGGTGCCAATAATTGTGACACGTGTGGGTTTTGTTAAAAAATAGTTTTGTTTGTTGTTGATGAATGATTTTTTTTTTCAGAATAAATTTACTGCAGTTAAAGTTTTGATTTCTTTCAGTTTTTGCAGTGTGAGATTAAGGTTGTTCACAAAAAGGTGATTTTTTATAACATTTATTTTCTATACCAGGGGTAGAAAATAATGGGTCTCTGTTTTGGATCCAATGGACATTTTATGACTGTAGTCATTTAATTAGGTGATCATTTCCCTAATTGTGAAACTTGATCAATCTTTTTGTTTTTCCACATGGCTAATAAAATTTATTAGTTTTATGATGTATCTAGGCAGTGTTTCTTTAGTTTTTATTTGAAGTGCAATTTATTAAACCCAACTACATATTAAATAAAGGAAAAGTGATGTGAAGAATTTGAATTCTGGTATGCTAAATCTTCATTCCAGATCATTGTATTAAGCCTTTGTGAATTTTCTTAGGCTGCTGTGTAAATGTAAGACAGATAAGTGCATAAAAATTTAAGTAGGGAGTTCAAAATAAAGGGAATAAGATCTGAATGTCCAGGGAGTGCAATAACATGTTTTTGGTCTTTGCTGTATTATGAAGTGTAGAAGAAAATTTCTATTAATGTATTTTGTCAGTATTATAGGACAGGTTTTTCTCTTTTGTTGTATGCTGTCTTTTAGTGTTTTGAAAGGTATTTTATGCCTGTATGATACTCATTTGTATAATTTGTTTTACTGTTGTTACTGCACTTCGTTATCAGGGTGTTTAATTATTGATCTTGGTAAATTACTAATTCAGATATTTCTTTATTCATATATAATTTAAAAATTGTTTTTCATACAGTATATACCCTAAGTTCTTGTCAATAAGCCGCGGCTTATCTAAGGAAAAAAGTTGTGAAAATGAAAAAATAGAATATCGGCTTATACATAAGTCCGGCTTATACATCCATCGCGGGGGTTGCGTTCCAGAGCCACCCGCGAAATAAGAATATCCGCGAAGTAGAAACCATATGTTTATATGGTTATTTTTATATTGTCATGCTTGGGTCACAGATTTGCGCAGAAACACAGGAGGTTGTAGAGAGACAGGAACGTTATTCAAACACTGCAAACAAACATTTGTCTCTTTCAAAAGTTTAAACTGTGCTCCATGACAAGACAGATGACAGTTCAGTCTCACAATTAAAAGAATGCAAACATATCTTCCTCTTCAAAGGAAGAAACAAATCAATATGTCTGTTTGGCTTTTAAGTATGCGAAGCACCGCGGCACAAAGCTGTTGAAGGCGGCAGCTCACAACCCCCTCCGTCAGGAGCAGACAAAGAGAGGGAGAGTTTGTTTTTCAGTCAAAAATCAATACGTGCCCTTCGAGCTTTTAAGTATGCGAAGCACTGTGCAGCATGTCTTTTCAGGAATCAGCTTTACAAAAGATAGCAACGTGAAGATAATCTTTCAGCATTTTTAGACAAGGGTCTGTATCGTCTAGGTGTGCAAACAGCCCCCCTGCTCAATCCCCATACGTCAGGATCACAGATAGTCAGCGCAAGATTGACAGAAAAGTAAGCAATCTAGCTTCTCAGCCATCTGCCAATAGCGTCCCTTGTATGAAATCAACTGGGCAAACCAACTGAGGAAGCATGTACCAGAAATTAAAAGACCCATTGTCCGCAGAAATCCGCGATATATATTTAAATATGCTTACATATAAAATCACAATTTAAATGACCGCTACGCGCTCGTGTTGACTCGGCGACGCCCAGAGCAGAAAGAACGCGCTCCGGCCGCTCCAACCGCGCCATGCGGGGAGTGAGAGAGACGGCAATATCTCACACTCTCTCCCCCCTTAAAGAAATTAAATGGGCGCGAGTGAGACCACTGACCTCCCTCCCTTCTATTAGTTATAGGTTATAGTATGTTCGGCTTATCCATGAGTCCGGCTTATCTATGATACGATTTTATTTTAAAAATTCGTATGATTTTTGGTCTCCGGCTAATACATGAGTCCGGCTTATAGACAAGAACTTAGGGTAGTAAGAAATCAAGTAACAGATTTGGTTATAAAATGATTTACATTAGTTACAAATAAATTACAATGAATAACTGAACGATACATTTTTGAAAGTTTTTTAGTGGGAAGAGGAGCATATCAATGGGCCCTGGACCATGGGATTCCACCATGCTCTCTTGACAAAATGACTACTAGTGAGTATTCAACCATATGCATTATCAGGCTCGGTATTGTGGTGTACTATTACTTAGCTGTTCATAAAGTGACATGTATCTTTCTTGATTAATGAAGTTTTGATAACTGATATACAGTAATGTGAAAAGAAAGTACACCCTCTTTCAATGGTAAGGGTTTACTTATCAGGACATAATAAAAAAAATCATCTGGTCCTTAGCAGGTCTTAAAATTAGGTAAATACAACCTCAGGTGAACAACAAAACATGACACAGTGTCAAAGTGTTATTGTTTATTTTACATAAATTAACCAAAGTGCAGAAGCAGTTTGTGAAAAATTAAGCACCCCCTTACTACTTCCATAGAAATTAAGAGGATAAGTATCAGTCAGGTGCTGCTAATCAAAAGCACTTGATTAATTGATCATCAGCATTATAAAAGCAGAGGCTTTAGCAGTTTATTGGTCTGGAGCATTCAGGTGTGTGTTAACCAGAGGTGGGTAGAGTAGCCAAAAATTGTACTCAAGTAAGAGATAGCGTTACTTCAAAATAATATTACTCAAGTAGAAGTAAAAAGTAGTCATCCAAAAAATTACTCAAGTAAGAGTAAAAATGTATTTGGTGAAAAGACTACTCAAGTACTGAGTTACTGTTTGATCATAATAAATGATTTATTTTTTAGAAATGTTGTAATAAGTCAGACAAAAATATAAAATAATGTGCAAATTCTGCTATTTCCAAATAATAAAATAAAAAATGAGTAAAAATAAATAACATCTTTACAAAATAAAGATGCAAAAATAACACAAACTTCCAAATCTCAATTTTTCACAACAAAGCTTTTGAAGCCAATACCTACAGTAGGTAACATGTATGTTTGAACAGTTCATACTACTTACAGTGACAAGATATACTGACTGTACACTGAAAGCTGAGGGAAATTGCTTCGGTTCATGACCATATCGGTTTACGACCAGAGTTTTGGAATGAATTATGGTCATGAACCAAGGTTCCACTGTATATGTATTTTACAACTTGGAGAATTATGTCAAAAAAAAAATACATTAAATCATATATCAATCGACACACGCTGCACGCAGGCAAGCGGGCAGTGAGAGTGGAGATAGATGTGAAAGACGCAAGATAGATTGTATACAACAGACATAAATAGTGACCACTTGATAACAGTATTAGCTATAATCAATGAAAGCATTAATTAATCAACAGAAATAACCGTGATCGACATTTTAAACTTAACGATTTACTTAAGAAAAAAAAGAAACGCCCCAGCAAGTCTATGAAGGCAGACACTGCAGGCAGGCAGGCAGAGCAGCGAAAAGCGCAGAACAGCGCCACCCGAAACGGAAGTGGTAAAAAATAGATTGCATCGGTAGTGGTTTACTACTACCATAGAGAATGAATGGGAAACGGTTTAGGGAGTTTTAGCTAAAGAATACGCGGCGGCCGCCTTCCGCTGTGCATGTTTGGAATATAGCATACGAGGGTTGTTTCATAAGTTTTGAGACTCGGTCACTTGCCGTCATCGGAGGCGGACGAAATGTTTTTCTATTGTTCTACAATCCCTTCACATCTTCTAATAAATTTTTGGCCCACCCAGCTACAGATGGAGATGAGAAAAAGAGCTTGAAGTGGGGTCCAAAAGGTTGCCTTCCTCCACTGAAAGCCAGGTCAGCCAAGAGGACCATGTTTGCCGTCTTTTTTTGGCTACAAAAAAAATTATTGCTTCAGTTCCACGTCCTGAACGCACGACGATGAACTCTGATGTCTACACAACCCTGTGCCTTCCAGAAGTTTTCAAAAATCTCACTAGAGGTCGCCCTAATCGCACCTTGAAAAACTTCATCCTTCACCATGACAACGCACCGCCTCACAAGTCAAACAAAACTGAGTTCCTCGCCAAATCTGGGATTGAAGTCCTTCATCCGCCCCCTTATTCACCAGATTTGGCACCCTGTGACTTCTGGCTGTTCCCGACGGTGAAGAAGGAGCTGAAAGGAATGGATTTTGAGGACAGGGACAGCCTCATTTCTGCGGTGGAAGAGTAGCTTGACCAACTGACTGAACCTGATTTTCGTCACTGTTTTGATCGTTGGATTTATCGCATGAAAAAGTGCATTGAAATCGGGGGAGAGTATGTTGAACAGCACTGAAGTGTTGCCAAATGATGAGGTTATGTGAGTAAAAATTTTCTTTGGAATTGACCAAACCATGTTGGATCTATTTAAAAAAGTCTCAAAACTTATGAAACAACCCTCGTATATATGATGGAAAAAAAGTAACGATTCGAGTGTTGCCCAAAGTAGCGGAGTAAGAGTAGCATTTCTTCTTCACAAATGTACTCAAGTAAAAAGTAAAAAGTATGGTGCAGTAAAACTACTCTTAGAAGTACAATTTTTTTTAAAAAGTTACTCAAGTAAATGTAATGGAGTAAGTGTAACTCATTACTACCCACCTCTGGTGTTAACACAATGCCAAGGAGATAAGACATCAGAAATGGTCTTAGAGAAGCAGTTGCTGCTGCCCATCAATCTAGGAAGGGTTATAAGGCCATTTCCAAAATTTGATTTCCATACAGTGAAAAAGGTTATTCACAAGTGGAAAACATTCATGTCAGTTTCCAACTTCCCAGGAGTGGATGTCCCAGCAAATTCACCACATGTTCAGACTGTGCAATGCTCAGAGAACCTGCAAAACACACAAGAACTACATCTCAGACTCTACATGCCTTAGTTAGCATGTTAATTGTTAAAGTTCATGACAATACAATTAGAAAAAGGCTGAACGAGTGTGAGTTGTTTGAAAGGTTTGCCAGGAGAAAGCCTCTCCTCTTTTAAAAGAACATGGCTTAGGTTTGCAAAGCTGCATCTGAAAAAAAACACAAAACTTCTAGAACAATTTCCTTTGGACAGACAAGACCAAAGTGGACATGTTTGACCTTAATGAGCAGTGCCACATTTGGTGATAACTAAAAAAGCATATCAGCACAAACCCTTTATACCACCTGTCATAGTTGGTGGTGAAGGGGTGATGATTTGGCTTGTTCTGCAACCACGGGATCTGGGCACCTTGCAGTCATTGAGTCGAACATGAACTTCTCTGTATACCAAAGTATTCTAGAGTCAAATGTGAGATCATTTGTCTGACAGCTAAAGCTTGGACAAAATTGGGTCATGCAACAGGATAATAATCTCAAGCACGCCAGTAAAAATACAACAGAATTGCTGAAAAATAAAAGAATCAAGGTGTCGCAATTGCCCAGTCAAAGTCCAGATCTCAACCCAATTAAAATGCTGTGGTGGGACCTTAAGAGAACAAACTCCTGCAAACCTCAATGAACTGAGCAACGTTGTAAAGATCAGTGGTCCAAACTTCCTCCACAACAATGTGAGACTGATAAAATCATACAGAAAACAATTACTTCAAGTTATTGCTGCTAAAGGCGGTTCTACAAGCTATTGAATCTTGGAGTATACTTAGTTTTTCACACATGGCCTCTCCATTTTAGCTTCATTTTTGTTAAATAAATAATGACATTGTGGAATCTGTTGTGTGTTGTTGTACGTGTAATACACCTAATTTTAGAACCTAGGTGGTAAGGACCAGGTTTTTTTTTTATGATGTTCTGATATGTAAAACTATAGAACTCTATCAGGGTGTACTTTCTTTTTCACATGACTGTACAGTGTTCTTGCCTGATTATGTAAATTGGCACTTATTAATAAAGTACAAATTGATACCTCCAAAGAAATAAAATAAGAAGCATACTTTTTTTAAGCGAGTTGTTTTTTGCTACAGATACATATTTTTAATACTTTTTAACTACAGTATGCTAATTTTATATGTGCCAAGTATGTGAAATATTAGGTTTCTGTACTAGGTTGCCCATAATTGTATCTTATGCCAAAATACTATGAGCCAGCGGTCATTTATAGACTTCATAGTTAAATCAACTGATCTGAGGCCATATTCTTTGGATGTTCCAATAAAAAGCCATTCTGAGCAGTGTTAATTTTATTGATAAAAACTAAGATGAAAAACACTTGTCAGCATTATTTCTGTGATGAGAATGTAACATAAACTAAATATAAATGCTCCATTATTGACGAAATCTAAGACAAATGTTTTTAAAATCATAGTTGGTGAAAAATAAACTAAATGAAAATGTTACAAACAGACAGCTGGACAATGAGCGAAATTGAAGCTTTTTGCACATCTCTGGCAAACATGACATGGTCTGCCACCAAATAATGAGCATGAATGCAGTGGTGCAATTTTAAAAACTTGTATGCACACTTTTAACTGTATAACACTTGCTTGGGCACCATCAGAAAATCACATCAGTCGGAATCCTGCTCCACTAAGCGATGCTATGACGGCCAATGTGATTTTTTGGGTGAAAAACTGGTCGGATATATTGACCAACTTTAATTACAATGCTGACAAAAATAAAACCCAGTGTAAGCGTGTGGAATGAAGCTCGCAGGAAAGAACACCACAAACCTGAGAAGCTTCTAGAGGTGCACCATCCTGAGGCTCATGCCAAGGTATGTAATGCTGTTTAGGTGGCGACTTGCCCAACGTCAGTACCATTATATCTGGCTCTCGTTCACCCTGCTGATACAAATGTGTCAAGTGTGAATTGGGAAAACGTGCTTATTAATGGGGGGAAAAAAGAGCCAACACACAGACATAAAGGATTTTGTTATTGCCAGTTTTATCCTATTTATGAGTTGCCTAAAAAACAGATTTGTGCAGCTTGGAGAGAGCAATCAGATGTGAGCTATAACTGTTTAGCTTGTAGCATCATGCAATTGGTACAGCAGATAAAATGACGGGTGGATTAATTGCTTTTAATACAGTGTCCTACACAGTCCTGATAAAGAAACGCATCCACTTACACATACGGGCACAGTCATTGGCAGTGATGACAACAGTTGTAGTGATTAAAAAGTGAAAGTTTCAAACAGAGTGAGTATTTGGCTTGTCTACATTACAGATGAATTGAGCTGCTCCATTTATTAATACTAACATAAAATGTATTTAGGATCTCAGTGCTTGAAGTACATCGCTCAGTGCATATGATATGTGCATGTACAGTACGGCAAAACAGCATTGCTTCATTCCTGAATATGAATGTTTTATGAGAATAACCCCTGAAATGTGAAGAATATAGCAAAAGCATGTATGTCATATATTAGAATGCTATGTTCATGATTGTAATGCAGTCTCTCAGTTAGGATTAACTGACTACAGGTAACTTTTGTTATTGTGGATTTACACACAGGCTAAACAATAACAAAGCCTTATCCCTCATGTCAGACACTTAGGAAACATCACAGCAAAGGCTCTTTTACAAGAGTTCTGAAATATTGGATTAATGTAAAAAAATACTCATTCATTGAGAATTTCTCTTTAGTGAGATTTTAATGTGCTAATGATGTAAATATAAATCATAAAACAGCAAATGTTGCACATTTAACAGAGAGATTCTCTGACAAACCAGATTTTAAATGTGTTTTGTTATAAAAACAGATTTTATCCATCCATCCATCCATTTTCTAACCCGCTGAATCCGAACACAGGGTCACGGGGGTCTGCTGGAGCCAATCCCAGCCAACACAGGGCACAAGGCAGGGAACCAATCCTGGGCAGGGTGCCAACCCACCGCAGACAGATTTTATCGGTTGGTTTAAATGTAAATTACCTCTGTTATTTTGAAATTCACTAATTCAACATTACAATATAACAATGCTTGAATTTTTATTTTAAGTGTTATTGTAATCAGTATTTTTCAGTTGCTGGAAAAAATGATCTGAGAACAAATTTAAAATGTGCACATGGCCAAATAAATCAGATAGTCCATGATGATCTCATTCTTTATAAACCCTGTGTTGAAATTAAATGTGTTTTTTGGTCCAGCCTTTTTTGGTAAAATCATACAGCAGCATAACTAATGCATGTTGAAGGCCAGAAAACTGTGATGACAGACCAGAGCGGCCATTATCTGACCAGGATCTTTTGGAGTAAATCATTTCTACACCTACTCTTCATTTTATGTTCAATAATCACTATGTGTGGTTTGGCTTATTCGTGTACATGTTAGTGTAATAGTTTGGAGGTACAGTATGTTTTCTGTGCATATTGATATGTTAAAAAAGGTATCCATCTGATTTAGCTGATTAATTTACTTTTACTTTTAGCCGACTAAAACTTATTTGCTTTTTCTGAACTAAAATTAATTTATTTTTTTGTTGACTAAAACTAATAATTAAACAACTAATATGTGAATAAAATTAAAATGCAATTTATTCAGAAGACTAACACTAAAACTAAATCAAAATATATTGTCAAAAATAACACAAAATTAACAACACAACTCCGAGTTGTTCATTGATCACTATTTGCTGGCCATGCTTTGAGGGTCCATTCACACTTGAGCTTTGTAAATTTCCAAGTTGTGTTTGGCATTTTTCATGTTTTCTAATGGCTTTTTGCAGTGAAAATATGGTTGACATAATGTTCTTTTACCTTTTTTTGTTGAGAGGCAAAGCCATCTTCTATGACTTTTGTGCTTTTCAATGCTAGTGATCACAGTGCCAAAAAGGAGGTGTTGTCAGTTTTGATAAGTACAGATATTGGGTTCACCCTGTTCTGCAGCCGAGTGAGTCTAGAAGACATTTCTAGAGTGTCTACGAAGAACTTAGGCAGCATGCTGAAAAAATACGAGGATTACATCTGGGTATCACAAGTATGTAAATACAATGATATGTGATAGTGTTTTTATGGTATTTATGCAAGCTTATTCCCACTACTCAAAAAAATGCATTATTTTGTTAAACAAAAAAATAGGCCCGCTGCTGTTAGTGCAACATCGTAAACATGCATGATCTGGTCATCTAGTGACAGCCAGTGTAGTGTGTAATCAAATGATAAGAATTGAACAGAGGTTACTGTATATTCATATACATTTAATATTGTATGTACTGAGAAATCAATTTAATCTGGCCAGTTTAGGGTCTTAGGAAGCCAATGATTATTGCAGCAGCACTGGGTGTAAGTTAAGCAAACATGCTGGACTTTACAACAGCCCTTTACAGGGCTCAGTCATACAGCCAATCATAAAAGTGTGTGCAGTGAGCAATCCAGTAACAAACCTATCAATAAATTGACTGTTTAGTATTAATTCTGTAAATACAGTGGAACCTTGGTTTGCGAGTAACTTGGTTTACGAGTGTTTTGCAAGACGAGCTAAAATTTTTAATAAATTTTGACTTGATAAACGAGCGAGGTCTTGCAGTACGAGTAGTATGTATACGCTTTGTCTGCTGAGCGTCATGTGATCACAACTGAGCTGATGGTTCTTCTCTCTCTCTCTTGCTACGGGATTGTGGGCAATCGTCTCCTATTCTCCGTCTGAGTCGGCGTGCCTCACTCATATAGTCAACATCCGTACGAGCGTATACTGTTTACTGCAGCATTAGCATTGTGACTGTGTGTGCACGCGCACGCTCGTGTGTGAGTGTGTGCTCTCTCGCTCGCGTGCGCTGTGATGTGCGAGTCCCCGTCTTGCACCCTAAAACATGAAGCTGAGTCTCAGTACTTTAGCAACGCCAGCTTTATTCAGCTTGAAACAGCAACAGCGCGGTTATTGTAACGGGATCTGCCGCTCTCCTATACACAGACACAGCAGTCAAGCAGGGCCCTGCACATTTATAATGTTCCTTGTTCCTTGTATCACCCATCGACAGCAGGAGCTTATAGCATGTCCGCGATCTTTTCGGATTCGCTTTTACGGCGAACTGCTACAGCGCTGGGAGACTGTGATTGCTTTGGGACGCTCTTCCGCGTGTCTTCCCGTTGTGTGGAATCCCACAAGAGTTTAGAAACTCACTCACACCAGCCATGATTCTTTTCAAAGGTAAAGTGCAGGTTAATTTGCTTTATGTATTTTAACTTTATATTTTGTATTAAATCATTTTTATATGAATAGTTTTGGGTTGTGTAACAAATCATCCGAGTTTCCATTATTTCTTATGGGGAAATTCACTTTGATATACGAGTGCTTTGGACTACGAGCACGTTTCCGGAACGAATTATGCTCGCAAACCGAGGTTCCACTGTATATATTTTGATGTATATATTTTGAAACAGTGTGATTTGGTGGTACAGCAGCCAATGTTAATAACCAGGGTCTCAGGTTAGGGATGGCAAAAAGCATGGATGTTATTTACTTCACAGCATATCAAGAACAAGACAAATATTACTGACACATTACTAGAACAAGTAATCAGTGTTAAAACAGTTAGTCATCCACAGATAAGCACATTCATTAACACCAATTATTCCACGTGCAGAACTTTCACTCTTACTGTTAAAATATCCGTACTAAACATACTAAATTTCAACTTAATTAAAACTAAATGTGTACTTATAACTTGTTCAGTTTTTCTCTCTTGGTTAGAAGCTATTTGCACATTGAACCTCTCCCTCAGTAGGTGTCAGTAGATTAACCAAAGCACATGTGCACATTATGATACCAGTGTTTGTTTTTTTCCTTTTCTGGTTTCAATGAGTTGCTTCAGTTCTGGTTCATTGAGGAGGAGGCAGTGACTTCCTGTAAAAAACTCTCTGTGGGCTTTTTTTTTTTTTTCTTAAACCAGAATTTTACAGGCATTACCACTGATTTCAATGGAACAAGCGTTTTGCTGAAAATGCTGGAAAACTTCTTTCTGCTAGATGTGAATAGTGTCATTGAAAACATGGTTATAGCAAATACCCTTACATACTGTATGATTTAGGAGTGTTCTAGCATGTGCTAAAACGCTAGAAAAACGCTTAGGTGTGAATGGGCACAAAGACCAGTGGGTTGTCATGGTTTATTACGCTAATGGATGCTTGTGTTCTGTACATTCTTCTGTGGAGAATGAATTCCTTCATATAAAAAGAGGTTAGGAATGTTAAGTCTGAATAGCCTCTAAAGCAGAAAGATAGTCAATGCCAGTTAAGATGTGTTTGTTGAGCACAAGTGATAAAGGACGTTTGCAAATTATCAGGAGGCTCTGTAATTTGGCTGTGGGATACCAATGGGCACAAAGGCATTATCTGCAGAGGTCGCTAAAGCAAAAGCCCATTTGTTGCAGAAGATTGGCAAGGCCAGTATAAATTTCTTGGTGCAACTTGGGAGCAATTCTGTCCCTGAGGCAGTAAAATAGCCCTACAGCATAATGACCACTCCTCCGTGCTTTGAAATAAGTTTTAATTTTTGTTTCTGCAATGCTAAAACTAGTCATGCCTTTTACATTTTCTGATTCCACTTAATCCATTCATTAGGGTCACAGGGAAACAAAGTCTGTCCTAGCAGCACTTATGACACTGCATGAACCAACCCTGAAAAGAGCTCCATTTAATTAAAGGATACCTTCTACATAAACGCACTCATACCGGGCCAGTTTGGTTTGCCAATTAATCTAACTCTGAATGATTTTGGGCTGTAAGCGTAAGGCCTACACAAACGGAGGGTATACATTATCTAGGCTGATATTACCAAAACTTCTTCATGTAAGTATTTTATTTTCTTTTGGTATAGTTGAGGTTTCACTTGCATATTCAACATTGCAAAAATGTAAAGTTGAAACGTAAGGTTATAAATGTTTATTTGATGTGTTTTTCTGTTTGTTGACAATTATACAATGGTACAGGACTGTTTAATTGGTAAATATTTTTTTTTTTTTTTTTTTTTAATTACATTTTTCATTATTCATCTAATACAGGCTGTCAGAAAAACAGACTGACTGAAAACTTACCTCATTTTAGTCTGAAAATGAAAACAAGCAGACATTGATACCTACAACAAAAAAGCCAACAATTATACCTGTATATTCCACCAAACTGAAAGTCTAAATTATCAGTTGGTCACAGTTTAGTCTTGCATTTAATGCTTAAACAGGATTAAAAACCACACAGCCTTTGCCTTATACCATAGCACATTAGTGAAAAGTAAGACAAATGTTTAGTCTGATGTGAAGATGGCACATAGAAAATGATCTTCCGCACCAAAAGCCTCAATCACTTTGGCTAATATACAGATATTCAGTGTAATACACATCACGAGGACAGCTTAATCCCGGTATTGTTGCATTTACTATAATGTAAGTGAAGGGTAACTTTAATTTGTATTATATTGTAACAGTTTACATGTTTATACACAGCATTACACTTAAGTTTATTAATAGTTATTCCTCTGTTCTGATTTTGACACGCAGTCTATTTAATGCATTTTAAATGTTGACTGATTGCTCCAATTAAATCTAAATAAAGAAATAAAAATGTGGCTACGCAGCACACTCAGTGCTAGTTTGAAAAGAATAACAAAATAGAAACTTAATATCAGACAGCACTCTCTTCCTAAATATAAAGATCACATTATTAAATGTATTTACCATCACTGGGTTTTACAAAATGAAATGAGTTTTCAAAGGTTCAATTTTATAATTTGTCAGTATGCTGAATGTTTCTTACCACACACATCTTAATTTTTCAACTCTGCTTTCTCATCCACTAAATTGAAGAGTGTCATATACAGCCATTAGAAAAACGGCTCAAAACTTAGGCAATGGTGTGTTGAGAGTACATTCTAAAATTGCACGGATATCCTCCAATCAATGGGTTTATTTTTTTCATAACAACTCTCCTTCATACTTGTCATAATTTTAAATATTTTTATCATTTCATCTGTGTGTCGTTGTTGTAAAAGAATGCCTACATTAATGCAGTAATGCTATTTGAAATTTGAGCATACCATATTTTAAATAACCAGCATTGTTGTGGTTTTGCAACTTTCCAGTCAGTTACAGCAACTTTGTGCATTGATTGCTCCTACCTTAAGTTTTAACTTCAAATGTGTAGGTCCTATAGTTGGGGGGGGGGGGGGGGGGTATCTTTACCCTTTAATTTCTTTTCAGATGTTTCCAGATGTTTATTTGTATTCAGTATTGTCATTTTTAAAGCATACTCCCTGTACTCTTATGGTTCAATGCCATAATAGAAGATGGCACCAGAATAACACTATATAAAAATTAGAAATTACTGTATAGCAGTAATGCTCCTCTAAAGCATTTTCCTCACTTCAAAAAATAAAGTTAGTGTTCTTTTTTGTTTTCTTTTATAAAATGGTTGCTTAATTTAAAAAAAAAAAAAAAAAAAAAGGTTGATTCTAAGGAGAGGAGTAGCCAAGAAAAATGCAGTGAATTTACAGTATATGGTTAGCTTTACATTTAAGGTTACACACTGAACAGATCTGAGTAATATGTTATACTTTTGCTAATGCAATAGTATTTCGTCTAGGTTATTATTTTATTTAGATTAAATTATATAAACATTAATAACCTTGAGAGTAAATTTAAAAAATTAACTGGATAACTTCTTCATATACAAAAGTGAATAATGTTAATATGTCATTAAGTGCAGTAGTATATCATTAAGATTAAATTAAACTACAAAAGTATGATGACTGGTAAATATGAATGTACTTTTATAAATAACCTGTTTTGTAATTGATACTATCCTGTTCTTCCATAATTATTACTATACTGTGATTTAGATATAAAGAGCCTTTTATGTGTGCTTATTGTAAACACGACACTACTTACTTAGCCCAATGTTTTGACTAATTTTACTAGTCATATTTATCAGTTATTACATATTTTAAGGTTCCTTTACAAATGATACCTAAGCTCAACATATTTAATAAAGGCAGTGTTGAAATTGTTTAGGGTTATGTATAGCTCAAAGCAAAAAAAAAAACACCAACATAACTTAATGATAGTAAAGTTACTAATATTGCAGAAAGCACTTCTGTTGTCATGTCTGGTTGTCCACATGAAACAATTTGTCTGTCTCAGGACTGATTTTGCTGAAATTTGTCACAATAATTCTTCAGGAAAATTCATGGAAAAATTCAATTTTCATTGAGATATCTCAAATACAGCACACTGTATAAAGTTTTGAAACTTCAAGAATTCCTATAAAAATATTTAGCAACTTCTTTGACTTAAAAACAGGGAAATTTTCATTGTAACTTCACCTACGATTTAGTTTACTGTTTCAAATTTTCTGTGATAGAGGATGCTTCAACTTGTCTATTTTCGTCTTGTACCTGTTGGTACCCACTTCTGATGACAAAACAGTGAATTCCCTGCAGAGTTATGCATCAGCTCCTGCTTGATATGCTGCCCCTAGAAGCGGCTCATGCAGAGGTGCTTCGGCCTACTTGCTCTCAGTCACAGTAGATCATTCCTCCTGCTCTTTTAATACATAGAGGGCAAGTTACATGATATTTATTAAAGTAAAAAAAAAATTGCAAGCAACTCAAGTTATGTAGAAATAAATGAAAGGGGAAATGATCTCCCTAGTCATGGTGTAGTGATACATTATGCATACAGTGCATGATTGCATAATCAGTTTCACCTTTTTAAAATGTTTAAGAAATTTAAGGTACAATAAACAATAGAACTTCCACAACCAACAATTAACAATAGGACATCTTTTGTTGCAATTTATCAATTAAAGTGGAATCTGATGTTTATGGAAGCGTTTAAGCCACCACAAGTCTATTCTTAGTATTTTCTGTACCTAACTAACTCATTATTACATCCTGTTATTGCTGTTATTTTTGAATATGACCCACTGTTACAAAAATATTTAATAAAAAATGTGAACAAACAAAACTAATTCCTTGATGGAGTTGCTTTAAAATTTTAAAATGCCCCTCCTTTCAAAACAGTTATGTCTTTAAACACACCATGCATGTACATTTTTCATTGTTTTTGTTTACCTTTTACTTCATAATGTTTTAATGGAGTTTAAAGAACAGAAGTTGAAATAATATCATTATGGTGCTTTCTAACAGAAGGTCATTAAAATGTAAAGTTGAATGGTAAGTTCTCAGGATGTTGAACAAACAACTATTTAGAGATAGTTTGGCTGTAGAAGCATAACACCTCTTTTTAGGGCAATTAATAGTTGTCTGGAAAAAAAGTTTGACTTGTTACATACTGTTCTTAAACTGCCTCTTCCCACAAGCACTTTAGAGTAATTTTTACTTTTACACCATGCACTATGATTTTAATTGGTCAAAACTAAATTTTGAAGTACATTCGATTTGATGGTCTAGTTCTTTGTGGTTCATGCAACCTTGGCCATAGTAAGTGGTCTGCTTCTATAGGGATAAATAAAGAAGCAAATGCTTTTTTCAAATAATACATTTGAACAATTACACGTTTAAACATAGACAAACATATTTTTGAGGTCTGTAAGTGTGTGTACCATCATTGTCATGACTATTCAACACCTTGTGTTTAATAATAATAATAATAATTCATTACATTTATATAGCACTTTTCTCAGTACTCAAAGCGCTATCCACACAGGGAGGAACCGGGAAGCGAACCCACTCTTCTACAGTCTCCTTACCGCAAAGCAGCAGCCCTACCACTGCGCCACCTGTGACTGGACTGTGTTTAAACCAGCACAAGAGTGATTCTGTATTCTACCACTTTAGCACCCCAGATATGCATATGAGTACTGAGATGGACACCTCAGTGAAGCTAGAATATAACATGAAGCTCGTTTTTATATACAGTATCAGTGTTGATAGCTCTGTACCTGAAATGCGTAATCACAGGGATTAATTGCACGATGAATACACACTGCAGTTGTCTTTTATAAGGCTTAAAAATTTAGGCTTATTTTAGTTTGAATTTTAATGTTTACATATGTAAAGTTGGATAAACAAGTGATTTATAATTTTCCTATGATCTTATGAGACTAATGTTAATTTTTGCACGTTTCTTGTATATTGTGAAGTGAATGTTAAGGTGGTTCCTTCTCCCTAGCACTCTTTATCTCTTAAAGGTCATTAAGTAAAATTGATCTTGTACAGATTAATCTTTCTTCATAGTTTCCTTCTTCCTCTCCTAGGTATGTAAACTGCGTTCCAACCACCCACCCCGACCCCCCCGTCAAATAACATAAATATATACTGTATATCTCTGTTCCACCCTGTCTTCTTAGCACTGGTGTCCATGTAAGAACCAAACCTGGTTTGGGATATGAGGAAGTGCACGTTTTATTGTGTTAAAAAAAAAAGAGAAAAGAAAAAAAAGTTAACCAAAAATTGCAATTTTCAAATTTCAAACTGTAATTTTCACCCTACCTTCAATGTCTATTCCCCACCCTCGTGTAGAGTTCAGTTTATCAGCATATAGGAGGAACAAGCGGAAGATGGAATTGGCTGAGAAGGTGGAAATGGACGTCATTCAGACAAAGAGGAGAAGACAATCAAGTTCACACGTTAGTAATTTTTGACTTTAGATAAACTTCTTGAATTTGATTTTTTTACACAGAATGTGGGAAGTGTTCCCACTGCTCGTGATTAAATTTAAACCTGTGGTGCTAACTTTAGTCTAGCTTGCAGTGAAGTATTAAAAAAAAAACCTCTAAATAATATTGAAATTAGCACTAGAAGTCAAGTTGTGTAATTAGAGTTTAAGGATAGAGCAATTGGTCATGTGACAGTTCTTCAATGAGCCCAGGTGAAAGTAAAATCAGAGCAGAAATCTAGGATGCTAAAGAGTGTACTCTAGTCTAAGCAAAGGCTCAGATGTTCAAATTGTGTAGGCTAAGATTAGAGGAGCCCACTCCTGTCCACCTATGTAACTGTATGTGTTAGGTGTTTTGGGGATATAACAAAAGTTTTTTGTTTGTTTTTAAACAAGTTATTCCGTTTTTTTTTTTTTTTTTTTTTCTTCTTTTTTCAACATTTGACAGGGTTTCCTGCTGCAGTGAAAACACTGCTGCCTCACTACGTCAGGAGGTTTGGATTTAAATTTTAGCTTGACCATTATCTTTGTAGGATTTGCACGACCACGCCATGGGATTCTTTTCCTTGAGTTTTCCTCACTAATTTAGCTAGAAGCCTAAAATAGGATTTACAGAATTTTAATGCTAATATAACTGAAGACTCCAAATAGGTCTAATTTGTGTAAGTATAGCTGTGCATGAATGTGTTTTATGATGGACTCTCACCTTGCCTATGGCTGCTTTATGCTGCCTTGTACCTGAAGCTTCTGGGGTGTGCTTTGGCTTCCCATTACCCTATATTGGATAAGTGCGTTCAAAAAACAGAAAGATGGATTGATGTTAAAAGCCATTTTATTTACCAGATTTTATTTATCCTGTTGTGTTTTACAATGTTGTTTTGTTTTTTCTCCCTTTCACCCTCACTCAATACCAGGTTTTAAAGTTATATTTTTTGTTAAAAGCTGTTTTTATAAAAGCTGCCATTGAAATTTAAAATCTCATGTTCATTCTAATGCCAATGGTAAATAGGTGGGGTAGTATTTTGAAAAGCAATGTAATATCTATTTATACATAAATGTGGTTTGTTAAATGTTTTAGGGGAGTTAATAGTTGACTGAACCTCAGAAGATTACTGGACCAGTATTTAGATTAGTGTATTTGAAAACTGAATTGTGACCCCCTTTCAGTAAAGCTCAATTTAAGCCGCACTTCACTAGTGTCAAGTGTAACTTTGACATTAATTGTAGGACCTGGGTGTACCTGCTTATTACTAGAAAAATGTTTTGTGCAAGGAAAAATTTGTCAAAAATAAGGAAAAGAGGATTTATTTTGAGGTGTATATAGTTTAATCTAGTCAAGTAGTTTTATTATAATACCATCCATACACAGTATTACAGCATACAGTGGCATGAAATAATATTCTCCAGGACTGTGATGCAGCATATACATAAATACAGGACAAGTGCAAGTCATGTAAAGAACTCTACTACACTATAAATAGGTAAATAAATACATAATAGGTAAGTCACTAGATGGTAATAATGTTAAATATATAGTAATAAATAAATAATAACAACAAATAATAATAAAAAAGCAAAAGTAGTAACAAGTATAACAAATTTACTACATATAAATAAGCTAGGGGTAGAAGCTGTTGCAGAACCGTTCTCGATGCAACAGTCCCTTCTACCAGGTGGTAGTGGGCCAGAGATGGGGCATCCCCATTGCTGATGAGACCCATTACCTTTGTGTCATTCTCAAACTTAATGATGGTGTTAGGGCTGTACAAATCATGAGTCAGCAAAGTGAACAGAAGTTGGCTGAGTACACAGCCCTAGGGGTTGCCAGTGTTCAGTGTGATAGTAATAATAATAATAATTCATTACATTTATATAGCGCTTTTCTTAGTACTCAAAGCGCTATCCACACAGGGAGGAACCGGGAAGCGAACCCACAATCTTCCACAGTCACCTTACTGCAAAGCAGAAGCACTACTATTGCGCCACCTGTGAGGACTGTGGAGAGTACTGGAGAGAGTACTGGAGAGAGTGTTTCTGATATGGACCGGCTGTGGTCTGTCTGTGAGGAAGTCTATGATCCAGATGCATAGGGAAGTGTTGTAGCCTAGCAGACCCTATGAGCTTCTGAGGGATGATGATGTTGAAAGCTGAACTGAACTCATCTTCATATAGTAAGCAGATTTAATTCACTTTTGTATTTTTTCCCAGTTAGTCCTGTAAATTTTTGTCAGATTTAACTGACTTCATTTTCAGCTGATTAAATTAAAAACAGCCACATCCACAATCTTAGTTTTACAGTAATAGTCTTCCTGTACCATTCTAGTTCTAGCATACCTAAATAATATTTACTAATTTTATGGTCCAGATTCTTAAAACAACATAAAAGAATTGTGGATAATACAGGCCTTGCAAATAACAAGACCACACCCTATCTTAAGTAAAGTAAAAACTTTAATTCACTTTAATCTCAATGTTTATCATTTAAACTGTAAAGGTATAGCTTTTGTACATATGTAGGCATGTTATTTTTGTTTCCAATGCCTTTGGCATTAGGTTGTGGTCCCACTCATTGAAGAGAGAAGGTCTTGCCATAACATAATCTCAAACCCACTTAACTCTATTTAGGGAAAAGAATCAGCTCTTTGGACAGGCTAGCAGTCTGCTATAAGGCATATACCAGAGCAGAGCTCCTTAATATAAATTAGACAGAGCACATGCCAGATTATTAAGAATGACATTCTTAACTCTTCAGCTTCCCACATTATTAACTATGTTAATTGGACAGATATTCATTTATAGTAATATGATCTTTGCATAAACACAACTTTTGACTTTTTTCAATTTGCTTGCTTGCCTTTTCTAAGTTATATATACCTTGTATATGCTTAAGTGTCTTCGTAATAGGCTATTTTACTTGAAATGCTTTTAAAAACTGTTGATTCTTTATTAAAATTAGAAGAACGTCAAAAAATAAAGGTACACTGACATATTGGATGTATTTAGTTTGGAGTACATAATACTGTATATGAGAGTAGTTCAGAAGTATCTTACTATTAGCTGAATGTACGTTATTTATTTATTTATTTTTAACATGAAGTGCATTTTAAACATAGCCTTTGTCTTTGCAGTATGGCATTTGTCTGCTGCTCAGTTGAAGATAAAAGCATACCACCATCAAGAGCCTCTAAATTAATCTTGCTAGCTCTGCATATGAATAAAACCACAAATGATGACCTAGCAGTTAAGTGGGTGGAAGAGCTTATATAATTTATAATTAGACCAACCAAAAGACTGAGGTATAAACAGTTGTACCAACAAATAATTAGTAGTGATGTTCAAGGCTATTGTGATTTTTGTTTTTCAATTGGATGAATGATTTTCTTATGGGGCCTGGACATTGTTTTCAGTATTATGTTCTAAACAAGCAGGATTAAGTAACTGTCAGAGAGCTATAGATAAATGAAGGGATGAAAGTGTTCTATCATGCCAGTCCTTCACTACAGACTCAGGCTCAGTATGTAAAAATATTGAGGAAGGGCATACTGTCCAAAAGCATGTCTAAAAAATGCATATCATTTTTGATAATTTTTGTTTGTAACATTTTAACAAAATTATCTCAATGAAAGTTTAAAAGGCAGCATTTACAAAAGAAACCAATTTTTAAAATATTAAAAATAAACAGCACAAGTTTATATGTTGTGTATTTGTTTACAAATATGAAATGGTGTAAATATTCATAGCTCTGGGAATTATAAGTATACAATATGAGCTGTTTTGCATATGTCTGCAGGTACAACAGAATTGTACAGTGAATAGAAAATTAATAAAGTGCTTTTTTAATGTTCTTGAAATGAAGACACTGTTTATACATTGACACTTTTGCTTTTTAGGTTCAGATTTATTCCACTGCTTTTTTTAACACCTGTCTCCCATCAAGGTACTATAAGTATATTCCACTGTTAGGATAGACAAGACAGATAAAGAGATTTGATTTGTCAGGTTTTTTTTTCCTTTGTTCATCATCTACTTCAGTGTTTGTATGTTTTTTTTTTTTTTGTTTTTTTTTTTGCTTGGCATAATTTCCATTTTTAATTCAGAAGAGGTTTAGCACAAGAAGAAAAATGCCTTTGTGGTGTCTGTGCCACCATAAAAGGAATCTTGTACCTTCTAATTCTCTCTTGTGCTTGGACCACCATTAAGAATGCCTCTGAATGACATTAAAGCACAGGTTTTTAAGTGGAAGAAGAAATATAAAACTGAGGCCTTCCATGTGGGCTACTGAAAGAATTATATTTTGCTCTACATTCTTTGATGTATATTGCAGGCATCAATATTTTTTTATTTGTTTCATTCTGCATCTTGAAATAATTTTGTAAAATTGTCATAAGTACATTTCTTGACACACAAAGCAGTTTTCGTGACTTTATTAATGTGCTTTACTATACAGTTACCACATACCTGTGAATTAAGATGACTATTCTGTTTAACACATCATATATTTTACATTAATCCTCCATGTATTATACTTTTCTGTAAGGTTTATTAAAGTACCAACTGTATAAAGATTTGAAAATGTTTTGTTATTCTTACTGTATTCTGCTTGGTTACCAAGTTGGTTTTAGCTGGATACCATAAATGAAGAAGTGAGCCAAAGATTGCATTTATTAGCATAATTGAAACCATGCATTACATAACAGGTTACATTTATTTATAGTTAATAATATGTAATTGTTGAAATTTAAATGTGCTTTGCAGGTTTAAATGATGTTGGAGAGTTCACATGATGAGTAAAGGACATTGCATTGTGCAGACCAGGTTTAACTTTTTGGTTTTTTAGAAATCTTTCATTAGTACATTTGCACCTGCTTGCTGCATGAAGAACAACTAACAGGAAACTGTGATGCAAATGATCAGGAACTAGCTTTAGTATCAAATGTTTCTTTATATATAAAATAATACATTGTATTTATCAGATTGCTAAATGGCAGTTTTTTTTTCTTTTTTTTTATTGATTAAATTCCACAAGCTTACTACAAAATAACAATGGCATATATCTCTTGTCTTTATCTACTGCCAGATCCTGGTAGGAAAGCTTCCTGCAGCCCTATTGTGAAAAAATGGTTATGGAAAATAGATAGACAATTAGAATGATTACTTTCAGTTCAATTTGTTTACCTTTTTGAACATATTTTCTTTAACATGTTAGTGCAATTACGAATTCTCAAATAATAATAATAATAATAGTAATACTGCATAATTGTTACCTATTTTTCCTGTACCTTTTAAACTTAAAATTTTAAGGTGGCCTTTAGTTTACTTTTGATATGTCCATAATTTTAAAATGATGTAATGCAGTGGTTTGTTTTTATAATTGCTCTAAATAATCAAGTTTCATTATGTGATTGGGAGTTGGAATGCATCGTAAATTTTAATATGATGCAGTTCAATGTTTTATTTTTTTAATTACTGTGAATCATCACGTTAAAACGTATGTTTGTTTTAGACAATAAACAAAGCAACATTGTATATTTCACAAATATACCAAAACATTGAAATGCCTCATTAAGCCATCTTGGACCTAAGTAAGATTACATTGTCATGTCAGTTGTTTATGGTCTGGTTCTGTACCTCTCTCATTGGATGACACAAGCACTTGCTGTTGCTTTTCTGTATATTTTGGTCCTTGTTTTTAGAGTTATACAGTACTGTATGTTCATTTTTTTATTTAGTGTGCTTTCATTTATTGTGGAAATGAGCTACAGAAAGGGGTAGCTGCCTCTAGAGATTCTTGTTTCAAATCCTGTGTTGTGATTTATGCATTTTCCACTTGTTTTCATGGATCTTTTTTTTTTTTGAAAGTTGGGTCAATATGTATCTCTAAAACTTCCATCCAAGGCAAATTTGAGCTCCCTGCTCATTGCTACCAAAATGGGCTTCAGACTAACCCCAACCACCATTTGCCCCCAAATTTGAGGAAGATTTAAGAATAAATTGTAGGATTTCCCTTTACCAGCCCTGAAATCTCTACACATTTTAAACATCATGGATAAAAACAGAACTCAAATATATTCAATATATTTATGATTAAAAGCTTTTTGCTTTTATTTATTATACTTTTTGCCTTTTACTTCAATTTAGGATGTCATTTGTTAGCAACTTTGATAGCATGTTTTGCAAATATAAGGTAGAGAAAAAAGTCAGAATTTTCAGTTCATCCAACAGCAGTGTTCACTCAAGTTATGGAAACGTCATATAAGAAGAAGTGGAGCCACTTTTTAATGGTTTTTCCTTTTGTGTGCAGTTTTGGAAAGTGAATATTCTCATCTACTGGTTGTCCCTGGTCTGTTCCTTGGTTCCTGGGCACTTATTTGAAGGAAAGCTCCGTTCTTGCACATAGTGAATAACTAGTTTAAGTGGAATGGGGTAAATGTATTATTGCTTATACAAAGCTGGAAAGTTTAGTACTGGAAATGTCAGTTTATCTTTGACATTTTGTTAATAAGTAGTTATCTCTTCATCTATCTTTAGGTAGGAAAATTAATATTGTTAAAATGAATAAATTCCAAAACTCCTATTTCTCATTCCAAGTATCCTTATATACACTAACAAATTATTTTCATAAATAATATACAGTAATTCCTCCTCCATCGCGGGGGTTGCGTTCCAGAGCCACCCCCGAAATAAGAAAATCCGCGAAGTAGAAACCATATGTTTATATGGTTATTTTTATATTGTCATGCTTGGGTCACAGATTTGCACAGAAACACAGGAGGTTGTAGAGAGACAGGAACGTTATTCAAACACTGCAAACAAACATTTGTCTCTTTTTCAAAAGTTTAAACTGTGCTCCATGACAAGACAGAGATGACAGTTCTGTCTCACAATTAAAAGAATGCAAACATATCTTCCTCTTCAAAGGAGTGCGTGTCAGGAGCACAGAATGTCACATAGATAGAGAAAACAATCTCTAGCAAACAAATCAATAGGGCTGTTTGGCTTTTAAGTATGCGAAGCACCGCGGCACAAAGCTGTTGAAGGCGGCAGCTCACACCCCCTCCGTCAGGAGCAGAGAGAGAGAGAGAGAGAGAGAGACAGAGTTTGTTTTTCAGTCAAAAATCAATACGTGCCCTTCGAGCTTTTAAGTATGCGAAGCACCGTGCAGCATGTCGTTTCAGGAAGCAGCTGCACAAAAGATAGCAACGTGAAGATAATCTTTCAGCATTTTTAGACGAGTGTCCGTATCGTCTAGGTGTGCGAACAGCCCCCCTGCTCAATCCCCATACGTCAGGATCAGAGAAAGTCAGCGCAAGAGAGAGAGAAGAGTAAGCAATCTAGCTTCTCAGCCATCTGCCAATAGCGTCCCTTGTATGAAATCAACTGGGCAAACCAACTGAGGAAGCATGTACCAGAAATTAAAAGACCCATTGTCCACAGAAATCCGCGAACCAGCAAAAAATCCGCGATATATATTTAAATATGCTTACATATAAAATCCGCGATGGAGTGAAGCCGCGAAAGGCAAAGCGCGATATAGCGAGGGATCACTGTATTCATCTGAAACACAAAAAGTCTGTATATTAAAAATGATGATCTTGCAACGGTCTAAAGCACCATGTAACATGGCATTGTCTAATATTACCTTTATTACTGGTTTGTAAATATTAGTAGTTTGGCTAAGAAAGGAACCAGAACCAAGTACTAAGAAAGGAATCGAGAATGTAATAAAACTACATATTCTTAGGTAGCCTTTAAAAGAAATCTTAAACTACAGTATATAATTTTTCTCTATGTACCAGTCATCAATAACTAATACCAGATCTCAAACAATTAGTTTGTGTGTCCCTTGCTTAACCTCTTATGCCCTAAAAGGGTTTTTGGCATTATTGTGCCTAAATTACATACCCAAAAATAAAAGGCTGTTATTCTGCTTGTGTAATAAAAGGTGCAAAATTGCTGAAGAGTAGTGAGTATAACACTACACATAAAAAGTTTTATATAAATAAAAACCTTTGTTTGACATCAATATCAACTTAACAAAACACAAACAAATTAGCATTTTTGAAATATCTCTAAAAAACTAATTAATTTTACTATACATAATCAAGACATTTTCCATTGTACAACCTTGGAATCAGTTTTCTTTTGTGCCCCAATCTGTTGGCTATCTTTGTACCAAGTTTACAACTGTACATCATTAGAATGATTTAATACTCAGTTATATAATGGCAATGAGCCTTTGATTGTATGTGGCTCGACATAGGTGGGATGTTTTATAAAAGCAGGTTCACTCTGCTGTGATATTGCCTTGGTATATACATGGCTAATCACATATTTACTAACGCAAGAAAGCAGAAGAAAAGACAACACGGACACTTGATTTATTTAAAGGAAAGACACCCTTGCATATATAAGAATACCATTATTGCTTTTGATTGACTTATAGGTTTATTGCAACATGTGGCTTATTATATTGGACCAGTGTAGGAAACTCTGTAAGGAAGAGATGCTACTCTCTGCTGGTCTGGTGCATGGTAATCATATACAGGGTGAGTCAAAATTATGTTAACACTAATGGTACTGATATATGTACATGCACACACATACTTACATACAATTTTTGTGGACAATTTATGTGCCACATATGGTACATGTGTAGAACATGATGGTGAACAGGTTGAGATATTCCTGTAAATCATCTTGCAGATATGAAGTATGTTTTGTGAATGAACTGTTTTCAACATTCAAATGTTAACATAATTTTGACTTACCCAGTATTTGAACCTATTTAATATAGGTATCCAGTAACACACCCTTTTTTTGTACAAGTTAGAAGGTTTTATTAAAATGAACCTATTCAGCTTTCATAATATTCCATCAATATCTATATCTGAATATGTTTATCTAGTAATGTTTAGCTATAATGGTATAATTTCCAAACTTTATCATCTAATTTCACAGAGCATACCTCTGTGGGCAACAATGGGAAAGTGAAGTTGCAATAAATAACTCAGAAAAAGAATGAGAATGCAATTTATAACATGCATTCCTTCATCAGTCTATGCAAATCATGGCATAATTTAAATTAAAACTACATCACACACATCTTTCAAGATTTAAAGTGTCTAAAATATATCCGGCAGAGTACCCTAATAGCAAACAGTGTCCTCAAGCACTGTCCTCACTTGGTCTTGTGTTTTGAGATTGTCCTACAAATCACACCATTTTGGAAAAAATAATCACTTTGTCAGCTTGTATTGAATTTGCAGTTCCTAATAATTATTTAGAATAACACCATATGGGATAAGATTATGCAACAATAGATGCATTGTGATCTTCTATGCTACATTAGTCACAAGTCAGCTTAACTTTGAAAAATCATAAACCACCCTCTCTAAGTAGGAAAGCATTGTCTTGTATTCCCTAAAACTAGAAAAAAAATCAGTATTTTCATACGAGGAACAGTGCAAAGCTTCATCACACTTTGATCAGAATTTGTTAATGTTATTCTAAAATAACATGCTAGCATTAGCTTCTGTTGTCTTTTTATTTTGATGTTTTAAATTACACAAAGAACTCCCTTATAATCGTATTTTTGATCACATAGCTCTTATTTGTTATTGGTGATGTTGATTATTGTTTCATACATCTTCATTTTTTGGAATACTGTATTGATTGGATTTTTGATTGATTTCTGTTTTAGCTATTGTAATGTGGTTTTTATGCTTTATTAAACTTGGGCATAAAAATTCTTACTAGGTTCCTAAAACAATTTTAGTAAAATCGGAATATTGTGTACTGAGGTAACATCAGCTGACAAAGATGGAATGAGAAACAAGCTGAATATAATGATATACCTATATATTGTCTTGAATTCCAGGATCAGACATTTTCCGTTTATTTTTTGCTGGGCAGCCAAATCAGTGTTGTGGCTTTTCATATTAATTAATCAGCAGAGCTTTGCATTAAATATACAGCAGTACACGTACAAACACAAAGAAGTTGTTTGGGTTAGATTTGGATTATCTTACTGTATAACTACTTGGATCTAGCTCAAATGCTACTAAGTATGTATCTAATATCCCAGCTCTCTCCTTTATGGAACTTGTTAAGGTCTCTTATTCAGCTGCATATCTGTGAGAGGTTTGTTTCAGATTACCATTAACCTTTGTGTGACAAAGTGCTTTCTTATTTCTGTCTTGAATGTTCTTCCTGAACTATATGGAATCGCATATCATAGCAAGCTATGTTTAAACTTGGGCTTATACATCTTAACAGACTGTTAATAGAAGTATAGGACTGATTATTACACTAAGTGATAAATATTTTGACTGTTTCTGTTATGCTCAATACAAAACCATACGTATGAGAGTGTGGTGTTAAAAATACCACCCACCAAATGATACATTTACATTTTACCTGACTTTTGATAGTATGGGTTACTTCAAAAACTTCAGTTCCTCAATTCTTGCTGTTACTCGTACATAAAAAAATATTTTCTGAAGCAGCTCGGGAGAAAGGTTAATGTACTATAAGAAATTTAAAACCTGTTGCTCATCTGTGCTCATATTAACAGTTCAATATATTTTCAACTTATACTTTTTAAGTCCTTAAATTGTTTTATTTTAATATCATGCCACATACTTTTTTGTGTTTAATATGTGACAGACATCATATCTAATGCATACCTTTTGTCATCCCTCAAAACAATGTTATATCAAATGATAACCTCATTTATCTTATTTTGGGATTTTGACTATTTTTACAAATGTTTTCAAACATTAAGGTTGTATAAACATGTAGTCCTGAAAATAGGTTTTGATGCTTATGCAGACACCCACATTCATTTACCTGGGATAAATTAAGAATCAATAGTGCACATTTTTGATATGTGGGAGAAAAACAGAATATGGGCCCATGTAAATGCTGGAAAAATGAACTGACTCCCCATAGACTACCTGTGTTATAATTTAAACCCAGGATGCTCAAACTGTGAGATGGTTGACCTCCCTGCTGCAGTTGTGTTCACTAAGAAAAAATATTCTGATAAAACTGATTTAACATTAAAATGACTATGATGTGCATGTTTAGTCCGTTAAGATGTCTGTTGACTTTTACAAGTGTTTTAAAGACTTTTTTTGGTCATTGGACTAATAACAAGTAATACACCACATGTAAGCCTATTTACCGCTTTGGTCCTGCTAATCTTTCGTTCTCTAGGAGAATGACACTGGTTCATTGGATACTGTGGGAGCGATAGTTGTTGACAATGAAGGGAATGTTGCTGCTGCTGTTTCCAGTGGAGGCTTAGCCATGAAGCATCCAGGCAGAGTTGGTCAGGTAATAGTGAACAGATCTTGTCACTTTGAAGTTAAATAAATTCATGAAAATGACAGCCTTTTTTTAACCAATTTATTCTTCTCAAGGAAAATTCCAAACATGAACTGTTAAAAAGATCTAGTGGAAAATCTGTTTTTCCAGCCTGATTCATGCTCTTTCAACGTCCTTTATTTCTCTAGTTGGAGATGGACTTTAGGGACCCATTTTAATAAGGAAGTTTTTAAATATAAGTATACTTTCCTTATTTTTTTTCTCTTATTTTCAGCTTTGTAACTAAGTTTCAGAGTGTCCTATCAGCTTGATCCTTCATAGCATCAAACTGCTGCTGTGCTAAGCACAGTAGATTTATTTAGACTGTTCCCATGGGAAGCATGTGCTGAAAAGTCATAAAAGTTCCAGCAGGAGAATTGTGCCAATTGTAGCTAGTTTTATGTCTCCTTTTCTCAGCTGTGCGAGTATGTGTTGGAATTGTATAAAAAAAAAAAAAAAAGGTTGTAATGCTATATTTGTAATTCTTTAGTGCTTAAAACGTAACCATTACCCTGTTTTTCTTTAAAGGCGGCTCACTATGGATGTGGTTGCTGGGCTGAAAATGCAGGGAACCTAAACCCTTATTCTACAGCTGTGAGTACCTCAGGTATTTGTTGCATTTTGTGAATACCTAACTCTTGAAAGCAATCCATTGACCTTCATTTGTGCTGGCTAGTATAGACTGTTATCTGGTAACTGCATAGATGGTGTAGAAATCACAACTTTCATTTCCTATAACTGATACATCTTTTTTTTATAACCCTCTTGAAAATATGTAAAAAAAAAAATTCCCATCTGTTTAAAATAAGTGGCTCTGGGAATAAGTCTACTAAACTATTAAAGTATATATTTATGATAAAAGTTTATAAGAAACCCATTTGAAATATATATGATGCTAGAAATGACCTGCTTTTAAAACATTTTTAATATGAAGATAAACTTTAAGGTACCTTACGATGCAGTTTGCACTAGTAAAAAAAATAAAATAATCTTCCTATATACAGTAACTTCTCATTTAAATTGCTATTTTACTTAGAGGCATTCTACAGATCCTTTAAATTATTTGTATTACTAATCTGGCAGAGGTCATTGACCAAGGCCAGTTACAAGATTGAGATATATTACAATAATTTAAATACAGTATATTTTTACTGTTGGAGAACATGCAGTTTAAATGGTGTCTTCAGCATCACAGAGTGACTCAGAGCTGAAGCTCTAAACCGGTAAATCTTGTGTTTTAAAGTCCATTGTCTTAGCCATTATGACATACTAATTACCAAATTAAAACTGGTGTCTTGATAGTTCTTTTCATTAATTAAAAAGTTAAACTATTTTCTTGTTCAGAAGGTTTTGTTTTTGGGATGCCTTTAAGTAACCATAATTTATGTTTGCATGGTATTGTGTTCAGAAAGATACAGATTTTGATATGAGAGCAGATAACAGGCTGTCAGTTCCTTTAAGTATGTAAAGTCCAGCAGTGAAAGAAGGTTGTCTCAATGTGTTCTATCCTGGAGGGTTGCAGTGGCTGCCGATTTTTGTTCCAGCCCAGTTTGTTAATTACAATGTTAATTATTGCTGTTAAAGTAGTTATGGCTTGAGCAACATATGTTCACCTGTTTAAGATTTCCAGCCCTTAATTGCTTGTTGTAGTTTTTCTTTTTGTAAAACAAGTATATTCTGTTATTAACACTAAAATTACCAGAGCCTACGAAAAAACTCGTAGATCTGTCCCACCTTCAATCGCTTCACACCTCTCCATCAGCGTCTTTTGTCCTGTAAATGTGTCGATAAGCAGCAAGCAGCCTACTATCACATCCCCCCACCGCTGCACAGTTTTCTCAGCTCAAGTCTGTTTACTTGCGCGTTAGTCGCTTAGAGTTGTATAGAGTGAGAAGTCAAGCAAAATGACACCTTTTATAAATACTATATCGTTATGTGGAACACATGCATTTCATGTTTATGTAAACACATCGTTAAAACAGAAACGTTTTTCATATTTTAGTAATAATTGACAAAATGTAGACATGAAGTGTGTAATGTGCGAAGCCTGAAGTCCAAATATCAAATAAACACTTTCACAAAAGGTACAAATATACTGTAACAGAACAAGTGTGCTTCTATTCAACACTATAACTGCAGAAAAAGAACCTGCGTTAGCGTGTGACATTGACACTCATTTGCTACGACCGAGTCGGTGGCGCAACTTGAAGGGTTTGACCCCGGTTGAGCCCGTTTTGAGAAGTGAGCCGCTCTTATTCTTACTATCTTAGAATAAAAACATACATTTGATTTCAGTTTGTAACAGCCAGTGTAAATTTATGATACTTGTAAAGGTTAGCTTTTTTTTTTTTATTCACTTTTATTCTCTTAGGTTCACGATCCCAAACCCCCCCCGCCCCCCCCATCTGACACTGCTGTTTTCACATAAAGACGCACTATAACAGAGCTGAACTCAGATCATGACGATGGTTCTACATCAGAGCAAGAGTGCACGTTGCACTTTTGCCATTGCTGTGCTTTGTATATGTACATGGGAAGCTCTGCAGTCTACTTGTAACTTTACGCTGTAGGAAGTAAATAAGTAAGTAAATAACGGTAAAGGTAAATAAGTAAATAACATTCGATGTGGCTCTTATATACAAAGTACAGCGACGGCAGCTTCCACCTTCAGCTATAGACTCTCCACTCTAGTTTTTAGATCTGGACGGTGCGCCCAAAACATTAACATTTATATGATACTTACATAAAACCCAGATCGAATGTGATTTACCTTAATTTATTTTCTTACTTCCTACAGTGTAAAGTCACAAGTAGACTGCAGAGCTTCCTGTGTTTGATCGACACGGGCTTGCTCAAAAAATACACGTGTAATGCCACGAAAAGTGCCTGCTGACACCTCAGTACGCGAGCAATGGTACGAGAATGCAGTTAGACTTTTTTTTTTTTTTGAGCACATACACCGTCCAGCTCTAAAAAGTAGCGTGGATAGTCGCTCGCGTACTGAAGTGTCTGTAGCTGCAGATGGAAGCTGCCGTCGCTGTACTTTATATAAAAAGACTTACATATACAATGCACAGTGATGGCAAAAGTGCGACGTGCATTCTTGCTCCGATGTAGAACCTTCGTGATGATCTGGGTTCACCTCTGTTAAAGCGGGTCATTTTGTGAAAACAGCAGTGTCAAATGGGGGGGGGGGGGGGGGGGGATATGGTTGTGAATGTGACTAAGAGAATAAAACTGAAAAAAAAAAAAAAAAAACAAAGCTAACCTTTACAAGTATCATAAATTTACACCGGCTGTTACAAACTGAAATCAAATGTATGTTTTTATTCTAAGATAGTAAGAATAAGAGCAGCTCACTTCTCAAAACGGACTCGTCCGGGGTTGAACCCATGAAGTTTTGTTTACCGGTCAACAGCTGATACCATTGTGCCACCGAAGCAGTCGTAGCAAATGCTTGTCAATGTCGCACCCCGACACGGGTTCTTTTTCTGCAGTTATAGTCTTGAATAGAAGCTCACTTATTCTGTTATATTTGTACCTTTTGTGAAAGTGTTTATTTGATATTTGGACTTCAGGCTTCACACATTATATACTTCATGCCTACATTTTGTCAATTGTTACTAAATCACGAAAAACGTTTGTTTTAACAATGTGTTTACATAAACATGAAATGCATGTGTTCCAAATAACGATATAGTATTTATAAAAAGTGTCATTTTGCTTGACTTCTCACCCTATACAACTCTAAGCAACTGACACGCAGATAAACAGACTTGAGCTGAGAAAACTGTGCGGCAGTGGGGGGATGTGATAGTAGGCTGCTTGCTGCTTATCGACACATTTACAGGACAAAAGATGCTGGTGGAGAGGTGCGAAGGGATTTAAGGTGGGACGGACCTACGAGATTTTTCGTTGGCTTTGGTAATTCTAGTGTTAAACCCGTCTTGCTTTCTTAACAAGTTAACAATTAACAAAAAGATGCAAATGACAAAGGAACCAGCAGGTCACCATCTAACATGGTCTCATTTATAGCTGTGTGTATATATAGTGTCTGTTTTAATTAAATATTTGGAAATGGAAGAGAAAAAAGTAAAGGAGCCACTTGGAAAGAAACAAATCTGCAATCTAATAATGACCTTACGTAGGAGAAAGAAAACACTAAAAAGCAATTAAAATTAGATAGCAAGTTCTGTTATTTGCAAGGATTGTTCTTTAATTAAATAATTGGGCTAGAACAAAAACCTGCAGCTTTTGTGGCCTTCCAGGACTGAACTTAGGAACCCATACTCCTCACCCCGTTTTCTTGATTGACTGCCACAAAAGTTGGCAAAACAAATCAGTGTAATATTGAATTGTTGTCTGGGTCTTTTGAAGTACATACTCAATATGATCTACACCCTTCAGCATCATAAAAGAGATGTGTACACGGTCATGCTGGCATTTGCTTTTCCTGTAATTTCTTTGACATTGAAGAATTACCAGACTGGTTCAAACTAGTACACATTAATTTGGCAAAAAATAACCTCCAAATTTTCTATTGTTCCCTAGCATTTGAAATTCTATAGTAACACAATGCTTGATTTTAAAGGGTCAGCATCCATGTTGACTTGGTTCTGAAGCAGAAGATTTTACACTATAAACTTCAGTTGGTGGTAAATAAAAGTAAAGCATTACATCCTAGCTGCGATAAAGGAAAAATTCATATGTAGTCGGCTAGGATGCCATAATAGATGGACTGGGCAAACGGGCTTACCGGAAGCAGCTCATTCCCCCACGCGACAGGAAACTGTGTTCCTCAAGACTGGACTAGATTAAGACACCCACAGGGTGCCATGGGAGTTGGAGTCTGGAAACGCAGCCCTTTCAGGGTCTTTGTAAATGCTCCCGATGACCTGGACGGGAGACTGGAAGCAGTTCCCAGGTCTAGTTTAAAAGAAAGCCCGTTGCCTCACTTTAGTTGAGACAGAGTCGGGAGGCAGTGGGCTACATTCTTTTGAAGGAGGATGGAAGAATTGTGAATGGTTTACTTTGCTGTTAATTGTACGTGGAAGGCACTTTGTCAAATAAAAATCCGTTATTTGAACCAGGAATATGTTGGGTATTGCTGTGTCTATGGTTTGAGACCCAGTGGTACCCCCTAGTGGTTACAATGCAGAAAATGAAAATATTAGACAAGTATACCATGGGAAATCTGAAAACTGAAAGTACACCTTATGAGAAGGATTTAAGCTTCATAATGAACTGGTGAGGCCTCATCTGGAAGACTGTATATCGTTTTGGTCTACAAGCTTCAAAAAAGACATTGGAATGCCAGAAAAAGTCCAGAGAAGACTGACAAGCCTGATTCCAGAACTGTAGGGGGTGAGTTATGAGTAAAGATTTAAAGACCTGAGCCTTTTCAGTTTAAGCAAAAGGAGACAAAAATGTAACATAATTGAAATGTTTGAAATTATGGTAGGAATTACTCCAGTGGATCAAGACTGTTATTTAAAATGAGTTCAACAAAAACACAGGAACACAGTTGGAAACTTGTTAGAGGTGAATTTTGTACAAACATTTGGAAGTTTTTTTTCACACAGAGAACCGTAGACACATGGAATAAGTTACCAAGTAGTATGATAGACAGTAGGCCTTTAGGGACCTTGAAAACTAAACTTGATATTATTTTGGGGGATTTAAGTGGATGAGACTAGCTAGTTTTGTTGGCCTGTTCTCATCCAGATTGTTCTAATGTTCTAGTTTAAGTCATTTCTGTTTAGTGTTATTAACTAGTGTTCTTTTTTTGTGCCCTGAAAAAAGTCAGGTATACCAGTAAGTTTAATTGTTTAGTTATAAACCAAATATGTTTTGTTGTCTCTCCTGTATTGTGTTTTTAGAGAAAATATGACTTGTAAAAGTTATGAGGTTGCTCTTTCTTTGTATCTAATGAACTTGAATCATTTTTGTGTTAAAAGTGCCATCAGGCGCCCTGTTCTGTGGAAATAACACAGGACAGTATTGCTTATATGCTTTCCTCATTTCTAAGTATACTTTTAAAGTAAAGGAGCACATTGTGTGTGTGTGTTTTTTTTTTTAATTACCATATGTTAGCTTATTAATGTTAGATTTATATAAACTATTAAACACACTAGGTTACATTGCTCTAATAGCATTAAACCCATTCACGTGCTGAAACTACAGGGTTCAGTGCTGTTTATTGAGTACCATGCCTCAGAGTTTTAATAGCGGAACTGTTCTTCATTCACCAAGGAAGCTTTGCCTGAATATGGATACTTATGCATACTTAGTTTGACATACTTTTCTGGGATTCAGGAATAATTTATACATACACAATACCAATGATTGTGCGTCTGTGTGTGTGTGTGTGTGTGTATTTAGTACCTCAGTCAATTTTTCAGAAGCTTGTTACTGTTTAATTCTCATGAGTGATGGGTCATCTCAAAAAAAAAATCAAATTCAATAGTTTTGTCAGGACCTTAGCTTGCATATGCATGTGGCAAACAGAAACGGATTTTCATTTAATCTTCCCTTCTTTCAACATGCGTTTCCAATTTTAAAACATGAAAGAAACACATGTATCAAGGACTGTGTATATAGATATGTGTTCTCTTGTGCACCTGTTTTTAATTTCCTGACTTGAAAGGAATCCCCATCAAACGCAGCAGAAAAACAATCATTTTTTTTTCCTGACACGCCGAGTTGTGCGTTTTGCCATACTCTGGCCTGTTTACCATCTTTGATTTTCCTGGTCCTAACTATGTTAGAGCAAAAAACAAATTAATATGTGGGCGTTGCTAATGAGAGCTGTATTTTGTTACCCCTTTGCTGTGGCTCTTGTAAATTTTGTTTATTGCCTGGTGGTCTAAGTGTTATTTTTCTTATAACAAGGTCGTAATGTGCCCACTGGCACAGTTCTTAATGTATAGAAGTTCTAATGATAATAGAATCTTATAAATAAAGTTTTGCTTCATAGATTTTCAATTATTGACCACTTAAAATTATGTAAACTCCTTAAAAAAAAGTTTGCATTCTTTTGATAACAGGGTATACATAAAATCTTAACTCCTGAAAGTCACCTGCTATTTTAGTTATCCTTGCTGTTAAAACCAGAATCTCTTCTATTCTATTCAATATCATTTAACTGTCTGTTATATCAGTGCAGTTTTAGATAAACTCATTCTAATCATTGTTGTTGGGATGATACTTCTTTTGAGGTCCAAAGGAAAGCATATAGTGTATGTTTTTAACAATGCTGGACAATGCCCTACTATTACTAGTAATGTATATGTTACTATTTATATATTAAATATACATAAATAAATAAATAAATCAGTCAAATATTCTCTGAAAGAGCATAGAAAAGCACAGCATTTAATAAAACAACACATTTTTGCAGGCTTACTTGCAACTATGTGAGGGGGGCATCTTGTCATCTTTAACACTTGCTCCTTCAAATGTCTAACTACTACATTAATTTGCTACAGCTCTCCTGTCTGGCTACAGTTTCAACCATCAAGAGAATAAGAGAATAGTCCTCTTCACCATTGCAACTTGAAACTCCTGGGTCACTAGCTTTTCAGAACTTTGTAAATCCCTGTATATGCTCATTTCTTGGGTCAAACATTACACAAAATGACTGTAGCATCCTGGTAGTGGTCCTTTAATATTTTTTCTTTGGTCATAATATGAACTCTGTCAGTTCTTAGTGGGCACTGAACATGAGTGACAGAAATCGAAGAATAAATATGTGATACTAATATTCAGTGTATAGCAGTATCAGACCTGTATTGCTAATGGATTTTTACTTTTTAAAATATTTCATAGTAAATTATCACCCATTGTTTTCCATTCTTAAGTGCTATGCAATGTTGACTAAGTGCCTCACAAGGAATAGTGATGTATTGCTTGTTGATTAGTCAAATAATTTAACTTCGTAATGAGTATGTGACTTTAAACTGAAGTTGAATACTGTAGTGCTTAGTCCCTTTGAATTTCATCTGAAAACTCAAGTTTTCTTATAGCTTTTGGATTGATTGGTACCTACATTGTTCCAGTGCATATACATGTTTGTACAATGTGTTGGATTGGCATTACTTCTGACATTGATGCTTATTTAGCAATAAAACAGGGAAAGGATAATTTAATTTTAAGAAATGCTTATCCTTTATTGACTCTCAGAAGCCTGTCTCAAGAGGCAGATTCTGGCCCTAGGTGATACACCAGTACCAATGGCATGACACACTAATGTACACACCCAGACCAGTCTCATTTTTAATCACCTTGTTGACAAGTATTTGGAATTTAGCAGCAACCACAAACATAAAAATATGTGGAAAATGTATACATTTTTTAGTTGGGATTCTTGTTTTTGTATATTTTTCCTTTTTTCCCTTGTTCTACTTTGGTTTAGACATTTTGAATATTTTATTTCTTTGTCTTCTCTGTGTTTGTCTTGCTTATGTTAAAAGCTTATTTAAATAATTTTGTTCTTGTTGATAAGTAGTGGCTTCTATCTTGCTACTCTCAAATGAAGTACATTTTTGCCCAGTGTCTTTCTGATTGTGGGGCCATAAACACTGCCATTTGTAGAGGCAAAAGAAGAGAGCAATTTTTTAGAATAACTTTTTCTAAATAATTTTATATTTTACTTTGGACAGGCTGACTACTCCTGGGACTATTCACTGCTGTTCCCAGTATTTTCCATTTGGAGATTATGGCTTTCCCTGTGGTTTGATGGAGTCTGCAAGCCTTAGAAATGACTTTGTAGCCCCTTCCAGAATAAGATACAAGCATCTTTTTTTCTGATCTTTTGGATATTCCTTTGATTTTGGCATTATGTGCTTGTGGAATCTTTGTGTGAGAAACTTGACTTCAGCAGTATGGTTAAAAACACCTGAGGTTTATACTAAACGTGGCTGACTGTAATCAAGTCTGACCGTTTTATATCAGCGGTCAGCAATTATTCCTCTAATCGGGGTTGATGAGTCTAGGGGACAGTTACTCTTTCACACAGTGTTCAATAATTTTGTTCATTAGATTAGTGAAATAATGTGTTATTTGTTGACTTAGGTGATTTGTATCAAATATATATGTACTAGACATTAATCCCATTACAATAATGGGCCCTAGAACAGTAGTCCATAAACATTAGTAGGAACAGTCTATATTAAATGGCAAGGGACCTTTTACCTCATTAAATTTTTTCCGTAAAATGCCTGTAATTTTCTCTGACAGTAATACTGGCTTTGCTGTCCATAATATGCGTTTAATTTTCTGTCACAACAGTGGGCAATCAGCAGATTCCCCCCAGCAACTGATGTAATGTGCGCGAAAATAAATCTACTTTTACTTTATACTTTACCGGGCCAAGATTCTTTACGGAAAAGAAACTGAATGTGCAGTGGCGCTATTTAATGTCACTTGCCTAACTCATTTCAGAAACATTCTAAAGGGGAGGACTAAACAAAGCTCCTTGGACAGGTTTCTATTGAAACGCCCTGCGAATGAAAGTGATGAAAGCGTGGCAAAAAGTAAAAAACTAGTGACGAAGAAAATTAAGCAAAAGTGAAGTGAAAGAAAAAAACATTACAATATGCTAATCGGCTTTGCCAACGTCTGTTTATTTCTTTAGATTCTCTTTTGTGTATTAGGTTTTATTTTGTTTGTATACAATATTTGTTCATTATAAATACATTTTTCTTATGTTGAAAACATTTAACAAAAAATTGGGGTGGTTTTTTGGGGGCTGGCACGAATTAATCTCATTTCAATTAATTTCAATGGGGAAAATTAATTTGAGATATGAGCATTTTGACTTACGAGCTCGGTCACGGAACGAATTAAACTCGTATCTCAAGGTATCACTGTATAATACATAATGACTTATTCATCACTAGATCTCCTAAACCCCAAGTCCTAGAATTTTTAAATTTGGCATGCAGGTTTGTTTTACGGTCTAGGTGAGAGAAAAGAATGGATTTTATGAAACTTACCCTAATGGAATGAAACTACTCCTTCTTTTATTTTTGTTGATGCCATACAGTGAAGTCAAATTTAACAAATCGAAGCAAAATATGTCCTCCACCCAAGAGATAGAGAGAGGAGCCAGCAACCAGAGCTACTCTATAAAATGAGCAAGAAAAGCAGGGTGTTCTTTTCCCTGAAATGGTAGCTTATTCTAAAATGTTATTGATTAGATCCTACCATATTTTGAAAAAGTTTTTGAACAGATCCTCTAAGTGAGAATTACATTTTTTTTCCAATTGTAGGTAGTATAGAACATCAATTACCCACTGACTTAAGAGTGGTGGGGTGGGATTCTTCCAGTTGAGCAAGATAAGTCTGTGTGCTAGTAGTGTAGTAGAGGAAATTAGTTTATTTGTCCTTCTCCACTTTAAAGCAGTCTGGGAGTACATCAAAGACAGCTGTTAATGGATTGGGAGTGATTGTGACACCAAGGCTGTCTGATAGGCATGCAGAGATTTTTGTCCAAAATGTGTTAATTTAGTGCACATCCAGAACATGTGGCCCAGTGAGGCTGGAGATAGATTGCAACGTTCAAAGGTTGAATCTTTTCCTGGAAACATTTTGGAAAATTTTAAACAAGATAAATGTGCTTGATGAAAGATTTTAAGTTGAATGACTGAATGCTTTGCACATATGGACCTCGAGTTTATTCTGTACATGGCTGTCTTCCATTCCTTTTCTGAAATATTGAGTGACAGATCCTTTCCTCAATGTACTCTGGAGTCTTTGAAAGGAAGAGATTTTAAAATATTTTCATAAATTGTAGAGGTGCTATCTGAGTCTTCAAGCCTGATCAATAATTCTTCTGGAATAAAATAAGGTGGAAGATGTAGAAAATTTGTAATGTTCTGTTTAGCAAAGTTTCTCGCTTGAAAGTAGTGGGGGAAATGTGTTGATGAGAAGTTGTATTTGAAGCATAATTGTTCGTAGGATGCAAAGACAGTGTCTATTTAAAGTTTCTAAGTGTTTTAATCCCGGACATTTTCCAGACATTGCATAGTGTATATGCTTAAAAGGGTGGAAAACTGTTGTTATGTAGTGGTGCAACAGATAAAAGCTTTTCTGTCCTAAAGTGCTTCCTACATTGGTTCCATATTCTGAGAAAATGAAGGGTAATTGGACTTTCAGTGTAATGGTGGTAGTTTGTATTAACTGGGGCACAGAAAAGGAAATATAAAGAAGTACTGCAAGATTTTATTGCTATTGCAGACCAGGCTTATGGATATTCATCAATTTATGTCGATGTCCAGGTCTTTATAGCTTGTATATTTGCCACCCAGTAATAAAATTTAAAGTTGTGTAGTGCCATGCCCCCTTCTGCTTTAGGTTATTGTCGAGTCATGCTTTAGATGCGTGGATGTTTAAAATTTCAAATAAAAGAAGTTATGATTGAGTCTGATTTCTTAAAAAATTAGTTGGTAATGTATACGGGGATACTTTAAAATAGGAAGAGCAGCTTGGGAAGGATGGTCATCTTAACAATGTTGATTCTCCCTGCTAATGGCTAGAGGCTAGACCATCTAGTCATTTCTTTGACCCAGGAAGGTGGTTGGCTTGCCGCATAAGGTCGCGGGAGTCTTAGGACTTGGGAAGTGAAAGCCCCAGTGTGAGCGCCTTGGTTGCTGGGGAGCCCAAGTCACGGTCTGGTGGAGCCCACTGGAGCCAGGGTCCGGGAAGACAAACAGACCAGCAGGAACAGAAGGACAGCTGCAGGTAGGGCAACTCCCCTGGTGCATATCCTGGATGGGGGAGTTGTCAGTTAAAGAAGGCACCGAGTTTTGTTTTAAAGGACTACTTCCTGCCATTGTTTTAACCACGTTTTAACTGGATCTATTTATGGGACTTTAACCTCCTCATTTTTCATTTGTTTTTAACGGATTATTTATTTAATGACTTTTGGATGCACTGCACTGTTTCTTTGAACACTGTTTTGTTTTGTTTTTAATAAGCACTTTGCATCTTTTTGCACCATCCTCTTACTTCGTTGTGTCCTCACTGATCAGCTCATCCGGTGACATTACCAACAGTGTCGGGTTCAAAAGCTCCCAAAAAGTTACAGGGAGCATAAAGAACCCGCTTCATCACAGTAGTGGAGCTAACTTATTTGAGAATTTATTTATTTATTTTTTGAAATTTCACTGAGTTGCCATCAGGGCCAGCTGCTTTCTCACATTGAAGTGAGTTTTATAGCATGTAGTAATTCTGAAAGTATCAGAGGTTTATCCAGTTCTGCAGCACTAAGACTAATCTAGATGTGGTATCTCTAATGAATCAAGAAATTCATTTGATTGTGTCTCATCTTTTCTGAAACTGAGTAGAATAGAAGGACTTCTAGTACTCTCTAAATGTGTCAGTTATATTTTTATAGTCAATAATTTTATCTCCAACTGTGTTGTTAATTGCTGTTATTGATTTACGTACTACTTGCTTATGGAGTTGTTGGGCTAAGATCTTATTTCCTTCCTTACCTTTTCTCTGTGTTCATAATAAAGAGGTCACGATTAAAACTAAGCTGTCAAGAGGTTAAATTGGGATTACAAAACCTGTCTTTTCCTATAGAGTGCCTCATTTGGAGACCTAGTGTATTCTAGATCTATTCTGGTCATTTTGCTGATTAACTCAGATGCCTTCTTAGTTTCCATTTTATTTTTGTGTGAAAGATCAGTCCTCTTAAAAATTCCTTCAGAGTTTCCCAGAATATACCTGCTGAGACCTCTGAGGATGGATTTGTCTCAATAAAATTGCATGGATATGAATTCTGTATAGTTCTCATTAGGTAATGACAGGGGGTGAAGACACCGGGTGTGAGATGAGTGTGTAGGACACAGTAATTTAAACTCCATGGTCAGAGATGTCAATAATGTCATACGTACAAGATTTAATAGTAGGCAAGAAATTCCTGCCTATGAGGAAATAATTTGTTCTTGACTAACAATGATGTACAGGTGAGAAGAAGGAGTTTGCTCATAGGTTAGGATTAAGAACCTCCATGGGTCAGATAAGTTATGATCTGTTGCAAACTGTGTAATTATCTTTGCAGTATTAGATGTTATCACTGTTGTATCTGAGGATCTATCCAGGTTTGGATTTAAAACACTAAGTTTCCATCCATTATAATTTTGTGAGTGTTCACATTAGGGTAGTTGCAAATACATTTTGGAAGAAAGCTCTGTCATCTGCGTTAGATGCATAGATATTAATCAAAATCACTTTACTATTAGATAAATTTCCTGTCACCATGACCTATCTCCCTTCAGAATCTGATATTACATCTGACACTACAAATGGGATAGTTATATGTATTCAGATTCCCACAGCCCTGGTTTTCTTTGTATTGCTACAGTGAAAAATTTTCCCAGACCACACTCTTTGCGCCCTAAAACTGGTACCTGCTTAATAAGCGAGTCTCCTGTAAAAATACTGTCTTTGCATTTAGACTTGTTAAGTGCAAGAGTATGTTCTTTCTCTTTAATTCATGATTGAGACCCTTGACATTCCTGCTCACAAAGTTCACTATTTGGTCATGGAAATAGACTACGATAGACTAATGATATAATCTTAAAAAGTCCAAAAATAATAGACCCAAGGGTATGACGTTAAAGAAGGGGGGAAAAAAAAACCTGTAAAAAACACTAAAAGGCTGGTTACTTTATTTAAGTTTAACAAAAAGACAATAGCTTGTTACTTTGTGGTAGCCAAAGTATACATATAATTAATGAAAGAAATTTTAATATAATTACTGATGCTTAAACAATAACTGTTTACTTTTTGGTAACCAATTAGCCAAGATGTAGCCATAAGTGGCCCAAATGTGCATCTAATTAATGAAAGGAATATCAATATAATAATTGCAGCTTAATTAAAAAAAGAGGAAAGGGATGGCTAGAAAAGAAGTATAATATAAGATAAAAAATAAAGAAAATACAATATAGAGTTGCAGCAAATTTCACTTTACAAATGGTCCATAATGCAAGCTTCGAGTAGAATCTTCTTTGCCTTATCAGTTTCAGTTTTACAGTACAGGATGTCAGTATTTGGTACAGTATATTGCACACAGGTTCTTTGTCTATTAGATGTTCGCTGGACTAGCTCAGTACCATGCAACACACAGGAAACAATACCGCCTTGGTTGAGGGGTGACACGTTATAGAGCCTGATTGATGAGGGTAGAAATGATCTCACATTGCACTCCTTGAAGCAATCCATCTGTCTGTCTGTTACTGATATACTGTACTTCTCTGTTTAGCTAAAACGTCATCCAGAGTTTAAGAGTAATTGTTTAGAATGGCAGTTAGCTTCTTAAGTGAACTCTGTTCTACCACTAAATTCAGTGAGTCCAGCCTGACTTCCAGTGTGGCAGATTGTTTATTCTGTTGGTATCACCTGCACTAATTACATTCAACCAGCATATGAATTTCAGTGGACACTACAGACTTGTTTGAAAACATGTAAGGTCGAATTTATACTTCACGCGATGCGACGCATGCTGCAGCGGACACTCCTGCTATGCAAGCGTTGTAGTGTTTATACTTGCGTGCATACTTTACGGAAATCTAGAGGAATCCGCCAGGTGGCAGTGCGAGATATTATCACGGTGAGAACATGTTCGGCTTCTCTGTGTGGTGAATTGCCTAGAACACCCATTAAATTCCGATGACACGATACCATAATATCTCTGAAAAGGATGTTTATTGATTAAATCCAGGGATGTGTCCATTCCAGCAAGCATTGGGCACGAGTGAGAAACAATCCCTGGACGAGGCCTCAGCTCATCGCAAGGTGAATACAAGCACACACATACACTAGCGTCATTTTAGCGGCACCAAATCCCCAAATCTGCATATCTTTGGAAGGAAACTGGAGCACACTGAGGAAACCCAGCAGGAAAATATGGAAACTCCAGGCAAGGAATATTAGCAACGTGACTCCCTGCAAGACAGCAGCGCTAACGCTCTGCCACTATGTCACCCCCATGTGTGTAATTATTAACAGTATTCATTATTTAAACAAAATTACCGATTTATCTGTAAAATGTAATATACATACATTAAAGCTTTTCATCATGAAAATGATATCAAGTATAAATCTAAGGATTCTAAATGTGCAGAGAGTTGGAATATCATACATTTAATGTGCTCAGTGTGGCAATCTATTGCTGGCGATTCGCTACTGTCAGGACCAGAGGAAGCCCTAGAAAAAAAAGACGGCACAGAAGATGGTATGTGAGACTTTTAAAATGTATCGTGTCATTACGATCGGGAATATGCGACGATTGAATATAAAAGCGCCACGAATACATCTGTATGTCGGCATTTTGCTTCACCACGTCGAACCATTTATCAAACATCGAAGAGCGCACACCGATCTTGTAGGATCCTCAAAGCAGCTTTCTGTCACATGTAGATAGTAAACACAGACTCTGATGTCACATTCCAACTTTTAGCACACTGCGCCCCCCGACTTTTTGCTGGTACTGCAACTCTTGCACACATCGCGTTAATTTCTGAGGACCTGCTCAGAGGATGCATTAAATGAACGCTGAGAACATGTGGCAGCCATGATGCGGGCGCGTATGTGTTCTGAGCTTGAAGTATAAACAAGCCCTAAGAGTGGCCTGCATACAACAAACAACCACTGCCTCCACAAGTAATAGAGGCAACTCTGACCCTACTTTTATATAGCCTCTGTGTTCATACTCCAGACAAGCATGTCATTTTGATGCACCCCATGGTACAGTACTTAAATGTCCTCACCCTCCTCTACATCTTCACCATCAGTGAGAATTGGGTGGCAGAGTGGACCTGACCCTTCTGAAGTGTATGATTATCTACCTTTCTCTTACTGATGTTGAGCTATACAGTACGTGGTTCAGTTTGCACCATTCCTCCACTAGTATCCTATATTCATTCTCCTGCCTACCACTGATGCACCCAGCTATGCCCGTGTCATTGGAAAATTGCTGCAGATAACAAGATGACTGTATCTAAAGTCTAAGTTGTACAGGGTAACCAGGAACAGAACCAGTACATTTCCCTGTGAATCCCCTGTGCTATTCATGGCCATACTTGATACACAGTTGTTAAGCTGTAAAAGTTGTGGTCTAACAGTTAAGTAGTCCATTATACAGGACACAGTAGTAGCATCAACCCATTTTGACTGGAGCTTCTTTCCCTGTAGTTTTGAGCAGTATGTTGTTGAGTACATTAGTTAAATTGAAAAACAATATTCTCACCCTGCTACCCTGTTTCTCCAGAAGGGAGTTGGCTCTATTCAGCAGATAGATGATATACTGTATGTTAATCCTCCACTTGATTCTTTCATTTTCTTTTTTAGTCTCTTAAGTAGTCCTATAATTAGCTTGACAATATTTAGAAGTTTTGCAAAGGGATATAATTTGAGGCCTTGGCACTGCAACAAAAAATTAATTTAAGTAATTTGCTTTTCTCATATTAATATGACAACTATTGTGTCAATTGGATTCCTCTCATGTGAACATGATAGCAGTATTGTTAGCGTGCTGTATCATATTGGGCATCAAGTGCCACTGATGAAAACTTTGAAGGTTCACTATATTCCATGATACCTCTTATTAGATTTTGCAAATTTTGTACATAAACTTGAGTTTTTTTTTTTTTCTGGCACTAAATCAAATACCAGATTACAAACCTATTTTATACATGTCTGTGCTTTAAAATGTACAAATTCCACTTACAAATGCTACACATTCCACATTAGGATGGCACAGAATCAAATGCTGAGTATAGACAGAGTCCAAAAGTAGATAACAGTGACAGAATGTGATAATCTCATTATAATGCCGAAATGTTTTTAGTCTAAACACTTCTTTAGCAGGATCTTAACAGGAGTTATCATTTTAAATGTTTTGACACTTGAAGCATAGTTTTAAATAAGTAAAGATCAAATATTCATAATTTTATCTTCATGTGGGAAACACTTAGTATGTGTAAGGGAATTCCCTTTAATTCTTCTGATGAAATAAAGAGAAGATGATGACGAAACGTGGGATAACAATATTTTTCATGAGGAACGTGAAAATGGGAAAGAGACAATCTGAAAGCAACCATTCTTTTTTTATAAAGCATGAAATATAAATTTTGCAAATTTAATGGCTTTAACCATTAAGTACAAATACACTGTGTAGCTGGCAAAATAAAACAGTAATTAGTTAAGGAAAGTGATAAATTGTGTGAGTGGTTAGCTAAGAATTACATTCAAAGTGGTGCTGGGCGGTATACCGGTTCATACCAAAAACCATTTTTTATTTTTGTTATGATAGGGATTTTTCTTATACCGCAACACCAGTTTAAATAGCCTAAACAATGTTCAGAACGTGGCGCTGCAGGAAACTGTTTAAGGGGGGACCTTTTTCACTGCTGCCTTGCTAAACATATATACAATGGAGTACATGCGTTAGTGGAGGTATTGAATGGTGAAAATGAACAGAGAACATTTTGAAACTGAAGCTGTAGCAGACGATATAGTTGAACATGATGACACAGAAGAACCTTTGCCGAAAAAAGGAGCCGTCTCTGTTGTCTGGAGATACTTTGATTTTATAAGGTCGGATGTGGACCATTATGTTCAAATGTGTGAATACTGTTTCTTTACAACTGGATAATACTGCAATCCAAGTTGTACTTGTTTTATTTTTTTTTCGGTACTTTCTAATAGTGTAACGAAATGTTGAATTTATTCTCGACATTTCCACTGTAATGTCGGCGCTTATGACGAGAATAAAGTCGACATTTTGACTTTATTCTTGTAATCTGTCATTAATTAACCCTAATTTTAGATTTTCTCAAACCCCGTAATAAGTTAATGTAGCACATTAAATGCTTTGTGTTGTGTTCTCTGACCCAGTTGTTAATTGCTACGTGCTCCTTAAACTGACTTCCTCTTGCTCTAAGAGAAAGCGCAGGCAGCGATCACCCTACAGAATACATTACCTTCATGATATTTCTGCTCCCTGAACATCTAAAATGCTAAGATAAATATCATTTTCATGATGAAATGCATTAAAGCATGTATTAATCATGTGGGGGCACGGTGGCGTGGAGGGTGCAATGCTGCATCGCAGCAAAGGGGTCCCGGGTGTTCCCTGCCTTGAATTTGCATGTTTTCCTGGTGGGTTTACTCGGCGTGCTTCAGTTTTTTTCAAAGTCATGTAGGATGTGGGGTTTTGTTATGCTATATTGACCCTGCTAGTGTATGTATTGCTCATTTCACCCTGCGATGTGCTGGCGCCCTGTTCAGGATTTGCCCCTGCCTCACACACAGTGCTTGCTGGGATGGGTGCAACCCTGAATGGATGGCATAAGTAAACATGTATAACAAAGATTTTTTTAAAGTTCTGAACACTCTGTGGTCTAAGTTTATAACTAGTTTTAATTTCACAAAGACGTTTATCGTGTGGTGATTGGTTATGTGGAGAAAGAAACAGGAAAGATAGGAACTGGGGGTTTGGTACATCAGACAGAGACAGCATGCATGCAATAAAGAAAGGCCGCTCAGAAGAACATCCATTAAATTCTGTGTTCGTGTCTCCGACCACCAGATCACGAACCCAACATTTACACAATATTTAAGTTAAACCTGTGCGATACCCATTCAACATCCTCGTCACACCTGCCATAAAGTTCTCTATACTGAACGTACACCTGGGGACCCCTTACATGCGAGGAAGCAGCACTACCATGCATGTTTAATACCTGCTTTAATGCATTTCATCATGAAAATTTATCTTGGCATTCTACATTTTCAGAGCACCCAAATATCATGAAGGTAATGTATTCTGTGTGGTGATCGCTGCCTGCGCCTCCTCTTAGAGCAAGAGGAAGTCAGTTTAAGGAGCACGTAGCAATTAACAACTGGGTCGGGGAACACAGCACAATACATTTAATGTACTACATTAACTTTTATTACGGGGTTTGAGAAAATCTAGTAAATTAAACATTGATTTTAGGATGAAGTTTAGTTTACAACATTCTACTTTAATGACAAAATAAACTATGAGAATAAAGTGGAAATGTCAACTTTAATCTTGACATAAACGGTGAGAATAAAGTAGAATTGTCGACTTTAATCTCGACATAAGTGTCGTGATTAAAGTGGAAATGTCGAGAATAAAGTCAACATGTCGACTTTATTCTTGACAGTTTTTTTTTTCTTCACTGTGTCTGTATTTTTTTTTTCTTCACTGTGGCCCTAATATGCTTCCATAGGGCTATACCACAAATAGCATTATAAATGCAAGTTGCAGTTTTATTATTTATGTATATAGCTTAGCTTGAAGCAAGATCCATATTAATGCAGTTTGCCTTAATGATGGTTCAGCTGGTAAAGATGTCAAGTTGCACTTGTTTTATTTTTTTTTAATTTGGTGAATACTGTGTAATGCACCTGGGCTTGAAGTCTTGGAAGTAATAGTATATAGGTTAAATATTATGCAATTTAATGATGGTAAAGTTTTTTAAAAAGTCACTTTAATGTGTCAGTGGACAGAGATTGTTAACATTAACAAAGTGTAGTTGGTTTACAAAAAATATTTACTATTTATTCCTTTTCTAAGACATGTTCAGTGCAATACAACTTTTGACAAGCACCTCTGGATATTTTACTAAGTCTAAATGCCTCTTTGGATGGTTGAAAATATGTTGTCAAAATTTTAGTTTAAGTTGTTTGCAATCTTTGTTCAATAAAAAGGCTCTATTTTGACTGCATCTGTTATGCAATGTGATTCCTTCTCTTCATTAGTGCCACCCCCTTGAAAACTATTACTTTATGGGGCCATGCAAACCTGTATTAATACTTGTGTGCATATTAAAAAATTCTCATGACAGTGGAATAGGTTATTCTTAGCCAGTAATTGCAGTGGAAAATGTGGTTAACATCCTCTCTTGCATGGGAAAAAAATACCGTCCAATACCGTGAAACCGGTATAATTTTGAAAATTACCATGATATAGAATTTTTGTCATACCGCCCAGTACTAATTGAAAGTAAAAGTTGCACTTGTAATTGTCAGTCACGCTAATTATTAGTGAATCCAGAAGAGCATAGGAATTTAGACATTTGCATATATTCAGTGTAAGTACTGTGTTTATATAGCATATAATAATGGAAAGTGCAGTTATAAACCTAAAACATGGAACATCCAATGCAGATTTTAAGGCTACTGGAATTGAAAAGGGAAAATTGAATATATTACACATCAGTTATTTACAATTGTTATTGATAAGAGGATACACCAGTCAACATTTTCTTACTGAGATGGATGTTTAAAAGCTTTACCATGCATTATCCGTACAGTCATGCAAAAATGTAAATTCACCCATAAAATGTTTTTTCTTTTTTTAACATATATGGGCATGTCAAAATTTTATCTTTCTTTGAATAGTATCTGAACAGATAAAGTTGATGTAATTGAAAAGAAAAAAAAATGATTTTTTTTTTTTTTTACTTAAATTTATGCAGTGGAAAATGAATAAGTATATCATTTCCTTCTTTTGAAAAAGTAAGTATATCCTTGGCTCTAATAGCTGGTTTTGCCCCCTTTATGAGAAGCAATCTTAACTAGGTGTCTCCTGTAGGTGTCTGTCAGTTTCTGACATTGACTTAGAGAGAGTTTTTCCCACTCATTTTTCAGCTGTGCGATGTTTGTGGGGTTTCTTGCATGCACAGCTATTTCAGACTCTCTCAGCATCTCAGTGGGATTCAGAACTTTAACCTGGCCATTAAATAACCTTCCATTTCTTTCTTTATAGGCATTTCCTGGTGGATTTACTGGTATATTTATGGATTTTTACATGTTGCAAGGTCTAGTCTCAGCTGAGCTTCAATCTTCTCACAGATGATTTCATATTATCTTTAAGCACCCTCTAGTTCAATGTAGAATTCGTAGTGAATTCTGTGATGAGGAGCTGACGAGGCCCAGATGCAACAAGGCACCCTTAAACTATAACGTTTACCACACTTTACAGGTGGCTGGTTAAAGGCTGTCTTGTGTTTTTTCACAAAACATGTCTTCTGGTATTGTGCCAGATAACTTTTATTTTTGTATAGTCTGTCCAAAGCACATTGTTCCAGAAGGGCTGGTCTTTGGCTAGGTGTTTGTGGGTAAACTTTGGTCTTTCTCTAATGTTCTTCCTGGACAACAATGGTTTGTTCCTGGCACACCACCTATGTAGATTTAATTTGTACAGCTTCTTTCTAATGGTAGATTTGTGTATTTTGACATCAGCACTAGCAGCAACAGTTACCTGTAGGTCTTGTGATAAAATTCTAGGGTTTTTAGAAACTTCCTTCAGCATAATGTGTGCTTGTCTTTGGTTGAACTTACTGGCCTAGTCTAGTTGGCAGTTGTTGGAAATCTTCTCCACAGTGGAATGGCTGATTTCCAATTATTTGGAGATCTTTTTAATTCCATTCCCAGACTCATAGATGTGTATAACCTTCTTTCCGAAGGCCAAAGAGTGCTTTTTTGATCTAGACATGGTGATAAAACACACTTCAACAAGAAACAGCCAACCAAACATAATGTTTGACGTTTAAATAAGACAAGTTCCTCCAAGATCCTTTCTATTGATGTTCAAATTATTTTCATCTGGTCTGGTGTTCTTAATTTTCTTTTTTAGTATTTGAGATTGCGGTAAATGTAGGTGTGTATTTGCTTGCATTTTCCAGTTGTAAAATCTATGTTTATGTTTATTCAAATTCTACAATGGACTACAAAATGTAAATGTGGTATGATTTTTTTTATATCACCTTTATCTATATATACTGTTTCATTTAATATCAAATCTTGATATGTCCACTAGAAAAAAAAAAAACATTTCATGGGATATATTTACTTTTTCACATGCCTGTTTGTCAGGTATGTCATGTTCACGAGTGGATGGGAGTAACTGTAGCTGAGGCGAGTTGTGGGTGGCAGAAGTGTAATAAAAATTCAGCTTTAAACACCACTCTACCTTAGGGTACCATAGTATCATACAGGAAGCAAAACTGTCAAGGAATAAAGTTCTTTCAAGTGGACTTCAGTACTGCTTCCTATGCTATTATATGCAGCAAATTCCCATATTATTAACAAAGTTGCATTGAATTGAATAAAGGAAAAGAAAAATGTGTGTCCTTTAAAGTTTATCAATATTTTTTTGTTGTCCCTGATTAGATCCACAAGCTATACCTTAACATCTCACGTTAAATTTGAGGTAATCCAGCATTTTGAAAAAAAGTTTAAAAACAAAAAGATGAATTGTTAGTAAGGGTTTTTTGTAGCTAATTTTGTAATATCTTTTCTGCATATAATTGCTTTGTGTTGCATAAAATTGTCGTAAACATTCTATTTCCTGTTTGTTTTTTAACACTTATTCCAGAAATAAAACAAATGAAGCATTACTTCCAGCTGTTGCACTTGAAGCCTGTAGGTCTGTGTATCTTTGTTTTCAGAGCCAGGACAATTCTCTGTCAAGAAGACAGAACTATGTGGTTGCAGCCTCTAAATTCTGTGGCACGCAGAGTTTTAGCTGTTAAACATTTGTAGAAATCATTTGTCAAAACTACTTCTGAAGGCACCACTAGATCTTAAACAGACTAAGGCATGCTATCTAATTTTCCTTTCTTGTTTAGGTAAAAAGTGGTAAAGTAGCTATTGGCTTGTTTGTCTCTGTCTGAGTATGTTACTTTGTCTGTAGTCAGCTGGTATAAATTCACTCTTGCTTGGGACAAAAGAATTAAGCAAGAATTCACCAGCACCCAGTGCAAGTGGGACTTTTCACTCCATTTGTCTATTCACAAAGAAAACAAATTAACTTTATTTCCCAAGTCTGTCTGTGCCTTATTTATATAACTGCTACTGTATAGTAGACCAGGTTTTAGAGACAATTTTTAATTAGACTGTCTGTCCTCATTGAGTGTTATATTCTGCCTTAAACAAATTATCAGTAGCTACTCCAACTTTAGATACCTTGATTGGGTCTTTGAGCAACAAACAGCATGTTCTGACCTGGAACATGGGAGGTTTGGCACCACCCTTAATAAGATATGCCCCTGTCTGTAGTTACATTTTATAAATTCTTTTTTCTGTAAATGTTTTTCTGTACCTTTATTACAATATTTTGGGGGGTGTCAGCCTCAATAAATATTCCAATTTTGGTGATTTAATTTTGCTAAGGGTTACAGTAAGAGTGTTAGACCAACTCATTCAATGCACCTGTGTAAAATTAAATATTTGAGTATCATCTTATTTAAGCAATTCAAATTTTTTTTTTTTTTATAATTTTCCCGATTTTAAAGTGGCCTTTCAAAAATTGTAATTATTGCAATCATTTTTATAGAGTAACTTGCTGATCAGATTTTCATCCCCCACCTTGATAAGATGCCATTTTAGGAGAAGATGTTTTCTATATAGTTTTCACTATACAGAACTTAACCTTTTGTAATGAAAATTTGCATTAATATTGAAAATGTCTGTTTAAACTTTGTATACAGTACTACAATTATGACTTTTGGAATAGTTATTCAGTGTTGACATGCATCTGGAATTGTTTATCAAATTATCTGTCAGGTTCTTTTAGAAAGTCATTTGTGAACTGTTGTAAATTCTGAAGTGGAGTGGTGTTGGAGAGTTTGACATTAGATTTTTCCTGTTCGAATTTAAGTGCATTTGAGTTTACCAAAAAGCTGGAAATTCATGATTGGATAAGTCAGGCAATGGTCTTTTGAGCTTGACATTGACTAATGCATGGCTGTTGTCATTTGTAAGTCTTTTTTGTTGTGGGCATTAATGATTAAATAGTGACGGAAATGGTAGTGTATGGTTTGGGAATGCTTCCAAGTTATCTTGTATTTATTTATCTTCTGGCAAAAAAAAGATGGCGACATGGCAAGGTTCTGCAGGTTTCCTTGTAAAGAGGATACCTTTTGTAGTTCTCTTTTCCCACACCTTTCATATCAAAAGTTCCTCTGCAAATCACTGGAGCAACACACATTGCTTGTATAAAGGTTCTGTAGCATGATTATCTTGTTTTTTTATTCCAAGAATAACTCTATGGCCATAATGATAATGTTTAGCACTACAAGTGGTAATGTTCATTGTTTCCTATTTATATTTAGTATACATTTGTATATGTATTCATACTATATATGTATATATGATTTTTATTAATTTGTTTTCTTCTCTATCTTTTTTTGCAGGCTGTGGAGAGCATCTTGTTAGGACAATGCTGGCCAGGGAATGTTCAATAGCATTGCAGTCAGAAGATGCTCATCTTGCCTTGCTGGAGACTATGCAAAATAAATTCATCAGTAAGTACTTTTAAGTACTTATTTGACAGAGGGTACTGTGGTATACTTTAGAAAGCACACAATATTAAAATTAAAACATATCTGAGATATCAACAATTGGTTATTTCAGTAGCTTTCCTGCCACTTAATCAGCAGGGGTTATTTGATTAAAAATGGGGAAAAAGCTAATGATTTTCATTTTAATTTGCATGTGTTTATTTTGTGTTTTGCCAAGTAAACATTTCAATAGATCAATTCATACTGTGACATTTTTTTAGTAAAAGGAAATTTTCCCTTTTGAACTCTGTGGAAAGGTTGTTCCACTTACACTGCTGCCTCAAAGACACAGTGACAACAAAATAACATGTGAACTCAGATCAATCACAATATGAGTAATAGTTTTATACGTAGATTTTATTAAAGAATCTTTTAGTATGCACAAATCCGCAATTGGCCTCTGCCAGGAGACCCAATAATAGTTGACAGATGAATGCAGAAGTTAACTGAGGAGCTTTTGGTGCTCTTGCCATTATGTTCCCCGAGTGCTGTCAAAGTGTGCAGAAATTTGAAGGTTGAAAAGTTACGGAGGACTGCAATTCAAAACTTCCAGGGTTAAACATATCAGCAGGTGTGGTTCATCAACTTGTCTGGGTCGTGGGCCTCAGATGCCAGGGTATGGTAACACATTTTTTCTAACATTTAATACTGTTTTAGAACACTAGTGCAAAAAGTGTTTAACAAGTACCTTCAGCCTCCTATTCATAGTAGAAAATCTCTGGGAACAAAAGTTTATCAGTGTTTCTCTTAGCTGAGCCCAAGAAAATATTTTTTCTCATAGAATGATATAGCATAATAATGAAAGCAAAAAACAGTAATGTACAAGGTGTAATAAATAAAGTAAAAAAGCAATGCAACATAATTGTAATAATGAAAATATATGGTACGTGAAAAAATGTGATACAGTCATCCCTCACCTATCGCGGGGGTTACGTTCCAGAGCCCCCCGCGATAGGTGAAAATCCGCGAAGTAGCGACCTATATTTATTTTATTATTTATACATATTTTAAGGCTTTATAAACCCTTCCCACACTCTTATAAACCTTTGTCACTCTCTTGTTAACCTTTCCCACACTCTTATAAACACTTCCTATGCTCTTAAACACTTTCTACATTCTTAAACACCGCAGACCAACACTGCACACTGCACGCAGCGATCAGACGTCGATGTGTTTGCACTCACTTTGTGAAGGGGGGCAGCTGAACTCACGCTGAGCAGAAATGGACTTTGTGCTGCTTCTGCCAAAATGCCTGCTTGTCGCTGTGCGCGTTCAGAAGGAGGAGGAGGAGTGTGTGTGTGGGGGTGTGAGGGCTGAATGCACGTTCGCTCAAACCCCCCCACCCCGGAGGCGCAGTACGCTCCTGCTACTTCGCATTGTCAAGGGGGTGGGGAGCTGAATGAACGCTAAGGAGAAGTGGACTTTGTGCTGGCTTTGTGCTGCTTGTCGCTCTGCGTGTCAATAATTTTAAAGCCTTGAATTTTCCTGTCTCACTGTCTTGTCTTGCGTGAAGTTAAAATGTTTTATAATAGTGAGATGTTACTCATATCCTTAGCCCGACATCCACATATCATATGTGTTAACAAAGTGTGTTTTATAAGTTTTACATGTGTTTAAAGCATGTGGGATGGGTATTTTAAGGCTTAAACTATAAAAATGTTTATTTATATGGTCTTTCTATATCGCGGATTTTCTCCTGTTGCTGATGGGTCTGGAACATAACTTCCGCGATAGGCGGGCAATCACTTGTATTTAAAAACCCGCGAAGTCGTGAATCCGCGAAAAGTGAACCGCGAAGTAGCGAGGGATTACTGTATAGGAAAATGATAATATTGAATGGTTACCTACAGGTACTGAGACACTGGAGGACTTGTTGGGATGTAAACTGCATCATGTCAAAAGTAGTTTTAGTGTAAATTTTGTCAAAATAATTATTTCATATTGGGCAGTGGGATTTGAACACTAGGCTTGATTATTTTACTTCATTATTCTTCAAAAATTATGCTGAAACATTTATGTTCAAAGGAAAGTAGAATCTCAAGAACTGTATAAATTCCTCAAGTTGACATCACTTATTTCTAAATATAAAAAGTGTTTAAAAAATTTTGTGTCTCTAAAAAGTTCCTGATTTCCCTATTTGACATAAACCATTACTTTGTTATTTACTCATTGATCTTTATTTTCTATGAAGTCAGCCAAATTAAATAGTGCAAGGAACACTTTCTTATAAAGCTTCTAATTTTCACAGTTCATTTTTAGTTTTCTGAAATTGTTTTAATGATTGGTATGGTTTTTGCTTAAAGGGTTAATTTATGACTGCATCAATTGCTGCTGCTTATATAAAGGGGAACAGCTTGTTCTAAGTTAATCACAAAAATGACACAACATACTTTTATTGGAAAGCTTCAGCACATCTAATAAAATACTTTTTGTGTAAATATGTCTGTTTGTATAAAGTTAATACAGCATATCTCAAACTTTGGAAGGAAAATAATGCAAAAAAACAGTTAAGTTGCAATAGGAATAAATGCAACTTAAAATACCCATTCAACATTGTCATAAACATTTTCTGATTTTCAGAGGCACAGCAAGTGAAAAAAGTAAAAAATATTAATAATAATGTAGTGAAGCACAGTGCCAGCATGTGTGGCTGTTATGAAGCAAGACCATTATTTTTTATTGATGGAAATGAACAACTAAATAACTGTTTTCACGTTTTTAAATGGTGCTTGCTTATACTGAATGTTTTTCTTTTGCTGTAGTGTTCAGGCTAAGTAACAAATTGGTTCACTCACCAAGTACGGGCTGAATACACTGAAGCAGATACATCCCATGTAAAACTCTGCAGCCAGCATAATTTGTCATGTAATTTTAGGATAGTGTGATTAAGATGGTTGAACCACAGACATTTGAGGTTGACAGAACTCTGTGTATTCTCTTTTAGAAGTTGCAGTTTTTTCATTTATGCATTCTTGGCACAATCCTTGTATTAAAATTATTGACCATTTATGTTTCATTGACATGAGGCTAAAGGCTAGTGTGCTATGTGTGAAAAGTGCTTCTGGTTTCCATGCAGGCCTGGTTAAAAGACTGTTAAATTTGGGAATTACATTTGGAAATATTGAATTGCTTATTTGAAGTTTATTTGCTTGTTACATTTGGATAAACAGAGCTACCTTCTAAGACTTGTATTCAGTTGAATACATTTTAGCTAAATATATTTGCTGTCTGGATCTAACTGCTTTTTTCTGGCTAATAAAATACACTTAAGCTTAAGTTTAAAACACACTTAAACTTAATTTAAAGGAGTTCATTTTTTAGCATGCTGTTAGTTTTGCTTGTTACAAGGGAAGATGCATGTTGTGTTACTTTAAATGTTTATTTTACATTTTTTTAATAATGAAAGGATTTATCAAACAATTGAACTCATACATGGCAATGAAGCTTATTAAAAGTCAATAGTTTGCAAGTTTTGATACATCGAACACTGTAAGAATCCTGGTACTGGAAAGGTGTAGCGTCTTGTTTTACACCTTAGTGTCCTCAGGTGGCTTTGATTGTTTTAAATTTAAATTGTTGTTAAATAGAACCCTAATGGTACAGTGGTTAGTACTGCAATGTCACAGCTTCAGAAGGCTGTATTTTTTCCTGATCACAGTCTGCGTGTAGTCTGTGCTTTCTCCCCATATCTGTGTGGATTTTACTTTTGGTATTTACAGTTTTCCTTTCATCTGAAGGGTGTGCAAGGTAAGGAAACTGGACACACTAATTTGTGTCAGTATGAATCAAAGTTGTTGTTGTTAATTAAAACTGCAACTGAAATGACAAAGCATTTTGTTAACCAAAATAATAACACATCTTAAAGCTTAGTGGATAATGAAAACTAAACTGAAGTTAAAACATAATAATTATACATTTATGACGCACCTTTCAGTACCCAAGCATGTTGTACAAAGCATGACAAAAATAGGTAAATATACAGTACTGTGCTTTAAATTCAGCTTTATTTTGAACACATTAAAGTTGTGTCTTAGTGGTCATTCACAGTGCATATCTGTTGCAACTGTACATTAAGTTACTTAGTGAATGTCAGTTTGTAAAAAGTTATTAAGTGTTTAGCAAAAGTAAATGCCTGTTGTTTTGGATTTTGGTTTCAGGTTGGGAATTTAAATCAATCTTTACTTGAGGGCTGTGTACGAGGATAAAGTAGCACCAAAAGGTTTGGGGAAAAATAGTGGTTGGCAATAATTATTAAATATTACACAAATATATGTTTAGCCTCATTCACAGTTCTGCTATTCTGTAAATATTCATTATTTAAAGTGTGAGAAGCAGCCCGGACACAGACAGACGGACATCGTTACGTCACCCAACACACGTTTATTATATACAATATTTACAGTATTCAACGCACACACCCAGTGCCTCCAGCACCAATCCCCCAAAGTACCAGGCCTCTCTTTCCAGTGCCTCTTTCCTTCAGGCCACCTCCACTCCTCTCCAACACAACTCTTGTCCACTTCCACCCGACTCCAGTCATCATTTGCAGGGAGGTGGCCCCTTTTATACACGCCCGGATGGACTCCAGGTGCTTCCCGACACTCCTCCGCGGACGCTCCCCTGTGTGGCGGAAGTGCCAGCTGTGCTCCCGCTGTGCTCCTGGAAGCCCTCTGGGTGTCCCCAGTCTTCTTCTCCCCAGCACTTCCAGGTGTGATGGAAGTGCTGAAGTCCAGGGCTCTCCAGGCACTGGGGCACCCCCTGGCGGTGACCACGGGCCCCTACAGGGTTGAGCTTCAAAGCTCTGTACCCGTGGCCCCCAAAGGAACCAGGGCGGTCGCCCTGTCATGGTCCGGAGGAGGCATGAGCCCTCCTCCTGTCCTCCTGAGTGTCCTGGCTGGGTGCCACCGCCAGCCATGTGCTACAAGAGTTATAGTAATGTTAGAAATATATCTTGACTTTCCTCCAGGCACATTTTTTTTTCTTTACCTTTAATTGTAACACATTACATTTGTTTGATCCTGTGATTATCTGTGTTATTTGAGTGACTGTGGCACAAATCAAATTGACAAGCAGCTCAAATTACGATAAATGATAAAGAGAAATAGTTACAATAATCAGTTGAAGGCTTAGTTCAGCCTTTAGTAGATGCTGGTGCTCATGTTAACCGTCTATGTTCTGTTAACTTTGTAGTTCAGTATAGGCAGGTGTTTGAATCTTGAAACACAATGAAACATCAAGCTTCGTTTTAGTGTCTTTCATGATGAGTGATAATACACCTTGCCTGAAGAAGGGGAATGAGTATCCTTGAAAGCTTGCATATTGTAATCTTTTTTAGTTAGCCGATAAAAGGTGTCATTTTACTTGACTTGTCATTACACTCATAATGGCTAACACGATACAACACCCTAGTACTATGGGCCTAGTTTAGAACACCTTCCACAATACCTGCTTTTTACAGTGTGGGCAGTGGGTAAGTCAGTTGTGATAGCCAGTCTGTAATTCAGTTTGTTTGGGCAACACTATGTAAGAGTATTTACTGATATCGATTAAATGTGGGATGTTAACCAAAAGCAAGCAACTCTAATATTTTTATAGCTGTTGATTTGAGAGATTTTATATCATACTAAATCTGCTTCAGGGCTTCGGCTATAAGCCAGAGAGGTAATGTCTGCCATCAAGCATTTGTATCTGTTTAGGCAGCAGGTGACTAGCAAACCAATAGCAGATGGATGTATTAAGTTGCCTTTTCACTTGAAACATGCTTCTTTTGTACACCACAAATACAAACAACTGAATTAGAGGTTGACAAAAATTCAGAAAATATGTCTAAATTGGAAGAAGATGCTTGTAGACAGAAAGAATCTGAACATTGTGTGTGGTGTAAAATAATTATTACATTAAACATGTCTTTCTCTTGATTTCAAGGTAACCTCCTTATTTTACTTACTGTAGGAATTGTACAAGCAGTAATTTGTTGTAAACTTTGGTCATCTTGGGCCATGTAGATTTAGGTTAGTGGTTCAGGGAAGAGTTACAAATTTTTGGGAATCAGACTAGGCGTAAACCTAACATACCTAGAAGTACATATGTAATAATAATAATAATAATGCATTTTATTTATATAGCACCTTTCCCATGTAGACGTAAGGCTTTACACTTGGGGTTATAGAGTAGAAGAGTATGCAGCCCAGAAGTAGTCTTGAAGCAGCAGATACTTGCTATTGTGCTGTGTTCTGGGGCAACCAGTAAGCATTTTTGTTAGACAGTTTTGTGTCTGACAAGTGACCACCTTACTCAATCCAGGATCAATTCCTGACCAATCAAATTCATATCTGATAAAGTAAAACTAGGCATATATGTTTCTTGTTGTAATAGAGTTGCTAAATTTAAAGCAAAGCGAGATTCAGGAAGTTCTGATTTTGGAATATTAATTTACTTCACAACAAAAGCCAAAGGTAAATAAGTGCCCTCTGCTCTTCAGCTTAAATAATATCTTTATATGTAATATGCTACCGTGGCTGTTTGTTTGTTTGTCCAGGATTTTAAATCACCTGTAGCTTCTAAACCGTTTGACCTATTGACCTGAAATTTGGTACACATATACTACGTGACATCTACTATCCGCTTTCGGAGTGATGAGTGACCTCCAAGGTTATTCCTCTTTTTATTTTTATTTTATTTTATTGTAGAATCAACTCTCGGCAGCGGCCAGCAGGGCGGCTGTGCGGCACATGCTTACAGGCGCCGTTCTCATTCTCTTCCACCTTCGCCGTCACTTCCTCTACCTCTTCATATCTTAAATCATTCTTGAGGCGGATTGCAGACTTAAGTGCCAGCTTAAGTGAAAAATGTATGAATACGAACTAAACAATTGCAACATAAACACTGACTTAATCGGTTTTAACGCAAAAAGATGCTGACGAAAGAAGAAAAGAAGCGGGCCGTTAGGGTGGAGAAAAGAACAGCATCAACCTCTGAGCAAACAAATGCTAAACATGCAGAGAAAGAGTATGAAAACTATGAATGCTCAAGCCAAGTGTATTCACTGCACGTTATTGTGCAGTGTTCCGTTACTGGTAGTTTATCTCTCTATTATAAAAAAAATCCTGCGAGAGAAAGACTAGGGAGACGAGACGTGATCTACACGTGAAGAATCACGGAAGACAGTTAAAAGACCCGCGAGATGAAAGAGATTGGCCTCGGAGCGTCTCACGGGGACCTTTAAACATGAGACTTTGTGCCAAGAGAATGACCCAGGACCGTCTCGCAGGGACGTAGAACATGAGATTCTTGCAAGACACGCCCTACTTACAACCAATATCAAATAAAACCACGGGCTGCAAAACACTCAGTCGTGTAAAGGTTTTGAGCACACACAGATCCAGGGCTCTCAGCGCATATAAAGCGTATAAGGACAATATGTTATAGATGAAACGTTGACGACTAAGCGAAGAAGAAAGTGTCAAAGCAAAGAAAGTAAACATCACATTAGCGCAAACAAAGAGAAATTATTACTCGGAGAAATAACGACAAGGCGAATAGAGATCGAATATATGGACATAGGTGATATGTCAGAAGTATGTAAATATTGTAAGGCTTTGAAGTTTAAGTGGGAGAATTTCAAAAACGGGGTTTACCCCACATGCATGTATTGGTTACTTTGCAAAAAAAATTATTAACTGCTGATGATGTAGATCATTTTGTCTGTGCTGAAATTCCAAACAGAGAAACCTATCCTGGATTATGGTACAAAGTCATTAAAAACATGTCTCACGGACCTCATTTAAAAGATTCAGCATGATGGGACTCGAAAGATTCCAAATAGTGTTTTTACCGAAGTTCTGAAATAAAAGTGAAACTAATGAAATAGCAACAATTCAAAGAAATAAAAATCTTAAAAGTGTGTATGTGGAAAACCAAAACATGGGGGTTGGCGAGCAAAGCCCCCTAGTATTTTCATATTATTATTTCGTATTATTTTCATTATTGTTATCCCATGGGCAAAGTGGTTGCTCTGAGGCTAGGGATCTGCTGTAGCAATTGGAAGGTTGCCGGCTTGAATCCTGTAAATGCCAAAAGTAACTCTATTCCGTTGGGCCCTTGAGCAAGACCCTTAACCTGCAATTGCTCCGTTCTGAGTATGACGTTAATCTGCATCCAGCCCTGCATGTAGGTCCTCCAACCTGCAGGGAAAAACCTGAGGGTTTGTGGCAGAACTGGCACTCCAGCCACCATAAAAAACCTCTCACTGGTTCCATTCCATCTGAACTAGTGTGATGCTGAGGTGTCACCCATTGCATGGCTGCACTCGGGTCCTAACCTGGGGTCCTGAGTTGGTTCGTCATGTGGTGGGTGCGTCAATGCGCTGTATCAGTGCCTGCTCCCAACTTCTCTCTCTCTCTCTATCATCCCAATATAAATCTGCCTGCCACCGATTTAATGATGGGATAGATGCTGCACATACGTACTAAAGAGGTAAAATGTCTAATATTACTTTTTATTAGTTTTTTCTTTGTTTCATTTGTTTATTTAAAATTATATTTGTTTTATTAAAGCTTTTCCAGCACAAAGCTTATTATTGTCTTGTTAACTAAACGTTTTCTTTTATTTTGAAGTTGATAGTGCGAGAAGAAGGTGAGAAATCTGTTGGACTTCTTTGAGAAGGCATACCAACAACACTCTTTTTAACACCTCTTTAGTTATGCTTGTACTAGGGTTGGAGGGCTTTTATTTGAACTGTGCGAGTTTGTGCAGTTCTTCTGTTACCTTCTGTTTCTTAGACAGATGTGTTAAATTAGAGCTCTTTGATACTGGCAGGTTTAAAATGTGGGAAGGTGTACCCATGCCAAAGTACAGTATGTATACTATATTTAAATATTATAAATCTGAGAGATTTTAATAAATAATCAAACTCTGAATTTGCCAGTACTTTGAAATTAATCCATTGAATTTGAACAGTAGTCATCATGCACTTCATGCTGATTTTTGTGCAAATTTTTTGCTTTGTTTAGGAAAATGTGATTCCTTTAAATGTATAATTTCCCACATGCATTTGTTTTATTGTCTGAATGAAAAGGGGTTCAACACAGTGAACAATGAGTTGGTGGCTTAGAAAGCTGGCTGTGTAGTAACATTTAGCAGATGTTGCTTGTGGTTTCTAAGAACTCGCTTCCCTTTTTTGTTCAAACATATAGGAATATGAAGTGGTCCTTTTAAGTGGCAAATTTTAGGCTTATTTAATTTTTTGTCCGATGAAGTTTGGGCTAATTTTTTTTTTTTAAACAGTATACTGAGCAGAGACAAGTGGTGTTTTCCTCCTGGCCTGACTTGGTTCTGTTGTATTTAGAAAATTAACTGTGTTTTTTCTGACAAAGTGCTTGAATTGCAAAATATGTTGGTGTACAAATGTACGTTGAAGAAGGTAGCTTTATTGGTATAATTAGTCAGAGGTAGATGTTCAGACAATATATTTAGAAAGTATAGCAGAAAGGGCTCTAGGGTTTAAACACAGGTAAGAGATAGTTACTGAGTAAAACCTTAATTACAGAAGAATTGATAATTAAAATCTAACATACAGCATTTCTTAATAAATTCTACCTAAGGTTATTTTCAAAGCAAAATCTACAATTAATTAATATGCATACTAGAGTTAAGACCACAATTGTGGGGAAAAAAAAATCAGTCAGTTATTATATGAATGAAGCACTGAATATGATGGTCTAGAGACAATTTCTTATAAACTAATATTTTAGACTGTGTGCCGGGATAATTTCTCAATTTCACTGCAGTGTTGGAAGATGGATGGATAAATGTAATCTGTTATCTCTGTCAATAATGTAAGTGTTCTAAACAAATGTAATTGCCCTTCTGTTAGCACAGTGGTAGTACCAGTACTTGGAACTAGATTGATAGCTTTTCTAGATTTTTAAATACTGCAAAACAAATGAGTGTTATCTTCATCCATCAATCTGTCCGTCCATTCTCCAAACCCTTTTTTCCATTACAGTGTTCAAGAAAAAGCTAAAGTGTGTTCTGTAGCAAAGAGGCACAAGGCGGGAATCAACCCTAAATGTGGAGTCAATATTTCATAAGGCACACTCATGCAGATAATTCATCTCATAAAAGCAAAGTTCAGATTGCTAATCAACCAAACATCATTGTAGTAAACTGAAGTTCAAACTGTTATGTATAATTAAAGAATAAATTGACAGAAATAAAAATAAATAAATGTCGTTCAAAGAGGACTGTTTTTGGGAAAACACTTTTTATTTTAGTTATTGTTTTGATGCAAACAAAACAAGTTATTCTAACTAAAATGTTATTAAAGCTAAAGTAAATTGATCTGAAAATTAAATCAAAAGTAAGCTCCAAAATCAGTTTTTCCACCTAATGTCATTTATCTTGTGGACAATTTGTGTGAGCTGATTAACCAAATTAATGAAAATGTAACTTGTCAGTATCAGTTTAATTGTCTGTTCATCCAAAATGTAAACTTGTCATTTTCAAAGTATGGTCAAGTACATAGCACATATTTTTTATACAAACTAATTTATGCTGTTACTGAAGTATTTGACTGACTTTGCTGGCAGCATGCTTTTGTGGTTACTACCACAGGCTACATTTCCTGTGTTTCTTAAACAACATATTTTTTATAACAGTTACGCAGGGAAGCAAATGTAAGAGAAAGGAGTTTATATTTTAGGGTCTGAGCAGTACCTAGAGCCTTTGGCATAATTATCACTACCAGATATTATAGATCTTGGAAAGAACCACAAGGAGTGTCTGAAGGAGAGGCCAGACAGCTAAATGAAGGATGAAATAAAAATAGCAAAGGCAATTAAGAACTTCACTACACTAGAAGTACACATATGTCTCTTGCAACAGTACCTTGTGTTGTAGTCAGTCTACAAATGAAAAAGCAGTGAATCTTCATTTATAAATGAAATCAGAGCTGGTGGGTGGGGTGAGCACTGTGAAATGAGTATATGCTTAGACTGTATTTGGAATCATGATTATTGACATTGATTAAAAAATGAAGTTATTTTAACAAGAAACTCTCATATTGTGATGGTGTTTTCATGAGCACCAGCATTCTGGAAGGGTAGTATTAATGTTACAGTGGTCAGGGCTACTGTCTAACTGATGCAGGATGTGGAGTTTTGTATGTTGCTCCGTGTATCCACATGGGTTTTCAGAGTACTCTAGATTTTCTCCCACATTCCCAAAGACATGCATTTTAGGTTAATTGGTTATTTCCCAAATGCAAGTGTGAGTGGTGGTGCTTACGTGAGTGAGCTTTTTGATTGGAATGGTGCCATGTCCACAGTTGTTTCCTGGCATCCAGCTGATGCTGTCATTGTTGGCTCTGGTCCCTTTCAGCCTTAAATTACAATAGGCAAAACTGAGAATGTTATATCATGAAGTAGATTTCTGTTATTGTGCTAAAGATATTGTCTGGTGACTGTTAATTTTAAATGAGACAACTCCTTTCTTAAAATTTTATGAAGCTGCAAGTTTCTGAATGCTTGGGTCACCTATTTTGAACAATATTTGCATATCACCCACAAGTTCTGTTCTCTATTTAAACTTTTTCCTCTATTGGAGTTTTTTTTTTTTTACCTTAAGGAATCCATTGGTTTCAGTTTTTCCTGGTAAATTTAATCTAGTTTTTGATCTTGATTTTTGATTAGGATCATTTTATTGCCTCCATTTTGGTTCCTTCCAATGGTATGATTTTTGATTCCTGTTGCCAGGACCATCCTGGAGTGGGCATGTCCTCACAGGTTGTGGCTTTGTCAATCAAGATGTAACGGGATAAAAGTTAATCAAAGAGAATACTACGCAGATTCCAAAACTCTTCAAACCTTTAGAACTATTTGCTTTGTTTTTTTTGTTTTTTTTTTAGTATTTTTGAACTTTCATCAATCATCCTTGACTTCGACTTTGTCCCGTGATTCTTGGCTCTGGTTACCTTATAGTTGTTCTCCTGCTTCTGTCCCTTGCTTTGGGTTTTAACTACATCCTTTTTTTCCTTGAAATGCCTGCTGGGCATAGTACTGAACAGCAGACCCATATGAACAGTAACATATTGACAGGTGCCTGTTATTCACTCCACTGCTAGCTCATAACAAGTGAAACTCTGTTTAGAAAGCAATTTTTAATTCCTATGTAAAAATGCTGCAAGTCCATAGTTAATACTGATTAGTTTCTTAAGGTACCTTATACGCATAGTAATGGTGGAAGCAAGCTCAGCTGGCAATGGGAAAAAAGAAATATACAACTCTAGTCTGTGCAGATTATGGAAAAATCAACACCTGGGGTCTACCTTTATTTCAAATGGATAAATGAATGTTTGTTTGACTAGAGCTAGCTCCCATCTAACAGTTCTGCCGTGTGCAGAACAGGCTACATTATTTTGGTGGAACACAACTAAGCTTTAGTACTTAGTCTTTCATTGGTAATGATTTTTCTTCTCTTGATGTACCATTCCAAGGACAGAAAGGATAACTTGATTGAAGTGGGAGTGGTGCTAGGCACCATCATATGGTATTCTGTATAACAGAAGACTAAACAGCCAGTTGTGATTGCCATAATTACACAGGATAAAATGTATTCAAACTTTTTTTTTTTATTTGAATAAAACAGATGTAACTACTCTATTACTTCCCTATTATAGTACTCACCAGTAATGGCGCACTGCATGATAACGTGCAGTGAACACACTTGACTTGAGCATTCGTAGTATTCATCCTCTTTCTCTTTACGTTTAGCATTCGTTTGCTCAGATGTTGATGTGCTTGCTGCTTCCTGAGCAGTTGTTCTTTACTCCACCCTAGCGGCCCGCTGCTTCTCTTGTTTCGTTGGCATCTTTTTGCGTTAAAACTGATTAAGTTAGTTTTTGTGTTGCAATTACTTAGTACGTTTTCTTTAATTTTTCATTTAATCTGGCACTTAAGTCTTCAATCTGCCTCAAGAATGATTAGTGAAAGTGGTAGGGAATGAGAACGGTGCCCGTACGCATGCATCGCACGGCCGCCCTGCTGCGCGCTGCCGAGAGTTGATTCTACAATAAAATAAAATAAAAATAAAAAGTGTAATAAAACCATCACTCCGAAAGCGGATAGTAGACATCACGTAGTATATGTGTATCAAATTTCAAGTCAATAGGTGAAACGGTTTGCGAGCTACAGGTGATTTAAAATCCTGGACAGGCAAACGAACAGCCACGGTAGTGTATTATAGAAGAAGATATCCATCCATCCATCATCCAACCCGCTATATCCTAACTACAGGGTCACGGGGGTCTGCTTGAGCCAATCCCAGCCAACACAGGGCGCAAGGCAGGAAACAAACCCCAGGCAGGGCGCCAGCCCACCACAGGGCACACACATGCGGGTCAATTTAGGATTGCCAATGCACCTAACCTGCATGTCTTTGGACTGTGGGAGGAAATCAGAGCACCTGGAGGAAACCCACGCAGACATGGGGAGAACATGCAAACTCCACGCAGGGAGGACCCAGGTCTCCGTACTGCGAGGCAGCAGCGCTACCACTTTGTCCCCTTGCTGCCCTAGTACTCATATCATTTTGTTAAATCTGCATGGTAAAATGGAATGTTAAACCACCTTAAAAGTATGATCAAATGCTCATCAGGGCACATGTATCAATACCCATGATATTTTTTTTAGTTGTTTTCCTTGAATAATTAATAATTTGAATTTCTTTCCCTTTGAAGTGATTTAAAATGCATTACAATTTATTTTCAATTTCCTGTACACATTAAATTAGATTACATATCTAAAACTATTTTATGTCTGCTTTTTGCCAGCATAAATCTATTATGTTGTCTTAAATTATTTTATTTTATGCTCAGAAAAAATAGAAAGAAACAACATCTTGAAGACTTGAAATAAGAAGCTGGATGCTGGAATGTTACCCAACAGCTCTGCCTGTTTCAAATTACCTGCTCATATCAGAAATGGGGTGTTGAAATTGTTTGATTACAGCCTTTCCTTGTCAAACTACTTTAATCTGGTCCAAATTTATGGGGAGCAGGAGACTATCCAAACAGCTTTGAGTACAAGGCCGGGACCATCACTGAATGGGGCACTAGGCCATCACAGTGTACATTCACTCCAGATCAATATAGAGTCCTCTGTTATCCTGTCTGACACATTCTTTGTTCAAAATGTAAAAAAAAAAAATACTGAATATGACAATTTTGAAATTCTCTTTTACCATTAAAGTCTGCATAATTGCCATAGGATATAACACCATATGGATCCTCAAAACTGTAGGGGTTGATTTGCCTGCCTGTATGGTAGATGTCCCTTTGGTCTTGGTATTTAAAATGAGTCCAAAGGTTATATTTTAACACAGAATACATGTTCTTAGTGGTTCATGTCAGTCTATTAATATTTGTGTTTTAGTTCTGGTAGTGTTTGTTTTTCAATATTAATAAAATTCTATTGTTCTGTTTTTAGGGCTTGATGTTGCTGTCTCTTTATCATGATAGCTGTTCTTATTTTTAACTAACCTTTCTTTCTTTACAAAATAATGTGGCATTTTTCTGGTTGACACTATTTTTTTTTCCATTAGGTATTTGATGGATGATCAATAAAACATCTTTGTTTGTTTGAGAGGTGTTTTGTGAGGATCATTTTGACCTTAACTTTAATACAAAAAATCAAGAAGTTGTACACATTTTAGTATAATAAGTATTTATATAAAATTCAAGTGCTATAGTCTCAGATAAAGTGTTTCTTTTATAGGTTCTTCATTCTTAGCCAGTGAAGAGTGCGTACTTGGAGGTGTAATAGTCCTTAGAACCTGCAGGTGTGCTGTACAGTCTGAGGCATCTCAGAACATTCAGGCACTTTTAGGTATGTAAGGCTATTTCTTTATTTATAAGACTTTGTAATACACACACGGCTATGGGGATTTCATGGAATCACATGTGTTTGTGAGTCTGTCCGTGTTTCTGATGAATTTATAAAGGCAACATTTTAAATTATTAAGATTTATTTGATGATGACCAATCACCATGTTGTGGTTTTTGTTTGTGTGCTGAAGTGAAGTATACATGGTTTAAATCCTACCATCAGTACAAAACATTGAAAGTGTTATTTATTTATTTATTTATTTTTTTGAATAGTGGAATTCTTGTGGAGCCATACAACAGAGAGCATGTGTGTTGGTTATATGTCAGCTCAAGATGGGAAAGCCAAGGTAGGAGCATATTTGGTTGCTTCTCTTATGTGATTCTGGAAAAACTATAGTGCTGATCACCTTTTGACATTTTTCTTTGTAGGTTCTTAAGGTACTAAAATGTAAGATATTGCAAGTTTAGAAAATAATCTTGATTTGAAGTATTAATCTTTCCAACTACAGAATTTTCAGATCTTTTCTACTGTGCAGAAGTAAAATGCAGTGATTGGATATTTGTATAATTTTATCACTGCATAGATTAGGTTACAGTTTAGAATTTCCAGCCATGGCCAGTACATTTGCAGCAGTAGAATTATTTGGGATATATATGTTTATATTTTTCATTCAGGAAATATTTTACTTTCTATGTAAAACTAACTTTAATGCTTGTTTGCCTGAAGAAGCAGTTAAGCTTCATTAAACAAGTATTTTTAGATCTATTTTCTTATTCTTCCCTTTTGTTTATCTCATTTTTTTTTTCTTCTAAATTTTCATTTCAGCTTTGGTTTAAGCTATGAATTGGTGTGTTAGAAACAGGACTGTGACTGCTAATAAGGTGTTATGATCTGGTATATTTTCAGTAGTTTTAGAGTGTCTTGCATTTTTTATGGTCAGAGTAACTCCAGTTTGGGATTTTTCACTTATGTAGAAAACAGTGGTGACATTTGTTGAAACTGATTAATCTTTTCATTTTGGCAATTATTATATACAGTACTGTGGACACTGATATTTTTTTCATTTGTTGAATAAAAACTTTATATATGCCCCTGTTGATGTGTTTTTTTTTAATGTACACAAACTGTTTTGTCTTGGTAGGGTAATATACTGTATTGCTCTACTTTCCCCTGTATTATTAATATGTAGCCTTTGTCAGAATGCCTCAAATCTCAGACTTACCACTGTTTATAAGGTATTATAGTATATAACTTCTCCCCACCTTCCCTTCTACATGTATAACCTCAGGCAATTACGTGTAGTAAAAGACAAGCAGGAGTTAAGTTACAATTTAAACAATGTATTATTGATAATATTCATAAATAATAACAATATGCAAAGTATATTTGAATATTGGCAACCATACTACTTGATAAATGGTGATGTGTAGTTTCAGGTGGCACCCAGACTTGTTAGTTACTTAAAATGTCTCTAGTTAAGGCATCATTTTGTGGTCAGCTTTCTTCAGAACAGGCCGCATGCCTGTCTCAATATGGCTGCCGAGCTGCGCTCCTCATTGTGCTGTCCTTGTCAGTTCATGGTTTGAGATGGTTATTCAGCAGTTTGGTAAGAGAGAGAGTGTGAGGTAAGCAAGCAAATTTATAGATTTTCTATCCAACCCCTAGAGCCAATAGGACGTCATGGTACTTAAAGGCTTCTGATACAAGCCAGTTCCAAACAGCCATACTTCAGACCAATGGGGGAATAGAACACCTTCATACCTACCGTCCAAACCATATATTAAGCTAAAGCTTATCAGTTAGGCAGCCTGGCTTTCTTGTGGGGGTTGACTGAGTAACTTTAGCAGAGAAACACTTGACAAACGTGTTTCAGGCACTTCCCCAAATCTTTCGTAAAATTCACTTTCCTGACTTAGTTTTGCCTAAGTTACAAATAAAGACATACAAAATATTTATCAACTTATATGCAAAATATCACATCACAGCACAAATCCATTATTATTTTTGTGTGTTTCCTTCAGTCTGAATCATTTACAATTTCAATATTAAAAAAATTCTGCTTGTGCATATTGTTTTGAAAAATGTTTCTTTCCCAATCAACAGATTAAATAGTTTATATAATTATAAAATTATATAATGTTCCTAAACTATTGCCAAAGTTATTTCACATTTTATTAGCTGTTTTTTTCTTTCCTGATTAGAACCAGTTTAGCAATTAATTGCATGAGTAAGTCAAAATTATGTTAACCTTTGAATGGCAGAAACAATTTATTCACAAAACATACTTCATGTGCAAGATGATTTACAGGAAAGTCCCAACCTGTTCACCTTCATGTTCAACACACAAAAACCAACAAGCAACAGTACCATGTAAAGCCTGGACACACATTCCACGGGGAATAGATGATACCAGTCTGTATTCTGTCCTTCAGGTCATTGATATCACAAACTTTCCTGCTATACACCCGTCTCTTCACCATACCCCATAACCAGAAATCACAAAGTGTCAAATCAGCGGAGTGTGGAGGCCATGGCAATGGTCCACCACGACCTATCCATTGACGTGGAAAGGGATGATTGAGATAAAAATAATCCATTAGTGTTGACATAATTTTACTCACCCTGTATACAATAAGTGTCAGATCATAATACAGGTCAAGGAAATGCTTTGCACCCCAACATTTCCTTTTGATTACACTTGTCCTCCTCTTGTCTTTAGGTCTCAGAAGAGCTTATAATGCATTCTTGTTGTGTGAGTAGGAGGTGCAGTTAAAACTGATATATTAATGGCATTAAAATAATTTTAAATATTCTTCAACTCCTTTTCATAAATAAGGTGAATAAGGTCTTGTACCAGCCATATTTTTTAGCAATTTGTATTTTAATTATTTCCTTTTGTCTGACGTTGGTGACATTTCCCATTTACACCTAGCACTTTTATTCATTCTATTTGGATTTTAAGATGCTCTTGTATTATCTGCAAATTGGATTCACAAATAAATAATATAATCTATAAATAACTGATTTAAGAAAGTGCATTTACCTTGAATTTACAGTCCTTTAAAGTTTATTTCTTAGGAATCAGGACATTTTTTCCATACAGCCTTCCTGCTTATCTTTAGACTAAGTCAATAATAATGCTCAGGAACCTACTTCAGTCTTGCTAGTAGATTTACCATACTAAAAAAGGACTCATGGTAAACAATAGCTGTTTCTCTTTTACTTCAGACTTTGTTGGAAATAATGACCTCATTTAAACTAATATGTACGGCTAAATTTATGTTTTTCAGGATTGCATACTGTTTATATGTCTGTTTTTGGACTGTATATACTGTATTGGCAGAAATAATGGAATTGATTATTTTCTTTGAGTGGACTTGCCAAAACACAGAGCTTAAGTTCAGTTCTTGGCAGTGTTAATTTTGTTGATAAAAACTAAAACAAAAATACTTGTACAATGACATTTTTTGTGATGAAAACTGAACAAAAATGAAATAAAAATGCGTTATTAATGATGAAAACTAAGTCAAATGCTTTTAAAATAATTTTTGATTAAACTAAACAAGACAAAAGTATTACAAACAGACAACTGGACAATGAGCGATGTAAAGCTTTTTGCACATTTTTGTTACACATGACATGGTCCGCCAACAAATAAGCTTAATGCAGTGGTTCAATTTTTAAAACCTGCTTGCACGCTTCTAATTGGCTAGCATTAGTTTGGGCGCCATAAGGATATCATCACGTCAGCCAGAATCCTGCTGCGCTCTGCTATATACGGCTAATATGAAATATGAAAAAAGTGGTCAGACATATGGATCAACTTTAATTACCACCCAGACGAAAATTTTAGTGTGCGATTGGGGAAAACATGCATATTGATGAAGAAAATGTCAAAACACAAGCTTTTGTTACTGCCAGTTTTATCTCTTTAAGAGTTACTTAAGAAATGGATTTGTGCAGCTTTGAGAGTGCAGTCACATGCGCCCAGCCACAGATATGAGTTGTAACTGTTTAGCTTGTACTGTCAAGGCATTTGTTACAGAAGATGAAATGACAGGGGGGATTAATTGCTTTTAATACAGTGTCCTACACAGTCCTGATAAAGTAACGGAAGCTTCGCAATCGTTGCTTGATTATATGATCACATGTACACATTTGTCCACACATCCATCCATTTTATAAGTGATGGATACAGTTCAGGGATGCGAGTGAAACCACCTTGCATATATCCACTTACACATATGGGCACAGTGGCAATGATGACAACAGTCATAGCAATTAAAAATTGAGGCGAGTTTTAAATGAAGTAGCTGTTTTGCTTGTCAGTCATTGATAAAATGAGCCACTCTATTTGTTAATACTGACATAAAATGTATTTAGGATTTCAGTGCTTGAAGCGAATCTCCCAATTAATATGATATGTATAGTACAGCAAAACCGCACTGCTTCACTGCTGAATACGAATATTCAAACACTAAATTTCTTTTATTTGTGTGGTTTTTGAGGGGAAACTAATGTTTATTAGCATTACTCCTAAAATGTGAAGAACATAGTAAAAGCACTAATGTCATATGTATTTTTGGTAAAATAATGTAGCAGCATAACTAAGGCATGTTGAGGGCCAGAAACCTGTGATGACAGACAAAATATGCCATTATCTGACCAAGATCTTTTGTACTAAATCCTTTCTACTCCTACTCTTCATTTTATGTTCAATAATCACAACATGTGGTTTGGCTCATTATTGTGCATGTCAGTATAATAGTTTAGAGCAGGCATATTCAAATGGCGGCCCGTGGGCCACATGCAGCCCAGAAGCATCCTCCGAGTGGCCCAGCCTGTGGTCCTGCCAGGGCTATAGACTGCAAATAAAATAGTCTCAAATGCAACCAAAAATAGGATTTGGCGATTATCATTTCTACTTAGTTCAGCAGTTGCGAATGAAATAATTGAAAATTTACACTAATTATATTGTAACAGATGCAAAAGGCCATTTTTTTTTTATTGTTAAATGTATGTGCCGTTAATATGTGTGTTGATATGGGCTCCCTCTTGCATATCCCTGAGCTGCATAAAGGCTGATTTATATCCCGCATTGGGTGCTGAGTCATGATGACGTTAGACATGGAAACGTGCTTGTTAAAATAATTCTAAGTACACGCCACTGCTGATTGGACGAATGGATGAATGAAATAGTTTTAAGTTCTATAAAAAAAAAAATCCCTTGCCTGTCATGACCACCCATTTAAATTGGGGGAGGATCCCATATTTCAAAAGGGAAACAAATGTTATTGCTAATGCTGTGCACTTTTTTATTTTGTGCGCTTTCAGATGTGCCTGGGTCAGATGTGAGCTAAATGTTTATTTTTTTATTTCAAAAGTGGAAAAAAAAGTATTGCTACTATCTCAGATTCTGTTCAGTTATTCCTTTTTTTGTTGTTTTTTTTATACATTTTTGATGTTCCTGTGTCAGATGTGACCAAATGTAAAAGGGAAACAATGTTTTTAAATACATTAATTTGTGTTGATTTAAATATTTGTCATTACCTTCTTCTTACCGACTGCTGAAAATGTCTGGCCCAGCTAAATTTCTTGGTTTGAAAATCTGCCCCAACCGAAATTGTAATTGAATAGCCCTGGTTTAGTTTTACTTTCAATTGACTAAAACAGATTTACTTTTTCTCAACTAAAATTAAATTTACTTTTTGGCGACTAAAACTAATAATAAATAAATAACTAAAATGTGACTAAAACTAAAATGCGGTTTTTAGTCAGAAGACTAAGACTAAAACTAAATCAAAATGTATTGTCAAAATTAACACTGGTTCTTCATGAGGTAGAATTACATAATAAACAAGAGCAGATGTGTCATATTAAAATGTCTGCTTCACTTTAAATATTTTATGTCTAAATGGTCTTTTGTAATAGAAATTTGTTTTTCACCCTCTAATAGAGGTCCATAGAGGGCTAGGTTCTGAGTAAAGGTTCTAGAATAGCATCATATTCATAATTATTGACCTTGAAACAGTCTAAAATGATATGCTGCATGTGTGTATTTGAAATTTTTAAATTTTTACCTTCCGGGAATGGCTCTTAGAGGATTAGGACTACCGGTAAAGAATCAGATATCAAGACTATTATCATTTGCCAAAAACACCTATTGGTTTCCACTTTATAGTAGTAGGATTATTTCCTGAATAAAATATGGTCCAGAAATTTATAAAAAATATATATTTTTTTGGGTCTAGAGGGCCAGAAATTGGGGAGAGCTCCAGAAAGCTTGCTGTCTTGCAGAACTATACATGAAGGCGAGTTGAACTTTATTTCATATATGGGTGTTTTCTCATACCAGTTAGTCAGGAGTCACTAGACCCAAAAAAAAACCAAAAACAAACTGTAGTTATTGCAAAACATTCCTAAGTAATTATTATGATCACAAAAATAATTACTTTTTTCCCATCTGACGCACACATTCTTGTTTCATTTAATAAAAATTTTGCATAATTAGTTTGTAATATATGGATTGTTAAAAAACACATAGAAATAGGGAATAACAGCTTGCTTATTCATAGCAGGAATCAAATTAAAAGCAGAAATTTGTTGGGATGAAATCCTGCAGTTAGTTCTTGCAAGATTGAACTTGAGGACCAATGGTTTACATTATTATGCATTTTAAACCAATTGTTCACTACTCATGTCTTGACGATTAGGATATTGTTTTTCTGGAAGGTTTGGATAAGGTCGACAGAGAAATATTTTTCAAGAACCCGAACATGATCACTCAGAAATGTTTTTGAATTTATTGGTATTTACAGTACTTTCCCTGCATCTGAATAATTTCAGGCCAATGCACTTCACACCGTAACTGAGCTTAATAGCTCTTCCTGCTTAAAACACACCACATATTCAACTGTACTTTATATAAGTCCATGAAGGTGATGTTCTGCTTTGCAGAAGTCAATGATTGGAAAGAAATTGAGTGTTTAGGTTATGTGTGCCAAAGCTCTTTTGAAAATGCAATTTGGCTTCAAGCTCTTGCTGCTGTCTACTGTGTGTCTAGTGAGCAGATCACTCCTTGCATATGACAAAAAAATGCATTAGAAAGGAATCGGCTGCATGTTGTCTCACAAAGGTCTTGTTTAGTTCTTGTGTCAGACTAAAACTAAAGTTAAGCAATTCATCTTACCCCGCTATTATTCTATTTTGTAAATATTTTAGACTATCGCTTTGAATTATCTTCATAAAATATTAATGCAATTAATGGCTGTTAACATTTTCAGTTTTCTTTTTGATAACATAATATTTTAATTTTGTTGATGTATTTAAATACTCTTCTGCACCTAAAGAAACGGAAGACACAGGACTACCAAAGCTTCTGCTTTTAAGCAATGAAATCATGTGCACTGATATTATCCATTTTGTACTTTGTACAGTTCAAGTAAGTGAACTGCAGTAGCATAGATGTTTCTTATTAATCCTCTCTAATGGACACATCTGGCACATCTTCAAATTATCTGGTAAACTCCTTGACCTTTTCCCATATGCCTCCAAACATTGCCCTTTGTGGTTAAAACCCATATGTAAAAATAGCGATATGACTTTTTGTACTGGCTGACTGGAAGCACCACTAAATTATGAGGCTTACATTGGTTGCCGATATTATCTCCACTAAATGATGGTTATTTTTTTTTTTTTTTTTGAATTAGACTTCCTTCAGACTTCCAGATGCATGACTACTGCAGGATTTACAAACCACTGACTGATGTACACAATGTTTGGAACTAAATACTAGTTTGATGCTGCTTGTAATGAGCTTTTCTTCTTTTTGCTAGAGTGTAACATGGATGTGCCCATTGGTTACATTATTAATTTGATTGTTTACATTTTTCAAAATAAGTCAAGTAATCAAAGGACACTTTTAGTTTAATCCAATTCAGTCTATTCTTATGAAGCACATTTCCCCTTTGGATCCCACATTGATTACAGTGTAACATGGTATGGCTAAAGGAAATATAAACGCAAAACATAATGTTGAAACAAAGAGAGAAACATAATGAAATGCAGAATATACAAAAATAAACATATTGACTGGATTTTTTTTGGTCCAGATTACAACTGTCCTAGATCAGCCACATTGTGGATTACTATATAGGAAAACAATGGTAAATTCAGTTGAATATAAGATTTTTGCAATGAAAATGGAAGGGATTTAGTCATGGCTAATCATAAGTTACTATAATTAACTCTTTGAGGGCTGAACATTTTTTCCAAAAAATATAGTTTTCTGAAAAGCAATGACTTCCCACAGAATTCAACAAAAAACGTCTGTTGTTGCATGCTGTGGCTACCAGTTTGCCAGGAATGTGCGGCAGGCTTGCTGCCAGGCTGTCTTCGCGTGGCTAGGGCAGCAGCAGCGGTCACTGTTGCAGTTTATTGCAATCTGGTTTCTACCTCTTATTGTTAAGTGGCAGTCCTCCCAGGTGAACAGTGCCATTGGCATGTCAGTTACTTGAACCTGTTCAGCACCACGAATAGCTGGGGACCAATCAGCTAACGCCAGAACATCACATTTGTCTTCAATAGCTTATATCAAAATTGGAGTCCGACAAGTCTTGGTCCAGTTCAGAGAGAATAGGCAAAACATTGTCCCCAGAATATTCTGCTTTACACATCCGCTTTGATCTCTTGCCAAGTGTCAGGGCCATTTTTGCTGTTGTTTATGCCTTGCTACTCATGGGAGTGCAGGAAATCTCAGTCAGAACCAACAAAGCCAACTTTCCTTCTAGCAACGAGACTCAAAGTAAAAACATAATGGTTGGTTTTGACACAGTTTACAGTTACCATGGTCATCTCCTCCTTTAGACAAAAGTTGACATCAGCTGTGAAAGAGTTAATTAAAATGCAAAATGAAAAATTAACGTATATAGCCTGACCAGCAGCTCTAGCAAGAGTATTTATTATGTGCTAAAATAAGTGAGTCTGAGACAGCTGGAGCTTCTCAGATATTATTAGTAGATCATTCCAAAGTTTGTTTGTCTCATAGTTAAAGACTTCGTTTTCTACATTAGTTTTGCACATCAGAAGATTTTTAAGCAGGCCTTAATCTTCACTTCATAATGTAAGGCCTAGAATATAGGTACTAATACGTTCAGTAAGGTATTTTAAAACATTTATGCCTTTATATGTGAGAAAGAGGATTTTAAAATTGACCATAAACTTAAACTTAACTTAGGTGATTTAATAAGGTATTTTAAAACATTTATGCCTTTATATGTGAGAAAGAGGATTTTAAAATTGACCATAAACTTAAACTTAACTTAGGTGATTTAAGAACAGGCTTTAAATGACTGAGTGTCTTATTTATGATCCTTGTATGCTTGTTTTGAATTAGCTATAAAGTAGTAAATGAATGATTTTAACAGCCTTGTTGTAAAGCAATACAAATTAATGGACAAAGTTTCATTTTTTTTTTTTTTTTTAATCTTGCAGCACACTACCTAAGTGAACCTCCATTGAGTAGATGACCTAGGTCTTTGAAAAATTCCATAGAGAAATGGAGTTGTTCATGCAAAATAAAAATAGGCTTTATGGAGTTTCCAGAAGTTCAGTGCAGAGTCATAATGGGAGAGCTAACACCACAAAAAACACACATTACTGCAAAATAGCTTGGTGGATGTTCATGAAATTTTACATGTATATTAAACTTAATCAAAATGAACATGCAGAGTTTTTGAGGTTTCAAAGGTTTCATCATCAGTTCACGAGATGAAACAACACAACAGCTGGTAGTTTTGCTCAGCTTATATATCACTGATTCAATTATTCAATAATCCATCCAGTTTATAAATGTGGAATTTAATATCTATTCGTGAAATCACAGTAAACTAGGAAATACAAAAAAGTAGCATTCATGGTTCTAACCCAGCACGGAAATACTGCAATTGTGGAATCCAGTCATACACAATTAATAGTTGTCAGGGAGGTACTGCAGATGACAGATAGGACACTTGCAATTTAGCCAGTAATAGCAAATGGATCAATAGTTAAAAAACCTTTAAATACCGGCTTTCTTGCCTCAACCCGTTATATAATTATACACAAGCAATGCCAGGTTCTTCAGCTAGTTTTAAAATATTCTTAAGTGTGAGGAAAAAGGATTTGGAAACAGTAAAAGTATGACAACTAAAGCTAGAATCCATGTCAACCAAGCACTTCAGTTTTGGCTAGATGCAGTCAAGCTTATATTCAAGTCTGTTGATGTAAGAGTTTCAAATAAATACTCAAACTGCTGTTTAACTGTGTCTATGGTGAAACCCAAACTGATATTTTCATAAAGATTATATTTTATGAGATAACATACAAATTGAAAGGCTACCATTAAAGAAAATAGAGCATTGGAAATTGCTCTGTAAGTTTAATTTTGCTAAGATAGTACAAAAGGTAACATTATGTGATTCATAGTAATTAGATCTGGAAATCGTGTTCATTCTGTAATCTTATGTATTCTAGTCTATTATTCAGAAAGCCAGTCCTACTAATATTTTGTGTAATTAAGATATTTCAGTTGTTCAGTAACTATTGCTGTAAATAAAATTAAAAGAGTAATTAATATTTTTGTTCTGTAGTAGTAGTGTTTTAGTCTGTAATGGTTATCTGAAGGTGTATTTTAGAGAGTGTAGAATGGACCTAATAATGTCCAGGATTTGTTGCACATGTTCAGGGAAAGAGACAGTTTTACAATACACATACTGCATTGTCAGTTTAGGTTGTCATGACAGTTCAACAGCATGTTAATTGGTTACAAGGGCTACATGCAGAAGAACCTGCTTTTTTGAAAAAAAAAAAACAAGTGAAGACGGAAACATTAGAGGACTTTCAGACCATCAATGATGATCAAGAACCACTATGCGGGACCCTACTTTACTCTCTTGCCTCATTCTTCCTGCCTGAAACTGTAGGAATTTTATACAGAAAAAAAATGAAGGCAAAATTTTAAAAAAAAATTATTATTCCAACAGTTTGACACACTAGCATTTCATTTGGTGCCACCAGAGTCTTAGAACAATGTCAGTTCTAGTTCATCCATTTTAACCCCCTTGATGCTTGCTGTATTGTAGCCTATGTGTTTCAGAATGGGAACAATTACATATTATAATGTAATGTATAGTAATGATACTGAGTACAATTTTTTCCTTTACTTTGTCTGAGTAGAAAATGTACCATTAAGTACAATTCTTGAGGTATGTTTTACAATGCCAGAATGTTCAGCTGTTAAATAAAATAATTTTGTGTCAGATCTGTGATTTTTTTTTTTTTTTTGCAACAGCTAAATGAACATACTCCAAGAGTAGTGATTCCAAAATTTTTGTCAAGGGTTCTAGTATAAAAGTATAATTTACCCAACTCATTTGTCTAAAGAGGCTTGCGTTAATTAAACAAAATAAAATAATAGCATTTTATTATAAAATGTAATAAATATAGAGTATAGACAGTGTCTTTGAAATTTACATCTTTCCAAAATTTTCATTAGCAAACCCTGACAAGAGGGTTGCTTGTAATGACTTTAAGCAGATGCTGCACGTCACTGGCTTCTGGTATGGTCTTAATTTAAATATGTCTTGATTTATGAAGGAATGTGTAACCATTTGGTGATGTCTCAGCTAAGGGAATAGTATCAGATATATTAAGGCAGGCTTTAGTGAGAAGATACAAATCAGATTGTGTTGTGTACTTATTATTTCCACTAAAGCAAATGTTTAGTAAGTAGCATTTTAAACTGCTGGGATGTTTCCATACTGGTGTTATATTTTTGTTTTAATTTGAATTAAATTAAAAATACAGTTACCCCTAGTGGAGGGTCTGATTTTTACTCTTGGTGTATGTGCTCTTTATCCTTTGGTTATCAAGTTTTTTAGATTATGCTTCAAAACTAAATTTATAAGGTGTCCCACAACAGGGATTCTGGGTAGCAGCTACAGTTTAGTAACAGGTGAGATAAACAATAGTCTGTGCTTTAAGATCACAAGGCTGCTGATTAGATTGACTCTGATGAGTCAGCAATGCATTTCAGCTGCCATATTTTGGGATAAAACAAAAGATCTCCTCCAGTTAGGATGAAGACCAGGCCTTTTCCTAAAATCATCCCAATTATTCACAAAGGGTATGATTTTATTTACATACCAAGTTTCTAATTAGCAGTGAAGGAAATGCAGTCTGCTATAAATCATATCCCCTCTATATTATCTTGGTATAGGATAGACTAATTTTAATGTGAATGAATATGTAGCAGCTGTCAAACACGCTGAGGCATAGTACAGTACAGAATGAACATGGTCACCATAATATTTTTACAAAACTGAATTTCAAGATAGAAGAATATTTTCAAGATAGAGGGGTGGTTTTGTGGGAAACTTTACTTAGTGTGTGTTATAGAGTGGAAATATTTTTAAGAGAAGAAATATAATGAAAGAAAGCAATAACAGAGGTAACGAGAAGATAATAAATCTCCACATATTCTGACAACTGACTTCAGTTGAAGGTATGAAAAGTAAGCCTCATTTCAAAAAAAATGTTACTGTGCGAGTTCTATTTTAGGCTTGTATCTATAACTTAAAACAAATATCCAATCCAGGTTTTAATGCATCGATTAGCACTTTTACAATTACATTTAAACTACCCCCCAAAATAAATGGCCAAACAAAAAGTGGACTCAAAAAACAGGGACTTTCAAAGCAGGTGGGAGGCAGAGTACCTGTATGTAGACATCGGAGGTAAACCTGTGTGCCTTGTTTGTGGAGCTAATGTGGCTGTAATTAAGGAATATAACGTAAGACGGCACTATAAGACAAAACATTAGGACAAGTACAAAAACCTGACACACAGCAAAAGCTACAGAAGGCAGAAGAGTTTAAAAAGAGTCTGGTGTCACAGCAGGCTATGTTCACTAAAGCTGCTGTGAAAGCTAGTTTTATAGTGGCAGAAGAGACGGCCAAATCATCTCGGCCATTTATGGAGGGAGAGTTTTTGAAGCACTGTATGATTAAAGTGTGCGAAGTCTTGTGTCCAGACAAAAGGCAAGTACAGTAATCCACCGCTATATCGCGGTTCAGCTATCGCGCCCCCGCTACATCGCGGATTTATTAATATTATTATTATTACTAGGGGGTTCCGCCCCCTGCTCGCTTCGCTCACCCACCCCCGGGTTTGGTTTACTGCATAAACAATTTAAAGAGATTACTATGTTCATGGGAATTGTTACATATGCATTATTTTCATTTTTATTTGAAAACATTTGTAAAAACAATATTTGTCGTTTATTTCCTGCCCCGGGCGTGGTTAAATCTCTTTCTCATGTCTTGCCACTCACATTCTGAAGGAGGAAGAGTAAGGGGGGGGTGTGAGGGCTGAACACACGCTAAGAAAAAAGTGCTCCGATCATCTGCTGGCAAGCTGCATGTTCTGCTTGTCGTTGTTTTAAGAGCTGGAAGCACCTGGAGTTTGTTTGCCAAAAGCATTCCTACAACTGCTAGGTTAGATGTCAGTGAACTTGTTTTAAATTGTTTGTAAGTAGGGCGTGACGTGCAAAAGTCACCATCTCATGGGTTTTGCTTTCTAAGGTTGTAATGTCTAGTCTTGTGTGTCGTACAAGTGTCTCTCCGAGATGATGTGGTCTCGATCGCTTCGCTCAAACACCCCCACTCCCCCGCCCAATTCCCTGGAGGCGTGCTATGCTCCTGCTACTTTGCGTCTCTCCTGCTCGCGTTATCAAGGGGTTGGGGGGAGGGTTGAATGTGCGCTAAGGAGAAGTGGACAGATTAGCTACTGGCTTTGTGCTGCTTCTGCCAAGATTGTCGCTCTGCGAATTGATCATTTAAAAGCCTGTACAGCAGCTGTCCTGTCTCACTGCCTTGTCTTGTGTGACGTTAAAATGTCTCTTGCGTAATGTCAAATTGTTTTCTGAGAAGATCAAGCCTCATCTCCCTGCCAAGATTTTTGTAATAATAGAGAGCTCTTACTCATAACCTTAGCCCGACATCCACATATCATATGTGTTTACAAAGTGTGTTTTAATATGTTTACATGTGTTTAAAGTATGTGGGAGGGGTATTTTAAGGCTTAAACTATATAAAAAAAATGTTTTATTTATATAGTCTTTCTATATCGCGGATTTTCACCTATCGCTGATGGGTCTGGAACGTAGCTTTCGCGATAGGTGGGGGATCACTGTATCTTCAAATGTAAGCCTTGGCAGAAATGCTGCTGCTGATCGGATATGGAAGCTTTACAAGCACAGCTGATGGAAAAGGGAAAAGACTTTATTGCATATTCCCTTGCTGTGGATGAGAGCACCGACATGACTGACATTGCACAGTTGGCAATCTTCATTCATGGAGTGGATTCCAGTTTATGTGTTACAGAGGAACTTTTGGGTATTAAACTAATTCAAGGTAGAACCACAGGAAAAGACATTTAAATAAGTATATAAATGTGTTAATGACATGAAACTGCCCTGGGACAAACTTACGGCATGAATGACGGATGGAGCGCCTGCAATGTGTGGGGAAAAGAATGGATTGGTGGGAAGGATGTGGGAGAAGATGCAGAGGGAGAATGGCACAGATAAGCTGATAGCATATCACTGCATCATAAACCAGGAGACACTATGCTGCAAAGTCCTGAAGATGGGACATGTCATGAGCACTGTAACACAGACAGTTAACTTTGTAAGAGCCAAAGGCTTAAATCACCACCAGTTTCAGTCTTTTCTGGAGGACATACATTCTGAATTTCATGACATGCCTTAACACAGAAAGGTGTGCTGACTGAGTATAGAAAAAGTGCTTAACAGATTTTTCGAGCTGCGTGAGGAAATCTATCAGTTCATTCAAAGTAAAGGAAAAGATTCCACAGGGCTCCGGGATGAAAAGTGGCTGTGTGAGCTGGCCTTTCTGTGTGACATAACTAAGCATCTGAATGCATTAAACCTCCAGCTTCAGGGACGGGACTGTGTGATTACGGACAGGTATGATGCAGTGAAAGCTTTTCAGGTCAAGCTACAACTGTGGGAGATACAGATGCAGAGATGGAACTTAAGTCACTTTCCATGTTGACAAAAAACCACAACCCAGGTCTCCACCGCTGTGTTTCCAGCTGCGTGTTTTGCTGATAAACTAAGCACACTTTGCATGGAGTTCACATAGCACTTTGCCAACTTTAGAGTGCAGAAATTTAATTTTGAACTGCTCAGAAATCCATTTGCAGTTGACATGGTGAAAACACCTGTAAACATTCAGATGGAGATGATTGAACTCCAGTGTAATGGCACACTGAACGTAAAGTACGACTCTGTGGGCCCCACACCGTTCCCCAGCTTCATCAATGAAGTGATGCCGCAACTCCGCGTACAGGCTGCTCAGATGCTCTCAATGTTTGGTAGTACATACCTGTGTGAGCAGCTTTTCTCTGTGATGAAGATTAACAAAAATACACAAAGAAGTCGTCTCACTGATGAACACCTTTACTCCATCCCGAGAGTTTCCACAGCTCAGAGCCTAACCCCAAATATGAATGAACTTTTAGCCAACAAAAGATGTCAAAGCATCTGGCTCGGATAAAATGACATAAGAGAAAACTAAATGGCAGAGCTCAAAAGTTATTTGTTTTTGCCTTTTTTTTTCTGAAATTGCAACAATATTTTATTTGAAAGATTTGCACTTTTTCACTAGCTTGCTCACATTTTAAATACACTCATTTTGCTTGATGTTACTGTTGAAGAAAACCGTTATTTTAAATTCTAATTTTTTATTTATTATTTTGAGGAATAAGTTGGAAAAAGCAGTCTCTGTTAAAATTCATATTTCTGATAACAACATTGTCAATTTTAGACTGTTCAATAAATGTTAATTCTGTCTGGCCCGCAACTTCAACTGTGTTTTAAATTTTGGCCCCTCCTGTGATTGAGTTTGGCACCCATGTAGTAAGGGTTGCTGGCTTCACTCTTTGATATGGTGAACAATTACAAGTGGAACTGCTTTCTTCTCAAGATTGAGAGGAACCAGATAGCTGGTTTGGGCATGTAGTTTCATTTACACAACGCAAGTATATTTGTTTTAATGAAATTGGCAATTTTAAATTGAATCAGTACGAGTACGTAGTGGGGTTGGTGCTGTTGTGTTGTGTGCGCTATAATGGCAGGGTGATCCCACCTATGTTATTTCCAACGTTGCACCCTATGCTGCCGTTATGGAGATCGCGATCTCCAGCATCTTGCAATGTAATATGGGAGTAGTGTGTTATTATGATGCCAGGAGAACTTACATAATCAGGAATATTTCTTCACTTACACTAAATATGTATGTTAGATTCAGGAGATCCAACTAAGGAAAACTGTTTCCTAACAAAAATATCAGTATGAATATTATTTGTAGTGGAACAAAAATAAAGCGTTTTGAATTAGCTTATTATGTGCTGTTCTTCTCCATATGCCTGTTTCATTATCATACCTTTAGCATTGAATGCATAGCATTTTCCTGATTTTCTTTTGAAGTCCTCTTCAGATGCTGTATATGCTGTAATGCTATAAGAATGGAAAATCTAATTGTAAGCTTCATTACTGTGATTTAGAAAAGAAATTATTTTATTTAAACTTGTAGTAAAACATGTAAAAATAATCTAATAATGTGGCCATGAAATTTTTAAGAAGTTGAAATATATTTTATTAATTGTCAGCTTGTATTTTGGAAGATACTTCTGAAATTTATTTCCTCATTAAATACAGTGGAACCTCGGGTCACAAGTGTCTCGGACCATGTACAAATCGGGTTACGAGTAAAACGTTTGCCAAACTTTTGCATCTGTTCACGACCACACACTCGTGTGACGAACAAGCCAGTTTCCCTTCTGGTTCGTACGCGCCAGTGATTTACACACGTGTTCAGTCTCTCCCTGTACAGTACATTGTTCTTGGTCAGACGTGTATTGCGCAGAGGGACTTTGTGGTATAGCAGGTCCACAGCTCACGTCAAGAGGCCAGTTTTAAATAAATAATCGCTGCGCTTGCAGCTTAGCGAGGGGGCATGGTGGTTGATTGCTACAGCAAAGAATGCACTGGGCTTGTTTTTAAAGAGACTGCTTCGAGCATTGTATTAACCTCGTTGTATTTAATGAAGACTTTTTTCTATTGGAGCGAGCGAGCGAGTGCTTGTAGGCAGGCAGCTGGACAGTGAGCCCAAGCAGGGGTGTTTTGGCCAACACTCAGTGGGGCAGAAGGAAGTGGTCACCCCAGCTGAGCGAGCAAGGAGCTGGAGTGACCAGAAGAAGGACGGCTGGCCACGTAAGGCAGAGAAGGCAGTTAAAGAATGCACTGGGCTTGTTTTTAAAGAGACTGCTTTGAGCATTGTTTTAACCTCATATTTAATGAAGACTTTTTTCTATTGGATTTTAACCTCCACTTCACTTCTGTTTTTATGGGATCATTTATTTATTGAAGGATTCTCAAAGCACTGCACTTTATTTAATTTGGACTTTGTTTTTGATTGTTGTTTTGTTGATTTTAGTAAGAGCACTTGACACTTTTTGCACCATCCGATTGCTCCATTGTAGTGCCTCACTGTCGTGCTCATCGGTAACATTACCGACGGTGACGGGTTTAAGGGCTCCCGGAAGTGAGATGGGAGCATGCAGCGAACCCGCATCGCCACAGACTTTACCTCAAAACTGTAATCTCCTCTCCACCCAGTTCCTCCTCACTTCCTTCGTGCCAGAACTCAACTCATGCAAGATTAGTTTTCTTGGTTGTTTATGGTTAGTTTTTGTATAAGTTACGGATTTTTCAAATGTTCATTTTTTTCCCTGTGCTTAAAACTCATTAAAAAGAAGTGTTTACAGAGAGCGGTTCATAAGGCTATAGCGTGAACACTTGCAATGTTAGTTTTCTCTGTTCAAGGTTTTCTCAGTGTTATTCAATGTTTATACATTTAGTTTACTTTACACTGTGCATTCTATGGTATAATTAACTATTTTTGTGTTTAAAAATCTTTAAAAAAATATATTTACATACAGCTCATACGGTCCAGAACGGATTAATTGTAATTACATACAATCCTATGGGTGAAATTACTTCGGGTCACGACCAAATCGGGTTGCGACCAGAACTTTGGAACGAATTACGGTCGTGACCCGAGGTTCCATTTTTACTTAATTTAAAATTCAAGTAAATTATAGCACACTGTTATAGATGTTTTCTTAATTTCCTGAAAGATTTAGAGCCACTAAAGATATTCATTTGTCTACATAATTGCTTGTACAATGTCATAGATAGATAGATAGATACTTTATTAATCCCAATGGGAAATTCACAAAGTCATAGTGAGTTTATAAAATATTTCAGGTTGTGTGCTTTAAAATTTTAAATGTCCATAGCAGGTCTTTTTTCTTTTCCTGAATTGTATTTTTGGACACCTGCTCTGAAAGGAAATTACACCTATTAGCTAACATGAAGCTTTGCTGATGAGCGAAACAGCTAAGCTTAAGGTTTGCTAGCCTGTAGCCTGCCTCCTCTTTGACATCTGGTACACATTTTTTCCATATTGCTCTTCTGACAGACACAGCTGCTCCTCTCAGTTCACTTTTATGCTTTTGACCTTCCTTAAAGAGAGTTAATCCCTCTTCTTTCTTCCTTCTTTGAGCTTGTGGCCACAAATGCTTTCCAGAGAGAAACCGCAAATGCCCAGGCTGTCGACTTCTATTGATCAAAAAATAATCTGTTCTGTCATACAGACAGGAATTTGTTGTATTCTGAGTAAGTCTAAATAACAGCCATGCTGCTGCGCTAGATTTACAAGTGTAGCTTGCTGTTTAGGAAAATGTTTTTGAAATACTGAAAACATTGAAGAATTTTTTTTTTTTTAGGATCATGATAGAATATGTATTCTTTTATGTGGACGTCAAGTTTCTGTGCAATGAAATTGGACTGAAACCTTTAAAAGCAGCAGTAGGCCATCTGCTCTTGCAGATGTAACAGCTACCAGTAATGCATTCCATGCTTTTATGTGTTAACTAGCTGCCAGTGCTGTATAGGTATAATATTACTTTTCAGTAGAATTGCAGTAAGGCACATAATTTATGACTTTCAGTCATGGCCTCTGAAGTATTTAATCATTTATATGTCCATAGCCGAAAATAATTTAAACAAATTTGAATATTGTTTCTTTGCTAATAGTGGTTATTGCTTCTAGCTCCAGTTTATTATTTGTTTAGTGCCTTTTGCAATAGTTTACCTTGAAAGGGTCATAGATTGACAAATGGAAAGGAATTTATCAGTAAGTCCAGAAATAATAAAAATCACAAGTAGTTTGTAATAACAAGCATTTATATTTTCTCTGTATAGTGACACAATGATGAAAGAGTCTACTGTATACATATCGTTAGATCATGGATTCAAAAGCAGCAACTGACAGTTGTCCCTAATGTGTGCTTCACATAATACATGTTCTATTGCAGTGAATGCTTTTTAAGGTTCTACTGACAACCATCACAAGTTGTCATTTCTCATGACTGACAGAGGATTCAGTCCTAATCTAGTAAAAAGTTCACCATTTTTAGACTGTGGGCACCAGAGTTTTGCATATAAATTCCAGATTTTTGTGCTCAGAATACTTAACGAGCATACAGCTCAGCCATCAACAATTGTGTAGCTCATTTCCTTGTTTGCTAAATATGTGTGGTCATTTGCTTCTCTTTTTGAAGTCCACTTTTAACAGTTTCAGCATTCAGTTGCAAATTCCATATAACCCTTTCAAGGTTTGTTTTTTTGACATTTACCAAACTTGAGTTTTATTTACTTATGTTGTGTTGGTATACCATGCTAGTTTTGGATGGTAAATATGATTGGAGATGGCACAGTGACACATAACTAGTCTCATGTGCTTTATACCTTGAGCCATGAGTTCAAATAATGGGCTGGATCACTTTCATTGTGGTGCTTTTATGTTCTCCTTGTGTTTGCGTAGGTTTTTCCCAGGTTTTCCTCCTACATGCCCACTGTGTTACATCAAATTACAACTTTAAACTGGCCATCTCTGAGTGGGTTTACCCAGCAACGGACTGATGTCCCTTCCTGGATCCTTCCTTGCACCCAGGGCTGCAAGATCAGGCTTAGGGAACCACTGCAGTCATGGCTTGGACTAAGCTTTCACAATGATGGATGGGTTAGTGGGTATGTGAAAAAATGAGGCTCTGGAGCACAACAGTGATCCAGTGATTAATGCTAATAGCTTATGGCTTATGGCTGCACGAGTCTCAGGTTGAATCTCATCCCTGGTGACTGTCTGTGGCATTTTTATGTTCTCCGTGTGGTTGTATAGGTTTTTCATTGCATACACTAATTTTCATTCCACATCCCAAATGTGTGTCGTACTAATTGATGACTAATCTATTGTGAATGTGGCTGTGCATGGTAATGTACATGGCAATATACTGCCTTCCTGTTAATAGCTGGTACTTGCTTATGCCTTATTCTCCCAGAATGGGCTCTACCTCCGTCTACCCTGAAAACTGGATTAAACCATTTCAGTGGATGGATGAATGAATGGATAAAATATGTACTGTATGTAAATGACAAGAAGCCGTATTTGTACATTGCTTGTCACTGCATTTTCAAGTACAGATTGACTGCAGGGTTAAAACAGTTTTAAAGTAAAACTATTACATTATAATAAATTGAAACTTTAATCTACAGCTCAGTTCATTGTTTAATTTTATAATGGTAATTAATTTATAGGCAGTGAAGTTCAATTTAGCAGAAAAGCAATTAATGGAGAAACTGGCCACAAAGAAAGTTCTCACAACAGAATAGGGGATACTACAGTGTTATGTAAAATCACATTCAGTTTAAACTTGTTTAAATATAAAATGAGATGTTTCAGTGTAAAAGTAACATTTGCTACAGTTTATTTTTATTTTGCAAACTGGAACGGGAAATTAAGGATTGTGCTTTATGTATTGATTAATCTTAAGGATCATTAAAGCAAACAGTACACACCTGCAAAGGGTCTGAATACCATGTAGGAGAGATTTCAGTATTTAATTTTTGATAAATTTGCAAATCTTCTGAAAACATGTTTTCACTTTCTCATTATGGGTTTTTGAGTTTAGATTGAAAGGCAAAAATTACAAATTTATTCATTTAAAAGTAAAACTACAACACAATAAAGTGTGTCAATAATGAAGGGGACTGAATACTTTCTGAATCCTCTGTATCTTGTCAAAATATAGCCATCCAGACTATCAAAAGTTGCCACCAGGCTTACTCTGGAACAAGAGATTTTACAACTCTTTTATTGCCAAAATTAGATACATTTTCATGCTTTTCCATGTTCTTAATTGGTTAGCTTTTTGTCAGATCAGGAGATGATTAGTTACTTTGATTCAATCTTGGTTGCATTTCATTACAGAATGCAGTTGGGCAGAAACATTTTTTCCAAGGAAAATTCATCATGGAGGGTCAACAGCTGCTGCATTTGAGCACCGCTGTATTTGCAGTAATAATGTGGTTTCTTTACCAAACACAGCTCTGTGATCAGAAGGCCCGTTTCTGATAAGTAGAAGAGTACATGAACATTATTTGTTTCTTTGCATGCTATGGAAAGGACATGTTTAATCTACAATAGATGGCAAACTCTAATAAGTGCCTGCAATGATGTTCTTCAGTTTCATTTCACTGTGTGATGTTGATTATTTACTCTCCAGTAGCCAACTATATGAATTCCTTTGTTAGTTTATCTCAAATCATATGCCAACCATATTTACACCTGTAAATATATTGTAATCAGTTTGGAATTTTTTATTAATATTTACTACATAGTATCAAAATGAGTGTGTCTCCAGTGTTCAGATCATGATGGTTCACCTTGAGAGGACACCCCACCTGCATGCATCACTTTTGCGGTATAAGGATACAACGCATTGTTGTTGGTCGAACAGGGCACTGGTATTCATTTCTCACCAGCTCATGCACTTTTTTAAATGTGGTTAACTATCTGAGCGAGACAGAGAGAATCAGGTGCAAGCGTTGTTCTGACTGATTAGTACTAGTGCTTGCTACATTATACTAATTGTGTTATATTTGTATGTGTGTATGTGTTTATTTTTATGCTGAAATTTCCTTTTGTCTGGCAGTAATGGTGTATGTAATATGACTTCTTTTGCACATGCACATTCTACCCATAATGCACACTTTCTTGTAGTTAGATTGGTCCTATGTTAAATCAGATTCGTAACGTATGAAACTTTGCTGAGGCTCCAGGGTTCACATGGTACTATGTTGAGATCACCATTTCTACAGGGTTCAGAAGTGGTTAATTTGATGTATAGATTCTTATTTTAATTCCCTTTTAAGAGAGTCAGTGCTGCAGATTTGCACTCAAGAACTTTTTCAGTTTTTCATCAGTATATGTCAACTACCTGTTATTGTCACTTCTAAAGATTAGAATCCAAAGTGCGGTAAAACACAGAAACAAATCATTCCCTGCATTAAGAAAGCTATAAATATCATGTTCTACAGCCTATTCATAACCTAATAGTTTTACACAATGTGACTTGTGTGGCACTGCTTCAAGACTATGCAAATGGTCATATGCAATGGGAATGAGCTTTTAGGGACCCAGGATGGTGATTGTCTTATGAGCCAATGTAAACTTTTAAGAACCATTCATTTACAACCATGTGCTGAGTTGGCATCAGCATTAGAAAGGCAGACTGCAAGATTCAGGTTTTTAACAACAGTTGGCTTTCTGCCAACAGACAACTCAAGAGGGAACTGTCTGACAGGTCAAGAATATCTTGGCCAAGCTTCACCTCCATCATGCCCACTTTGCTGGAAGCCATAAACATCTAACGAGGAGTTACATTCAGCTTCTATATGGTTTGGTTGTACATGCCAACTTAAAAAGGAAACTTGCAGCAGTGTCTGGTTTTCCTAACGTAATAGTGGTATTTGACAAGACTCCCACTGCAAGAAGGGCACCTAGCAAGAACAATGCTGCTTTATTTAACTGTAAGCATTTACATTCCATTAATGTACAAGTCATCTATTCGTTGTAACAGCAATAAAGTCATTACATATTTCCAGGTGAGTGGCTACCCCTTCAGATGCCTGTGCCTTATGACTTCCCTTAACCCAGAGCACAGAGGTGGGGTGCTACAGTGCTTGCCATATAACTCCTTAAATGAAGTTGGAAGCATTCTACCTGCCAATTAAATTCTACAGCATTGTGACTGTATACTGTATGTAGTGCTGGGCGGTATACCGGTTCATACCGAAAACCGTTTTTTATTTTTTTTATGATATGGATTTTTCTTATTCCGCAACACCGGTTTAAATTGCCTAAACGACGTTCAGAACGTGGCGCAGCGGGAAACTGTTTAAGTGGGGACCTTTTTCACTGCTACACCGCTAAACACAGATTTGTTGCACTAGGGCTCTTTTTCACTGCTACACCACCAAATAGTGGGCGGTAGCATAGGTATTCTGCACCGTGAAAATGGACAGAGAGCATTCTGAAAGTGAACTAAAAGTAAAGTTGAACATGTGATGAACAGAAGAACTTTTGCCGAAAAAAAGGAGTCACATCCGTCGCCTGGAGATACTTTAGTTTTAAAAGGTCAGATGTGTAAATACTGTTTCTATACTACTGGATAATACTGTAAGCCAAGTTGTACTTGTTTTTGTACTTGCTAGTGTATGTTTTGCTTGTATTCATTCTGCGATGTGCTATCGACTCGTTCAGAGATGGGCGCAACTCTGAATGGATGGCATAATTAAACATGTATAACGAAGATATTTTTAAAGTTCTGAACACTCCGTCGGCTAAGTTAATAACTAGTTTTAATTTCACAAAGACGTTTATCGTGTGCTGATTAACACAAAGTATTTGATGTGCTGCATTAACTTGTGACGGGGTTTGAGAAAATCTAGTAAATTAAACATTGATTTTAGGATGAAGTTTAGTTTACCACATTCTACTTTAATTATAAAATAAACTGAGAATAAAATGGAAATGTCGACTTTAATCTTGACATAGTCAACATGTCGAATTTATTCTCGACATATAGTTTGTTTTTTTCTTCCATGTCCATATTTGTTTTTCTTCACAGTGGCCCTAATGCGCTTCCATAGGGCTATACCACAAACAGCATTATAAATGCAAGTTGCAGTTTTTATTATTTATGTATATAGCTTAGCTTGAAGCAAGGTCCATATTAATGCAGTTTGCCTAAATGATGGTACAGTTGGTAAGATGTCATGACATTGTCATCACCAAGATTGCACTTGTTTTATTTTATTTTAATTTGGTGAATACTGTGTAATGCACCTGGGCTTGAAGCCTTGAAGTAATGGTGCAACTATCAGTAATACTATTATGTATTTTATTTTATTAGTTTAAATATTATGCAGTTTAATGATGGTAAAATTGTTTAAAAAGTCACTTTAACTTGTCAGTGGACAGAGATTGTTAACATTAACAGAAAGTGTAGTTGGTTTACAAAAAATATTTACTATTTATTCCTTTTTCTAAGACGTGTTCAGTGCAATCCAACTTTTGACAAACACCTCTGGATATTTTACTAAGTCTAAATGCCTCTTTGGATGGTTGAAAATATGTTGTCAAAATCATAGTTTAAGCTTTTGCAAAATTTGTTCAATTAAAGGTTCTATATTTTGACTGCATCTGTCATGCAATGTGATTCCTTCTCTTTAGTGCCACCCCCTTGAAAACTATCACTTTATGGGGCCATGCAAACCTGGATTAATACTTGTGTGCACATTAAAATGTCTTTTTGTACGATGTACAATTCTCATAACAGTCTAATAGGTTATTCTTAGCCAGTCTACTGCAGTAATTGCAGTGGAAAATGTGGTTAACATCCACTCATGCATGGGGAAAAAAATACCGTCTAATACCGTGAAACCGGAAGAATTTAGAAAAATACCGAGATACAGTAATCCCTCCTCCATCGCGGGGTTTGCGTTCCAGAGCCACCCGCGAAATAAGAAAATCCGCGAAGTAGAAACCATATGTTTATATGGTTATTTTTATATTGTCATGCTTGGGTCACAGATTTGCGCAGAAACACAGGAGGTTGTAGAGAGACAGGAATGTTATTCAAACACTGCAAACAAACATTTGTCTCTTTTTCAAAAGTTTAAACTGTGCTCCATGTCAAGACAGAGATGACAGTTCTGTCTCACAATTAAAAGAATGCAAACATATCTTCCTCTTCAAAGGAAACAGAGAGTAAAGCAAACAAATCAATAGTGCTGTTTGGCTTTTAAGTATGCGAAGCACCGCCGGTACAAAGCTGTTGAAGGCGGCAGCTCACACCCCCTCCGTCAGGAGCAGAGAGAGAGAGAGAGAAAGAAACAAAGTCAAAAATCAATACGTGCCCTTTGAGCTTTTAAGTATGCGAAGCACCGTGCAGCATACTTAAAAGCTGCACACAGAAGGTAGCAACGTGAAGATAATCTTTCAGCATTTTTAGACGAGCGTCCGTATTGTCTAGGTGTGCGAACAGCCCCCCTGCTCACACCCCCTACGTCAGGATCACAGATAGTCAGCGCAAGAGAGAGAGAAAGAAAAGTAAGTTGGGTAGCTTCTCAGCCATCTGCCAATAGCGTCCCTTGTATGAAATCAACTGGGCAAACCAACTGAGGAAGCATGTACCCGAAATTAAAAGACCCATTGTCCTCAGAAACCCGCGAAGCAGCGAAAAATCCGCGATATATATTTAAATATGCTTACATATAAAATCCGCGATAGAGTGAAGCCGCGAAAGGCGAAGCGCGATATAGCGAGGGATCACTGTATAGAATTTTGGTCATACCGCCCACCTCTAACTGTATGTTCAAGATTCATTAGCATAGTCCATATATGTTTGTTAAAGAGTGGCAGCCAGGCGGGTTCGAAGCACGTTCACATACAGAAATTTGAGATGTTTGTGATTTATAAAGGTAAATAGCAAAGAAAAGTGTATTCGCCTGGTTTTGTAAATCTGATTTATTTTTATTTATTTTGTTTTTGACCACATGTAGTTCCCTGTTTTTTCATGCTTGAATTCACACACAGCTTTCTAAATGAGACCCCAGACTAAATGAATTTTGAAAGAAATGTTAATCCTGAATTTAACTTTTTAAAAACATATATACCTTAATAAGGGTTTATATACTAAATATGCAACCTTAAAAACACATAACTCAAAAATTAAAGCTGCGTGATAAGTGGTTTGTGGCATCAGTTAAATTTTAAATAAATAATAAGAAGGTACAAGTGCCAGGTTAGCACGGGTGTGTTTGAATAAGTTTCACTCAACAGTTAATTGAGGAGTTGGCTGACCAAACCTTGGAGGCAGACGGGTATCAGTCAGGTGCCACAGTGATTCTGCGGTGGGTGCAGCCCATCGCACCCATGCCCAATTAGGCAGGAGAGGATAAAAGGAGCCTGCACAGGATGAAAGGAGGGGAAAGAAAGAAGGGCAGGAGCAAAAGAGCGAGCAGATACAAAAAAGGAAGGAGGCAGACGGAAATGTGAGCCCTAGGAGAGGAGCATGTGGCTGGCGCTTGAGGGGGAGCAGGAGCAACAAGGGTACTCTGGAGGGAATCATCCTCAAGGCTGGAGATGGCAGAGGGAGTCCAAAGGGATGGAGGCTTAGTGGCACCCCATGGAATGCCATGAGCTGGGCTGCGGGGTACACAAACCAGATCTGATGGATGTCTACGCTTGTTGGAAGACGTCTCTCCGTGCTGCGAGATCTGAATAGGATAAGCCGGAAAGGTGTCAATTTTAAGGGGATGCACTTGGGCTCATGAGATTTTAGAAGACTGCTTCCTGCAATGTTTTAACTCTTGTTTTTATGGATTTATTTATTTGATTTTAACCTTCATGTTCACTTTGACTTTTTATGCATTATTTATTTAACGGATTTGGAGCATTGCACTATTTGGACACAGATTTGTTTTTGGAGTATAATAAAAGCTACTTGGAAACTTTTGTATCTACCCCTTGTCTCAATGCATCTGCCCAGCTCATCTCAGTTACAGTATCGAAGTTGATGGGTTGAGGTGGGTTCAGGAGACTCCCGGAAGGAACTAGTAGGTGTGGAGTAACTCGCACCATCCTAAGGTGATAGATAGTAAAATTATGAGCACATTTCAGAAATCAGCATGAAAAAGTACCTTTAAAACATTTTGTGACAAAATCTTTGTTAACCATTGTTATAAAACAGTACTGCCCGACATTTTGTTTATTTCATTTATAAATTATATGAAATATTTTTGGGTCCTTGATGCAAGCAAAATTTTACTGAGGGACAACTTCCTACTACTGCTAGCCAAAAAAAAAAACAATCATAGATTTAGAACAATAGAACTTTAAAGTCAATATTAAAATGCTAAATAACTATTTGCAATACTAAGTAAATAAGGAGTTGCAGAGTGTCTTGCAATTCATTTTTGTTTGTTTACTCTGAGACAGGTATGTTCATCTGTGCTTCTTTCTATACATTTTCTGGGCCACTGATACAATTATAGGGTAATGAGGACCAGAATTCTTTCCTGGTAACTTAAGTTTTAGGATAAAAATCAGCCTCAGACACTGCATATGTCCATTACAGCAGGCTAATATGAGCAAGAACACATTTAGGAAAACTTTCGGTATTCTCAGTTTTATTTGTGTTTAAGTTACGTATTTTTAAACATTATGGACAGGATTTTGTGCTTAGAAGACCAGAGATCATGTAGCAGACGATAAACACTGTAACTATCTACATGCAGAAAGTGTTTGCTTTACATTACAGGATGAGGGTGAATTAAGTTTAAGTATGGTACAGCCAAATTAAATGCTTGAATTTTTACTTAAGTAAAGAATAATCTTACTTATCCTACTAGTGTTAATTGAGTTCTTTCTTGTCATTTTTTGTTTGTTCACATACTTCCAGCTGCCTGCCGAGGGCAAAAATTACTGTTACTTTGAAAATTACAGCTAAATCAGTCTGGGTTACAGATGCACAAAGTACTTAGACACCCTCTTTAAATGTCAGTGGACTTCAACTATTTTTTAATTCCTGGCTAGCAGGCTACTGTTACTTTTGTAAATTGTGGCTTCAAAAACTGGGGAGTCAGTCAAATGGCATGTCCTGTGGTTTGGCTCGGTGTAACAACATTATTGTCTGTTGTGTTGCTTCTTTTCCAACACTGCACCCTCCTCTTTTATTGTGGCTTGCATTTAGCAGTCCATAAGTGCCAATAGAATCATACTAGTAGCAGTATTTAAGTTCCAAAAATTGCCTAACATTTTTCATACCTCCCATGACTCCTGTCTATTTTAGTTAGCTGAGTAATATTCAGAATCAATCACACCACTTTTTCTCAGGAAATATTTGACTTCCATTTTCAAAATATGTAGCATGTTCAGGAGGAGCTGCTATAATTTGGGAAACAACCCAAATGTGTTATTTAGAAAATTAGCTCATAATTAAACCTATAAACTGCATTGTAAATAAGGATAGGTGCTGTCCCGTGGGGGTCGCTTGACATAAAGATACCTGTTAACTATCCACAGACTGTTTATGTTGATGAGTCCAGTTCTTCAGAGATGGACCTTGAGTCAACGGGGAATGTAGCTTCCATTTGAGAGTATGTTCCACAAGTTTGGATTCTTTTCACTCATCTTCCATCACTGTCTTTTGTAAGTCTTATTCGAAAGGTGGTCAGTCTGAAAATTAAGTGCCTTTTTGATAAATCACGAGGAAACATTAAGACTGTCCTGAGGCTAAGTTATTCCAACTAGTGATGTTGATCTGACTGTGGTGTAGGTGGGGGAGTACAAGATTTGTCTAGGGACAAGGGTGTTGGCCATTCTCTTACAATGGTCTGTTCTGTGGAGTTGGATCTGCAAGATATTCCAGTTGATGTAGAGAATCTTTTAAGAGACCGTGCTCATGGAAATCTGTCAATATTAGGTGACGATAGTAGATAACCCTAATTTTGCTACCGGACAAGAGAGTAGTTACACCAACAGCCATATAGAGCATGAGTTTGGTTTCTTTTATGAGATCATGTTTCTCTGAAACTCCACAACATAATGAGACTGTTATATTTAAGTGAGTGGTGTGAGGCTTTTAAAGAGCAATTCTAAACAATAGACCAGCAGGGGTCTTTATACTTGAGGTAAAACAGCAAATCAACCAAGGGGGTTTGACATGCGGACAATTCATTCTTTTTTTTTCTTTTTTTTTATGCAGACTCTAAGTTCAGCTCAGTTTTAAGTAACCCAGCTTCCATAATATTACAACTTACACTGTACGGATATGCGTACAACCTTGTGTTGGCACCTGTGAAAGTTATTCAAATAATAAAAATAAATGGCATTAACTCACTTAAACACTGGTACTGTCCACCTTAACATGCTGCCATTCTGATGGAATGAAAGCAAACACGTAGTAAAGTAAGACTTTATTGGCTAGCTGAAGGTCAAATCTGAACATTTTATTTACGTAGTGTTCCAATAGTTTTCTAAATTTCTATTGTCTTCTTCTTTCGGCTGCTCCCATTAGGGGTTGTCACAGCGGATCATCTTCTTCCATATCGTCCTGTCCTCTGCATCTTTCTCTGTTACACCCATCACCTGCTTGTCCTCTCTCACCACATCCATAAACCTTATCTTAGGCCTTCTTCTTTTCCTCTTGCCTGGCAGCTCTATCCTTAGTGTCTTTTTCCCAATATACCCAGCATCTCTCCTCTGCACATGTCCAAACCAACGCAATCTCGCCTTTCTGACTTTGCCTCCAAACTGTTCAACCCGAGCTGACCTTCTAATAACAACAACATTTATTTATATAGCACTTTTTCTTACAAATAATGTAGCTCAAAGTGCTTTACAAGATGAAGAAAAAAAAGTTTATAAAAAAAAAAAGATTAGGCATTACTAAGTAACAAAGAATAAAGTAAAGTAAGTTCTGATGGCCAGGAGGACAGTAAAACAAACAAACAAACAAAAAAAAAAAGGGCTGGAGAAAAAAAAAACAATCTGCAGGGGTTCCAAGGTCACAAGACCACCCAGCACCCACTGGGCATTCTAACATAAATGATCTAAATCAGTCCTCATGGTTTTCAGGCTTCACATATAAGAATTAGATGATGATGGTCATGTGGACATCTGGCCTTCAATCCATCAATGTAGGGACTGCATGGTGCCTTGATCAGGTGGTGGTGCAGATCGCCACCACAGAAAACTGGTAAAAGAACAGCAGACAAAGTAGGGTTAGAATGGATTGTGGAGCCATGATAAAAACGATAATTACATGCATATTCAAAATATCAGGGTTACACTAAAATTTAAGCTATGAGAAAGCCATGTTAAAATAATGTTTTTTAGCAGTTTTTTTAAAGTGCTCTACCATATTAGCCTGGCAAATTTCTATCGGTAAACTATTCCAGACTTTAGAAGGCTGACTCACCACTTCTTTTAAGTTTAGCTCTTGGAATTATAAGCAGACACTCATTTGACGATCTAAGGTTACGATTTGGAGTGTAAGGTGAAAGGCATTCTGAAAAATAGGATGGAGTTAGATTATTTAAGGCTTTGTAAACCATAAGCATCATTTTAAAGTCAATTCTAAATGGCACGGGTAACCAATGTAGTGACATCATAACTGGAGAGATGTGCTTGGATTCTCTTTTCCTAGTTAAGATTCTGGCAGCTGCATTCTGCTCTAGTTGCAACTGATTGATGTCTTTTTTGGGTAGTCCTGAGAGAAATGCATTACAGTAATCTAGCCGACTAATAACCAAACTGTGAACTAATTTTTCAGCATTTTGCAAAGTTATAAGGGATGTAAATTTTGCTGTGTTTCTTAAGTGAGAAAATGCTATCCTGGTAATCTGATTAATATGCGATTTAAAATTCAGGTTAAGAGTCAATAATTACCCCTAAATTCTTTACCTGAGTCGTGACTTTTAAGCCTAATGGATCAAGTTTATTTCTAATAACCCTCACTATATTCATTTTTGCCACACACTAACATTTCTGTTTTCTTCTTATTTAGTATGAGAAAATTAAACACAAGTAAGACATTGGTTCAGTGAACCAAGAGAGTCGGGGGTCATCAGGCGCTATTTATAAGTTCAGTTGTGTATCATCAGCATAGCTGTGGTAGCTCATGTTATGCCTTGAGATAATCTGACCTAATAGAAGCATGTGGATCGAAAAGAGCAGTGGACCCAGGATAGATCCTTGTGGAACACCATATAACATAGCATATCTTTGAAATACAATTGCCCCAACTAACAAAGAATTTTCTACCTGTTAAGTAAGGCTCAAAACAATATAAGACTTTGCCAGAGAGGCCCAACCACTGAGTTCGGCGATTTATTAGAATATTGTGATTCAATGGTATCAAATGCTGCACTCAGATCTTAGAGGATGAGAATACATAAACGGCCTATAGCTGCATTAACCCACAAATCATTTACTACTTTAACAAGTGCAGTTCTGTACTGTGAGTTTCTGTCCTCATTTCTAATCCTGTCCATCCTCATCACACTCAATACAACTCTCACCATCTTTAACTCTGCCAACTCTGTCTCCTGTTTTTTGGCCAATGCCACTGTCTCCAGTTCATACAACGTAACTGGTCTCACTACCATCCTGTAGAACTTCCCTTTCACTCTTGTTGATACCCATCTGTCACAAATTACACCTGACACAGTTCTCCACCCATTCCTCCCTGCCTGCACTCTTTTTCACCTCTCTTCCACAATCCCCATTACTCTGTACTGTTGATCACAAGTATTTAAACTCATCCATCTTTGCCAGCTCTACTCCCTGCATCCTCACCATTCCACTAACCTTCCTCTCATTTACACACATGTATTCTGTCTTGTTTCTACTGACATTCATTCCTCTCCTCTGTGGAGCATATCTCCACCTCTCTTGGGTCTCCTCAATCTGCTCCCTACTCTGGCTATAGATCACAATGTCATCAGCAAACATCATATTCCACAGGAATTCCTGTCTAATCTCGTCTATCAGCCTGTCCATCACCATTGCAAATAAGAAAGGGCTCAGAGCTGATCCCTGATGTAATCCCACCTCCACCTTGAATACATTCATCACTCCTACTGCAGACCTCACCACTGTCACACTTCCCTTGTACATACAGTATCTTGTACAACTCTTAAATACTTCTCTGCCACTCCTGACTTCCTCATACAATACCACAACTCTTTAGGCACTCTGTCATGTGCTTTCTTCAGGTCCACAATGACACAATGCAACTCCTTCTGGCCTTCACTATACTTCTCCAACACCCTCAAAGCAAACATGGTATCTGTGGTGCTCTATCCTGGCATGAAACCATACTGCTGCTCACTAATCATCACCTCACTTCTTAACTAAGCTTATATTACTCTTTCTCAAAACTTCTTGCTGTGGCTCATCAATTTTATCCCCCTGTAGTTAATACAGTTCTGCACATCCCCATTATTCTTAAATATCAGCACCAGTACACTTCTTCTCCACTCCTCAGGCATCCTCTCACTTTCCAAGATTCCATTAAATAATCTGGTTAAAAACTCCACTGCCATCTCTCCTAAACACATCCATGCTTCCACAGGTATGTCATCTGGACCAACGGCCTTTCCATTCTTTATCCTCTTCATAGCTGCCCTTACTTCCTCCTTGCTAATCCGTTGTACTTCCTGACTCACTATCGCCACATCATCCAACCTTCTCTCTCTCTCATTCTTTTCATTCATCAGCCTCTCAAAGTACTCTTTCCATCTGCTCAATACACTCTCCTCACTCACTAGCTTCTTTATACTGGCTGCCTGTCAGTTTTCGAATTGATTTTAAAATCCTATTGCTAGTTTTTAAATCTTTTTATGGTCTTGCTCCTGCCTATTTACCTCTATTGTGTGCTTTAAATCAGCCATCTAGAGTGCTTAGATCTTCTGGTCAGTTGTCTCTCGTACCAAGTGTAAAACTAAGGGCAACCGGGCTTTTGCAGCTGCTGCTCCTCACCTGTGGAACTCTTTACCTCATTACATAAAGGAGTCGTCTACAGTGAACTGTTCAAAATAAGATTAAAGACTTATTTCTATTCACTTGCATTCTGTGACCTTCAGTAATACTGATGGTTTCCTCATTGTGATTATGTAACATTACTTCTATTTATTATTTATTTTATTTATGTTCATTTATTTTATTTCTATTTGTTATGTATGTTAATTGTGTTTTTTTTTTAATTCTATTATTTTAAAGAACTTTGGTCACAGCTTTCCTATGTTGTTTTAAATATACTATACAGTATAAATAATTTGACATTGACATCATATGCCTTTTCTTTAGCCTTCACCATCTCTCTTGCTAAATTTCTGTAATATGCATTATTAATCAGGATATAAGCAAACCTAGTATAAAATAAACAACAATGATATTAAAATTGGATAGAGGAAACAACAAATGACACTGACCCTAATTCAAGATGTGTTTTAAACATTTTCTTGCATCAGGAACTCATATATCTGCTCATTTGTTTCAGCACAGTGATTGTGTGCTTGGACCACAACAGGTGAGGAATGCTGGGGAAAATACAGTCAAACTATTTTCTTCCTGTTCAGTCCACTCAGTATCATCAACAAAATCTGAAATTACCAATATCTCTCAAAAGACCTCAGCAATGCCAGTATTGTCACTGTATTTCAAGAATAATGACATATCAGAGAGTAGAAGCTACCATGACAATGCCCTGTTTACTGCTGGGAAGATCCCTCCTCATGTGCTCCTAAATTGGCTCTTCTTCTTGCTACGTAAACCTTCTCAGAGTTCAGACATTTTTGAAGGCATTAAGGGCATGACTTATGATTTTTCCATGTTGTAAATGTTGGGATCAGTAGCAAACACTACACATAGAAAAGGGCAAGCTACATATTGCACTGACAAAGGGCCTATAACTAATCAATATGAATATCCTTTTTATCCTGGGATATCCTACCAAATGCATCATCTGATACTTATACAGGAACCTCAAGATGGTTGCCTGTACTCTCATTGTTATGACAGTAGATGAGGATGTGGATGTAAATTGAACAGTAAAACAATAACCTAATCTGATGAGTTAGATTTTTCTTAACTACCACAGTCTAATACAGTGTTCACAAACCTGTTGCTACTGCATCAGTTAAATGGTCAGTCAAACAATTGCATCTTTCATCACTGTTTAACAATACTTCAAGGTGCTTCAAACTTTTTTGCCTTTTACCTTCCTTGCAGTAAGCAAGCCACTGTTTTCTGGTACAGGTCCCCGTCCTCAACTTGAAAAATACTCATGAAGCATTGACAGTGCATTAAATTCCTGACCTTGAACATTTGAAACAGAGGAGAAGAAACGATACACCTTTGATGTAGTCTCATGCGCCCAATAAACAGATTTGATTTAACATCAATTATGGCACCATGCTGCACAAATACAGGAACCCTGTAGCCCTGAAACTTCATTCTTTTGTAGTCTTGCACAGTGTACCACTGGAAACGAAGCAGTAAGCTGTTGTCATGCCCACAGATCTGATTTAGTGCAGGCAACTGTCCATAGCTCCATCAAATGTGTATAGAAAGATAAAGATCTTTTTCAGAGTCAGGATTCTATGTGAATCTGGGATTCACCTGCTGTATAGAGTCTCTTCCACTAACCTGTTAGACTTCTTACATAGTCTTTTGTAAGAAGAATGAAGACTATGATCTCCCGATAATTTCAACACATTCATTTGTCCCCTTTTTTGTTCCACGCAACATTTAAAAATTGTGTTCACCAAAGCATCCCAACAGTATCTGGTGCATTTCAGCATTTTTGGATGGATTTCATCCATCCCTACAGCCTTGCAGCTTTGATCCCTAATAGGAGAGTTATTACTGTTGAGGTCAATTATTCCTCCCTTCTTGAAGGGAACAGCTGGCATGAATTCCCTTCTTCCATTCCTTGAATGGCTAAGGAGAACCTCTTTGAAGCTGCCAGTATGCTATATTGCATGGCCTTACAAAACTACTACCACATGAGAACTTTTGTAGCTATTGAGCTACTCATCAGCGCCACTCAATCAGATCTGAAGCCTCCTCAGCTAACAGAAACTTTTTTTTTTTTTTTTTTTTTTTTTTTTTTTTTTTTTACTTGAGAGCTTCCTGCACCAGTGGGGTCCACCAACACTTAATGTTGCATCCACTGCTGAGGTTTTGAACAGGGTCCATTCAAATGTCATGTCCCTAGGCTCTTTTGCAGGAATAGCACTTTTGTAGTCCTATCTCAAACAGAGGCATCTGCCTGACCTTCACTATCTCTAGAACATATGGTCTTAGGCCAGATTACTGGATTTTAAAGATATTGGCTTAAGATAATAAGACAAAAGATAAGTTTATGGGAACAGTATCCTTGTGCTTTAACATGGTGTTTTGTTATAGGCAATCCATGATTAGGACAGAAATTTCAGTTAAGTGTTCACTACCTGGACTCTGGTTAGTCAAGGCATTTCTTTCAGTCATGTGACACTTGGCCTTTGCCTTTTAGGTGGTGAATCTGTAGGGTTAACTCTCAGCTTTTTCATGCAGAACAATCTGTTGCACACCCAGGCTAACAAATGCTTACTGAAGAGCACCACTCTTGTGTCTAGCCTTAAAACATTGGTCTCAGTGCCTCTGTTCTGGACACGTTTCTTATACATTTGTTACACAATATCATTGGAGTTTTATTTTTGTTTTGATCTTTATAAGGTCCTCAACAGTATGTCATTAAAGAGCATTGTAGCACACTATAAGAAGTCTAACTTTACAGAAATACAGTGAGATACTTTATAATTTATATTTGAAATATATTGATTAGATGTACTAGGTGTTGATTGTATGTCCATCAATTAGTTTCACTGGATTAGCTTACTGAAGTTTAAACAGCAGTCAACTGAAGATGTTTTTTTTTCTTGTTTAGAAATTTGGTTTCACCAACAATGGCTTTAAAAAAGGTGTTTTAGTTCTTTTCTGTGGCACAGAATATGAATTTATTAGAAGCTTGAAAGTGCAAGTATGATGTGACCATGTGCCTTTATTATTTTAAGTTCCAAAAATGTGTTATTTCATATAAAAGTTATAATGAATTGAATTATAAATTTAAACCAACCAATACTGCAAATACGAAGTCTCAAAGTATAGCAGCTGTTGAGGATGCCTGTCAACATTCTAGTTGGGCAGTCAGTGGTAGATGATTGTAATTTGGATTTCTTTATCAACCTTCAAAGCAGTGTTATGACACGTCACCTGGAATGCATGTATCATAACTAACAAGTAAACCACAAATTTGTGCATTATACCTAATTTCTGGCCACAGAATATGTCATTCCTTTCAGTGAAATAATACTTGATATCATTTGTGGTCAATGTCTGGTTTACCCTAAGACATTCCTTCTTGAATCATGTGTTCTTTGGACCACACCATCTGTTTCTGTATGTCTCTCAATAATTCTGTTCCTTTATGCTATTAAATTGAATTTAAATCCCAAAATGAAATTTTAAATGAGAAAACAGTCTGTACTTTTATGAGGTTATATTGGTTGTTCATCAAGTTGTTTTTTTTTATTTTCATTTAATGTTGAGTGGGAAACAGTATCATTATGTTTTAGCAAACTGTAAGATTTGTTTTGCACAAAAAAAAAGACTATGGTGCAGGAGTTATATTGCTCAGAAAGAATAGTAAAGCAAGCTGCAAAGGGCTTCCGTTGTAACAAGGTTAATGCTTTCGTCCTCTACAAAATAAATCTACACTGCCTAATGCTGCAAGTATAGAATTATTTCAGCTGGAGATGTATGCTTTATTTATTACATGGCAAAATATATTTTGCAGGCAGAGGGCCCACTCCCTGGCAAATGCTTCATTTATATTAAGCCTTGGCTAACTGCTTAGTCCTTGGACAAATACACACCTCAAAATAGTTGAGGGAAAAAAAACTATAATATTGGAGAAAAATAGCACATAGCTTGACGTTTAACTTCTTACAGGTTTTAAGACAACCAATCATCAGCACAAGTCTCCATTAATGGAAAAGCAGCACGGATGAGTTCCTTGAGGAGTTCTTGACTTTTCAGCTCTGTCCAAGTGGAATGATTTGGAGACAAAATTGAATTGATGAGCATTTCAGATGCTAAACCATCTTGATAGACCACCTGGATGGTGTGGTTTTTATCATTATATTTGAGGGGCTGACTTCAGAAAATTAGGTCAATTATTGATCTGTTTAGATTAAATGACCATTTGCCCTGCTGTATCTAAATTGAAGCATTCTATATGAAAAAGTCTAAATTACAGTCTTCTACTTTGCCTTCAGTTTGTCCATTTTTGTAGTTTATTTCTTGAATGCACTTGAAAAAAACCTTATTTTACATCTTAATAGTCATGGTATCACAACCCTGCATTAGACATAGCAGGTGGAAGTGATGGATTTTTGTACAGATATTTAAATGTATCAAATAAAGCCTATATATTGTATATCTTTGCAGCTATTACAATTGTAAACCAATGTGAAGTGGTTATTTGGTACTGTAGACAGTTTCCACTTGAATCTGTCCAATATTATTTACATTTTCTCAGAAGTGAAGAAAAGATTAATCATTTCTTTGCTTTATTGTAATATTTAGCCTTTTTACAAGAACAAGAGAAATTGCAGAAGTGAGTGCTAGAGTGCCACAGTCCTACAAAGGTCTAAGCAGACAGAGCAAGGCCAAGACTTAAAGGAAAAGTCCAGTGTTTAGAGCTCAAACAGATTGTTTAGATGAAAGTTTATCTAGCAGCACAGGAGGACAGGGTATAGAAAATAACCTGCTGCTATTACTAAAAATGTAAGCTATTTTTGAAAATACTTTAGTAATATGCACATTAGTTCTAAATCAAAAGTTTCTGTTTGAGAAATGTTGTGCTTACAATGCAACCTGATCTGCACCAACCCAGACAGAGTCTGATGACTTTACATGTATACTGTAGTACATTTTCTGCAGTGCTTATAATAAATACTGTCACTTTATAGGTGTTTATGTGTGTTGAGGACAAGTGAGGAAGTAAAACTCTCAAGCAAAGAAATGTTGGGTTACTGACTTGGTCATCCCAATTTGCTTCTTAAATAAGAAGGAAAAAACAAGCGTCCATTGGTGTAGAGACAACGAAAAAAATCAAACAAAAAGTAGCCCCAGTCGTGTCGTCGTTTGTTTAAGTCAAATGCACAGGAGCTCTGTCTGCTGTTGTAGTCTGTTCACAGAGTGATGCCTCCTTCTGTTGTCTCTGTGGTTTAGAGGTGGGAAACTGGAAGAGGTGGAGTCATGTACCCTTACTGGATGTCTTCTCACTGCTCTGGGAGGAATAGGAGGGGACATGATTAATGACAGCGCCCTCTCTCGACCCGTGCTGGTATCACATGCGGTACCTTAGAGGAGCCCTGAGGGTGATCCACAGATGTGCATGCATGACAATGTACATGGAATGTGTATGTGTGTTTATATATAAAAAAAAAACAAAAAAAAAAACATAACATAATGAAAACTGCTTAATCCAGTTCAGGTGGCACAGAGGACCAAAGCCTATCCTGGAAAAAACCTGGATGCAAGGTACAGAACAGACCCACACATGATGCCAGTCTATCGCAAATCTCATTCACACACACACATCCACATTCACATAGTGGCATACATATTTACCATGTGTTTATTTATGCACATGTGAATAGGGGGCATTCTAAGGGCTTTTGTATTGACTCAGTTCCACTTTCAGTTGAGAGGGGGCACTGTTATTCACATGTTGTTCTTCATCTGAAGACCAGAAGCTCCGAATGCCAAGGAGCCATCATTTCCAACTCCTCCTCTTAAGCCCTTCTCATCCAACCCAGCAGACTTATAAAGCCCAGCCTTGCAACATAGAGTCAGTCAATGTACAGACTCGTGTCTAAGAAAATGTCTTACTGTTTTATGTATTTTCAAACCTTTTACAGTTTTGCCAATAGTAAGCAGAGATCAAGACAGGTGCCCTAAATCTTTTTCTGTTTCCTGTGTTTTATTTTACAACACACATACATTTTAAATTAAAGTGTGTTTATATACATACTAGTCATTTAGCCCGTTACAATAACGGGCGCTAGAACAGTGGTGCATAAACATTAGTAGGAACAGTCTATATTAAATGGCAAGGGACTTTGACCTCATTCTTTTTGTTGGTCGTATTTTTCTTTCTTTCAGCCTTTCTTTTGTTGATGTTTATTTGCTGAGCTGACCATTCTTCGTGGGCTGCCGCCATGTATTGTGTGTCTTTAATTTTCTGTGACAGTAATACTGTCTTGTACATCCACTGGCTTGTACGTCCGTAATATACCTTTAATTTTCTCTGGCTTTAATACAGGCGTGCACGTCGGTAATATTCCTTTAATCTCCTCTGACAGTAATACTGGCTTGTATGTGGCTGTAATATACGTCACTGTATTGTGTACCTTTAATTTCCTCTCGCAGTAATACTGGTTTGTATTTCCGTAAAACGCCTCTAACTTTATCTGACAGTAATATCACGCATCGCACCATGCCCCGCGCATGCGCACTTCACCAGAAGCCCCACGCATGCGCACTTCACTAGAAGACACACACACGGACACCTGGACGCACAAAGGGATTTTATTAAAGAGGATATACTGACATTCAAACATATATACAAATATATTTTTAATGATAAAGGGAAACAGAAAGCCTGTGAGAGAATAGATTAACAATACACTGCTATTATAGGCTCTTGACCATGAGTCTTTATACTTCAATCCTTTCCAGAGTAAATATTACCAGTAGTACATCTTCCAGATCTCAATATAATAATGTGACTGTCCCTAACTGTCATTTAATACTTTATGTACTTTTAACTTGAATGCTAGGTTATATTTGTGTCAGACTGGATAGGATATTGAAATGTGGTTAGTAGAGCAGAACTTCAGTAAATACAAATTTTAACCAATGATCAAGCTAATCCATAGTTAGAAATCTTGTAAGGAGGTAAAAATATGAATGTGGCTATATTAAAAAAAATACAAGAAAAAAATGTATAATTAATAATGCATTTGAAAACAGAACTTGAAAACAGTCCAAAGGTGAAGCAAGCCCTTCTGAAAAAAGACCATTGATAAAGTAGTATGAGGATGTTTACAGCTTTGTTTTCCTTTTCTTTTTAAGCTTATATACTGGTTTATGCAAATGAGAGGCAGTACAATGGATTTAACTTCCAGGGTAGGACATGCATATGTTTCTTGTTATTCGTTTGTTCAATTAAGGCTTAGTTCTGGTAGCTTTGTACTCCAGGTAGAATCCTTATATGTTTGATACACCAGTCTATTGGTAGACATCTACAGGATTCATGTTGTATGAAATTAGACATATGCTGTGCTGTATCTAAATGTTTTTTCATAACAAAACAATTAGGTTGGGTTACTGGGCTGTGCAGTGTCTAATACTGCTGCCTTACAGATGCAGCATTACATTGATCCTGAATTGGATAGGCTGTTTGAAGAGTTTACAGTAAAGCATTTCCAAACATCAAAATGTAATATGGTGTTGGAAAGTTCATCCTCATTTACCATTATTTCATTTTACTGTGTTTACTGTCGAAGTTTTAAATGGTTGCATTGTAAAGTGAACATTTTATAATTAGAGGTTGGTTTAATGAAGCGATAGATTTGTTGGTTTAAAAAAAATTAATCTTAAAGAATAAGTATAAGAGCTTGATTATAACAAATACAATCAGATGGTTACAGTACATCTCTCTCCCTTTTTGTTCTTCTTCTTGGTGGTAGTTTCAGCCACTTGTTCCATGCTGTAGCCATTAGTGGACTGTTCGCAAAATAAAAAATACAATGCAATTTATTTTTGTATAGCCCAAAATCACACAAGAAGTGCCGCAATTGGCTTTAACAGGCCCTGCCTCTTGACAGCCCCCCAGCCTTGACTCTCTAAGAAGACAAGGAAAAAACTCCCCAAAAAACCCTTGTAAGGAAAAAATGGAAGAAACCTTGGGAAAGACAGTTCAAAGAGAGACCCCTTTCCAGGTAGGTTGGGCGTGCAGTGGGTCTCAAAAAGAAGGGGGTAAATACAATAAAATACACAGAACAGAACACAGGTAATCCTCAGTATACTATAAAAATAAAAATATTACAAGTACGGAGCAAAATTGATTAGGATTTGTTTAGAGTCCTGGAGACCTCAGCCATCAAGCTGCCTCCCCCAATTGGCCATTCTGCAGCTAAGACAGCGCTGGGCCAGCCAATCCGATGAAAGGACCCATCTACCCGACGATTCCTGTGATCCTCCATCAGGGATGACTACCTTAGGCAGGCAAAACAACTTGGCAGGTGGGCCGTGGCACCAAGTGCCACATTTGAGTATCAAGAAGAGAAACAGAATAGGTGAGGGTTAGTAACAAATTATAACTATCATGTTATGTTTTAGTGCAAATGACTAACAACGGAGATGCAGTCTGTACAGTTAATCAGCAGCTCTAGTCAGGATATGCTAAACTGAAGTAGTGAGTCTGCAGTCGGGATTTAAAAGCTGAGACCGAAGGGGCATCTCTTATAGTAGCAGGCAGACCATTCCACAGTTCAGGGCCTTGTAACTAAAAGCTCGACCTCCCGCTGTTATTTTATTAATTCTTAGAATCATAAGCTCACCGGCATCTTGAGATCTTAATGTGTGCTCTGGTTTGTAAGTCATGATAAGTTCAGACAACTAAGCCGGACCTTGACCATTTAAGGCTTTATATGTTAAAAGGAGGATTTTTAAATCTGCCCTAAACTTAACCGGGAGCCAGTGTAAGGATTTAAGAACTGGAGTTATGTGTTCATATTTTCTTGTTCTTGTAATAATTCTTGTAGCAGCATGTTGGATTAACTGGAGGCTGTATAAAGAACAGTTTGAACATCCAGTAAACACCACATTGCAGTTGTCAATCCTACTAGAAATAAATGCATGAATTAATTTCTCAGAATCCTGTTGATTTGGAAAGCACCTTAATTTCTTAACATTTTTATATGGAAGAAACATGATTTGGAAAACTTTGTAATGTGCATTTTAAATGACATGCTAGAGTCAAAGATAACTCCTAGATTGCAGGCTGATTCAGTAAAATTAATGGTGATTCCAACTGATTTAAATGATGACAAAATATTGTTGTGATCAGCGTCATTCCCTCCAATAATTAACATCTCTGTTTTATCAGTGTTTAATGATAGGTAGTTCTCATCCATCCACTCCTTTAATTCATTAACACAATTAATTAAAGACAACATTGGAGAAACTTCATTTGATCTAAAAGAAGGGTATCATCTGCATACGAGTGAAAATTAACATTATGTTTTCTAATGATAGATCCCAGTGGAAGCAGGTGAAGTGAAAACAGTAAAGGTCCCAGTACTGAGCCCTGCGAGACACCATATCTCACTTCTGTGTATAATGATGGAGTACTGTCTGCACATTTCTGTACATATTGGAATTGATCTGATAAATAAGAACTGAACCAAGTGAGCACAGTGCCTGTAAGCCCAACATCATTTTCTAGCCTGTGCAGTAAAATAGAATTGTCAATGGTCCCTGTTGATTCTATAATGACTTCAGAATCTTGACAGACTACTGATTTTCTATATACAGAACTTTCACAATTTATAATGTATAGACTATATTCACTTTATTTAGTGCTTTTCATTTCAAGAGGTGAAGACTGTTGAACAGAGAAAATATTTTAGCATGCCATACTAATATCTACTTCATTAATTTGTTATATTGCAAATGGCACAATGATGTTGTTCATTCAGTATAGGCTAAATTCTTTTCATTTAGCTTTACAGCATTTTCTTTTTGTTGGTACTAAAATATTTTTTAACATTTTTTCTTTTTGTTATTTGTGTGTTTTTTTTATTTTTTTTTTTTTGTTTGAAGCTTCAGTGGTTAACCCAAGTCCCTTTGTTAAATCTGTTTGGTACCATGTGGAAATTATGAATCTTTTAAGCTTCTGTAGGAGACTTTGATCAAATCATAGACGTTAATGACAGAAAGTATACCTGATACATTAAAGTTATTCATATTTAGAAGTCAGATTCTGCTGGATGTTTTGCAGATAGGTTTTATTTGTGGAATCCTCTGATGATATTTTTATCTTCAAAATTAATTGCCTTTGACAAGAAGTAGGTTATGAAGCTGTAGAGAGTCAAGCAACAAGAAAGGATTTGTAATAAATACTGTACCTTGGAACAGGATTGCAATATTTTAATTATTTTATTATATCTGTTATTAAATATTTGCCTGGTATCAATGCGAGTGTCCCATACTTACATTTATCATGGTGACAGATATGATAAAATGAAAGTTAAGAAAAATGAGAGATGATGATTTCTATTTATTATTATTTTTGTATGGACAATTCTGTTTGTCATCTGTTGAGTCCTGCAAATGGGGCCAATTATTTCTTTGTCTAGTTAAAGTATTTTTTGTGTTTTGTCAGAGTACTTTAGATATTTTATTTAATAAAATCAGTTATGATTCCTTGTATATTATTTTTGTAAATTGTGTTACCTGAGTCGTGCAATTTTATAAATATATTAAAATTATAGTAATATTATAGTATTACTTGGTCATTTCAAAGAGAATTTCTGAAATTGTCTTCATGCATCTGCCATGTGTAAGAATTAAAAGCTTACAGGCCAGGCAATTAGATTTGCCATTATTTATTTAGAGCAGCTAGTCCTTCATTCAAAGGGACTTGTAAATCAGGTTCAGTGAGAAGAAGGTGTACAGCCAGTATACCATAAATGTAATTTCCTTTATTTCAAAATTGCAATGCCACAATTTAATCTGAGCAGAAAAACTCAAAAAAGAATATATTTGCATTTTATAGCTTGTTCATAAAATAATGAAAAATTATACTGGTATTATGTTCAGTATTTTATTGATTTAGCCTGATTATAAGGCTAAGGTTATGTTTGATTTTAGTTGCAATGTAAAGCAAGATAAAACAGAAAATTAAATGGAAAGAAGTACTTCAGGGAAGACTGAGTTCGAACCATAGCCCATTTGCTATGAGTAGATTTTGCAGAGTGAGTCTGTCTGTCTACCTATCCATCCATCCATCCATCCATCCAGGATTGTCCAGTATTGAACTGCACATCTTGGCCAGGATTGTTTCCTGCCTTGTGCCAAGAGTTGGTGAGATAGGCTCCAGCTCTTTGCAGCGCCCAATTGCAAAGCAAGATATGAGTGGGGAAAAAATGTTTCTCTGCATTGTTGTTGTTTGTGTTTTTTGGCAGATTTAGTAACAGTTAACAGTCTGATACTTTATATGAAGACCTGTCGTAAAAGCAAAAACAACAAAAAAAAGTTCAAGGTCAGCTCTCTTCTGTAGATTTTTATTTACAAGGATCAGATGAAAATGCCTAAGATTCTGTGTTGGTACATCTGCTTACATAGGTTTATGTTTCCAGTGCAATTTCAACTTTAACTTGACTGTTTCTATCAAGGGAAAGCCATTTAACTTAAAAGGTCACAGTCACGAGAGACTGTGTAATCCTCTGGGCCAAATTTAAAAATAGAAAAGAACAAAGGGCTTTCTCCTTATGTTATTAGCTGTTGAAAAAATATTTTCTGAACTGGACATCTGTTAAGTATCCTTTATGGGGCTCAGACTCAAAGGCCTGGACTGCAAAAGTTTATTATTAATACAAATGGACACCAGCAGCACACCACAGGCTGCCATAGTGGAAAAAACACATCCTGGTGAAGAGTGAGCTCTTTGCCCACAGCAGAAGTGACAGAAGGTCTGTCTGCTTAATTATTGTTGATTAGAAAGCACATGTATATCTTGCATCCCAAAACAGTGAAATAAGACTGTATTTACAGTATGTTTACCAATCATATGGAGACGAACAGTATCAGGTTTTGGTCATCTTGTCTCTCTTGTATGGTTTTCAAAGCTCACGTGTTAAAAAAAATGTATGCATCATTTCCATGAAAAAATGCCCACTCCCAACCTATGGTGTTAAAAGAACGAAATGTATCTTATAGTATTTTACTGCAGTTGTGGTGATGTACTGAATAAAGCAGCTGGTTAATGCCGTTGAGTACATTTTCCTACTGTTCATAGTAGTATATTTTTATAAGAATATTTTAGTTTGCATATTTTACTTCAGTATCTATCTAAAGAAGATTTAACAAAAAAGGGTAATATTCCTTAGTTATGGACAATGAGATGTAGTTTTTATGAAGATGGCATTGAGGATCAAGACACAATATGAATACTACAACAGGTATATGTTGCTGCCTCATGTGAGTGAATAAGTGAATTAATTCTGTGGACGTGTTAGTAAGGACACCTTCTCAGGGAATCTCAAGTTAAGGACTTTAAGAAAAATAGTCATGGATGCCTTTTAAACTAGAATTATTTTCTTAATTTGCTGCTGCATGTTAGAAAGATTTGAAATCAGAGTGTACTCAGAGATGGTGTGTAATTTTTGTGTGAAACCAGTGCCAAAAGTTGATGAACATTGTAATTGTGGAAGTCTGATTGTATCCTGCCCTGCAGCAATCTTGTATTTCCTTCATGACAGATTCCTGCTGACTCTCCAGTGACCCACCCCAAGAAATTGTAGCCATGACTAAGAAAACAAAGCACACAAGCATTTTACTGGCATTCTTATCTATGTACAGTAAATACAGATGACAACTGTACTCTCCAAAAATTTTGCATTTCAGTTCATTTTTTTAAACATGCTTTTTCTGATCAAGGTCAAAAGGAACTAAAGTCATGACAGCAATAATAATAATAATAATTCAATGGACAAAAGCGGGGAATCCGCTCTTATAGTGTGCTGCCAATCACTCTTGAGAATTTTAGGACAGTTCACAATCACCAGTCAACATCAACCTCCTTGAGATCACAGATGCTAGGAATTTAATAAAGGACAAACCACTACAAGGTGTTGTTCTATGTAATTGCCTCTGCTCCTCTTCTCCTTTAATCAATCAGTAAACAGAACCTTTCAAAGTATGTTATTTGTGCTGTGTGTATTTCCTTTGGTTTTTACCAACAATAAAATAAGTTAATCAGAGCTTCAGGAGACCATGCTAAAGATTGTTGAGATGTGCATTTTTCAGTATAAGACTTACCCTAACCCTTGCTTCCAGTGTCAGGTTAACATCTAATTTTATACTTCTGTTTGATCTGCGTGAAATACATTGCCAAGCACAGATTAGTAAAATGGGCAGAATACAGTATATCCTGCTTCAGACACAAAGAATAAGATATGAAGAAATAATAATAGCACAGCATTTTATATGGTCATTATAGCCATGAATGTTATGCAGGTGACACATGCTGATGCATATTTTGTGTTTTATTTTGTATTGTTTACGTGATTGAATCTATTTTCTGGTTTGCATTTAATGAACTGTGCAGTAGTCAGAAAGATGTCTTGGTATTTTACTCCATGTGATTTAAAATTGGTCTGAAAAAGCTGCAAACAGAAGTATCAAAATTCTTTTGTCTATATTGTGTTTTTGGGCTCAAACTTCATAGCATAGTTTGTCATTTTGAAACTTCTTAAACATAACAAGGATTCCTTTTTCAGTTTTACAAATGCCTGCTGTGTTTGAAGAGTTATCGGATTTCACAACATAATTGTGAGCTGACTGCTTGCCAGTTTGCAGACTGGCGAGATCTGTTTAAAGAATGAGTCCTGCTGGCACATTCATTAAGTTATTTCTTAAAAATTGTAGAATTTCTTTATTGCCTGCTAGTACTCACATTTATTTTACCATTTCTAGAAAATACATGTGCTTAATTACTGTTGCTTTAGATGTTTTGTCATATTTTAGAATTGTTTTAATAATTTTTATTAAACATCTGCACTCAAGGTTTACAAAAACAAAGCACGGCATCTGGATGTTCATATTCCTGGCAGAGCCTTGTCTCCATTGGAAAAGACCAAAAGGGAAAAATCCATACAGTCAGCATACCACAGTCTACATCTCTGCCACCTTAAGACCACTTCAGCTAGCATCTACTTAGACCTTGTCCCATAATTAATTTGTTTTGAGCTTTATCTCTTTTTTTATTGTTATTGTAAAAGTCAAATGCTATTTGCTTTTTTTATGATCCATGTAAGTGGAGTTTTCTAAAAGATAATCATTGATACAGCTTTTTCAAAACATAATGTTGCATGCCTCCTGATGTAGTCACAGTACTCAAGCTGCTTTCCGCATAAAAATATTTAATTCCTGTCTGGAATGGTGCTTTGACTACTTATCTTGTCTTCTCTGAACTCTTCTTCTGTTCATGCTTCAGTAAACTAATCTTGCAAGTGTTTGTGTGTATGTGTGTTAATGTTGGATTGATATTGAAATGTTGGCTTTTGTATTGATACCAGCTTTTGGACCTCCACACCGATACTAAAAATGGTTCAAAAGCAAATAATGGATAACTCCAAAACCCCTTGCTTCCCTGGTGCATAGTGCTGCACTACAAGCCGTTTACCTCTTGATAGCCATGAAGTCCTGATCACTTTAAATAATAAATAGTGATTGTTCCCTGTGAAGTCCTGATCTGTCGAAGCAATGTGGAGGCGGTTTCCTCATGAAAATTAATAAGAGTTTCCCCATGAAGTTTTGATCACCTCAGACTGTGTAGTTTTGTTTTATCAAGTCAGTGAAGTGATTGTTTTTCCACAAATGCAATAATGGATGATGAGGGAAGAGGGCTATTAAGAGGAAAACTGATGTTTACATCTGATACCAAATATCCAAAAGTGCTGGTACCATATTTTTTTTTGTACTTCTCCAATACTGGTATACCATGGAACCCTACTTAATATATACCTATTTAAGTATACCTAATGTCCCTAATTAATTTATTATTTATGCTGGATGTAATGAAAATATTCCATTCTTTTTTAAATTTAGCTTTGACCTCTTCCAGGTGTGTTGGTTTCATTGTTGCTGTTTAAGTCACCACACACCTTTTATCTGTTTCTCATTATGGTTTTTCAGCCTGTATTTTGGCACTACTTGCTTAAGACTCCTTAGCCGGTTTCTTTTTAGCAGAGAAATTATCTCCTGTCCTCAGTCCTGTCTTTCTACCAATGATGCAGGTGGGAGATTTGTGCTTTCACCTCAAAATTCTGGGTTTGTCCCCTGCTGAATGGAAATAGATTCACCACAAAATGTTGAAAGAGTGCCCCAGATTATTATACCGAATAACAGGCTAAAATATATAACTGGGAAATATTGGTCCTGTAAATCTTGTAAAATGTCCTGTTGTCAACTCAGAAAATAAAATACAGAAAGGCAAATGTGTATCTAAGTAAATTGACAGTAATTGTGTAATTGCAGAATGTTGAAGCTAAGAAATTTAAATACTTGCATGTTAAAAGTAACTTAAGAAAGACAGAGAGCAGCTGTGTTTTGTTGCAGTGTCAGTTAAGTAGATAGTGTAATGGAATGTTTAAGTCCATTTTTTAATTAATGTTTGATCACAAGTCAATAATTAAGTTGCAAAGTGTATAGATGTTTCCGTCCATTATTGACTTGGACTTGCATATGTAATTTCATTTCAACCACGTGTTCATTTGTTCCCGTTTTTCTTGCTGACTTATGGCTGAGGAGTGTGACAAAGTTCAAGGTTGGCATACAACCTCTGAACTCTGTGTATTGCACTCTGTTGCCCAGTGAAACCAGGAGCTGTTTGCTAGCTGGAAGCATTAGGTAGCTTTGGAATATTTTTTCTGCTCTGTTTGTCTGCTCACTCTTCCCTAAATCTAAGTCTTCAATCGTTGTGTTTTTCTACAGACTCACATTTCAAGACTTCCTCCTGGAGCAGTTGCTGGGCAGTCTCTCGCCATTGAGGGAGGAGTTTGCAGACTTGGAACATCAGTAAATTAAGGAGCCAGCTGGCTGGCACCAAAGAATGTCATCCTTAGAAGCATTAAGGAGTACAAAATATTTATTCAACTTCAAGCATTAGGTCTTGAGGTGTTTTTTTGTTCTTCTGTTGATCTTATCTGTACTGAAAGGGTTGTTTAAATGACAGACACAGTATAATGTTGTACATTGAACCAGAATGGTTTATAACTGCTGTTTAAAAGTAAAACATGATTGGAACTAACCAATTTGTTTTTTATTTATTAGTGTCTCTTAGCTCAACTGTAGATAAATTTGAGTAGAATCACTTAAAGTATTTTCATTGCCAAAATTATTCTCACTTAATTTGATTTAAACATGTCCAGAAGTAAAGGTGTTTATATTTGAGTATACAAAAAGACAACCATTTGTTATCCTTATTTGGTGCTTCATAAAATACATTAACAAGTCATGGTTTACTGTTGTGTTGTCTTAAGGATATTTTTTCATCATTTTTTTAAATAACGACTTGAACATTTCATTGTAATCTTTCACATTGCTTAAAGTGTTATGTACATATTTCCATAGAAGTGGATGAAATATTTCAGCAAATATTCTGCTTTTTTGAAATTTTAGAATTCTCATCATAAATGCCACATAGTTGTACATTTCTTCAGCTTCTATTTTGCATTTCAGTTTTTAATTTCAAGTTGGCAGCAAACTTATATAAATTAGCTTTTCATTGTAAACATTTTTTCTTGATTTAGCTAATCTCACCTAACTGGCATACTGCCAGTATTTTTGGACAGGCACTTAGAGATGTAAAGAAATAGTAGTAGTTGTCAAAGTGTTTGGTCTGCTTAATCAAAATTATTTATGGTAATGATGGCATGCAACTTAATAACAAGGTTATTTAAATTTTACTCCATTTTTTCTTTAATGAATTAAGCTAAATTGGTTTGTACTCAGATGATATGTTTGAATTAATTCTGTTTTTAATTTGTTTCAATTTTTTTTATAAGTTTAAATAAATAAAACTTCTTGCACTACAGCTTTATAAAGTGTGTGACCTGAAAAGTAGTTCAGACAAATCATCTGGAAGGTTTGAGGTGCTGATCACAACTTATGTTGGAGAGCTGGTATCACACAGTTCAATGCTAGATGGACTGGAAGAGATGAGGCTTGGGTGACATTGCTGCTCTTCAGGGTCGAAGTGTCCTTGGCTGAAGGTAGATGTGATGAGATGTTAGACTGTTGTGTGTAGCATGCAACTCATTCCTCATGTACTCTTTACAATGGTCCCCAGGAAACAAACTATGCTATATGTGACAGCTGTTAATTTCCAATATTATTTAGCATTCTTTTCTGCTACGAAAAACTAACAAAAAGAACAAGCATGATAATATCTTAAATATTGATTTGTATGCAATTAGTAATTAATAAGTTCAAAGGAATGTGTAGCTACTGTCACACGTGTGTCAGTGGCACCTTCTTCGATTTTCAGAGGTAAGCACTACCACCATGGGAGACCAGGGGGCAGAGTCCCTGACTCTAATGTTTCATTTTGTACCGACAGCTCTGAGAAGATGTTCACTGAGGGCGACTGACTTAGTCCCTTCTGGTTGATGAGCTATAGAACCAGGGCATTCCCAAAAGAAGGCATCTCACTCAGGAGTGAGCCACACATGCCACGGATCTTCTGACCCTGAAGCCTGTTCATTCTCTAGAGCCATTAAACTACAGCCTAAGGCCACATTTTGCTTCTGTTTTATTGTCGCTCCACTGTGTGTTTGTTAATTTGAGCAAATTTACTGTTTTGGAGTAAATGGTGTTGCCTAGTTGGCACGCCAACATTTGATCTTGACTTGTCTTACCCTTGACTGACGACACTACATGTTCCCTGAAAACTGCAGTTGTAAAGAATGAAGCCCTGCCATTAATGTTTATTCTTCTTAGGATGCTGCGTGCTTTGTACTTAAATTTTCTAACCGTATTCCACTTGCAGTAGAAAGTGTTGCCTCCAAGATCTGATGTAATGGGTAAAAAAATCTTATTGCAGTGTAGGAAATAGTTTGTAATGAATGTTTTTCCTTTGCACTTGCACTCTTTTTTTGCAGGTACAATGCAAATAATAGCTCAGTTCATAGTGTGCCCATTTCATAAAAAACGCAAGTAAAGCATCTCTTACATTCTTACTGTTATTGTATAGGCATACTGTCATTCTTGAATTTTATTTATGTATTTATTTATTTATTTATTTTTTTTAACAATGAACTTAGAATAGGTAGGTGCGTATTTTAATATGGCGGCTCACTCTGTTGGAGAGGTCAGTCACTTAATTTTTAAAAATATTATATTAAAATGTGAACTAATGTTTGTAGTTAAATTATGTGACCCATCCTGGCTAAATGAGTTAGAAACTGAAGTGGTAGACAATTGCAAACCTAGTGAGTAATTTCTGGTTGAGCCATGGTGCATACAGGAACAGGGGAATAGGGTGTTTCAATATATGGATGGAGCAGAATTAGTTTCTAATAAAGAAAACACTTTATTTGGAAAATAACAGCCAGAATGTGAGGCAATACACTCCAGATTTTCTGCAGTCTCTCTGAGTTAGGGATATCCACCATATTCAATTATATTAGCCTTTTAAAGCTCCTTATCCATTCTTGGGGTAGTTGAAGGTAGACAGACACCACAATGTGTCATTTATGAAGCTGCATTGTCTGTCTTTTTTGAAAATTTGCCTGCCATAATTCTTTTACGCAGTTAAGGCATTTTGTTTATTTTCATTTTTCTTCTAAAAGCTATGATGCCATCCTTATGTGTCCATTGTTGCTAATGAAGAACAAGAAAGACTTCTGCTAAATGTTTGTCTGTATCAGGCAGACCATGCAGACAGCTGGCTGCAACCCAGAAGCCGGAGAGTCTTTTACACCTTATAATCATGATTGCGGGCTGCAGTAGATTTATAGTCTCTAAAGAAATTACACACTGGCCAGTGATGCACAGTAAAAATAGACTTTGAAAAGTCAATGAAATGGGTGTATGTACAAATGATCTCTGAATGATGCACAATTAAAATAATTGTCTCCACTGGAATAGAGTAGTTTTGTGTTTATCTTGGGTAGTGTTTATATTTATATATTAAGGGTGCATTTCTCTTTGTGAGTTTAACACTGCTTTTATAAAGTGTTTCTAAGCTTAACAGATACAACAACAACAACAACAACATTTATTTATATAGCACATTTTCATACAAATAATGTAGCTCAAAGTGCTTTACATATTGAAGAAAAGAGAAATAAAAGACAAAGTAAGAATTAGAATAAGACAACACTAATTAACATAGAATAAGAGTAAGGTCCGATGGCCAGGGAGGACAGAAAAAACAAAAAAAACTCCAGACGGCTGGAGAGAAAAAATAAAATCTGTAGGGGTTCCAGGCCATGAGACCGCCCAGCCCCCTCTGGGCATTCTACCTAACATAAATGAAACAGTCCACTTTGTATTTAGGGTTCTCATGGAGGGACTTGATGATGATGGTCATGTAGACTTCTGGCTTTTAATCCATCAATGTAGGAACATCACAGTGGTTTGATTAGGTGGTGGTGGCGCAGGTCGCCACCACAGAAAACCGGGAAAAGAAACAGAAGAGAGAGTAGGGGTTAGTACGGATTTTAGAGCCACCATGAATAGTTATTATAATGAATTGAATATACAGAGTATCAGGATTAAATGAAGGTGAAATTATCAAAAAGCCATGTTAAAGTAATGTGTTTTCAGCAGTTTTTTAAAGTACTCCACTGTATTAGCCTGGCGATGATGAAGTGCTTCCAAAGACAACATTTAATTTTCTTGAAGGCTCTGGTAGTGCGTTGAGGTTATCAAAATTGTTTCAGAACAAGGTGGAGGGCTATTTTGTGTGTATGCAAGTATTTATGTTTATGTGCGTATATTGACATGCACTATGTATTTTGGAGTTTGTCTGAATATTAAAAGGAAGAAGACTCTTACTTAGCATGTATATTTTGCATGAAGATTTTTTTGCCCTGATAATTCCAATCTTTTCTTAGACCGACTCAGATAACAGACTTAGTTATACTTTGTATATAAAAACGATCTAATAGTCAAGGGCCCCATGTCTTTTGTTGATGTGATGAGAAGTTAACTGTGTATTGCAGATCGGGAACGATAAAGGATTGTTTGTCTTTTCATCGAAGTGTTGATAACTAGACATTCAGCATTTGTTTAAAATGCTCAGATATTGATCATGTAGACATGTTGGCAATATAAAGTACATTGTGCATGTAACACTCATTAGCCAAAAAAATCTCCAATTGCAAGGAGTGTTGTGTTCTGTGTGTAAATATTAAATGTACATCAATTTCTCAGCTTAAACAAATTTTCAATGGCTTGAGTGTTCAGAAGCTTTGCTTTGAGCACATAAATTACTATAATAGTAACCTCCCATAGCTCTTTTTCACATTATGATCAATGTTGTCAAGCCAAGAGCACAAAAGATGGAAGGAAGCGATTGTATTAAGTATTAAGACCTTTTTTTTTTTTTTACTAGAACTGTTCTATAGAGATTTTGATGGCACTATAAGGCACTGTTTGTCGATGGTATTACTTCCTACTTTTCAAAATGTTAAAAAAAAAAAAAAAAAAATACTTGTAATGACTATTTCCTTATTTTATTTTTTTTTTATTTTTTTACTTTATTGTTTTGACTTTAGGAGATAATCTTATAAAACAATTCTCTGTATTTATTGTTAAACACAAAGTTATCTGCTTTAGTAAGTTAACAAAGTAGATTAGAGAATATACCCTATATACTCGAGTATAAGCTGACCCGAATATAAACCGAAGTACCTAATTTTACCTACAAAAACTGGAAAAACTTACTGACTCGAGTATAAGCCTAGGGTGGGAAAGGCAGCAGCTACTGCTAAGTTTCAATAATCAAAATAAATACCAATAAAATTACCGTACATTAATTGAGGCATCAGTAGGTTAAATGTTTTTGAGTATTTATTTCAAAGAAAAACAGTAAACTAGCTGTGTAAGTGGAGAAGAGGGTCAACAAAAACAATATGTTATCAACAATGATACCTTATGAGTACAACCCCCTTAGCACAATCAGCAACCAAGCTAAAACACAAAGAGTTAAAATCCTTCAAAACTGGATTCCTCCTCATCATCTGTATGTCCAAACAGAGCTTCAACTTCAGCTGGTGTGAGGTTATCAGCATAGACATTATCATCATCCCTGAGTTCGCAGTCATCACCATCACTGCTGTCATTCTCATACAAAGCACTGTCTTCACTTCCATCCATAGCATTACTAATGCCACATTTCTTGAAGGCGCGTTGCACCATGTCCTCTGGAATGTCTTCCCATGCATCTCGAACCCACTTTGCTATAATTATATGCCTGGCTTCATTAGATTTCCACCTTTTGTCAGTTGAACTTGACCAGATGACATACATTCATGCCTCATCTTTCGCACACGGTCTTTGAAAGGTTTATTTAAAGACACATCTAGGGGCTACAATACAGATGTAAGCCGACCTGGAATAACGGCCAAAGTAACTTGAGAAGACTTTGCCAATTTTTTAATGTCATCAGATGTGTGGGCTCTGAACATATCCCAAACTAGCAATGATGGTTTCTTCTTTAAGGCAGCTCCTGGTCGTCCATCCATCCATTTTCCAACCCGCTGAATCCAAACACAGGGTCACGGGAGTCTGCTGGAGCCAATCCCAGCCAACACAGGGCACAAGGCAGGAACCAATCCCGGGCAGGGTGCCAACCCACTGCAGCAGCTCCTGGTCGTCCATTCCAAATTTCTTCCAGCCATTTTTTTGTTCCGTCTTCATCCATCCAGCCTTTAACATGTGCGCGCACTGTAATTCGTGGTGGGAATTTGGCCTTTTTAGGCAAGGTCTTTCGTTTAAAAATAATGACAGGCCTCAGCTTAGTTCCATTAGCCGAACATGACAGAACGACTGTGAAATGGTTTTTTTCATTTTCTGAGGAAAATAGTTTTGTTTCCCAAACTTGCCACAGTTCTGTTGCTTGGAAGATCAAAAGTCATAGGTGTTTTATCCATATTCCCGATATCTCTCAGGTCATAGTTACGAGTCCCTCTTTGTTTTATGATGAATGATTGGATCTTGTGGCAACTTCTGTGAAATGTTTGTTCTTTGTCACAAACATAGGCCAAACCTATTCATGAAGCGAGTACACCATCCTGTTGATGCAACAAAATTTTCAATGCCTGTTGCTTTATATTTGGCATCCTTAGCTATTTGAAGGGCACGTAGGCGAATTCCCATGCGTGTTACAAGTAACCATTTTGATGACACTCCATAGCCCATTTATGCATTTCAGTCTCTAGAACCCCATAAGAAGTCGTTAAACCACGTCAAGCTTTTTCAGCCTTCATTTTCCGCCACTCCCTCACTTGTTTTTCGTCAACACAAAATTCTCTACTTGCAATACACTTATTGCTTTCTTCTGCTCTTGACACAACCTTGAGCTTGAAACCAGCTTCGTATGACTTGTGTTTTTGTTTTGGTCCAGGATTAGTGGTACTGGTATCCATTTCTAACAGGATAAAAAAAGAAGTCTTTGAAAAAGAACTTTATGGTTCTAGATCAGCAACAGCCATAATATGGTAAACAAATACCGTACCGATTTCTTCCCACTCATGCACCCTCCCCTCTCCATAGCGCAGAATGACAGTGTCTGTACACTGTCGTTCTGCGGTTCAGTCTCCGCCAGCGATCAGACAGCGTCTACTAGATGCTGTATCTGCACTGCAGCTTAGAATACTCCACCTTGCTGAGTGACAATGTGCTTCCTTTATGTGAATCTGTTCTCAGTTACCGTACTGACAGTAGCTTCTCTAATCGGCACAAGTATGGCCTCTTAGATATGGTGTGGCCAGGGGAGGACTTGGACCATTTGAATTGCTGTGGCAAAGCATACACAACCAAATCACGGCTACTACCTAGCCAGTATTTCACCAGCCTGGCCGGTAAATTGATACCCCAGGCAGTCATTGGTATTTTTTATTTACTGGCCCATTCTCCCACCCACCATCTCTCTCTCTCTCTTTCTTTCTGCTCCCATCTACACTTTCTCTCTGCCCCCCCGAACCTCCCCCCCTCTCTTCCCCCCCACCTCTTCTCTCTCTCTCTCTCTCTCTCTCTCTCTCCCCCTCACCCTCTCTCTCTATCCTCACCTCTTCCTCTCTCTCCATCCCCACCTGTTCCATACCATGCCTCTCTCTTCCTACCTCCCCTCTCTCTCTCTCTCTCTCTCTCTACCCCCCACCTCTCTCTTCCAACCTCCTCCCCACCACCCCCACTCTCTCTCTCACCAGCCCATTCTCCCATAATAATAAAACAGAATGAAAAAACTACTGTAAATTCAGTGGCGCTTCAGCAGGGGAATGGAACTTAGGATGATTATTCACTCAGATGCCTTAAATAGATGCCTTTAGCGGCATCAGCTGCACGGGGCAGCCACATTACAAGTGGCTGCTCCGTGCAGTGAGATCAGGGGGACTGTATGTCATCAAAGTGACTACAGTCCCACTTTAATCTGGGAGAGTACAACCAACAGAAGAGACTGATATTTAAATATATAAGATCTAGAGAGGGAAGATTTCGTTGTTGGATCTATTTAGTATGCACCTGAGTGAGTAATCATCCTAAGTTCCATTCCGCTGCTGAAGCGCCACTGAATTTACAATATTGTTCAATTTGAGACATCCATTGCCTTTTTTTTTTTTTTTTAACACTATTTACCAGTACCGGTAACTGGTTTAGCAGCACACCTGGAATGTAACCTGCACAGAGCCGTCCCTCTTTCCCCTCTTCGTGCCCCTGGCTCTGCTTCGAAGCAGAAGCCTGTTTGAAATTACAGCACGGGTGGCATTTTTCTTTTCAAAAATAAATTTTCTTTCTGCTCTGTCAGTGTCGTGGCAGAACAAGCCCAAGGTACCCTCAACAAATGTACTCAGAAATTCATGTGCATTATAGACTTGTCATGTAGCAAACAGCAAAAGCTGTTCTTTGATTAGGAAACATCTGATCGTTGAAAAGCCATTTCTGCTGGATTCAACATGGGCTTTCATTAGCATGACTAAAAGCAAATCCTTGTGCTCCATTTGTTGAAAAACAATGGTACTCCCATGTTTGAGAGATGTTCCTATGAAAGGTTGATGGCCTTTAAAGTGGCTAGGAAGAGACTGGACATTTGTTATAATAGCACAGCTCCTTTCTCTTGAAAATATCTTTTTATTTCACCTGCAGAGCCAGTTTGGTTTAATATTTAACACTAACCTACCATACATATTAGGGTATTACTTGAAGATGAGTCCCGGGGGGAGCGTGACGTCAATCCGTCATGCCTAGGGCGGAACAACGATGGAGTTACTGCGGCGCGCAGAAGAGCGCACTAGCCGCAGGTGCACGAGGGCTCCGGCGGGCACAGTTAGTGGCCATCTATTGCCCGCACGGAGCCCGAACAGACCCAGCAGCACACAGCCCGGCATGAGCCTCCAGAGGCTGCACAGCATCACACAGAGACCGCAGCATTTATTCAACCGCACAGAGCCCGGACAGACCCAACAGCACACAGCCCGGAATGAGTCTCACAGAGGCTGCACAGCACCACACAGAGCCTGCGGCAGTTCTTCTACCGCCCGCAGACAAAACCAGGTACTGTACACTGCAGCTTTCTTTCGGGTTGGCGGGGGCAGTGGGACCTGACTCGAATATAAGCCGAGGGTGACATTTTTCAGTACATTTTGGGTGCATGAAAAACTCTGCTTATATTCAAGTATATATGGTACTTTCTCTTTAAATTCACAAAATATACCAGCACTTTTATCATGTAGTAATTCTGGAAAAATCAAGTAAATACTTACATTGTGTCAAAAGACTCAAATTATACTATGGCTGAATCCACCTGTAGTTTCCACACTTTCTAAATCAATCCTACTCCGTTTTACAGTATTGTGAAATTTACTTGAAACTCTCTTGCAGAATGGTGAAAAGCTCATTTGTTTCAAGAATATTTAACTATTACAGTTATCAAATTATTACACTAGCTTCCATTTAGGATTATAGTCAGAGTTAAGATATATGTAAATAGACTTGTGGGAAGAAAGATTGGGAACATTTTTGCATGAATTCCTCTGTCATAATAGATTAGGCCATTCTGATTAAATAAACAACACATACAATGTTGTGTACATTGCTATGTTGTTATTTAACATATTGTTTAAATATTCGGGCAACGAGTGAAAGTGATTTTTGAATCTCTAGGACATTTAAAAATAATAGTCAACAAGATGCTGCTTTCAACTGCATTAAAAAGTAAATTCTTTGACATATCTACTGTCCACTGTACCATGTTCTTTAACATTTTTATCCAAATTACCATTTTCCCTTTGTGTACCTGTTCTTATTAAAGAATCTACATAAAAAAAAAAACAGCTAGTATCTCCCTTACTATTCCCTTTGTAGTTTAAAATTTCATCATATCTTTGTTTACTGGAATAAAATGGCTAGGTGTTCTCTGGACATTGCCTAGCACTATTGTATTCCCCTTGTATTATGAAGGTTAAACTTGCACATAATTTACTAGAAAAGGCCTTACAAATAAGTGAATTACATACAGTATTTTAAGAATAATCTCTTTTGATGTGTATGACAAACAGTATATTATATAATCCAACAGACTGTTAGCTTTTTTTTCCATCAGTGCTGTACTTGGAAAGAGGACAATGATGTGATGAGCCCGGTATCAATCGAAAGATTTTTTTTTTATTGTGTAAAGGCATACTTTTAAGCTCTTTAATTTCCAATGTGTGTATCTTGCACATATTTTCATTACTATTTCATCACATATCCAAACATTATTCATTTGTCCAGATCCATGTCTGTAAAACGAATCAACACTTGTCTGAAACTGCACTGACTGCCTACCACACCTGTTAAGAATTTCTAGTTGCTTTTCCATCTTTTTGTTTGCTATAGTTCCTTCTGTCATTTTTATTGTGATACAAGTAATGTTATTGACCAGTACTTTCCAGGGTCAGTTGAAGCATTTTGTTTTTTGTGATGTCTAAAAGTTACAAAATGTACAGTATATGTAATTGGTAGCTGCTTAGAAAAGATTAAAATAGAACACTTGGAGGGGGAAATGTTTATTTGCCTTTTCGACTCTTTAGGTGCATTTGCATATAATGTGAGAAGCACCTACTGCATTATTCATGTCCGTCTGTCTGCATAAATCACCCCTACCTCTCTTAGAACAATTTTGTTGAAATTTTGCAAACTTGTTATTCAAAGAAATTTGTTGGGGCAGTTCAGTTTTCATTGAGATAGCTTGAACAGATTGCACTGCATTTGACAGCAGTTATATCAACTTGAATATTATGTATTTTTTTCCATTTTTACTTATCCAGCAGCTGCTCAAATCCCCAATATCATGCCAGGGAAAGGGCATATACATGCAAGCAAATACAGTAGCAGCGGCCTTCTGTGAATCTAGGTAGGTAAGTTAACTATAAAAGTAAAAAACAGGTCACTTCTCTGGAAATAAATGGAAGAGTAAAGCAATCATTTAAGCATATATTGTACAAGTCTGAATTAACTGAACTAGTACTAATTGAAGATTATTAACTTACGTTATCATCCTGCAGTTAATGGTGTTTGTACTAATTAATCACACAGGAAAGGTGCAGCCCCCTTAACTGAGTAATATCAACATAGCATTGGTTTAGAATGGAAACTGCAGTTGATCGATGGGCAGAAGATCAGAGCTACTGGGCTTGTAACAAGAACTGTGCCATGGCATACAGCTTCTATGGTGCAAAAAGTGGCTAATTGTGTTGCAAATAGCAAAGACTGGACAGGTTTACAGTTTGTGCTGTGCTGAAAGCGTTACTTAGTGGTAAATTGCAGAATGGACTGTTCATTGGTTACAGTTTATCCATGCTTGAAGAGCTGCTTTTGCTTACATGTATCATTAGATTAGAATTAAAATCCTTTAGATGACTGTCAGCTTTGGTACTCCTGTCCAACAGTTATTCAGTTCCTTTCAAACGTCTTAGTTATTTATACAATTTTAATGAAATACTGGGTTTTAATTAATATATTAATGACTAGATGGGAAACTTATTATAGTCGCTTTTCTCCTTTCATAGGATAATATTGATAGTAATTTTATGCTAACATTGGTCACTTCTTATAGTTATTTTTCTTTTGATAATTATTTGGTACTCTGCTGGGTATGCTTTCAAAAAATGTTATATTTAAGAAAACTGAACAGCAGTTATTCACAGACCCTTCACCACTAGCATACATCAATTTGGGCCATTTTTACATCAGCTGAATTCTGCTGTGTCTGAAAGCTATTGAGCTACCACAAGCCTCCATTTTTAACGACATGACATTGTAAAGAACCATTGAAAATCACATATTTATTGTAATCTGCTAACACATTTAATTATATTCTATTATCACTGTCATTTTTGAATAAGACTCATTACAAAAATGACTGACACTTGTATTAAGTAGCTAACAAAGTATAAAATGCCCCAGCTTTTAAATCAGTTGCCTAAATATCATGCTATGCAGTCATTTTCTATTTTGTTAATTTTAGAAAATTTTTAATCTTCATTAATTACGAGGTAAATATTCTCTGTACATCCTTGCATTCCTGAAAAGTTAATATACGTATATTTTTATGATTTCATTGTTTCTATTGTTATCTATAGTAATAAAAGGCAAAGCACTCACTCACTCACTCACTCACTCACTCACTCACTCATCACTAATTCTCCAACTTCCCGTGTAGGTGGAAGGCTGACATTTGGCAGGCTCATTCCTTACAGCTTATTTACAAAAGTTAGGCAGGTTTCATTTCGAAATTCAAAGCGTAACGGTCATAACTGGAACCTCTTTTTTGTCCATATACTGTAATGGACTGCAGCTTGCTGGCCATGGGAGGCGGAGTTGCGTATCGCGTCATCACGCCTCCCACGTAATCACGTGAACTGACTGTGAACGCAGTACGTATAAAACAAGGAAGAGCCCCAAAGAGCGCTGAAGAAAACATTCATTACACAATTGAGAAGGCAGCGAAACAATAAGCGAGCGAGTGACGCATACAAGCATATTCATAAGTGCAGCTAAGGCGGAAACAAAGCACGGTGTAAACCGTAAGTTTAAATTAAGTTTGGCAAGATTGCTTTTCTCTGTACAACTATATGTTGCATTCTCAACAGTAAGCTTGCACGACTTGGTCATATTACAACCAGAGTGCTGAACTGACAACGTGGTATACAAAGAGAACTATAACAATCGTAATAAACGAACAATAAAACAGCGGAGAACCCGTGGATTAAATAAAAAGGCTGCTTCCTTGGCGAAGCAAGGAAAAAGGATGGCCTTATATGGCGTTCGTTTATAAAACAGCGGAGAAGCTGTATAAAGACTGCTTCACAAAAAAACAGTAGAGCGCCTTATATGAGCAGGCAGTCAGCTAAAGAAGGGAATCAATAAATAACTATAATCGTAATAAACGAACAAAAAATAGCGGAGAATCCGCAGATTACATAAAGGAAATGGGTACCTGAACAGAAAAGTGAGTCTCAAATACCTACACAATAACTATAACAATTGTAATAAACGAACAATAAAACAATACAGAACCGCTAAGCAAGGAGAAAGGACGGCCTTATATGGTGTTCGTTTATAAAACAGCGGACAGGCTGTGTAAAGGCAGCTTCACAAAAAAACAGATTCTTAACAAATTGTTATTGGTATATTTTCCCTCAATTTAAAAAGGTTTTCTTTTCTTCTTAATTAAAATTTAAAAGCAATACTTCACCGCTGCGAAGCACGGGAATTTGGCTATATGCACTGAGTGTGTACGCCTGATGAGCCAAGAATTAGGGCGAAACACGTGTCGCGTACTCTTTGCATTATTTGACAGTAAACTATTTTCAACCATTCTATGATCTGCTTCTCACAACTGAAGGCACCGTGGCGGATGTTAGCTGACTTGCTGGCCAACCATAAGCGTTACCTGGTAGGTAACCACCCATACAATCAGATTGTGATTCAGACTACGAATGCCGTAAATATATATATATATGTATATATATATATATATATATGTATATATATATATATGTATATATATATATATATATATGTGAATGTATGTATGTATATATGTATGTCTATATTTATATATATATGTGTATATATATGTACAGTGCATCCAGGAAGTATTCACAGCGCATCACTTTTTCCACATTTTGTTATGTTACAGCCTTATTCCAAAATGGATTAAATTAATTTTTTTCCTCAGAATTCTACACACAACACCCCATAATGACAACGTGAAAAAAGTTTACTTGAGGTTTTTGCAAATTTATTAAAAATAAAAAAAAACTGAGAAATCACATGTACATAAGTATTCACAGCCTTTGCTCAATACTTTGTCGATGCACCTTTGGCAGCAATTACAGCCTCAAGTCTTTTTGAATATGATGCCACAAGCTTGGCACACATATCCTTGGCCAGTTTCGCCCATTCCTCTTTGCAACACCTCTCAAGCTCCATCAGGTTGGATGGGAAGCGTCGGTACACAGCCATTTTAAGACCTCTCCAGAGATGTTCAACTGGATTCAAGTCTGGGCTCTGGCTGGGCCACTCAAGGACATTCACAGAGTTGTCCTGAAGCCACTCCTTTGATATCTTGGCTGCGTGCTTAGGGTCATTGTCCTGCTGAAAGATGAACCGTCACCCCAGTCTGAGGTCAAGAGCGCTCTGGAGCAGGTTTTCATCCAGGATGTCTCTGTACATTGCTGCAGTCATCTTTCCCTTTATCCTGACTAGTCTCCCAGTCCCTGCCGCTGAAAAACATCCCCACAGCATGATGCTGCCACCACCATGCTTCACTGTAGGGATGGTATTGGCCTGGTGATGAGCGGTGCCTGGTTTCCTCCAAAAGTGACGCCTGGCACTCGCACCAAAGAGTTCAATCTTTGTCTCATCAGACCAGAGAATTTTCTTTCTCATGGTGTGAGAGTCCTTCAGGTGCCTTTTGGCAAACTCCAGGCTGGCTGCCATGTGCCTTTTTCTAAGGAGTGACTTCCGTCTGGCCACTCTACCATACAGGCCTGATTGGTGGATTGCTGCAGAGATGGTTGTCCTTCTGGAAGGTTCTCCTCTCTCCACAGAGGACCACTGGAGCTCTGACAGAATGACCATCGGGTTCTTGGTCACCTCCCTGACTAAGGCCCTTCTCCCCCGATCGCTCAGTTTAGATGGCCGGCCAGCTCTAGGAAGAGTCCTGTGGTTTTGAACTTCTTCCACTTATGGATGATGGAGGCCACTGTGCTCATTGAGACCTTTAAAGCAGCAGAAATTTTTCTGTAACCTTCCCCAGATTTGTGCCTCAAGACAATCCTGTCTCGGAGGTCTACAGACAATTCCTTTGACTTCATGCTTGGCTTGTGCTCTGACATGAACTGTCAACTGTGGGACCTTAAATAGACAGGTGTGTGCCTTTCCAAATCATGTCCAGTCAACTGAATTTACCACAGGTGGACTCCAATGAAGCTGCAGAAACATCTCAAGGATGATCAGGGGAAACAGGATGCACCTGAGCTGAATTTTGAGCTTCATGGCAAAGGCTGTGAATACTTATGTACATGGGATTTCTCAGTTTTTTTATTTTTAATAAATTTGCAAAAACCTCAAGTAAACTTTTTTCACGTTGTCATTATGGAGTGTTGAGTGTAGAATTCTGAGGAAAAAAATTAATTTAATCCATTTTGGAATAAGGCTGTAACATAACAAAATGTGGAAAAGTGATGCGCTGTGAATACTTTCCGGATGCACTGTAAATATGTATATATTTATATGTATATATATGTACATATGTATGTATATATATATATATATATATATATATATATATATATATATATATATATATATGTGGATGTGTATATGTATGTATATATATGTATATGTATATATATGTTTACATAACCTCTTTAACACACTACTTCTCCGCTGTGAAGCGCGGGTATTTTGCTAGTTTTTAATATGGTTGGCATGGTGGCTCAGCGGTTAGTGCTACACTTTTACATCACCAGTGGGATCAGTTTCCAGTATGATGTGATGTGTGTGTTGTCGCATTTTTGTAGTATCTTTAGTTTTTCTTAGGAACAGCAGGAACTTATCAAATATCTTAGCTGGCAATTCTAAGCTCTGATGAACTCACATCCCATGCAGCACTGACTCCATTCTTGTATCCGATAATAAGAGGTTTGGCTTTGAATTCCCCTGACACTGGATGAAAACTGGATTCTAAAATGGATGGATTATTTTTAGATTTTAATTAGTGTCACATATTGTTGACTGTTTTCTTGCTTTTAGATTACTGAAAGAACCTTTCAGGGCTTGGGTGCGTTATTTACCCTGTTTTGTCTCTAGCTTCCTTCTAGCGTTGTTGTTTTCACTTAAAATGGTTTCTGTTGTGTTTATGAGAATTACCATTAATATTAGTATTACTTTAGATATTTTACATTTAGTTTCATTCTAATTGTGTGTGAGGATTAGTTGTCCTACTGTTTGATATTTTACGGAGATGTCTTGAAATTACTGAAGTTTGGTTTTAAATCTACCCCATTGCTAGTCTGCTTTCCCGTACATATCTATCTATCTAGAACTTTATCACTGTTTATTTCTTTATTTCATTCATAGTTTGCCTTTTTGTAAATAAATTGATTTAGTAAGTCAGTATTATGACTTCTGGTGATTACTACTTTGTCAATTCAAGAAAGGCTACCTATTTTCTTGTTAATATGTATGAAATCAATGATTAAATACTTACATGAATTCCTGTTCTTAAACATGCACAATTTATTTAATTTTTCTCATTGTATGTTTTGAGAATTAAAATATCCAATTACCAAACTTTTATGTTATCATAAAGTTGCTTACTGTTGTTTCTGTATGTCCTGTCTCAACTCTTTAGCTTTATGGTTTAGGCCAGATATTTGCTAAGATACTACCTTTCTCCCAATCGTGGATGTCTTTTTTTTATTCAAGCTCCATGTTACAGAACTGACTCCAGTACTCTTTTTTTGATCTTTTCTTAATAAAGTGTTTCCATTTACAGTATAATACATTCATATTCAGTTCTGTGACTGTAATAATGCCAAATCTATATACGACTGTTTAGCACAATGGTTATATTCATTTAGTTTAAGTAATGCAAGCCTTAAAATAAGCAATATTTAGACTTATTGGGACTATCCTTGTTGTTTCTAGTTGTTTATTGTTGTAAGCATTTATAATCCAGTTTATCTTTCTATTTGTTTTGTTTAATATTACTGAGCATTTTATGAACTGTAAGGAATGGTTTATTGTCATTTTCATCTACCCAGAAGCTAACCTGTGCTTGTACCGTTCCAAAATGTCAGGGTTCCTTATTTCAAATTAACACATCCAAAAGCCTCCCCAGTGTCTTGTAAACTGGTGTGCCTTTATCCCATGCTGATATCTGAGCCACATATTTAACTCTGAGACCATGTCAGTCTTACCTGAATTAGTATTCAGGGCAATTATAACTTCCAGGAACTACACTTGACTTTCTATCTGAAGTGCTAATTATATTCTGCTTTGCTTTAAGGATCATTTTCTTGATATTGATCTAATTGCAATTTAAAATGAGAAGCCATGCGGAGGAGCAGCAGCATCTTGTCAAAGTTCAAAATGGCACCATGGAAGATGCTGTTAATTACCACTGTGCAGTTATGATAGCTCCCACACATTTTTTTTTATCTTGTTTCTCTTTCATGTAGCTGACTCGTTTACAGTTATGGGTAACACCTTCTACCCTAAAGTATATTTCTTACACATGCGTCTCCTCTTCAGAATTAAGCCTAAGTGTTTGCAACCTTATTATTGTAACTATTCCTTACTTAGTTACGTGCCTCTCTTCCTCTGAATGAAACATACCAGTTTTGCTTTACTTTTTGTTGACCTGTGTAGCCCCTTAATTTGAACATTTTAACACATGCTGCAAGCTTTTTAGTGAAAATTACAACTGCAGTAAGAGATGGAGAGGAGAGAAGTGAACGTGCGATAGTGCAGTGGTTGGTGAGCTAACAGAGTGCTCATTGTTACAAGGAAATTGCTAGTTGTCCTGTGCTCATGTCTCGCTTTAGGAGCCCGTTTTGTCTCCAGTAGCTATTTTCAGTGCTGTAGGGTACAATTACACACCCTTCAGAGTAACGCTTTCTCCGTGTGGTCCCAGTGAAAATGACTCCGTTTTACATGCACGCATACTGTTTCGCTGCCTGCGTGGCCAGGCCACAATTTGATGAGCCGTAAGTAATGTTAAATCCAAGCCAAGGCAGTGCCTGGTGTCTGCGTAAGACTTGCTTACCACTAACTGTAGTTTGCCCATGTTTATATTTATACATATATACAGCTAGGTCCATAAATATTTGGACAGAGACAACTTTTTTCTAATTTTGGTTCTGTACATTACTACAATGAATTTTAAATGAAACAACTCAGATGCAGTTGAAGTGCAGACTTTCAGCTTTAATTCAGTGGGGTGAACAAAACGATTGCATAAAAATGTGAGGCAACTAAAGCATTTTTTAACACAATCCCTTCATTTTAGGGGCTCAAAAGTAATTGGACAGTTGACTCAAAGACTATTTCATGGGCGGGTGTGGGCAAGTCCGTTGTTATGTCATTATCAATTAAGCAGATAAATGGCCTGGAGTTGATTTGAGGTGTGGTGCTTGCATGTGGAAGATTTTGCTGTGAACAGACAACATGCGATCAAAGGAGCGCTCCATGCAGGTGAAAGAAGCCTTCCTTAAGCTGCGAAAACAGAAAAAACCCATCCGAGAAATTGCTACAATATCACGAGTGGCAAAATCTACAGTTTGGTACATCCTGAGAAAGAAAGCAAGCACTGGTGAACATTCCACGGAAGACAACAGTGGTGGATGATCGCAGAATCATTTCCATGGTGAAGAGAAACCCCTTCACAACAGCCAACCAAGTGAACAACACTCTCCAGGGGTAGGCGTATCGATATCCAAGTCTACCATAAAGAGAATACTGCATGAAAGTAAATTCAGAGGGTGCACTGCAAGGTACAAGCCACTCATAAGCCTCAAGAATAGAAAGGCTAGATTGGACTTTGCTAAAGAACGTCTAAAAAAGCCAGCACAGTTCTGGAAAAACATTCTTTGGACAGATGAAACCAAGATCAACCTGTACCAGAATGATGGCAAGAAAAAATTATGGAGAAGGCGTGGAACAGCTCATTATCCAAAGCAGGCCACATCATCTGTAAAACACGGTGGAGGCAGTGTGATGGCTTGGGCGTGCATGGCTGCCAGTGGCACTGGGACACTAGTGTTTATTGATGATGTGACACAGGACAGAAGCAGCTGAATGAATTCTGAGGTGTTCAGAGACATACTGTCTGCTTAAATCCAGCTAAATGCAGTCAAATTGATTGGGTGGCGTTTCATGATACAGATGGACAATGACCCAAAACATACAGCCAAAGCAACCCAGGAGTTTATTAAAGCAAAGAAGTGGAAAATTCTTGAATGGCCAAGTCAGTCACCTGATCTTAACCCAATTGAGCATGCATTTCACTTGTTGAAGACTAAACTTCAGACAGAAAGGCCCACAAACAAACAGCAACGGAAAGCCGCTGCAGTAAAGGCCTGGTAGAGCATTAAAAAGGAGGAAACCCAGCATCTGGTGGGGTCCATGAGTTCCAGACTTCAGACTGTCATTGCCAGCAAAGGGTTTTCAACCAAGTATTAGAAATGAACATTTTATTTCCAGTTATTTAATTTGTCCAATTACTTTTGAGCCCCTGAAATGAAGGGATTGTGTTAAAAAAATGCTTTAGTTGCCTCACATTTTTATGCAATTGTTTTGTTCACCCCACTGAATTAAAGATGAAAGTCTGCACTTCAACTGCATCTGAGTTGTTTCATTTAAAATTCATTGTGGTAATGTACAGAACCAAAATTAGAAAAAAGTTGTCTCTGTCCAAATATTTATGGACCTAACTGTATATATGCATGGTGATTTCTTGTTGGGGGACAACAATACTTTTTATGAATGGGACACAAAATATGCATTCTTGGACCTCACTGCAGAAGGACAGCATGTCTTATAATTTGTTAAATGACACTAAAAGGATGTACTTTTGCAGGACTTGATTGTTTAAGATAGAAACCTTACATCTGATACCAGCATGCTTTCACAAAATTAGTACTCTTAAAAGTAGTAATCGAAGGTGTAGTAAGTTACAACATGCGCTGTCAAATGTGATGAAAAGGCTCCACAACAGCAGAACACCTGCACTATAGGACTGAGCACTTTCAGAATGTGGTAAATCTGGCTTGTAGTAGGGTGGGGTAGGAGAGCCATTGAATCTCAATTGTGGTAATGATTGTATTGCATTAGCCTGAGTAGTCAGTTGAGAGAAAAGAGTTATCTTTGGCTTGGCTAACAAAGTCGGCTATTGCTTGCTGTTCACGCAAATGTCAAGACACAAATTTGACACAAATCTTGATAAGTGACTTCAGCAGCTAGGGCACAGACAATATGAGACAATTCCTGATATACACACATGCGCATAGTCAGTGCTTGAGTACTAATTTAGCTCACTACTGTGTGAACTGCCAAGAGTAGAATAAGGCAGTCCACAATGGTAAAATTAGCACAGGTCATATGATGGAATGAGAGTAAATATATGTGATTGTCAGAATCTGAAGATCAGTCCTATCTTTTGTCAAAGCCAAACTTTTAACCAAAAATTGATTTCAGAAAAACACAGTAACAAGGTCAGTAAAACACTTAGAAAGAATGGTTAGAGATTCAAAAACTTGAATTACGATTGTTGTGTGCTGCTGGCTTAAATATCATTGTATTGATAACATTATCAGACCCTACCTTTGTGACCACGCTCCCGGCAACCATACAGTACATTATGTGAATGGAACCACAAAATGGCAGTGGCAGAAATGAAAATGAAATACTATTGCACTAATGTCCAAAACAAGTAGTTTAAATTAATAAATAAAAGGATTTACAACAATGTGGAGCTTACATGTGACTCTTTACTCCAGAGACTCCTGATACTTTCTGCGATCCAAATGTAGAGAAAAGCCAAGCAAAATGACACCTTTTATTGGCTAACTAAAAAGATTACAATATGCAAGCTTTTGAGGCAACTCAGGCCCCTTCTTCAGGCATCTTGCCTGAAGAAGGGGCCTGAGTTGCCTCGAAAGCTTGCATATTGTAATCTTTTTAGTTAGCCAATAAAAGGTGTCATTTTGCTTGGATTTTCTCTACATTCATAATGGCTAACACGGTACAACACCCTAGTACTACAGATATGCGATCCAAATGCAATCTTACTGACTCTAAATTGGCCTATTGTGAATATGCATAGTTAATTGTGTATGATGGAGTTGTATCCTAGGTTGATTTTTTTTTCTTTTTATTTCCTTCCTTAACACAAATGTTCTGTCATGTATAAGTGTGGGCTCAGCCATTTTCACCCCTGCCTTAAGTTTCGTTTTCTTGCCAATTGGTGTCTAATTAGATTTCAGTCAAAGAGGGTGGGGGCATTGCTTTTAATTCCTTAGGTGTATTGCTAATTATGGCAGCCAACTGAGGTTCTGATAAAAAGGAGCTCTTAATCCTCACTGAGAGATTCGGTGTTTCTAACATATAATTATTTCAAACTAGATTTTTGTTAGTCATGTTACATTTAATTTTTCTGATTTATTGGCTTGATTATATGCTTTTCTCTATTTGTAGAATTATCACGAATTAGATTTTGTCTAGGAAAGTTTTTATTATGTATTATTCTTTTGCTTATTTCTTTAGCGTTTAGAGTTTTTTTTCTACTCATTTATCTTAAGAGTTTTTTGGTAATTAAGTTCAGTCAGTTTTCTTATTTATTTAGTCTTGTGGAACTTTATTTCTTTAAGTAATTATTATTACATTGATTAATTATTAAGGTTAAGACAAGGGTTGCCAACTGTGGGAATTGCAATATTTGTTGAACTGAAACAGAGCAGCTTCGCCACAACCACAGAAAGTATTAGGGATAATCTGTAATAGGCCTGTTGATTAATATTTTGATTGTAACTCATGGATAAAATTAAATTTAAACTTTACAGTAACTCTGGACAATGAAGGTTTTGCTTTCTTGAATACTTTTGCATAGATTTTATGGGTTTTGGCCTGCTGATAACAAAAATTACCTTTAAATTTTCCTCTCATGTACAGTACCATTTTATTGCTATTTCTTATTTTTGTCATTTCATCTCATATTTTAAGTATACATATGCAGTGCAATAATTAATTCTGGACCATTTGTAGTGAACTAAAAGTAATGGCACTGCTTGTAGGGATGCAGCCTGGATATACCAAGTCCTGTTGTTTCTTTTGTGAATCGAACTGCCATGCATTACATTAAAAAGAACTGACTGCTCTGTTAATAATTGGTTCTAGAGTAAAAAATTGTGATGCATAAACTATAGAACTTGTCATCCCAACCAAGGGTTTTTTTTTTTGCCTTCTCTTAATATAAAACTTGGACTGATGAAAACTTGTTCTTGATAAACAATGAATGTGAAAAATTTCAATGTTTGAAACAGATGTTTCCACAAACAACTCATGCCAGTATTAAGGAAGGCATTTTTATTGGTCCTCAAGTCAGACACATCATCAATGAAAAGCAGGTTGAAGGCATTCAGGGATGTTGTTTAGAATTTTTTAGTAACCACACAGCACCAGACTGCTTCCAACTGGTTGACAACATGCTTCATGCATGCAAAATCATGAAGTGCTGCATGTCGCTAAAGATTCATTTTCTGCATTCATAGTTTGTCTTCTTACCTGCTAATCTTGGTGCAGTCAGAGACAAACATGGTTAAACATGGTTTTACCAGAATATTGTAACGATGGAAGAGTTGTCAGGGCAAGTGGAGTCCATCAGAGACCGTCAGATGCAAAGTACAAACAAATAGCAGCAGCAGAGCATTTTTATCTCAAATGTCCATCCATCCATTTTCCAACCCGCTGAATCTGAACACAGGGTAACGGGGGTCTGCTGGAGCCAATCCCAGCCAACACAGGGCACAAGGCAGGAACCAATCCCGGGCAGGGTGCCAACCCACCGCAGGACACACACAAACACACCCACACATCAAGCACACACTAGGGCCAATTTAGAATCGCCAATCCACCTAACCAGCATGTCTTTGGACTGTGGGAGGAAACCGGAGCGCCCGGAGGAAACCTACGCAGACACGGGGAGAACATGCAAACTCCATGCAGGGAGGACCCGGGAAGCGAACCCGGGTCCCCAGGTCTTCCAACTGCGAGGCAGCAGCGCTACCCACTGCACCACCATGCCACCCTATCTCAAATGTATTAGTGCAAAGTGTCAGCATCATTAAGTGATTAAATACGTGATATTCAATAAAAGCTGATTTAATGTTTCTTCAAATTCCTGCATGATGCAGACAGTCAGAAATTATATTAGTAATTGTGTAAAATGTTGTGTCCACTGCTTTTGTAAAGGTTTGAAAGATGTATTATCTTAAAGTCCCTGTAAAGTATCTATCTATCTATCTATCTATCTATTGGAAAAAGACAAATCTACTTGATAGTAAGTATCACTAGCATCTCTAGCAACAATTACAACTCAAATTAGTAAAGTAACTTTAAATTGACTGAATGTAATGAAACTGATTAACTACATTAAGTAAATGTATTCTGATAGTTTTCATAATTTCAGATTTGTTTTTGTTGTAACAGGTTCATACATAACCAAGACAGTGCCTCAAGTTTCTCAGCCTCTTGCAAGAAGCTGATAAGGCTGGGAACTATGTGTTTCAGTCAGGAGGTTCCAACTATGGGTCCTGGAAGGTTTTCCAGAAATATTTCCTAGTCATATTTACTATAGTGATATGTGACATATTAGTCGAAGAATGATTTGCACTGACAACAGTAAGAGATGAGAGGTCATCTGATCAGGGATTGAGTTTTCAACCTGCCTACAGGTAAGACAAAGTAATAAACACAAAGAAGTGGCCGAGCTATGATTTTTATTAAAGCGTTCACTGTTGCAGACAAGCCTCTGGTTATGTGTTTAGACAAAGAACGCTCCTGATGTACAATGGCTAATGATCACAGAGTAAAACACCCAATGTGAAGGATGTTGGTACCTCTTAATAAATACTTTACAAAAATAATGCAGACTTTATTTGAACATCAATAAGAATTGTAGAGACCAGAAAAAAATAGGATTCTCCATAGAATATTCTTGATCTTGGTAATTCAGTCCATGCTAAATAAAGAAGCTTTCAAAAGGCTTGGACCCTCAGTAAATGAAGTAAATGTTTACCCTTCAGGGAGGGCTCCCAGTGCTACTGCAGAGGGGTCCCTGTTACAACATATTGTACTCAAGCCTAATGCAGTACCCCTTTGCTTTCTTCAATATGAATGGGATGGAAAAGACACGATAGTAGGTTGAGGGGGATGTTTTGTCAGAGGGTGTTTCGTTTTAACCAGTTAGTATGAAATTTGTCTATATTTTATCTCCCACATGTAATAAAGGATTGCCATTTTAAAGCACAATACTTTCTTCCATCTTTCTTTGTGCCCTGGGGATTGTGAAAGTACAGATCCAAAAAGCAGCTTATGAATGATCTCTCTGACTGTCTTTATAAAACACCTGAATGTCACAGTCACATTTTTTCCATGAAAAGTGCATTTAGATGACTGTATAGACAGCTTTTAAATTTTCTTTTTCAAAACTGTGAAGTGGCCATGATGGAGGATTTCAATGCATTCCAGAGACACCTTGAGCAGGCCGGAACTCCCAACCACAACACATACAGTTAATAATGAGCTCAGTCCGTTGTTCCTCTAAACAAATGTAAAGGTGGTGTGATGGGTCTATGACTGCCATTCACAGAAGGGCGATGTCTGCTTCTAAAACTCTCTAGCTTCTTGAAACTGTTTATTGAAGTCTTCATCCAATGGATTTTCAAAACATTTTTGTCCATTGTTTGGGGGCCTGACTTCATTGTAACGGCTCCAGTCCCCTTTGCAGATTATCCATGGAAGTATGTCCACTTTGTAATGCAGATCAGCAGAAAATTCAGTGCTGATGAGGTTAGGAGTGCCAGCTCCCTTCCCTCGAGTGATGAGCTTCATGTTGTCATCATAGCAACAGTGTTGAGCAGCCAACGTGGTGCTCTCGAGGGTTAGCATGGAGCGAATGCAATAGCGAGCTGTGGGCTTGTATATCTCCAGCTTCTCTTTTGGCCCACTAGCATCCTTCCACCGGAAGTCTTTTCTCATACCTTTGTCATAGATATCAGCTGTGCTGTAAGCCACCTCAGTAGGGTAGGTGCAGGGACAGCTGGGAAGGTCGTTGGCCACTTTAAGCATATACTTCTTTAGGAATTCGCTTTTGCAGTTCATCCATCTCTCACAGCTGTCAGTGTCTAAAATGTAAGAGGACACAATAAAAATGTTATTGGCCACACAATACTAGGAGTCGGGTGACTGCAGTAGCTAACTTCCCTCGACAGCTGCTCAAACTTTATAATGACATTTTCAGTTTGACATGCTTCTCTAGATACCCTGTCCTTTACATCCTGTAGGTGGAGCACTTTAAAGATTATGAAATAAGATATTATGCTTAACATGCATTTTATAGGATGTCTTCAAAGCCAAACTCTAAATTAAAACCGTAAATTAATTTTATCCGAGATATTTTTAATAATGGCAATTTTGCAATGTTTTCAATAAACTTTTTTATTCAAATTTATCTTAATATTAATTTAGATTAGTAAATACATTGTAATGACTGCAGCTTAATGGTATAGTAGTTAACTTAGTGTCTCACAGCTCCAGAATCTTAGAACAAGCTCTGCTTTTGCTCCCTGTGTTTGAGTGAGTTTTCCCTCCATGTCCTTTGATTTTTGCACCTCCAGAGGTGATTTGGTTTGAAATAAGTAAGCGCTGATATATTCAGCAATGGAGTGTTGTCTTTGTTAGCGTTGGCTTCTACCTTGCACAAAGTCAGGAGCCAGGCACTGGCTCATTGTGATCCTGAATGTAGATGAGCAGAAAAAAAAAATCAAAATATGTGTATAAAGCCAGTGGCACATTACATTACTTTTAGTCGAGGGAGATGTCAGACTTGACAGCTGCAGTTGCCGATCTTGTCGCATGAGGATGTCAGATTGTTGGATTACAGGACAAGCATTTGCATGACAAATGATACAACTCCATGACGACTTTCCAACAGTCTCACATTTCCAAAATATCTCAAGCATGCCCCTTTTTCTAACATTTCAAATACTGCTTACGTGTATGACGAGTTCACGCACTCTCTGCTTTTTTTTTTTTTCCCTACAATTCTGTTACAGAACACAAGATATCAGACAGACCGGCCTATGTTCTCTTGGTGAGGTCCTTATACCTCATAGCTGCCTAATGGGCATTGTACTTAATGGTGAGTGTGCATTGGTTGTCGACAGTCACATGCAACTAGCCCTCCACTCTCACTTGTGACAACATCAAACGTTTTTGATTTTGTATGGGACATAGCAGACCAGTCTGAGTTGTCACTATGTATATCGACTGCTCGTCGCGGAGCCGTACCACAACTGCCTCTGACTTCGTAAGATTATGTAAATGATGTCTGCAACTGAAAATCACTGGAAAAGTTTAAAAAAATGGCCTTAATGTGCCATTTTCTCTTCCCATAGTGCATTGCATTGTTCTCGGGCACTAGTATCTTTTGTACACCACATGGTTTACATTTACTCTCTCATTCTCATGCCCTACTATTCTCTTACATTGTGTCCTGTTTACAACACATAATGCCTTATTTCCTGTTCCTGTCTTAGTATTCTTTTTTTTTCTCCTCGAAATAATAATAATAATAATTCTTTGCATTTATATAGTGCTTTTCTCACTACTCAAAGCGCTCAGCAATTGCAGGTTAAGGGTCTTGCTCAAGGGCCCAACAGAGCAGAGTCCCTATTGGCATTTACGGGATTTGAACCGGCAACCTTCCGATTGCCAGTGCAGATCCCTAGCCTTAGAGCCACCACTCCGCCTTTATGTTAATTAATATGTCCTCTAATCCAGTAGGAACAAGTTTCCTCATTTTTTGTTGCACACTGGCTGTGTAGCAGTTGTCAAACTGAGACCATTCCTGTTTTCCATGACCAGTAATGCCAATAGATCTTCACAAAACTTGTTTAGTTATTTCATCATAGAAGTGCATATCATAGTCCTAATTTACTATCTTTCTAGCAGTGCTATCAAGCTGTATAAGCTGTTATGCCACATGAACTGCTTAGCATAAAGAACACTTTAAAGCAGAGTGCTATTATAATTAATCATAATTATGAATTTAAATCATAATCACTCATGCTGTGCTTTGATACGCTTGTTTGTGTATGGATTAAATCATGCAATGTCTTACCAACTCCAAACAGCTCTGTGGCATTGAAGTCGTCTGTTCCAGCAAGGAGGCTGACTTCAGTGGCAGCGGTCCTGAACGTGTCTTCGATTCCTAATATTGTACAAAAAAACATAAGTCTAGGCTTTAAAGAATGTAAACATAAACCATATTTGATGAAGTATACACTTATTTACCAAGCAATTCACAGCAGTTTAAGTGCCCCAGACTGCTTGGATAAATCTGACCTTTGAAGGTAGCAGTCTATTGAGCTCAGTACAGTCTCCAGTTCAATTTATTTTTGTATAGTGCTTCTCACTGAGTGCAGACGCAGAGTGCCATGACAAGTTCTCAAGTAAAATATCTACAAAGGTTGAGTTTCTCTCATCTGAAATGCTCCAAAATCCAAAAAGTGAGTGCCCTGTGAAGCTTAGAGTGCCACAAGGTAACTTTGCCCAACCAACATTCAGTATATATTGGTGAGTTTGGGTGTTTAGCATTCAGCACCACAAGAAAGCGAGCGATGCACAATTGATAGTGTGGTTACTGGGATACCATGTGAAGCACTGAGTCCCACTAAGCAACAAAACATAGTCAACAAACTTTGTTCCCAGTGAAACAACACGATAACGCCTGCATTCAAAAATGCTGCTAGCACCATTAAAATTGCAGATGACTTGTACATTAATGGAATGTTACTGCTTACATTTAAGAAAAACATGAAGCATTCATATTTTAATAAATTTATCATATAAAAGACTTTGTTTATTACCACACAGTGCCTGAGGATGAGATTCAATTTCTACTATCTTATAATAAGCTGCTTTCTTACCTTTTGGTTTATATGACCTTGTTTGTGTTAAGGTAAATTATTTTATTAACTGAGAGCAGGGGTTTGGTATTTCTATAGGTTCATAGAAGTCAAGGAGAGGATGCAATCATTTTTTGTGTAATTATGAAAATAGGAGAAAAAAATCTGAACTCAAAACACCTCATGACCCCATCTCCTATGAGGAAGATGTCATGGAGTGGAGCCATATACATTACTCTTGATGCACACATTACAGATGGTAGGGAAGGGGCTATTGAACTGGTGGATAAGCAGAACATTTTCTGAATGGTTACCAGAAGCTGTGGCATGTGGAGTGTAGTAGTTGTAGGAGGGAATCTAAACACCTTTCATAATTCTAGGACAGATGTGCTTCCTACTGGTGGATTGACTGAGAAATACAAGGTGTTATCATTATTTGTGTATTTCTGTATTTAATATTGTCACGGCCATGATCCTTATACTGCACCTACAAAGGCTAAACTAAAGAGCTCACAGGAGAGGACATAGGGAGAATCCAGGGAAGTGTTCTGTCTGTATATAGTTCGTCATGACCTAGAAGTCACTTCTCCTGATGAAGATCACAAAACCCATTATGACTCCACCATGTTCCACATCTCTATTATAAAAAGACCTTTGACACTCTCAACTTATCTAACTCCAGACTGCTTGAAGACATGGCCTCATGTCATGATTTTTGGGCAACTGTTATCGTTTTTTGGAGCATACTTTTGCACACTCCCAACTAGAATGATGTTTATTACATTAAACTGGGTTTTCCTTTTGGGACTCCTACCCTTTCTTATTTCTCTGAATTTTTTTCTTTTACAATGCATTTTTTGTATTTATGACTTGTACGTAATCTGCTACATAGTTTGTTATGTGATTTAGTATACAGTATTAAAGTATGATTCGGTATTTGTTATTTCTGGTGAGAAGGGGTTAAACTGAGGGTGGTGACACCACTAATAAAAGGGCCTTTGGGTTTAACGGTTCAGCTCCATTGGACTAGTGAAAGTCTTTTACAGGTTGTGATCCTACAATATGTAAAACCATTTCGAAAATATTTTATTTCCAAAAAAAGTAAAGATTTCCAGATTTCTATTACAGAAATATACAGTCCAAAAATGTATCTTTTATATGTTACTTTCCTTATGTGATTTGTAGTGATTTCTGAGAAAAAATTTAACCTAATTTTTTTGGAGAATGGATGTAACAAACCTTCTAATAGAATAGGTGCCTATTATGCTTTTGAACTGAAGATCTGCCTCACCCCCCATATTCTCTGATCAAGCATCCTGTCTTCAATTCAAAAGCACAATCCCATGTAAATGCTTTTCCTGTTCATGCACTACTCTGATTTTTCCAGAATTCATTATGTAAAAATACAAATGTTTTGCCCACTGTGAGCATATGACTAGATAACTGACATGTGGCACAAGTAATGTGAGCTTTTCTGCAGGGCTGGATGATTTTAACAAAAATCATTCAGACGATGACCCTGTTTACATTAGTATAACTGGACTCGTCAAATGTGTATGTGTGTGTGTGTTTTTTTTAATTTAAATAAATGTATATTTAACAATATTAAAAGTAATCAGGCCCATCCTTTTATGAAATCAATCTGCCAAGTAGTGTGGTAGACAGTAGGACTGTGGGGACTTTAAAAACTTGACTTGATGTTATTTTCGAAGAATTAAGTGGATAGGACTGGCTAGCTTTGTTGGACTGAATGGTCTGTTCTTGTCTAAATTGCTTCATACTAGTAGTGGCACCATTAGAATGATCACTAATACAATAGATTGCGTAATGTACCTTTCATTTTTGTTTGAAACTTAAGACTTTTTTTTTTTTGAGGCGCCACAAGTTTAGCTAGTGGAAGAACAAAAAAAATAAAATCAAAAGAAAAAACCTAATTGAGCACACTTTTGAAAACTTATTTCTGTTGGGTCATATCACCGGCTTTATCTGGTATGTTGTCAGTTCTGTTTCCACCTATGTACAGTCTCTTTAGGAAACACAAATAACACAGAAAGAGTTTTCCCACTAACCAGGACAACTAGGCATATCGCAGGTCCGTGATTCGGTGGCCGTGCAAGCGTAGCCACAAGAACGGGTGCGCTTCTGATTGCCATTTCCGCAAGTGACACTGCACACTGACCAGGCACTCCAATCTCCTTCTCCATCCATGTAATCTGTGTGACAAAGAGGCAGATAGAAAGATCATATAAACCTGGTCCAGATTTAAAATTATACTTTTTTATATTGTCCTGTGGAGTGGATGCTACAAGCCTCGTGTGCCTTTATGATGATGCTCTTGATATAATAATTAACAGACTGCCTCAAAATCTTCATGGTTTAAGGAAGGCATATTTAATCCACAGGCGGGGCTGTCCTAGAAAAAGGGAAGTGGTTTTGGTAAAGTCTGTAAAGACTGAAATGTTTCCAAAACTCCAGCCATAACAATCAGGTGCACTTTTACAGATAATAATATAATAATTTAGTTAAAGAAAAATGTAAATATATTAGTTGAATAATTTCAAGTTTGTCATTTTGTACAGTAGTTTCAGGTTTTCTAGCTTTTTAGTAAATTGCTAGGACATGCTGTACTGCTGCTAATGACTGTTTTTCAGGATTCACTATATGCCACATCACGAAAGCCACGCTATAAAACTCAGTGTAGCACTGAATCTCTTTGTCTAGGATTAGGGCCAGAATCCTTGACCAACCTTACTTCTACGTCCATGTCGTTTAAAAGCACCAACATTAGTCTCTTTCCCAGCATTTTAATCCCCAAAACTGGAGGGTTTTGAAAATGCTCTTCAGAGCTTCTGTAAAAGCTGGATCAGCATTACAATATGGATGGTTAAAACTCTAATCGCGCTCTGATTTGTTTGTCTATTACACAGCCCTTCTCTGATGGGATTCTGCCTTGTTACAACTTCTTATTTCCTGATTGAGTCACCCTTCATGGAAAAAATAACATGCCAACACAGCAGACATCGAAGAGTTGCTTTCCTGGTGCTGGTTGCGTTCTTTACCTGTATCCATCTGAATTGTATTTTGTACAGTTTGAATGCAGCATATGTGCACAAAAGGCAAATTTACAAGTCACTGCAGTTTTCAATAAATCTCAGTGGTTGGTGGCATTACCATCCCTTTAAGGCTCTTTCAGCTGATGTGCATATGCCCATCTACAGTTAGGTTCATAAATATTTCGACAGAGACAACTTTTTTCTAATTTTGGTTCTGTACATTACCACATTGAATTTTAAATGAAACAACTCTGATGCAGTTGAAGTGCAGACTTTCAGCTTTAATTCAGTGGGGTGAATAAAAGAATTGCATAAAAATGTGAGGCAACTAAAGCATTTTTTGACACAATCCCTTCATTTCAGGGGCTCAAAGTAATTGGACAAATTAAATAACTGGAAATAAAATGTTCATTTCTAATACTTGGTTGAAAACCCTTTGCTGGCAATGACAGCCTGAAGTCTTGAACTCCTGGACATCACCAGATGCTGGGTTTCCTCCTTTTTAATGCTCTGCCAGGCCTTTACTGCAGCGGCTTTCAGTTGCTGTTTGTTTGTGGGCCTTTCTGTCTGAAGTTTAGTCTTCAACAAGTGAAATGCATGCTGTATTGTGTTAAGATCAGGTGACTGACTTGGCCATTCAAGAATTTTCCACTTCTTTGCTTTAATAAACTCCTGGGTTGCTTTGGCTGTATATTTTGGGTTATTGTCCATCTGTATCATGAATCTCCGCCCAATCAATTTGACTGCATTTAGCTGGATTTGAGCAGACAGTATGTCTCTGAACACCTCAGAATTCATTCGGCTGCTTCTGTCCTGTGTCACATCATCAATAAACACTAGTGTCCCAGTGCCACTGGCAGCCATGCACGCCCAAGCCATCACACTGCCTCCATCGTGTTTTATAGATGATGTGGTATGCTTTGGATAATGAGCTGTTCCACGCCTTCTCCATACTTTTTTCTTTCCATCATTCTGGTAGAGGTTGATCTTGGTTTCATCTGTCCATAAGAATGTTTTTCCACAACTGTGCTGGCTTTTTTAGATGTTCTTCAGCAAAGTCCAATCTAGCCTTTCTATTCTTGAGGCTTATGAGTGGCTTGCACCTTGCAGTGCACCCTCTGTATTTACTTTCATGCAGTCTTCTCTTTATGGTAGACTTGGATATCGATATGCCTACCCCCTGGAGAGTGTTGTTCACTTGGTTGGCTGTTGTGAAGGGGTTTCTCTTCACCATGGAAATGATTCTGCGATCATCCACCACTGTTGTCTTCTGTGGACATCCAGGTCTTTTTGCATTGCTGAGTTCACCAGTGCTTGCTTTCTTTCTCAGGATGTACCAAACTGTAGATTTTGCCACTCGTAATATTGTAGCAATTTCTCGGATGGGTTTTTTCTGTTTTCACAGCTTAAAGATGGCTTCTTTCACCTGCATGGAGAGCTCCTTTGACTGCATGTTGTCTGTTCACAGCAAAATCTTCCACATGCAAGCACCACACCTCAAATCAACTCCAGGCCTTTTATCTGCTTAATTGATAATGACATAACGACGGACTTGCCCCCACCTGCCCATGAAATAGCCTTTGAGTCAATTGTCCAATTACTTTTGAGCCACTGAAATGAAGGGATTGTGTTAAAAAAATGCTTTAGTTGCCTCACATTTTTATGCAATCGTTTTGTTCACCCCACTGAATTAAAGCTGAAAGTCTGCACTTCAACTGCATCTGAGTTGTTTCATTTAAAATTCATTGTGGTAATGTACAGAACCAAAATTAGAAAAAAGTTGTCTCTGTCCAAATATTTATCGATCTAACTGTATGTGATATATCTTTTTGGTCATTTTAGTATGGATGGAGATACTTTCATAAACAATGTTAAAACGTAGTAGTATGAATGTAGCCTTAGTCTTCTGCTTTCTGGTTAATGATTCATTGCATTCAACTTCTCAACTACACTTATTGTTTAGACCCCTGGATTTTGGTAATAGTCTTACTGAACCTTTAGATGTCAACACTTTTTGCAGTTTCTTATAAACCTGTTCTAACACACCCATTCCTTTGCTCACAGTCTTCACAATTGGGGAGGTCGTTTGGAGCTTAAAAAGCAGGTGGACCTAAGTCTGTGTTGCAGTGCGGTCAAGGCATTTTGGATACTAGTGACTGGTATAAATATGTTCTGGGATTTTTCAGGTGACTAAGACAGAAGTTTCGAGGTCAGGTCATTATACTCACAAATCATTGTGCCAGAGAGTGGTGACATGTTGCATTTTGATTAGGAAATCCAAGTAAAAATTTGTCTGTACTCAGTACATGTGACAATAATGCCTCTGAACCCGCCTGGTAAACATGATCTTGGTGTCTTGATTTCTTTTTTGTATTGTAGTCTTGTTTGCTTTGTGATTGTAGTTACCGAGAATGGTGCTTCATAAAATACAGATTGACCAATTAAGAATTTCCCCTTTGGCCTCAGAGTGGCACTGTTTGAAGATCAGTGTGGCAGGCATCGGCATGGTGGTAAGATTTTATTGGCCTGCAAAGTAGATTTTTTTTGTCTTGCTCTTTTTTTTGTTTTGTTCTTTTTTTCCCATCTTTTTACAGCTCTTAAACCTTTCTGTTTCAATAATTATAACTGCTACAAAACAGCTTAAGCAAAAAGAAAAAAAAAATTTGATTGGCGCTGGAAGCAATAAAGTGTTCCATGAGAGCTAGCTAATAAACTTCAGTGTTGATGCTAAGGTTGCATTTGGGAGGGCAGCCAGCAAGTCACAGAAGTAGAGGCGATATTTTCCTTCAGGATTTCACATCTTGTGGTTGGCTACATGCTGTGTCTATCGAAGAGTGTCGTTAATCATCTGTGTTGCTCTCTGTCCACAACTTGCATTTTAATATTTTTAGCCACAAGACTTTGGTATGCATGTCTGGTTTGTCCTTAACAGGAATTCAGTGTTTAATTGAAGCTAATTATATTGTAATCATATTTTTTCTTATTTATGTCTGTTTTTACTAAAAATTATGTTTTCACATTTTATTTTGTACTGCTTATCATAAGGAGAGAGACATTTTGCAAATATGGTGACTGTTGGAACCAGTTATGCTGCCCACTTTTTAGAGTTTTCATCCAAAGGCACTAAGAAGAAGCTGCACTCTGCTGTAAATGTGGGGGAGGGCAAAGGGTATCTGAGGCTGGTGCAGTCGATCCTCTAATCCTAGACCTGTCCGTATTGTGTTTGCAAGGAGAGCTGCTCCACAGTTTAAAAGTACAAATCAAACAATTCATATGTGATTAAAGCAAACACTGCACACTTTCATTTAAAGACATTTTGGTATCACCATGTAGAAATGACAACACTTTTTCTACATGGTCTCCTCCATTTCAGCGCACCGTAATGTTTGGACACAGCAATGGCAAGTCTACTGAAGCTGTCATATTTAATACTTTTTCGCATATCCCTTTCATGCAATGATTGCTTGAATTCTGCAATCCATAGACATCACCAGGTGCTGAGGATCTTCTTCTTTGGTGATGCTCTGCCAAGCCTCTAATGCAGAAATCTTGATATCCTGCTTGTTTTGGGGGCTTGTCCACGTAAGTTTTATCTTCAGCATATGGAAGGCCTGCTCAGTTGGATTTAAATCAGGTGAGTGGCTTGGCCACTCAAGAATTTTTCATTTTTTAGTTTTGAAAAACTCCTACAGTATATTTAGATCATTATCTTGTCGTAGGAAGATGCATCATCCATTGCGTTTGGAGGCATTTACTGAACTTTAGCAGATGAGATGTTTCTACACACCTCAGAATTCATTGTGTCATTGCCATCAGCATTTTCATCATTAATTTAGAGAAGTATGTTAGGAGCTGTGGCAGCCATATATGCACAAGTCATTACACCCCCACCACCATGTTTAACAGATGAGGTGGTCTGTTTTGAGTCTTGGGCAAAGCCACAGTTTGCTCTTGCCATCACTTTCATTAACGTTCATCTTTGTCCTGTTTGTCCACAAGACCTTTCCCCAGAATTCTGTAGGCTGTTTTAGGTCCTTTTTCACAACCTGTAGTCTGGACATCCTGTTTTTGTGGCTAACTAGTGGGTTGCATCTTGCAGTGTGGCCTCTGTATTTCTGTTCATGACATCTTCTGCAGATAGTTGTCTCTGACACATCTACATCTGCTTCCCTGAAGACTTTCTGATCCGTCAGACAGGTGTTTGGGGCTTTTTCTTTACAATAGTGGGAATTCTTCTGTCATCAGCAGTGGAGGTCTTCCTTGGCCTACCAGTCCCTTTGAAATTACTGAGCTCACCAGTGTGTTCTTTCTTCTTAATGAAATTCTAGACAGGTGATCTTGGTCATCCTAAGGTTTTATTGATGTCTCAAATGGCTTTATTCTTGTTTTAAAGCCTCATAATGGCGTCTTTGACTTTCATTGGCACAGCTCTTGTCCTCCTGTTGAACAATGATGACTACAGTCTCCAAAGGGTAGAAGCAAGCCAAGTTATCTTATGGAGCAATGAAACCCACCTGAGGAATCTCAAACACCTGTGACAGCAATTGTATCAAACATCATGGTGCATTGAAATGAGAGACTATATAGAACAGGGGTGCCCAATGCGTCGATCGGTCGCAATAGACCGGTAGATCGCAAAGGTAGTGCAGGTAGATTGCGTTGCATTCAAAAAAAATTTTTTTAAACGTTAGTCTATCATATATCCTCCCTATGGCATTTGCCACTTGATTGACATACAGGGCAGCCAGTCTGAGATCTCTTTTCTTCTAACACACTGGTCGTCCCACATGCACGATCAAACGCGCGAGCTACTGCAAAACTCTGGCTGTGACCTAGTTAGCCTTCCAATTTATATCGACTAAAGAAGGGATTTAAAAAAAAATTGTTTGAGGAGGGTATGGGCTGGATGTGGAATTGAAAGAGGATTTTTTTTTTTCTCACAATGTCACAATTGAAGTGCGTTTGTCTGTTCTGTCAATCTATCATTGATATTCCAAAGAAGGAAAATGTGGAAAGGCACTTTCGAACTGTTCATAAAAACTATGAAACTGACTTCCTTCCGAAAAGCGATTTGAGAAAGAGAAAGGAGAGGGAACTAAAATCGCAGTTAATCGGACAGCTGTCATTTTTCACTCGGCTAGATTCAAAAGCAAAGGCAGACGCACCAAAGCAAAAGGGGCGTGAATGTTGCCATATGTGGCGTAATTTCGCTATTCATAGGAAAATTTGAAACTTGTAGCGGTGTATCGGCAGCAATAAATATAGGAATAAATTTTATTAGGGTTTCAAAAAAACGTTAGGGGGGGGCGCGATTAAAACTGTTATGAAAACTCAGGTCGCAAATACTTAAAAGTTGAGAAACGCTGCATTTAGGGAAGATGTTGAGGGTGATTCACCCGCATCAAAAAAAATTGCAATGCTGTTTCACCTAAAACTCCTCTACAGTGGAGGATGAGATTTTGACACTACAAGATGACATTCAGCTGAAGTCTGGGGCTCATGGACAGTTTTGGATCTTACTCACAGAGGAAAAGTACCAAACATGAGGAAATGTGCTACCTCCTAGACTACATTATTCGGCTCTACTTATTTATGTGAGTCAGTCTTTTCCCACATGAAGGTTATTAAATCCAAATACTGTAGTGACCATAAATGTATTGAATTGTTATTGTGCCATAAGGGTTATTCAGTTATGCAAGGTGCAACAACATATATTTTATGTATAAAATATACTCTATAGGCGGCACGGTGGCGCAGTGGGTAGCGCTGCTGCCTCGCAGTTGGGAGATCTGGGGACCTGGGTTCGCTTCCCGGGTCCTCCCTGCGTGGAGTTTGCATGTTCTTCCCGTGTCTGCGTGGGTTTCCTCCGGGCACTCCGGTCTCCTCCCACAGTCCAAAGACATGCAGGTTAGGTGGATTGGCGATTCTAAATTGGCCCTAGTGTGTGCTTGGTGTGTGGGTGTGTTTGTGTGTGTCCTGCGGTGGGTTAGCACCCTGCCCGGGATTGGTTCCTACCTTGTGCCCTGTGTTGGCTGGGATTGGCTCCAGCAGACCCCCGTGACCCTGTGTTCGGATTCAGCGGGTTGGAAAATGGATGGATGGATGGATGGATATACTCTATATATAAATTTTAACGTAGGTAGATCATTTCGACCTGGTCATTTTAAAAGTAGCTCACAAGCCGAAAAAGTGTGGGCACCCCTGATGTAGATAAAAGTTTTGTCATTTCCACATAATGTGACTGAAATGTATTCATATAACCTTAGATGAAAGTCTGTAATGTGTACTTTAATCACGTTGGAATTGTTTGATTTGAAATTTTAAACTGTGGTGTAGAGGGTCTAATCAAGGAAAAATGTGTCTTTTTTCCCTGTAAGTTAGGATAACTCTGCTGTTTTGTAGGGTGACCCACCTGATTCCAGCATGCTAGTGAGATTTCTGCTTGATAGCTGGTTGGGCATACTCAGAGCCACTGTCATTATATGCTTCAGGGCTATTTCTTTACTTTTGTGCAAGATTGGTTCATTAGATGTTGCTATACAGAGATGGTAATTCTGATGTTTTTGCACACATTGTCCTACAATATTTTACTGTAGAGAAACTCCCATCCATGAACATGTATGTGTGCATGCCTTGAGATTCTGAGCACTTACCATACTCTTGCTGCCCCTTTGCCTCAAAGCTTTGCTGACTCAAGCCTGTGTGATGGTCCCAAGTGCCAACTGGTTTCAGAAAGTTGCTGTCCTCTGCTGTCACTTCATAGTTGTAGTCCTGCTGAGCGTCAGGCTGCTGTGCTGAACTTGATGATCTTGGCCACCAGCTTCTCCAGCCTGGGGATGACCAACTAGGCTTGCTCTCTTTCTGCACCTCTTTTTCGGGTTCCAGCTCTGGCCCATCTACCACCTCAATCGTCACCTGTGGCCAAAGACACCCATAAAGTAAGACTGAATTCTGCGGTGCAAATTCTAACCGCCAATATTGAAACATCAGCCGAGCAAGAAATGAGAACTCTGACAGAGATAATGATATGCATCTCTTCACTGAAAGTATAAGCCATAACCACAAAAATCTCATTTTAATATGAGTTTTACCTGATTTGCAAAACTGTGAAATTACCTTAAATAAATCTTTAAATAGAGAAAATGTCTTTAAATCAATTTAAAGAAAAAAAGTCCCTTTAATGTATTAATTGTTAATTATTTTCATCACTTGCTGCTTTTTTGAATTTTGTTTTGTGTTCCCCTCCTTGCTTTGTAATTTCCAATTTCCGTTCAACCTGGTTCAGTTGTTTTCATGTAATTTTTTTAGTGTTTTGCTCTCCATTTATTTAAACTGTCCTGTGTGTTAATGACTTTTCCAAAAGTGAGTTAGAAAATGATGTTTTAATTAAGGAGGTGGGATTGGAAGTATGCATTGCTTAGGTGCCTCTCTCTTTAAATAAAGCCACTCAAAGCCTGGTTACTGACAAATCTGTTCTCCTCAAGAAAGATTAGTTAGTATGAACCATGCTTTGATCCAAACATTAGTTACAGGACCGTAGAAGACATTCTGATAAGGCATGAAGTGGGAAAAAGCTACAAAAGCATTGCTAATGCCCTGGGTGTTCATCAATTCACCATATGACAAATTGCATATACATGGAGAAAATTCTGGACTGTAGGTACTTCACCTAGGAGTGAATGTCCTGTAAAGATCACTTAATTCACTTAATTTTTTCTTGCACTTGTAAGTGCATAAGTCTCAAGATGATAGCAGTAGCCCGAGATCCATATTCAGTAAGCGGCTCGCAGCAAAACAGAGACAATTACTAATACCATTCATAGAAAAAAAGTTGCAGAAACTGCTTTACCTGAATATTGGGGTTCTGTCCATTTATGTCTGCGTTTGACAAGTCAGGGAAGTTATGAAGGTCTAGTAAAAAAGCACCGGGCCCATCTCTCTGTACAGATGCTCCGACTCCATCGTGCTGTGAGTTGTGCTTTGGAAGAGGTCGGTGGGTCATGCGGTGCTCGGGGAACGTGCGCCGGCTGCCAGGTGTGTGAAACGTGGAAGAGGAGAACACTGCAGGTCTTTCATCATTCAGGTTGTTCTAGAAGTAAAGAGAGCAAGACAGACACTTAGGATGTGTTTATATTATGACCTTGTATCGCTGTGCACTATTCAGTCTTTTTACCTAGTAAATAGTGGTAGTTTTGTCACTTGTGCAGAGTACAGTGAAATTGTAAGAGAAGCATTTTGATGGAGTCAAAAATGGACTTTCAGTTCTCAACAGATTTACTTGTTCAAATTGTGTTCCAGAATACCCAACACATCACTTTCAATGTTAAATGGTAACTCCCAAATGAATCAAACTGCCAAAATAAAACTGGGCCTTGATTTTGAGTGAAATCGCTTCAGTAGATTTTACTTGGCAGAGACTTGAGCACATACTATATAGGGAAAGCAATACAAAGGAATTGCACGTTTTAGCATCCACGACCACTTTCAGAGTGATCTCAGCCTGTGTGCTGGCAGTTGAGTCTGTGGGCACAATAACTCCAAACATATCCCCCTTCTACAGTGGAACCTCGGTTCATGACCATAATTCGTTCCAAAACTCTGGTCGTAAACCGATTTGGTCGTGAACCGAAGCAATTTCCCTCATAGGATTGTATGTAAATACAATTAATCCATTCCAGACCATACGAACTGTATGTAAATATATATTCTTTTAAAGTTTTTAAGCATAAATATAGTTAATTAAACCATAGAATGCACTGCGTAATAGTAAACTAAATATAAAAACATTGAACAACACTGAGAAAACCTTGAACAACTGAGAAAACTTACATTGCAAGAGTTCACGGTATACTGTAGCCTTATGACCCGATCGCTGTAAACACTCTTTTTAAATGAGTTTTAAGCACGGGAAAAAAGGAACATTTGAACAAATCCGAACTTTATTTAAAAACCAACCATAAACCACCAAGAAAGTAACATTGCAGGAGTTCACGCTAATAGCCTTACAACCCGATCGCTGTGTAAACTTTTTTTTAAATGAGTTTTAAGCACAGGGGAAAAAAAAGGAACATTTGAACAAATCCAAACTTTATTTAAAAGCCAGCCATAAGCAACCAAGAAAGTAACATTGCAGAAGTTCACGCTAATAGCCTTACATAAAAATGAACATTTGAAAAATCAGAAATTTAATAAACAACCAAGAAAAGTAACATTGCAACAATTCACGCTACGAACCGAAAAATGAACATTTGAAAAATCCGTAATACAAAAACTAACCATAAACCACCAAGAAAACTAACCTTGCATGAGTCGAGTTCTGGCATAAAGTGAGGAGGAACTGGGTGGAGAACAATCCGGTCTCGTCGCAGTTGAAGACTCGTTGCGGGATGTAGCCTTCGTCCTCCACTAATTTAGTGAAATTTTTCACGAATTCTTTCGCAGCTTCATCGTCGGAACTAGCAGCCTTTCCATGCCTTACCACACTATGAATACCACTTCTCTTGCGAAACTTTTCAAACCATCCTCTACTGGCTTTAAATTCCTCACTTTCGTCACTCGTAGAAGTATAGTTTTGCAGCAAATTGCCATGAATCTTCCTGGCTTTCTTGCATAAAATCGCCTCGCTTGCGCTATCCCCTGCAAGTTGCTTCTCGTTCAGCCACACCAGCAACAGTTTTTCCACCTCTTCCAGCACTTGAGGCCTCTGCCTGGTTAAGGCTGTAACTCCTTTTGCAACATCAGCTGCTTTAATAGATTCTTTCTGCTTTAGAATAGTCTAAATCATAGATTTTGACTTCTTATACTCGGCAGCAAGATTAGTAACACGAACGCCACGCTCATACTGTTCAATAATTTCTTTCTTTACTTCGATTTCAATTTTCTGCAAAACTTTCTTCTCACCACTCTTCACTTGCTTAGAAGCCATGGTTAACTGCAAAAGCACACGAAATACTGTAGAGCACAAAGAGTTCACAGGTAAAGCACGCACGTCTGACTGAGAACAATGAACCGGGAGATGCTGAACACGTGCTTAAATACAGTAATTGGCGCGTACGAACCGGAAGGCAAATGAAATAGAGCACAAAGAGTTCACAGCGAAAGCACGCACTTCTGACCGAGAACAATGCAACACGTGCGGAAATCATTGGCGCGCACAAACCGAAAGGGAAACTGGCTTGTTCGTATACCGAGTTTGTGGTTGTGAACCGAGGCAAAAGTTTGGCGAACCTTTTGGTCGTAAACCGATTTGTACGTGTACCAAGACATTCATAAATCGAGGTTCCACTGTATATGGATTCTGGCACTGTCATCAAATGCTTGAAGCTGAACTGTTTTTAACTAAATTGTTTCAGAAGATTTTGCTTTACAGAAATGATGACTTTTTTTTTTGCACATATGGGATTCCAATATTTTACTGCTAAAATCACAGATTTATGTATGGAACCTCACAGTGTGGACATTTCAGATTTTAATTCCTCAACCACATCATGTCATAACTACATTTGACTTTTCAGAAAAATGAAATATGTCCTGGATGGTACACCATGCTTGTCATTTTTATGTACTTTTGCCTTCCAGTTCCAGTACTTGTTGATACTTGATAATTTTCAAATACTTTACTTATAAGTGACGTTGCTGCAATGTTACATGATACCTCATCATTTCTGTGCGTACTCCTGTTTGTGAATTTACGTTACACATTTTTATAGACTGGTGTGATGATCACCATATTTAAGAATGGTGACCAGAGGATGTCCCAACTACAGAGTGATCATACTCCTCAGCCTTCCAGGTTAGGGCCACAGCATGGAGGGTGCAGATGGGGAGACCCCATTCAATGGCTTAGCCTGAGATATAGGAGAAACAATGTGGATTCTATCCTGGCCTTGGAACTGTAGGTTAGCGGCACGGTTTGTGGAGGGTGCATGAAAGTATGATAAACCAGTCTACGTGTGTTTTGTAGATTTGAAAAAGTATATGACCGTGTTGTGAAAGGTGCTACAGGAATATGGGGTACCAGGGTCGCTGTTGTGTGCTGGTCATTTTCAATATGAATGCAGTGAGAGCAGTGTCTGAATACTTGGTGTAAACTTGCATTTGTTAACTTTGGGTGTTGGACTCCATCAGGGCTGTATCTTATCACTGTTCCTGTTTTTGCTTTTCATGGATAGGATATCTAAACACAGCCAAGGATATGAGGGTGTCTTGTTGGGGAGCCTATGAGTAGCATTGTTGCTTTATGCAGATGATGTTGTCCTCTTTGTCTTACCTGACAGTGAACTTAAGTACGTATTCAAGTGATTTGCTACTTAATGTGAAGCAGCAGAGATAAGGGTCAGCACTTTCAAGTCTGAGGTCATGGTTTTGTCCCAGAAAAGAGTGGAATGCTCTCTCCTGGCTAGTGGTGGACATCTGCCCTTCATGGAAGAGTTCAAGTATTTTGGGACCTTATACAGAAATTATTTGAGAAGGTAATGTGAGAATGATAAGCAGATTGGAGTAGTGGCAGCTGTTCTGTGGGCACTGTACCACTCCGTGGTGGTGAAGTGGGAGCTGAGTCTAAAGATAAAACTCTTAGTTAATCAGTTGATCTACATTCCTTTCTTCACCTATGGCCATGACCTGTGTATAATGACAGAAAGAATGAGATCATGAGTATAAGCTGCAGAAATTAAGTTTCTTTGCAGAACTGCTGGGCTGACTCTTCACGTTATTGCGAGAAGCTCAGCAACTCAGAAGAGCCTCAGACTAAAGTTGCTGTTTCTCCAGGTGTCGAGGAGCCTATTCAAGGTTGTTTTTGGCATGCTGAAAGGATGGCCCCCATTCCCCCATGGGTGGCACCCCATAGAGTTACTCCAACTTGATGGAGACTCAGCGGCAGACCCAGGACATGCTGGAGGGTTTATCTCTTGGCTGTCTTGGGAACACCTGAAAATTCCCCAGGAAGAGCTGGAACCTGTAAGTTGGGATAACCTGACTTGCATGGCTTGCTGCCACTGCACCCATCACCAGGTGAAATGGTGTAAGAAGATGAAATGATAAATCAGACTGATCTCCATCATGCACTGAAAAGATCTGCAGCCGAATGCTATACACCTGGGCTAAAAATCAGCACCTCCAAATCTGAGCTCATGGCCCTATCCTGAAAAAGAGTGCTTTCTCATTTCAGATAAGAGGTGAGCAACTAGCCAAAGTGAATGGAGTTCACGTATTTCAGCACAGAAGTGATCATGAAATTGGCCAATGATTCATTACAACAGTTGAGTCCGTTTTATGGACATTATACTGGAATGAGGTGGTGGAGCCCATGCTATATGCGTGAATGAAACTGTCGATTTACCATTTAGTGTACTGTGCAGGAATGATGGGTGTAACACTGTTTGACAAAGTGAGGAACTTGGAGTAGATCTGCCCTTTTCTCTAGATTTGAAAGGAGCCAGTTGAGTTGCTATGAGTATGTCAGTCAGTAAGTCCCCAGATGTCTTCCTTGAGAGGTGTGCAATGCATAACTCATTTTGAGAAGACCATGGGGCAGACCGTTCTTGGAACATCTTGGTATTATGCAAGAAATACTGGGAGGATATTGCTGGGGATAGGCAGTCCTGGTCAGTCCAACTCACCATGTTGCTAACATGACACTGGCTAATAAAATCGGAGCAAAGAAAGTGACGATGATGCTGTATTTAAGTTAAAAACTGCTATGTCACCATTTTCTGTAGTACTGCTAAACAAAATAAAAACAAAAATAAATGCTGAGAGAATAACCAAGACAGAAAAATAGTAGAACTAAAGAAAAGTGGAGGTGGAGATGATGCTGTCAAGCCAGCAGCCTGGCACTTTGCTTGTGTGGCAGACAATCAGACACTCGCCCTCAATCTGGCTTTTTTTTTTCTTCATTCTTTTGGCAGTGGAGCACAGAGGCCAGAAAACAAGGCAGCAATACATCACGCGACTGTGGTTGCGGCCTCACAGTGTCAAGTTGTTTTATAGCTGCTCCTAAATACGCACGACTCCGCCCTCATAAAAACTCTATCTTTGGAAGCCAAGGTACAGCACTTGTCTGTCGCGGCCATGAGCCTCGAAGGATTTGCCATCGATTAGCTAAGAAAAGCCTTCCAAGAACTGTTTTTTCCGTGGCGTCGGCTAGTTCCCTTTTAGGTTATGACATTATTCAGCAGCACAAACCATTTTATAATTGTGGTGCGTGTGAATGGTGCCCCATAAATTAAGTTTACAAAGGTTAGTATACGGGCGGCACGGTGGCACAGTGGGTAGCGCTGCTGCCTCGCAGTTGGGAGACCTGGGTTCGCTTCCCAGGTCCTCCCTGCGTGGAGTTTGCATGTTCTCCCCGTGTCTGTGTGGGTTTCATCCGAGCGCTCTGGTTTCCTCCCACAGTCCAAAGACATGCAGGTTAGGTGGACTGGCGATTCTAAATTGGCCCTAGTGTGTGCTTGGTGTGTGGGTGTGTTTGTGTGTGTCCTGCGGTGGGTTGGCACCCTGCCCGGGATTGGTTCCTGCCTTGTGTCCTGTGTTGGCTGGGATTGGCTCCAGCAGACCCCCGTGACCCTGTGTTCGGATTCAGCGGGTTGGAAAATGGATGGATGGAGGTTAGTATACTTCCATCTATCCATTTCTTGAACCCAGTTTTTCCATTACAGGAGTGGACAGCACTGGGAACAAAGCAGGATCTGAACTTGCATACGACTCCAGTTCATACAGCACGGTCAACAAGGACCAATTTAGAGCTGCCAATGACCTTCAGAACTGCCCAGTCACTGGAAAAATGACACTTAATGTGCCACATGTAGGTAGAATAGCAAGCAATTATAAAACACCAGGTAGGTGAATGATAAGGACTGAGAGGTTTAGACTAACACAGCATTTTCATCCTCTGCTCGGTGTGTAGAAGCACTTAAAAATATGGATGCAGGGAAAAGTTAAACGGTAAACATTGTGGGCTATAAAGTATAAGGGAAGCTGCACTCAAACTCTTATGTCATTCTGAGGCTAGATCTGGGGTATTGTGTCCATTAAGGACATAGGAAGGAACACTAGAGGCAGTGCAAAAAAATAAAAATGAAACCAAGTCATGGAGGGGGCTTGACTTACAGCAGAGAGAGACTTATGACTGTGTCTTCAAAATACTTGAAGACATCAATAGAGTTGAATCAGCAAAAATCATTCAGTAAATAGTGAATGACCACTTGAGGGCACCTAGTGGAGACTAAGGAAAGTGACTTTATGTAATGCAAGCAAGTGCCACTACTTGAAGAACAAAAGGTTTCCACTTCTATGAAAGTTAATTTTATTGTCTTCTTATAAATGTAATATAAACCAACACAATGAAAAATCTGCATTAATTTTTAATGTATGGTTAGCACTCCTTCCTCATATTTTCAGTATCCTGGGTTCACATCTCATGCCTATTTGCTGCCCATATATGTGTGTGTGTGTGTGTTTCTTTAGGTTCTTCAGTTTCCTTTGTGCACTGCAAGCACCTGAGCCTTAGCTTAATTGCTGATTCTAAACTGGAGGACTGATCCCTGCATTGTATCCAGTGCTGCTAGCCCAACATTGGACTAAAAGGATGAGTAGTTTGGTGGTTTAAGAGGGTTTTAGTGGTTTGCTAAGGGTTTAGTTTAAATTTGTGCAGACTGGCTGTGATTTATAGTCCATAAGCCACACTCCTTTCACTACAGACTGTCCGATGTTTTTCATGTACAGTGCCCTCTGTAACATTTGGGACAAAGGCACATTTTTTCTTGAATTACCCCTCAGCTCCACAGTTTAAAGTTACAAATCAAACAATTCAAATATCCTGATTAAAGTGCACATTGTAGACTTTCATTGAATGGTATTTGCACATATTTTGATCTTGTAGGTAGAAATGACGACACTTTTGATACATGGGCTCCTCAGTTTTAGGGCACCGTAATGTCTGGGACACAGCAATGGCAGGTCTATTAAAGCCGCTGTCATATTTAATACTTTGTCGCATATCCCTTACATGCAATGACTGCTTGAAGTCTGCAATCCATAGACATCACCAGGTGCTGAGGATCTTCTCTGGTGATGCTCTACTAAGCCTCTAATGCAGCCATCTTCAGCTCCTGCTTGTTTGAGGGGGCTTGTCCCTTTAAGTTTTCTCTTCAGCATATGGAAGGCCTGCTTAGTTGGTTAGAAACTGAGTGACTGATTTGGCCATTCAAGAATTTTCCATTTCCCCACTTCCATTGTGTTACCTCAGCAGTATGTTTGGATCATTATCTTGTTGAAATATGAAGTGCCGTCCAATGAGGCTGGAGCCATTTACTGAACTTGAGCATATCAGATGTTTCTATGCACCTCAGAATTCATTGTGCCACGGCCATCAGCAGTTCCATCATCAGTGAAGAGACGTGTGTGAGGAACTGTGGCAGCCACACATGCCCAAGCCAGAACACCCCCAGCACCATGTTTAACAGATGAGGTGGTCTGCTTTGGATCTCAGGCAGTTTCTTTTTGTCTCTACACTTTGCTCTTTCCAACACTCTGATTCAGGTTCATCTTTGTCTCATCTGTCCACAAGATCTTTCCCAGAATTTTGCAGGCTCTTTGAAGTCCTTTTTCACAAACTGTAACCTGGTCATCCTGTTTTTGTGGCTAACTAGTGGTCTGCATCTTGCATTTTGGCCTCTGTATTTCTGCTTTTGAAGTCTTCTGCAGATAGTCTTAGTTGATTTAGGTCATCCTAATGTTTTTATCAATGTCTCAAATGGCTTTATTCTTGTTTTTCAGCCTCATAATGGCTTCTTTGACTTTCACTGGCACAGCTCTTGTTCTCATGTTGAACAATAGGAACTATAGACCCCAAAGGGTAGAAGTAAGCTGTTACATTATGAAGCAATGAAACCCACCTCAGGAATCACAAACACCCGTGACGCCAATTGTCCCAAACATAATGGTGCCCTGAAATGGGAGGATTGTGCATAAAAGTGCTGTCATTTCTACACTGTGTGACTGAAATGTGTGAAAATCTTCTTAAATGAAAGTCTACAATGTGCACTTTAAACACAGTGTCTGAATTGTTTGATTTGTAATTTTAAATTGTGAAGCAGAAGGCTAAATCAAGGAGAAATATGTTTTTGTCCCAAACATTATGGAGGGCACTGTAAATCCTTATCTCTCATAGCTCTGTAGTCTTTCCTAGAAAAGCTCCCACCTTGTGCATCACAAGTAAGGATAAAAAAAAAAAACCACACCAGTGGTGGCAGAACTGGCCGAGTGAGGCATTACGCCAGACAGTTGGCGTTCTGCGTGCATTGCAAAATGTTTGTTGGGTGTTACTCACAAGACAAAAAAGTGAAATGTTGCAATCTTTATGTCTGTAGGGCCAAGAGCCACAAAAAGCGCTTCTGATTCGGGTGGCAATTATGCAGAGGAAGTAAACAGGATATGGCATACCGAGGGAAAGTATGTCATTTTAATAAACAGATTGCAAGGATTTACCACCTTCTATTACTGTACACGATGCCAGCAGGAAACATTTTGCAAACATAATTGCTGTAGGAGTGCAGATTGCCACGTGATAACCCCTTCCTAATCCCTGATCCCCCGAGGAGTCTATACGGGCCTGTAATTAAACACCAGAAGCAGACTCTCCTCTGCACATACCTCCACCGGCAGCTCACACAAGACGGTCTGACGGCAGGAGGGGAGTTAGGCTAACAGCACTGGTGTTTCGGTGGGAGGTGAAAATGAATTACAAGCCGTCCGGCACACCGATCACATTGCGTTTTGAGTCCTTCTGCTGCAGTGTGCACCACTGCAAAGTCAAAATTACAGTTGACAGCTCGAGTGCTGTGGTGGTGGCCCATCATTCAGCAACATAACGCACAAAGTCCGTTTTCTAGGATATATAGCGCCTGGGATTTGCAGCAGTTTTCTTGCCTAAATTGTTCTAATATGGGACATGAAGCATGAGTGAGCGGATGGGTGCTCCCTCCCCCATTAGGCTAGTGAAGATGAAAGGAGGCACGCAAAGCAATTTTCACAATGATTCATTATGATCTCAGATATGAACACAAGTGGACTGTTAGTGAGGCCACCACATAAAAGTGGCAGCTTCGGGAGGGTTTTACATTTAAAAACACAAAGGCATCATTGATCAAGGGAGCCTTGTGGCTGGCTGAAGATGAGATGCTGATAAACGCTTGAAGGCTGGCATTTGGGTGACACTTGTGGTCATTCTTACAGACAGACATTCAATGTCAAATGTGCTTCACTCAGTTGAGGGGCTCAAGGAGTCAGCACTGATGGCAAGGTGGGAACCAACCCTGGACTGGATATCCATCCATCCATCATGGGCCATTATAAAGTTACTGGTCACCCTGTGAGGCTAGTGGGTGGGCTTTGGAAACAGACAGACAGGACTGAAGGGCAATATAAAATAGACACACAGATAAGACTGAAAGGCACTGCGAAACAGATATGACATGAATGGTATTATAAAATAGACAGAAAGGTAGGACTGAAAGACACTTAAAAATGGATTGGTAGGCCTGAATGGCAATTTAAAATAGAGAGATCTGAAAAGCACTAGAAAATGACACTTTAAAATAGATGTGTATATATATTTTTTGATTTGATACACTTTGTTATTCCCTTAGGGGAAATTGTCTTTTCAGATTACCTTTTGGGGGAGTCGGATGTGAAAGCACTATAAAATAGATAGACAGTGCTGAATTGCACTATAAAATCGATAGACACAGTAGATCTGAAAGGCACTATTAGATAGATAGATAGGACAGAAACACACTATAAAATAGACAGATGCACAGATAGATAAGAATAAAAGAGACTATAAAGTGGATAGATAGATGGGACTGAATGACACAACAAAAGGATCTGAAAGGCACTATAAAATAAATAGATAAGACATAGTAGATCTGAAAGACACTAAGATACATAGATAGACACACAAAGAATTAATGATATTAGAAATAATATAGTATATCTCCCCAACACTGCGGATCCTCTTAAGCCCCAGTACTCCGTTATAAACAAATTAAATTCTTTCACCAGGATAAATTTACCTGATTTACATAAAATAATTTCTCAACTGAGACCCTCCACCTGCGTCCGTGACCCAATACCAACAAGTTTTTTCAAAGAAGTATTGGGCGTGCTAATTGATAATGTTCTTGACATAGTAAACTCGTCATTAGATACGGGGGTCTTCCCAGACTGTCTTAAGACTGCTGTAGTTAAACCCCTATTCAAGAAAAGTAATCTTGACCCCTCTGCTTTTGAAAACTTTAGACCCATCTCTAACCTGCCTTTCTTAAGTAAAATTCTAGAGAAGGCAGTCATTATGCAGCTAAATGACCACCTCAATAAATATGCTATTCTTGATAAGTTTCAGTTGGGTTTTAGAACAAATCACAGCACAGAAACTGCACTCGTTAAAGTAGTAAATGACTTGCGGATAAATGCAGACAGAAGCAATTTATCTGTTCTCATCCTCTTAGATCTGAGTGCCGCATTTGACACCATTGATCACAATATTCTTAGAAATCGCCTTAGTCAATGGGTGGGCCTCTCTGGCAGTGTCTTAAATTGGTTTGAATCCTACCTGGCAGGGAGAAAATTCTTTGTTAGTTGTGGTAATTATAACTCAAAGACACATGATATTCTATATGGTGTTCCACAAGGCTCTATCCTGGGTCCACTGCTCTTTTCGATCTACATGCTTCCGTTAGGTCAGATTATCTCGGGGCATAACGTGAATTACCACAGCTATGGTGATGACACACAGCTGTATTTATCAATAGCGCCAGATCGACCAAAACTATGTTGTTTCACTAACACAACGTCTTACTTGTGTTTCTAAATGGATGAATAGTAATTTTCTCAAGCTAAATAAAGAGAAAACAGAAATTTTAGTTATTGGCAATAATGGATATAATGAGGTTATTAGAAATAAACTTGATGCATTAGGATTAAAAGTCAAGACGGAGGTAAAGAATTTAGGGGTAACTGTTGACTGTAACCTGAATTTTAAATCGCATATTAATCAGATCACTAGGACAGCATTTTTTCACTTGAAAAACATCGCAAAAGTTAGACCTCTTATATCATTGAAAGATGCTGAGAAATTAGTTCATGCTTTTGTTTTCAGTCGACTAGATTACTGTAACGCACTCCTCTCAGGTCTACCCAAAAAAGACATAAATCGTTTGCAACAAGTGCAGAATGCAGCTGCTAGAATCCTAACTAGGAAAAGAAAATCCGAGCACATTTCTCCAGTTTTGATGTCACTACACTGGTTACCTGTCTTATTCAGAATTGACTTTAAAATACTGCTTATTGTTTACAAAGCCGTAAATAATCTCGCTCCATCTTATATATCGGAAAGTCTGACACCTTATATTCCAAATCATAACCTTAAATCCTCAAATGAGTTTTTTTTGAGCCGTCTGGAGTTTTTTTGTTTTTTCTGTCCTCCCTGGCCATCGGACCTTACTCTTATTCTATGTTAATTAGTGTTGTCTTATTTTAATTCTTACTTTGTCTTTTTTTTTCCTCTTTTCTTCATTATGTAAAGCACTTTGTGCTACATTATTTGTATGAAAATGTGCTATAGAAATAAATATTGTTGTTGTAGACAGGACTGAATGGCACCACAAAATAGATTTTTTAATTATCTTTAAAGAATCAAATGATATTTACAAAAATAACAATAAGTATTCAATAATCAAATGTGATTTAAGAAAAAAAACACCTTGACGATTCCACATCCAAAATACACAACTCCCTTTTCTCCATGCACAGTTTAAGATATTTGTTTCACATTTTAGAAAATTAAAAAAAGAATCAACTTTACACACCTTTCCCAGCACTACATATCTCCTCCCATTCTGCACACAGTTGCAATGGAACTGAAAGTCAAGTAACTACTTTAAGGGGACCAACCCGGGATTTGTCCCCCTCTGTGCTGCCATTGGCTGGCCTTGTCTTGCTGTTCGTTAGTTACATAGGACATTAAAACTGTATTTCAATAATGACAGCTCCAGTCTTCAGTTACAGCTCTTATTATTGAGCAAATTACCTTGCAGTACAAAATGGCTAATGTTCAATTCTGAGGACTCAAAAGCTTTGATCCACACTCCATGCCTGCACATTGACTCACACAGCCAATCATGTGGCTGCGGCTCCGTCTAAATAACATGAAGGCCTGGCCAAGAGGTTTCGTTGTTTTTAACCAAACATCAGAATGAGCGAGCCGCGTGATCTTTGACAGTGACTTGAGTGTTGCTGAAAGACATGGTGGTTCCAGCATCTCACAAACAGCTGCTCTCCTGGGATTTTCATGTGCTACCCACACTAGAATTTATAGATGGACATAAAAAACATCCACTGACTGGCAGTTCTGTGGGCAAAATAATACCTTGTAAATGAGAGCGGTCAGAGCAGTATGACCACACTCACTCAAGCTGGCAGAACAACCACAAATATTCAAATAGTAGCTCTTTACAGCAGGGGTGTGAAGAAGGGCATCTCTGAATACGACAGGCATTGTATCATAAAGGAGACGGGCTACAGCACCAGTCTCACACCAACAGCTAAGAAAAGGAAGATGAAGGTATAGTGGGCACAAGATCACCAAAACTGGACAAATGTTGCCCAGTCTCGATTTCTGTGCACCATGCAGATGGTAGACTGGGCATAAACAGCCCATATTGATACAACCATTATGTCTTTGGTCTACAGATTTCTTGACACACATCAGGATTCTCAACACCAAATAAGTGTCAGTTGAAAACCAGTGAGCACCCAAGCATTGTTGATCACCAAGTGTGCCTATTTATGGCCCTACATCAAATGCTGTAGGGTTACGGCTCTATGTCACAAAGCACACGTCATCACAAGCTGCTTTAACAAACACAATTGTGATTTCCGTTTACTCCAATGGACGGCACAATGGCCAGCTCGCAATCCAATAGAGCGCCTTTGAGATGTGGTGGAACGGGAGGTTCACAGCCAGAATAAGCAGATGAGGAACTGCCTGATGATGTCAAGCCAGCATGGGCCAAATTTCCTAAGGGCTCTCCTTAGGACCTTGTTGAAAGCAAATTCCAGATAGATAGATACTTTATTAATCCCCAAGAGGAAATTCACACACTCTAGCAGCAGCATACTGATAAAAACAATATTAATTAAAGAGTGATAAAAACACAGTGTAAGTTAAAAAGTGCAAGGTGGAGAGTGCGAGGCAGGCATAACAGACAATAACATTGTGTAATTTTAATGTTTACCCCTCCACCCCGGTGGAAATGAAGAGTTGCATAATGTGAGGGAGGGACGATCTCCTCAGTCTGTCAGTGGAGCAGGACGGTGACAGCAGTCTGATGCTGAAGCTGCTCCTCTGTCTGGAGATGATACTGTTCAGTGGATGCAGTGCATTCTCCATTATTGACAGGAGCCTGCTCAGTGCCCTTCGCTGTGCCACAGATGTCAAACTGTCCAGCTCCATGCCTACAATAGAGCCTGCCTTCCTCACTAGTTTGTCCAGGCGTGAGACGACCCTCTTCTTTATGCTGCCTGCCCAGCACATCACCACGTAGAAGAGGGCGCTCGCCACAACCGTTTGATAGAACATCTGCAGCATCTTATTGCAGATGTTGAAGGACGCCAGCCTTCTAAGGAGGTATAGTCGGCTCTGTCCTCTCTTACACAGAGCATCAGTATTGGCAGTCCAGTCCAATTTATCATCCAGCTGCACTCCCAGGTATTTCTAGGTCTGCACCCTCTGCACACAGTCATCTCTGATAATCACGGGGTCCAGGAGGGGTCTGGGTCTCCTAAAATCCACCACCAGTTCTTTGGTTTTGCTGGTGTTCAGGTGTAGGTGTTTTGAGTCGCACCATTTAACAAAGTCCTTGATTAGGTTCCTATACTCTTCCTCCTGTCCACTCCTGATGCAGCCCACGATAGCAGTGTCGTCAGCGAACTTTTGCACGTGGCAGAACTCCGAGTTGTATTGGAAGTCCGATGTATATAGGCTGAACAGGACCGGAGAAAGCACTGTCCCCTTTCCACAGAACATTTCTAAATTTACATTCTTATATTTATTGGTATTTAAATGTTAAACTAACATTAGAGCATTTTATCCATCCATCTATTTTCTGAACCTCATGACGGTCATGGTGGGCTGGAGCCAGTCCCAGCAAGCAATGGGCACAAGGCAAGAACAACAGCCAGACTGGGTGCACACACACAAACACACACTAATGTCACCAATCTGAAAATTGCATTATTTTGATCAAGCAGGACAATAACTGTAAATGCATCTTGTTGATATTTCAACATAATATCTCAGAGTTCAAAACTCTTAAAATATTTTATGTTGTGCACAGTGGTACAGCCTGCCGGCCCTAGGACCCCAACTTCAAATACCATGTTTCGTGCCGCTTTTTCCTGGTGCCAAGTTCAGCTTGGCAACTCTTATGTGAATTCAGCTGTGCCTTGTGGTGGGCACCCTATGAGAAGAAGACATTCCATCTTGCTCCGTCCAGATGTGGCTGGGCCAGGCTCAGGCCTCTTCCAACGCTACCTTAACCTTCATTTTCTGTACATTCGGGACCTGAGAGCAGTCCTGAGAACAAATTGGTGCATTTGTGCGCTTGTAAAAACAAAACATAAGCCCTGTAGCTGCCTCATGCCCACTGCCTTGGTCAAGTCTTGTATGCCTGTTTTATGTACTCATATAGCAGACATTGTTAATATGTCTCTTGTATCTGGTATTGTACCAAATAATACAGTAGCAAAGTGTCACGCCAGTTCTAAGAAAGGAAGTCTTGATCAAGACCATTTCTGTACTTATAGACCAACTGCCAACCTTCCATTTTTGGCTAAGTTAGTGGAGCATACTGCTGCCTCACATTCAATTTCCTTTATGGAAATAAATGGCTGTTTGAACCTTATTGGTCTGGTTTTAGGGTTACGCATAGTGGTAAAAGTTAGGAACGATCTTCTTAGAGCTGCAGGTCATGGCAACTGTTGTGTTTTAATACTTCTTGATCTTTGCTATTCTGTGCTCATTCAACGTCTGCAGCCTTATTTAGGTCTTACGGATGTTGTGTTGGAATAGCTTCAGTCTTATCTACCTGTCGGGCTGCAATTTGTGTCAGCTGGCAAACAGAAATACCCTCTTGATGGTGAGAGATGGTTAAACAAATATAGTCTGGGACCCGCTGGTTGAGTGTGTTGGTCACATTGATTCTTGATTGCGCTATTGTGTCATAACTATTGAAAACCTGATGGGGACAGGACAGAGGTGTTGCTAATAGTTACTAAGACTCTTCTTAAATCCATTGACAACTGTAGTTTTGATATTGATGGTTGCACCATCTCGCCTTGCTTGGAACTCAGGAACATGGAGGGTTGTTTGAGATTCCAATCTATTATTTGAGCCTCAAGTTAAGAAGGCTACCAAATCTTCTTCCTTTCAGCTGAGAAACATTTCACAAATTGGACCTTCTCTCACTGAACATACTGCTCGACTATTTATTCATGCTTATTCACGTCACCTCTCGGCTTGATTATTTTCATGTTGTGCTTTGGAGCTTCAGGCAATGTGCTGAATAGATTACAACAAGTATAGAATTCTGCAGCTGGAATTTTAACTGATGCTAAACTGTGGGAGCCTACAACCACTTGGCTGAACTCCCTACACTGACTGTCTGTTAAATATTGGATCCTTCTGTTAACTTATAAAGTTCTTCACGGCAGTGGTCCTATCTAAATCTCAAGCATGTTACAATATTATACAGCCTGCGGCAAGTTAGGATCATCCAATGTGAATTTTTTTTTTGTCTCACACACTAAATTCAAAGCACTGTGTGATCGAGCATTTAATTCTGCAGCGTCCAGATTATGAAACTCCCGACCTCTTTATCGTATCTTGTTCTTCTTCAGTTGCTGCTCTTAAAACTAATCTGAAGACGTATCTTTTTAAACAAACTTGTATGTGCTGAATGCATTTTGGATGCATTTTCTGTGTTTGATCTTGTTTGTCTTATTTATTTGTTTTATTTTTTCCATGTTTTTGTTTTAACTTATTTATGTACAGTGTCTTTGAATGTCATGAAATGTGCTTATAAATAAATGAATTATTATTATTAGATAAAGGGCTGAGCTGGTGATACTATGTATGTCATGTTTTAGCCAGTATTTTCCCCTTGGCTGTTATATGTGTGTCTTGTTTAATTTTGTATCATTTCATTGTATTAATGTTCATTTTATTTATTACGTGTTTTTTTTCTGTATGTATGTTAGAAAAGGGGAAGGGCCTAAGTTATGTCCCTTGTGCTTTGTGAGTGGACCCACAAGGGGTGGGGCCACCTGCCAATCACTGCTAAGAACAGCCCTCCACCCTATTTAAGGGAGGGCCTCCCCATGATTCCTGGCAGTTCATTGAATGCGCTGGGAGTGGAGAGTGTTTTGGTGAGATGATGTGCTATAGCTTTGCTTTGTATTTTCTGGAATTTTGACCCTGTGCTCTGCTTTTGATTATGCCTCTTGGACTCTGGTTTGGATACTGTGCTTATTGATATTTTTGAACGTCTGCTCTGCTTTCAACCACAATTTTTGGAATCAGTATTGGGACTTTGTTTACTGTGTATCGCCTTGCCATTTCAGTCATCTCCTTGTGCTCTTCAGAGCTTTGGGGCTTGCATAGCCTTTTGTTGAAAGTAAACCTTTTATTTTTATCAGCATTTGTCTCAACCCTTTGGGCTTCTAGTCGGGGTATTTTGATGTTGTTTTCCCCCTCTTGTGGGCAAAGTTGGAAGTATTTTTGGTACTTGTGTTTTTGGGACTCCCCATATCACGACAGAAAGAACTGCCAGGAATTCATGGGGTGGCCCTCCCTTAAATCGGGTGGAGGGCCGTTCTTAGTGGTGATGGGCAGGTGGCCCAGCCCCTTGTGGGACCACCCACAAAGCACAAGGGACATAACTAAGGCCCTCCCCCTTTTCTAATCTACAGACAGAAAAATATACATAATAAATAAACATTAATGCAATTAAATGATACAAAATTAAACAAGTCAGACATGAAACACAACTGTGAACAACAGCCAAGGAGAAAATGCTGGCTGAAACAAGACACTTTGGAACTGTGCTGCAAAGTCGTCATGCAGTCAAGGCAATGTGACATTCACAGCGATTCCTAGTCGTGTATTCTGACACACTTGTGTGACAAGATCAGTGACGGTAGTTGTCAAGTTTGACATCCCCTCCAACTAGGTATCATATAATATAACACATCGGGTTAATATAACATGACATATTCAAACCTGTTAATCCAGCTCCATAGCAGGTTCCAGCCAATCCCTGCAGGACTGAATACACAGCTGTTTGTAGCAGTGCTACTTAAATTCCTTACAATTCCCAGGAGTCCTGGCAGTTTACACCATTGGGCAGATTCAGAAAGCACAGGGTTTGGCGGGAAGAAGGATAATTTATTGATCTCTTTAAAAAGCAACCAAAAAGATGCTAAGAGAATCACAATCATCTGCGTATATTTGTTTCTACAGATCACTCACTATTGGATTACAATCACCCTTGGTTTACAGTCTCCTTCTGGATTTATGTGCTTATCCTGTGCCTGCTTGTTTGTGCGATTTCATCTGAACTGGTATACGTTTTCGGCCGTGGAGTGCTCCCAACTTCTACGGATTGTCACACACCACCTGGAACATGGTAGGACAAAACCTTCGTAACATTCATGAAACTGTTCACTTGGCATCTTAATTCATTCTCATACCTCATCTGGACCTGTTGTGCTGGACTGTGTCTGTTATTTATCATCTAGTACTTAGTGTTTCATTAGGTTTTTTTGTGTAGTGTTTGTAAATTTTTAGCTCCATCAGGGGAACTGGAGAGGGATTTTGTATATGCGTTGTTTGTTTAATAATTTTTTTTCTCTTTACTATTTGCCCTTATTATATCTATATTAATGAGCCAGTTTATCAGTGTTTCTGTGTATGTGTCCATGCCGAGGTTCAGTGTGTGTTCCTTGGATTCCCATAGTAAAATAAATAAATCACCATCTTTGGACGATGTGAATCTTAGCATCCTCGCTACTGCTATACGTTTTAGAACTGTTACTCAAATCTAAAAGCACGACCGAAGCGCTCAGAATGTGGTAGTTAATAGCTGGTTTTCAGTGTGGCCACAAGGAACTGCTTATTCAGATAGTTATTGTATATTCTATCTCTGTGAGGGGAGTGGCAGCATGAGACACAAGACTTGAACTACCTTTTGTTGGGCTGCCAGTCTGAAACATGCACACAGCCACTCACTCATGCGGTGCTGATTTTGATTCACCAATTCTCCTAATGTCAGCGTGTTTTTGGGATGTGGTAGAAAAACTGAAGAAGAGCCCCTACGGACACAAGGGGCGCATTCAAACTCCACACAGAAAGAAGGAAAGAGGGCTCTGCAGCACTAAGCACTGTGCCCCCATATTCTGTTCACTACAAGACCAATCTCATGACCATTATGTGCTCATTATTATAGGAAAGAAATGCAATCCGAGTGATGATCCCAAAAACATGATGAAGTAAGATTACAAAAGCTAAATTAGCGTCTGTTTGTCTGCATGCATATTAATTGCACTCTTCTGCCAATGCTGAGACCCACGCTGCACTGCTGCTCACATATCCCAGATGTTCCTTGTCTCGTGCCTGTTTTGCCTCTCGTAAGTCGTGATGAATTCCCGGAGTCGTCTTTTTCCAAGTTGAAAGTCTAGGACTTCCGCCACTGCCGCCTCACGGAGGCACTGCTGATTTATTGCCGCTCCATTTTCAGCCACCCTTCACACTCTCCAGTTCTTGGCGTGGCTCACTCTCGAGGCCGATAATTACAATTTCCATGGACTTTGGTTCCAGCAAACAAACACCTAAAAATCCTCTGCTTCATCTTGTGCCAAGGCCCTTGGATGTGCTTCTCAGTCTGATTCATCGCTCTTAGAGGAAACGTTTTTATGTTCTTTGGCACATTAATGCTTCTGTAATCACGTGGCTGTGAATTCAACACATCTTCTGGACGGGTCTATAAATCATTTGGTGGTCTCCAAGCCCATTTATCAAAGGTGACTGCTGGCAATAAGAATGTGAACTAGATGTACATGCTTTCTTCTCCATTTGGCAAGCTTTACTATGCTTTGAGCTGTCAGGATCTTCATGCCACATTATCTGTGAGTCAGAGAAGTGCAGATCTGTGCTGAGAATAAGACAACAGAGGGGAAGGGTGATTCCAATGATGGCCATGGGGGGGGCACACAGCTCAAATTTAACAGCACCATCTGAAGGAAGGAGAGCAGTATGGCTGAATGGGTGTCACCAACACCCGCTACCCCAAAGTCCTTAAGTGATGGTCACAGGCATGATAAAGCACAAGACATGCTGGAGCTGTCAAAGACCTGGCATACACCCAGTGGCCACTTTGTTAGGGCCACTTATTCAGAACTTCCTTTGCCACCAGAACACCCTGCATTTTTCATCAAAGCTTCAAAAATGTGCTGGCGATGTTTCTTGAAGATTTTGCTCCCTGCTAACTGTGTAACTGTGTAACCGTGTAGATCATTGGTATAAGCTGAAGTCACTGCTGTGTTAGGTGTGATGTGTGCTTGGTGACATGGCGTATTAACCCTGCTGGCGCCATAACATTGTGTAGGTACACTGTGACATTTGAATGATGTGAAGATGTGGCTGCAGGTTGATGGATAATGACACCAAGAAGTGACATTGAGTGACATCATTGGAGCAACAATATTTAAGCTGGTGACTCCGTACATTCACTGTCCCTGTTCAGCTACTTCTACTGACATTTCAAGTGTTTCAGGTTTCATTTTACTGACTGCTCCCCAAATCTGATTTTTGCCCATGTTTCAGGTTTAAATGTTTCATACGCTTGCTTTCCTGGTTTTGACTATACCTGTCTGTTGAGTTATGGTCCATCTCTTGACCCATTTTCAGGTTTGCCCCTGTGGCCTGCTGTTTTTTTTTACCTCTTTGCAGAGTAACTAGTTTATATCCCCTGATCAAAGCTCTATGCCAACCCTGCAGACTGAAATTAACAATACAAATTTATCAAAATACCAATTAAAGCTGCAAAACATTACAAAACCTAAAAATCATGGCATCTCCCAGACTACTTAGCTCAAGTCAGACACTGAGGGCCAGGGTTGACAGATTTTCACACCAAATGGTACTATTTTTTGAACACGTTGTGCAGGCAAAAATTTAGTTTTGGCAGTGTGCATGTTTTTGGGCTAATTTTAAAGGTTTGGTACAGCTGCCCAAAAGGCAAAACTCCAAGGAGACTGCTGCCTCTGGATGTTGATAGTGGCAAAACCCCAAGGGAGAAGCCCACCGCCCATCAAATTCAATGGGAACAAAACTCCAAGGGGGTGGAGGGGGAGGGTTTTGGGGCTTTACCAGTGTTAATATTTGCAAAACATTGAGGTGGAAAGACGTCAACAGCAGCAAAACTAATTCTACAGACTCCCGCCGGTAATCAACAGCGTCATTCATTGGGCTGGTCCACAGTGCCGTTAGGTGAGTTTTTAGCTCTTATTGAGCTGGAAATATTGCCAGAGTTTGTTAACCCTGCTGAGGGCAAATATGGCTGTAAATCAATGATGAAGGGACAGCAGGAGTGAGCGTAGTCCTCCAGAACTTGTTGCAGCTCATTCCATGTTTAATCCTTCCATTCATATTTATGACACTCATTCAAGTTAAGGTTGCCGGAGACAGAGCCAATCACTGCTCTAGATAGTGTGTATCCATATTTAATAATTCTTTAATTAATAAAATGCATTTATTCATCACAAGGAGTGCTGTACAAAGGGATCTGAGGGTCTACAGCTAAAGATATACCACCAGTGAGTGACCATGACACACAGGTAGGTAGCAATGCAGGGCCCCAGCAGGTCTTGAGAGTCAGTCAAAGTTTAACCAAAGCTATGCCTAGGAAGCAACACCCGAAGAGTCATTTACTACAAATAACCTTGAAGGTCCATCCCTAACCCAATTAGTTCAATTTGGCAGCAGAAGGTGCAGTAGGAAGGACACAATGTCCTCATGTCAACTGAAACCATGTCCCCTCACCAGTTTTATGGTAGACACAAATGAGGCCAGGCTGAGACAGTAGACATTTAGTAAACATACTGAAGTGGAACATTGTTAGACCCCCGCAAACTGATTCGGCCCACCAAAATCCCCAACTGGCTCAACCTGGAAAACAAAAGAGATCCTGGTGGGAAGAAGAGGATATGCTTGAAGCAACTTCTAAGCTCACCTCTGCTTCATCAGACCGACCACTCACTAATCTCATTGAAAGTAACAAGACCCCAGGGGAAGGCCTAAGTCTGCTGACCCACCTGCCCGTTTAGGGTGCAACCAGCAGGTTTTCAAAATGGTAATCCTCCCAGCAATCCCCTTAGGCTGGGAGCTGTTATCTGACCAAAATGTACATTCAGTAACAATGAGCTGCTCAGCACTGTGAACACTGTGAATTAAAAAGTAACATACTGTATATATGTTTTTTGTGTAAAAAAAAAAAAAATTAGGGTTAGGGTTAATATATATATTAATGGATGGGTGTAGCTACCTTATTGGGCAGACAACAAGCCATGTGACTGAACAAGATGAGAGATCTGGTTTATTGTTACTCCTTCAGTAAACTGGAAACTTAAGTCGGTGTTTTGTTCTCTACACACAATGAAGAGTGTCACCCCCTAGTGCATAAAGCGCAAGGATTCAATCTTACCACTGACTGCATGGCCCAGCGTAAGTAATTGAACCCCCCTGCACCCTGACTGTGAAAATATGGGAACAACTGACCAAATGACCCTTATAGACTCAGCAGTGTCCACACTACTACGTTTATGACATTCATCCACATTACCCCGGAGTTTTTAAACGGCCCAAGAAGAAATTTGAAAATTTTCTGCAGAGCAGAGCAGCCTCAGCGTTGTCATGTGGATGGTCAGAAATGCAGCATTTTTTGAAAAATGCAGACTGTAATTGTGCTGAATCCTGATCATTACAACTTCTCATTCCCTGAATGAACCAAAATTACAACATTGTGAATACAGAAGAGTTGCTTTCCTTGGTGCTTGTTGTACCGCTTACCTGTATGCATCTTAACGGAGTTTTGTACACATGCAAAAGGCAAATAACTTACCAGTCACTACAACAATAAATTTTGTTGGTGTTACTATCTCCTCAAGAATTTTTCCACCAACACAGGAGAACACCTACATCAAGTTTTAAGTCATTTTAGTGTGGATGGAGATAATTTTATAAACGCTATGATAATGACAATGTGGACAGATATCATTTTGTTTAAAAAATTTTTTAAATGAGAATGTAGTGGTAGTGTGGATGTAGTCTCAATGGACCTGTCTCATTTATAAAGTTTCTTATCTTACAATAATGCAGTGTCTGAGTGCCTGAGAATTATGGAAAGGAGCGATATACGTATACAGTAATCCCTCCTCCATCGCGGGGGTTACGTTCCAGAGCAACCCGCGAAGTGAGAAAATCCGCGAAGTAGAAACCATATGTTTATATGGTTATTTTTATATATTTTAAGTCCTTATAAACTCTCCCACATGGTTTATAAATATTCCCCGTACAGTTATACAGCATAAACCCTTTATATTCTCTTAGTTATTAGGTAAGATTCGTTGAAATTATGTATGTAAACACAGTTTATATACTACAGTACTCACAAACATACGTAT